>NC_072467.1:23735738-24935738 GCF_027596085.1 Anoplopoma fimbria
TACAAATATATAAAAAAGATGCCCACCACCATTTTCCACTGCTTATAACAGCAGGGTTAACAAATCACTATTTTTTTTGTTGTATTATCACCACCATCAGTGTCAGTGACAAAATGTGTTAATGTCCTGTGATGAGCAGCATTTCATTTTCATATCAGACCCATTCCTTCTTTGGCTTTTTCTCTCCAGACAAAAATCAGCAGTTTTAAACAAAGTTACACACATGCTTTGACGTGCACACATGTGAGATCCCGGGTAACCCTGGAGGATTCAACCATACAGATACAAAAACACAATCTCTGCTTTCCTTAAACGCTGCGCCGGGTCAGAACAGTGGGGCTGCCTGCAGATTCCTCAGCCATCCTCCTAGTCATTCTTCAAACTTTTCGAACTTTCTCCGTTCCTCTGCTCCCGCAGCTTCCTCCTGCGCAGGTATCCGGTACGCTGCAGACGGTTCATTCTGGCTCCGAAGAAGATGACGAGCTTGATCGGCACAAGCTTGGTGGTCAGCCAACCCTGTGAGGAAAGAAACAAAACAATAAAGAAGGTGCATAAGTTTACAATCCAGTTCTTATATAGCTTTCATGCTTTGATCTTAACATTAAAGCACAAAAATAATTTACATTTTTCCAAGACATCTGGAAAAGGGTAGGTTTTTAGTCAATTATACTAATTTGACAGCAACTAAAACATTGTTTATGGAAAAACAAGTGCAAATTATATGATATGCAATGTATCAAATTATCCCATTTACATTATTTTACACATAAGAAAAATACAGGCTTGATGTACACTCATGTGTTGCAACTGAATTTACATTTCTTTAAAAGGTGGATTTAAACCATATAGTTTATGCTGACATCCTAACACAACACTAACAACAACATTGGAGTCGACTTAATGTGTTTTATGGATAGGTTTTTTGAGGTTTCCAATTCTTACCATGACAGCGTGTGGGAAATAGCCATTGGTCTGGCCCTGCAGACCCACAGTGCTGAGCTCAGCTGCCACATAGCGCTCTGGTGTGGGCTTGTCCAGGGTGGGCTTCCTGATACGAGTCATTTTGGTGGCCACGAAGAAGGGCAGCACGCTCTGCAGGAGGATAAAGGAGTAAACGGAGAAAACGTGAGACCAACAAATCATGAATGTGGAATTTATTGATTTCAGATCGAGGATCTGGGACTGTGGCGTGAGGAGGGAGTTGGGGGGATTTACCATCTCAAATTGTTAAATTTGTGATATGAATGCATATTAATAAACAGATTCTTTTTTAGTTAAACCCATAAAAACATCCTTGCCCAACTAATAATTGAAATGACAAACACCAAGAGTTAACAGACAGAGTTGTATCATGTGTCCTTCTGACCAATGGCACTGTAAGATTTCCTTAAAAATCACATTTTAAAAAATCCATGAAGTCATTGCTGTGAACCTGTCTGATGACCGGGGATATCAGGTGAAAACACACTCGGGGTTTGCTGAGGTGAAACTGCTGTACACACTTCCACCACAAGGTGGCACACAGTGATTACTACAGAAGCTGCTAAAAAAAGAACAAACAAGCCTAGTGTGGAACAACATATTCTCAAAAATGCCCCTGCTGTAACAAATGCATCATTAATGAATGTGCATTCATTTCAATGTCCTTCAGGCAGGACGAGAGCAACAAGTTGCAATTTGGAACTTCTTTGGCGCTAAATCTGTGAGGGAATTTAATAAGGGATCAAAGGGACAAATCTTATATCCCATCACTTAGTCTACAGCAGCAGTTTCTATAAAACAGTGGTATGGTTAGTGCTACGATCTCTCATAGTTAGTGGGAAACAATGTTGTTAAAGCAGTTCCCTTTTCTTGACATAAGTCTGGCTTAAAATAAAGGCTAAAATAAATCCCATTTGCTATTCCCCAAACTCACCTGAATGATGATGCCCTGACGCCTGTACTCCTCCTGAAGGCCACGAGAGAAGAAGTCCACAAAGGCCTGCACACATAAGGATTAAGATCAGTACATGTTATCACGTCAGGCTGTTAAATGTTGGTCTGGTGTCATCAAAACCGCCAAATTGTGCAATAAAAAAAAAGGAAGAATTGCCTAAGCCTCGTGAAACAAGCAAGATACTGATCAATATAATTAAACAATTCAGTTTCCAGAGAACATGTTTGCTTGTTTACGAGGGACGGACAATTACAGATGTTGCACATACCTTTGTGGAAGAATAGACAGTAAGCAGAGGGACGGGGTACATGCCGCTGGCGGACGAGATGTTCAGGACAACACCTTTGGACCTGAGAAAAACAAAAACAAGGTAAAAAACTTTGCTTTGTTGTCTGGGATGCTATAAGAGTCACATTTCAGAGTCTTGACGGACTAAATTAAAGAAATCAATAACTCAAAGTTAATTTGGAATTTTGTTTAATCAAGAAAGCCTGCTCAAAATCCTCCTATTTCAACGCTGCTGCCATAACAACGCAATCTACACCACAGGGCTCCCCTCACGATGTGAAGCACTGATCCCAGAACAGTGCAATAAATGTATTTTCTGTCTTTGTTTTTTTTGTTTTCCTTCAAATCCACAAACTTTAAAAAAAGATTTCCCATGCCAGTGGGAACCCTGTGTCTATACACGTTCAGCACACTCACAAAAACACACAAAGTGATGTTCCACACACACTAGAACTGTGTGGTAGTGGCCTGTGTGTGTTGCCATGGCAGCCTGTTGCTGCAGTGATGTAGTGGAGCGACGCTCCAGCCTCACAGGGCACCAAATGTGCCTGAGCTGCCATTGGCCAACAGGAGTCACATGGGAACAGAGCAGCCAATCGGGTGGGAAGAGCACTTTGTGTGAATTGAAAGCCTGTCAGCATTGCGAACAAAGGAGGAGAGGAAAAGAGAGATGCAGTGATGGAGAGGGCTTGGTGAGGATTTCTCATCCCTATGCCAGATTTTTTTTAAAAGAGCCACCTTTATAAAGTTTATTCTCCCAAATAGTAGCTCTTGGAAAAGAACAAGGTTTTGTTTAATTTTGTGATTCCTTGTGCATCTGGGCCACAATCCCCCCCCATTCACAACACTGATGTTTGACTGCAGTCATGTCGCAAAACATGGAAGCCCATCATTTAACTCACCTCTCAGCCATTCTGGGCAACACCAGACGGGTCATCTGAAAAGAACAACACAAGCTCAGTTAACATCAGACGTCACACAAAAACAATGATTAAAACTCATGGAGACTTAAGGGAACTGGGAAAGAGTTTTATTTAATAAAAAAAACAACTAAAAGTAAGGAGAGAGAGAGAGAGAGAGGCAGAGACCGACAGAGAGAGAGAGAGAGAGAGAGAGTTGCGTGGGTGGCGAGTACAGACAGCGTTGGTGTAGTCCACCGTTGCTTTGGGAACAACTGAGACACTGCAGGTACCATGGTAGAAAACAGCAGAAGAGGAGGAGGGAAAAGAAGAGGAGAAGAACAAAAAGGGGGAAAAGTGAGGAGGAAAAGTGATATGCACGGATAAACTTTGAACAAACACTATGGGGTTGGATATAAATATGTGGTGTGCAACACCACCGAGGCTGGAGGTATTTGGAATATTTCCTCCCCTGCAAGAGATAAAGTGTGCAGAGTCGTTCAAGGCAAACTCACCTGGCACACCGAGGTGACGTTGACGTTGATCATGTTTGTGATGAACTGAAACACAGGAAGCACCAGCCAGATAAACAACCACATATAAAAGATTATGTATTATATAGTAGAGAGCAGAGCACAAAATATATAGAAATAGTAGCAGATGTGTGGTAAACTAAAGAGGCAATAAAGAATAACCATGTGGGGGCACGAGACAAGGACAATACATTTGAATACATTTGCTGGATCAGTTGTTTTGAGACTGCACTCTTTCCTATCAGTATCTGAGAATTTCTGCAAATAAAGATGAAATAAGAGACTCACGTTGTCCAGATCGGGAATTTGGAGGTAGTACTCTGGGTAGGAGTAGGAAACACCGACATTGTTGACTGTTGAGGACAAAAGGAAAAAGAAATAATTATTCTACAGTGTTTTCACAAAAAGAACTGGTGCTTGAGTAATAAAACTAGCTTGAGTTTCTACCACTAGGTGGCAGCAAAAGCTAACAAGATAGAAACAGGCATTTTTACTCCACACTAGACACAGCCACACCTTACAACCAGTAGAGCACAATTGGCATCATTAAAAAGAGGACAAAGAGTTCCTTCAGCGTTCAACTGAAAAGTACAATGTGAACTCTCGAGTCTAAACGTCTGAAATGACACCAACAGCTGACATTTTAATGCAACTTTAAACATATAGCATGAGTCGTGATGTCAGTGTCACGACTATGTTTTTTCTGTTTAAAAAGAATGCATGCCTCAAAAATGTTTCATCTTCACGCACAAAAGAGTATACATTCTTTGTGTTGTGGAAACTTGTCTCTTTCACAACAATGCCACACCTCAAAACTCAGTCAACATGACAGACAATGTAGCTTTCCTTTCTCAGATAAAGTTGACAAAGAAGTCAATGCAAGTATCTGAATTAAGGGGGTTTAAATATGGATAAAATGACTCTACTGTTCCGTGAGAACCAGGAAATGGCACCACCTCACATTTATACAATAGGTGTTGTAAGATTTAACTTGGCTGATGCGTGCATTGAAATCACAAAAGGGAGGTTTGCCAACAGCGAAACAAAAGGTCAAACTTTACAAGGTTTTGAACAGCACACCACCTCATTAATTATGTCACATTTTTACCACTACTGACTAGATAAAGTGTCTCATATACGCCAAGTGTTTGTTGTTAAGTGATGTATAGTTTGTCTTGTACTGTTGTTCTGCTTACTTCTGTCTGTAATACAACAGGTTCTTACAGTAACTGCAATCTATTTAAAATATGTCGACATGCAACTGGTGCCTGAAAGTCATCACTGGACAGAGTTGAAGGTTGAATGAACACACTGTAAAATATATAAACTCTTACCCAGAACTCCAATCTCCAGACCAGTCAGCCCCTCCTCGATCTTGTTGTAGATGTCCGCATTGCCAAAGTCAACTGCAATGGTCCTGGTTTCCACTTTATACTGGTCCTCTGGGAAGAGAGAGAAACAGGTGAACCATTAACTTTAAAAGTGTACAATGTTATCTATGCAAGGAAATGAACAAAGTCTTTAAACTGTAGGACTGAAAGTTACACTGTAGGATTATTGTGAAAACAAGGACAAAAGCTCAGTCGGATGCATGTTTAAATGTATTCCTCTTGCCTTCCACACACTCGTATCATGCATGTGTCACAATTCAACCAGCATTACATGGTCCAACAACAGAGCAATACCCCAGTTTCAAAACCCCTGGATCCGTTTAAATGAATGGAGCATGAAACCAGTCACTGTCAGACTGGAACTGAAGAGGGCACTGCGTACCAACAAACCAGCCGAGCGATCTTCTCTGCCTCCTTTACCCTCCCCTCCACTCCCTGCTGCAATTAGAATTTATTGTCCAAAGACTCGTTTGGCTGATGGGTGGTGGAGGGACTTATAAGAGGAAAATTCCTGGGATGTGCCTCGGCAAAGATCAGTAGTGTGACAGTGTATGTTTAAAGTTGAGACAAGATAGAAAAAGGGGAACCTGAGTTGAGTTTAAAAAAAAAAAAAAAAAAAAAAAAAAAAAAAAAAAAAAAAAAAAAAGGGGGGTGAAATGGGTTTGGAGCCTCCCTGAAATCTATTTCCAGTTTATTTTTAGCCATCACGACCGCTTTGAGTCCATGTCAAAGAAAATGATAAAAGCAGCTTCGGGCACGAAGGCAAAGAAGCAGAAATATTAAGGCTGATGTTGCCAAATTGGAGGAGTAATTTGGGGTTGCCAGGTAGGTGCGATCAAAAGTCAAATGAGATGCTTACATAAGAGATGACGATGACAATGAAATTATAGGTGGGACAGGGTGGGCTGCCCGGTGGCATGCTAAGGAGGGTCGTTTTTGTCAGACTAGTCGTGAGGGAGGAGTGCCAGAGTCTGGCATCCCGTGACTACCCATCAGCCCCCTCTGTGGACCTGAAGCACGACAGGGGAAATTGCGCTGTGGGAGACGTCAGAGACCGATGGAAAGAGAGCGAGCGTCAGGGATAGGGCACTATTTGTTCAAATCTGGAGATGGGCCAGAGAGGAGGAGGAAAAAAGTTTTTTCCCCTTTCATAGGGATGCTCATTTTCCGACTGTGTAGACGTGAATGAGTAAAGTCAGGTATTGTTTGTTCCAACAAATACCTTGAGTGAACAGTTAGTTTCTTTAAATCAGGTCAGATGTTTAACTTGTTTGAGGAAGTAAAACACAGGCTGCTTTGTTAGCTGCATTTTTCCAATTCCCCAGCACTCAAAAGAGAACAAAAGGCAGGACTTAGCGGGAGCAAAAGAGCATGAAAAATGGGATTTAGAGGATAAATCTGAAAAGTGCAACTACTCACAAAAATTTGATTTTGAAAAAGGAAGCCAACACTTTTGAGTGAAACATCTAAAATAAACTTATGCCAACTTAAAACATATAGGGATTTTTTCTTCACACATTTATACACACTTACCTAGTGACTTGGCTACATCCTCCAGCTTTTCCTGGGAACGACTGATCAACATCATGGCAAATCCTCGACGAGCCAGCTAGAAAATAAATAACAGTTAGTAAAGAATGCACAAGTTTGACAATCATTTTATCATATTGTTTTCATATAATATATTAACCCTCTAAAGTGTAAGTTTGGTTTGCATTCCTCAATTTCATTGTCTCCCATTGTGACCAGCCCTTTGGATGCACAAAGTATCAATCAGTACTAGTTTCTTCAGCCAGGTTGATCTTTGTGGGCATGTTGCTGTGCAGAGTGATCTAATCCGCTTTTTGCATTTCAAACGATTCAAAATGTTGCACTTTAAAAAAGGCACAAAGGTTGATATATCACGCAAAAGCAGAAATCAAGTGGCCGATTTCATGCATAGAAACCCTGCATGACTTAATGCACTGGGTAAAATGGTGGCCTACAGTTGCGTGGCTAGCTTCACTGTAGCACCAACACCAACAACAACAGTATGAGTCAAAGGCCCCTACATGACTATATCATCCAGCCAGCACACCCACACTAGTATGGGCCAAACACGTGGCCGGGTAGCCCCTATCCAACGTGTGCCCGTTCGAGCCGTATGAGCTCTTGTTGACGAGCCTGTGTTGAACTGTGTGTGCATGAGGACACTCTTCCAAGTTAATAGGCCCATAAGAGCTCTCCCCTACTGTGGCCTATGAGTGAATACGGTGTGTGTATGCATGAGTCACAGCTTCGCCGTGGAAGAAATGAAATAAATAAGGGTCCAGGAGCCTCACCTCCTCCGCATAGGATTTCCCGATTCCATCCGTGGCTCCCGTCACAACTGGAGGGAGACAGAAGAAAAAGAAAAACAAGAGGTTAGTATTGGTTGTTTTTATGACACTCTCACACTATGTAGCTGGGGCAGGGGTCGAATCAACTTCTGTTCAACTAATGAAGGAGTAAATGTTCTTAAAAAGGCCCCAAAAGTTAAAAGAAAGAATGAATGATGTGATGTGGTAAAAAGCATGGTTTCACTTTTGTATTTTGAATCATGACCCCCTTAACCCCGTCAAATGGCACATTACATCAGCAGCACCCGGTATCTCACGGGCCAGTCACACTGGAGCGACGCATCACTCTGGCAAATCTACTATACATCTTCACAATCTCTTATTAATCTCTTAACAGTCGCACATGGAAAAAGACACACACATACACACACACACACACACACACACACAAATATGATCCTTTGTTCAAAGGCTTGCAACACACCCTCGCATCAGGTTCAACCGCTTCCAGGTGTCACCGTAACGGCTCAGAGCCCGAACATGGAGTTAAATTAAGACTTTAGCGTGGAAAGAAATCCATTGGCGGCCACACCCCGCAACACTATTCACCTCCTATTCAGGAAAGCCCTCTTTCTAAGCGCTACAATCCCAGCATCGATGATAGTGTCCATTCTCGAGGTGCACACAAAAGGGGAGCCCATATTGAATATACAACAAAGCAAGATAATATAGATAGGAGTCAAATCGCAAAGATTGAGCTACAAAGACAACAGAGGGGATGGAGATTGTACAGAGGCGGAGATAAGATGGTATAGATTGAAGCAGAACAAAGATAGAAGACAGTATAGGACTCACAAAGCCCTCAACACCCACTGATACCTCGCTGGGAGCAGCTCCTGCGACGCAAAATAATGTGATTTTCAAGATTCTTGTTTCTCTGACTGGCAAGGTTAAAATCTAGTGAATGTGCAGTTTAGACAAAAAGGTGGAGGGAGGGAGGGAGGGAGAATGGTGGAAAAGCAGAGAGGACCTGAACAGTTTGGCAAAAATCAAGAGGAAAGGTTTCATAGAAGCACAACAAAAAGATGGAGAAGTGGCCGAATCGAGGGGAGAAGGAGACCGAGAGAGGGAGCTGATGTTCTTCCTCTGCTCAGAGTTCTCCTCACCTTGTCAAGCAAGCAGAGCTATTTTTAAACATTCACTGCCCATCAACCCCAGCTCCTTCTTGACTGACGGAGGACAGACGGAAGGAAGGAAGGAAGGAAGGAGGAAAAGAGGGTCGAGGTGGGGGGGGAAAACGGACGCAGAAAAAAATTAAATTAAATTAAAAAAGGGTTGGTGGTGGTGGTTAGGAGGGATTGGGGAAATTCACAAATACACTCACACATAGTTGTGCATCATGAATATGTTATCAGCAAGGCTTGATGAAAGATTAATAGAGGTAGAGGACATTCTCTGGCAGAGAGCTGGAGAGCAGGAAAAAAAAAAAAAAAAAAAAAAAAAAGATGAGAGAGGGGATGCAGAGAGGAGGGAGTGATGACGAACATGGAGCAGCAGAGAAGAGGAGGGTGAAGTGGGGTAGGGAGGGAGGGTGGGGGGTGAGGAGGGATCCTAGGGGCGGCTAAAAATAGAACTGGAGCGAAGCAAGAGAACGAATGAGTGAAGGAGAAAGAGACAGAATAGAGATGGCGGTGGAGGAGAGGAGGAGGAGGGAGAAGAACAAGAGGAGAGGAGTGAGAGCGAGAGTAGCATAAAGTCAAAAGTGTAAAAAAAGAAAAAAAAAAAAAAAGGGAGCAGAATCCCTGGTTATTTTTAAACCTCCCCCGTGTTAAGAATGAAACGCTCCGTGGCAGAAAAGCCTCAATGGGCGCGGGCTGTACCAAATCAGGCTCTCATTGCAGATGCAGGTGGGGGGGGGGGACAGAGGCAGGGAGAGGCTGCATTCGCTGCAAAGTAAAATGGCTGAGGGGGGGAATAGAGACAACAACCACCCCGACATAAAATCAGCTTTCGCCTTATTTAACCTTTAAGTGAATGAGCCGTATTTGTTTCATGAGCTACAGGGTTATACAAATCCATAACACACAACAGATTGTGGCTGATATAAACCTAATATTTCCAAAATGTCAACTTGCCAAGAACAGTAAAAAAATAAATAAAAATAAAAATCTGCCTCTTCTCTGTTGACATCATGCAAATTTTGAGAGGGAGAGAGGAGGAGGATGAAACCGTTTAGATCATGAAAAGTCAACACGACCGCAGTTACAAGGTTGCTAGCTGGCAACAGCAGGACAACCTTTTTTCTGAGACATATTGTAACAACAAGTGAAGGCTGGATTGATGGGGAACAGCTTCTCTAACGAGGCCTACTGTACTTTCGAGGAGGAAGACGTGACTGACAGCTGAAACTGAACTAGAAAGAAAAGAAAACTCATAAACTACAACAAGAAGAGCCACATTCCCGTCACACGGGACAACGAATTACCCCAAAGTCATGCTCGCATGACTGAGTTTCAGGTGAATTGCACCTTGCGTGCAAGAATGTGTCCAAATGCACGTACAGCACCGGCATTTCAACCTAAACCTGACAGAAGAGAACGCACAAGAATGTGTTATGCACCGAAACACACGTGTGAACAGGACAGTGAAGAACATGTGTCAGACTTGATTTCAGGCGACGCATGCCATGCATTTCAAAAGAAAAACTAAATGAAGTGTCAGTCTGAACTCCCAGCTTCTAGTCTCACTAATGATTGATTGTCTCATAAAAACAATGAAAACCCTTCTTTTTGCAAAGTTTTCTGCATTTCATGAGGAAGACCTCCACGCTGCAGGTCTTTGTCTTTTGAATTAGTGGAGATGCGAATGGGCCTTTAAACTCTTTAAATTAATCTTTAGGCAAATCATTCTGATGCTGGCAGACCCAAAGTTTGTAATGTAAGATGACTTAAAACATTAAAAGTCTCTTAACCTATTAAGAACAGACTTCTACCCATTTGATCAGAGGGGGTTTTGTTGGGTGGTTGTAAAAGTGGGAGGCCAGGTATGGAGGGGACGGTTTGCAAATAATCCCTCCATCAACTTCAGAGAAAAGCAAACAGCTGGGTTCAAATTTAAAAAAAGAGAAACAAAGACCACTCCGTTAAAACACTTTGTATTGTGATATTCCACTCTGTATTTATCTACCCCCCCCCCTTCTTCCTTCCCTGGGTCGGTTGGCCCCTTCCTTAAAACCCCGAGATCCTCGGGCTGTACTGATGAATGACTACACTCCTCCCACTCATTAAATAACAGTAACATTTTCCTCAATAAACGTTGTCTAGGGAGTAAATGAGAGAAGTGTGTGTGTGTGTGTGTGTGTGTGTGTGTGTGTGTGTGTGTGTGTGTGTGTGTGTGTGTGTGTGTGTGTGTGTGTGTGTGTGTGTGTGTCTTTAACGGGGTCCAGAACAGCCAGATGAGGACAGAGTTCCTCTCGAGTCTTAAGACATTTCCTTTTTGACTTTGAGTTGCCATTAGCCATCATTAGTGCAACGAACAAGGAAATAACATAACCAATAATCGTTTATCGGCCACGCCTGAAATAGAACAGAATGGAATTAGATACCCATTGTTGCACAAATAACTGGCAACCCTTCACACCTGAATCTACACTGGATGCTGCATGAACAGAGAGTAAATAGAATTCAACTCTTTACCACTGTGACACAACCGAACAATGGTATTTTTGGACATTGTGTTCTGCTTGTACATCAAAACAGCCCAGTGCTCCCAGTAGGAATTAATTCCCCTCACGTGAACAACACATTACATCTGTGACACACAAACACACACACACACACATAGATGTAATGTAACAAAAAAAAAAAAAAAAAGCATCTACGCAAGCGAGCACGTGACTGACAGCCGAGCTCCTGACGCTCAAGAGAAGACGCACGCACACTGACAACAAAAGGGTTGAACGTGTGTTGACGGGGCAACCACGGATGAGACTGATGTGTACAATGGAGGAGGAAGAAGAAAAAAATGGAAATCTGAGAGAGGCCAGGGAAGCGCCGCGTACGAATCCATGAATGTATTCATGCGCGCGCTGCTGCCTCTCATTCATTCCCAGTTTCCCCCTCCATCCATCCCAACGCCTTACTGGTAACCACCCTGCTGGCTCGGAAGCGGCCTGACGGGGGCGCAGCTCCACCGTGCTCAGTGCTGCACATCACGTCCAGAGGTATTGACATCCCCCAGCCTTCTCTGTCTCCCTCCCTCCCTCCCTCCCTCCTCAGCAGTGGAGCAGCCCCTGCCGCTGCCTGCTCACTATTCCGAGGGTCTAAAAAAAGCAGCAGGAGGAGTAAAAATAGCAGCGCGCCTGCACTGCCTCGTCTGGGAGCTGCCTGCCTGGCTGCCTGCCTGCCGCAGCACCTGAATACCAACAAGATCCCCCATCACCATCACCACGGCGACCAGGCTGCTGCTGCTGCTGCTGCTGCATCCTCAGCCCTCCATCTACAGCCTATGGATGCCAGGAATGAGCACTGCAGGCTGGGGTAAAAAAAAAAAAAAGAAAGAATAGGGCGACCACAAAACCCACTGATTCATGTGAACAAATATTTTAGTTTAGATTAACGTGGACTGCATTTTGAGTATGCAGAAGCGTGAGGATGAGCAGCTCATATTAAAAATAAAAGTCAATAGAAAAGCTCCAGTCTTTATAGAGATTCAGATTTCTATTAATTCCCTGATTATTCCCTCCCAAGATGAAGGTGTGCCGATTAGTAAAATAAGCTGATGTAGTTTGTTTAGTTGTAGATAAAGCTGGCATGATCTGGACTATCAGTTACCCACAGGGTGATGGGTTTTTTGGGGGGGGTATCAACTTCCCATGCAAAGAGAGAGCGAGACAGAGCTCAAAATGAGCCCAAAACCTCCCCCTTAACCCTCCCCACCACCACCACCACCCCCACCAAATCCACAATTAAGATTCTCAGTGAGGAGAGACTGCGGTCCTCGTATGCCCCGCTCTCGTTACGTGCCGTTATGTAATCTGTCGCACCCCAAACTCGCCTATCAACGAGCAGCCCCTCCCACCTCAGAGGGGAGAAGATGGAGGGAGGGATGCAGCAGAAGATCCAAAGACAGCATCCCCCCCCCACCCCCCTCCAATCCTCACCCAAACACACACACAATCCATTCTCCATCCGCCCACCTTCGACATTCAAAAACACACAAACACAGTGGCTTCTTAAAATAGCAAGGGAGAAAAGTCACGTGTGATATAAAAGTCGACAAAAATAAAGCTCGATCGGGCCGGGGAAGGGAGAGGGAGAGGGAGACATGAGGGGAGAGACAGAGAACGCGTACTTCAGAGCTGCCAAAGATAGAAGTAGCATCTATATTTGGGTACAGAGTAAAAAATAGTCGCGTCCCCCCCCTTCTCTCCTCCTCCAGTCACATGCCTCCATTAAAAAAAAATAACAATGGTTTCCTTTACCACAATAACTTGAATTGAGACTTTTTGTGCAGGAAACAAACTTCAGCTATTTGACCGTGTGGCTGTAAGGACAGACTGCACTGTGTGGATTTGGGTTCAAACGAAGCAGACAGCGGGTGATTTCACTTTTTTCAGTCCGTCCTCTCTGACTGAAGGAGTGTTAATCAGTGAAATCACCTGCTGGAGCCTTTGGTGGTAGGTATGGAAACATGCATACACTCCGCACTCAATGGTGCACGACTGAAAAGGCCATTTGTGACCAATTGGTGAAAAAGAAATTCCTTTAAAATGCAAAGACAGTTTAAGAGCAGCTTGTATTTTAAAAGACTCATATCTAGTTTATCAGGTTGATGTTGCAATGATGACAAATAGACATACTTATGATTGGTATTCCGCTGTTCCTACACACAGATACTATTTAATCTATCAAGGGTTTATGAGCGTATTGCCAAATCCTAACAGAAACTATACCCTGACAGGTAAACAGAGTTTGACCATAACTCTTATTTAAAAAACAACAAGTCAAAACCAAGGTGTCTTTTTTTGGGGCCTTAAACCTTCATAAATCACTCTCCCTCCCTCATCTGTGTCATCCAATAACAATTCTCAGGTGATTGATGGGTGGCCTCTCTGGAGGTTACGTACTGACTTATATGAGAACATGACTTCATACATTCTTCTCAAGTTTGTTCCACGAAAGAGTGACGCAAACACCTTCAGAGTACATTTCAGCCAACACAACTGAACTAACTGCCTTTCTGGCATGTTGGACCGAAACCGACGTTGAAAGGTGTCAGTTAACAAGAGGCAGCAATAAACCACCAATTCCAAATATGCTAGTTGTTCAGTATTGTGTTTGTTTGGATAACCAGACGGAGCAGCTTTCTCATTATTGCACTTGATGCCCTTGTTGTTTTGGCGAGGGTGTAAAATGTGGTTAAGCAGGAGTGTTGAGCAAACTTGGGTAAAGTTCAAAGTCAAAAATTAAACTAACAGACGATGGTTTAAAGAGATTAAGACTAAGGAACTCGCACTAATACCAGTTTACTTCACTTAATATCATATTTATGGAAGAAATTTAAATTATAATTTTAGAGTGGGGATGATTAGTAAACTATAGTTGATTAACAGAAAGTTAGCAATTATTTGGTAATCAATAAATCATACCAAACATGACCTTGTTCTAGCCTCTCATATTGAGAGTATTTGCTACTTTTCTTTGTTTTATATGACAGTAAACCTGATTATCTTTGTGTTTTTAGACGGTTGGTTGGATAAGCAAGTAATGTCAAGATTAATCAAGACAATACACCCACTGATTGATTAATGATGACAAGTTGCATCACCAGAAAGAAAATTCCTAACAAGTTACTCGATCAAGAGTTTATCTTAAAATTGTCTTTCAGTATCAGTGGCCGTCAGAAAACCCAGCATAATAACTTTAGAAAGTATGATAAAGTAAAGAGAAACATCTTAAGGTTTGTGAAGCTGCAGCATTAACGCGCATACACATAAACAAAATTGCAAATAGACGATTTTGTCGCGCATTGAATGAAAGTATTTTAAATTCTAAGAGAATACAAACCGGAAGAGAAGGGGCAAACAAAAAGTATGGAGAATGTCAGAACAGAAACTAGAAGATGGAGAGTGCAAGCTATAGAGAAACACATACACACATACCAGCTGTATGGGTGAGGTGGAGTGAGGGAGGGGAGGGTGGGGTGCGATTGAGACAAGCTTGAAATGAGGGAGATGCAGAGGATTTTTTTTCTCCCTCTTTTTTTTATTTTTACCCAGCATCCCTGGCTGCGGCACGTGTCACAGAGCGTGTTCATCACATGAACAGCAGTTCTCTCTCTCTCTCTCTCATAAAAAGCACTAGAGGGAAGCACATTCACAAGGATGGAGAGGTGGAGACCCTGCCTCAATTCAAAAAACACACATACATTTCATTCACGTGTGCATTTTCCTTATCGTGAAGCCTAATGCTTATTCATAAAATAAAAATATCTGAAATGTATTCTCTCATGATAATTAGAAGCCGCTCTGTGACTCTGATTCACCTGCAGTTTGTTTTTATACACTTGTAGCTCCAAATGTTTATTCCTGGAGTCAAATCACACTAAAACTAAATTATTTAGCACGGTCTTTGTCACTCTCGTTCAGATTAATGGCTGCATCCTTCTGACATAATAGGACCATTTTCTCAATAAACTTTAATGTCAAAAAGGAGGAAGAGGGGGCACATGTCGCATCACTATTCCCCCAAACCCAACCATGCTAAAAAGCTCCCTCTTGGGGTAATTTACTTCCCTGTAATGGAGTTTTACAATCCTGCAAGAGAACAGACACTGGCTCTGTTACATAATATGAGATGCTGGGGGCTAAGAGTGGAGGAAAAAAAGAGAGAAAACTGGGCATTACTACACATTTCAGTATTCCAGCTGCTCCACTGGAAATAAAAGCATACATGTTGAACACTGCATAAAAAAAAACTGCCACAATACCATGAGATATGAGAAATAACCTTAAAAAAAACAAAAACTAAATATATCTAAATCTGCTAAGAAATTAAACAAGAAATGTGCCATGTTCAAAAAAAAAAAATTGAATTCTTCCACTCAAGGTTTAAATAAAAACAAGAAAAACTGAGCTGCAGACATGGATTGGGCTGACAGGAGGCAGGGAGGCTGACTGTGTGTGTGTGTGGATGGATGGATGGATGGATGGATGGATGGATGGATGCACAGTGCAGTAGAGAGGCTGGGGAAGCCGCCGTCCATCATGCTGCAGTGCTCCTGTTCTGCCGCTAGGAGTCTCCTCCACTAAGGGGAAGACCAGCAGAGGAACTCCAGAGAAATCCCTGCTCTGCTCTGCTCTGCTCTGCATGTGAGAGCTGCAGAGCTTCAGCACAGAAAGATGAAAACAATCCTAAATAAAAATGATTTAAAAAAAATAACATTAAATACTAATGTCTAAATGGGGAGGGTTGAACTCTTAACCAACCTTACTGCTTCCCACACTCATCTCAATGATCTCCAACCCTCTTCTATACACACTCCATGCCTGCAACACAATCAAACCTGTCCGACCAGGAAATACCAGTTGTCTCCTGTTTTGCAACAACAGCCATGTGCTCATGGAAAAGCACATGTTTAAGGGATTAGCTAAGTGGCCGGATGTAGGATTTTTTTCTAGAAAGCATATTAGTCAAAGAATTCCTTCTAAGGGTGAAATAAATGTGTTTTAAGGGGGGGGGATAACTTGCTAGACTAGCCAATATTTTCCTCTTTCAGTATCACAAAGACAATCATTTAAATATACCAAGCCAGTTTTTAATCCCTAATCAAAAAACAGTTATTAAAAGTATGTTCTTCAAATGACAGATACATGTACAGCTAAATTCTGCCTCGGCCCACCTTTCAGCTGATCTATCACATGAAGCAGAAAGCTTTAAAAAACAAAAAAAGCTTCAAATGTCACTTTAAAGTGAACATCTACTGGCATGGGTAGATGCACAACCCTAACACAAGGTATTATGTAACTGCACAACAAGAAAGAGTGCATTCAGGAGGGAAGTGGAAGAAAATGCGTAAACGACTGAAACTCCTTCCTACTAATTCATGCAGTTTCTGTGGTTTGAGGTCGTTTAACATGTTGCAACAGGTGCTTCTGTCTTTTAGTGAAAAGGTGGAGACACGGCGTGGCACCGCTTGACGAAAGAAATCACACCACTGCCTGAGCAGGCCAGACCTGCACATCTGGTAGAACCAGCTGAGGACACCTCATCCCTAGCAAACATCTCCCCTCCTCCACCTGTTCACCTCCTGCCATGGCTGCAACCGTTGGCATGTCAGACTGGTGCCAGGAACCGGTTTCAGGGAGTGGCATGCGAGTTTACTTGTTAAAGAAATAAAGAAGATATGATGGAATACATATAATGTGACAGTGTGGAACAGTTAAAGTGTCCATGAATCCTTTGATTATTTAAGTAAGAATAATTTGCTAAAACTGATGGTTTAGGATGGATCATTTCCTGCACTCTTAAAACTCAGTTCTACAGAATCACAGAGATTATATTGGACCAATTATACTTTGCTACTAAAAACTAAGAAATGTTCTTTACTGCACCAATAAAAAATGTTTTTAAAAACTGTCTGAGGAATAATTTCTGGTTACTAAGAGTGCTGGAAGGAAAAATCTCTATATTGCTAAGTTAGAGCTACATCTGAGAAGATACTGGAGGTGGGAGGTGGAGGGAGGGGGAGGGTGGAGGAGGGAGGAGGTGGGGTTGATCGCAATTCCTATATGACCAATAGATGACGAAGCGATGAACAAGTGCATGACTCATCGGTGTGCACCGGTATTCCTCCGCATATTCCAGCAGAAGCACAAAAAAAGAAACGTACATTAGTCATTCCTACAGGCTCCCTACCTTTGCGTCATGAGTTTCATCGCATCTTATGGCGCACAGGGCATCAATGTAAAGCTCCATTCATAAAAACAAAACGACGAGTTTGAGGCAAAGGGCGTCACGGTGCAGATAAACATCTGAGTTATTATAAGAAGACAAGATAACAACAAGCATGCAAACCATCCGGGTCGCCTGGTTTCGGGGTGTTGGAGGGGAGCGCTCGGTAAAATTGCGCAGCAAAAAGGCTCCAGACGCAGCAGTGTTTCACCGAAAGGGAGACTGGAGAAGTGGGTCAAGCCATGGCAGGGCGACTCCTATGAGACCAGCCTCCACCAAACCAAAATACACTCACATTTCACTCCTAACTCGCTCCTAATGTGGCCAACCACATTGAAAAAGTACATTTTTAGAGTGAAATCCAAACAAACATGTAGGGCAAAACGTTTTAGGAGAAGAAAGCGACGACACAAGAAGCAGAGGCATGACACAAAACACCGCCTGATCACAAAATATACAAAGTGAGAGAAAAACAAACATTTGACAAGTGCCAAATTGCTGGACAAACGACCCCAAATGTGGCATATTTTTCAGAATGGTAAGCTATGAAAATGATCTAGATGTAGGTCACGTTTTAACTGGGCATATGGGGGGTTTGTCCTACATCATGCGGACTAATGTGGTTCAGTAGTGCGCTGGCTGAGGGAGCACACACACACACACACACACACACACACACACACACACACACACACACACACACACACACACACACACACACACACACACACACACACACACACACACACACACACACACACACACACACACACACACACACACACACACACACACACACACACACACACACACACACACCACACACACACACACACACACACACACACACACACACACACACACACACACACACACACACACACACACACACACACACACACACACACACACACACACACACACACACAGCTAATAAGGACCATTATTATCTTGCCAGTCAATCAGCTCTGGAAAGTGCGCATAGCCTGCGTAATTTGGCTCCTGGCTCCCACCAATGTGGGGCATCCCCCCACACCACCACCACCACCACCACCCACCACCACCACTTCTTCCAAACGTGGGTGAAAACGCTGACTGGAGCCCCTGGCAGCAGACGGTGCTGTGTTTGACGTGGAAGGAGGGGTGAGGGGTGGGTAGGTAGGGGTAACCAAAAAAAAAAAAAAAAATTGAGCTAATAAGGACCATTATTATCTTGCCAGTCAATCAGCTGCTTACCTGCGCTTGTTACGCAACACCAACCACACACACACACACACACACACACAAAACACACACACACAACGCAGCTCTTCCTTTTGTGCCAAAGTGAAGTTTGAGCTCCAAAAATAAAAAATAATAAAAAAAAATAACAAAAAGCTGGTTCTGCTTCTTTGCACGTCGAGTCCCACCTGCCTACCTGTGAGCTGCCCTCTTCGTGACCGTGATGGTAAAAGGCTTGATGTTGAAACCCAGACTCACCTGCCCATTTGCCCAGCTTCGGAGTGAGCAGCTGCCCGTTCCCCAAGACCCAGATCCGAAAGCCGGAGAGCAGCCTGTAGAGCAGCCACAGCGCCAGGGAGGCCACGGCCAACGCACCGACCCAGAAGAGCGTCTCCTCCACCTTCATCCAGCTCATGGCAGCGGCTCTCGGTGACTCTGCGAGGCTGTATATGCGTGTGTGTGTGTGTGTGTGTGTGTGTGTATATATATATGTGTATGTATGTATGTGTGTGTGCGGAGACCTCGATTTTAGGCAATGTGCTCTAATTTGCCACAACGTGAGAGAGAGTCCCTTTATAAGGAGGTTGTAGCATCTCTCACACACACACACATATATATATATACACACACTCCCCCAACTCCCCCAACACTTGTCTAGCCTGATTTAAAGTGCACCACCCACCCTCCCCACCCCACCTCCTCCACCACGGCCCGCCCTCCTCTGCTCCTCACTGGCTGCAGTGGACGTCCCTCGGCCTTTACGCACAGCCGGTTGGATGCTTTTACGCGTCAGTCATTACGCACAGCTTTCCTCCACCCCCATTCATTCGATTTTCTCTATGGAAGAAGGGGAGGGCCATAAGGGAGACCGGGACGAGGAGCCATTGGGCAAACATCACAGCAGCTCCCATCCAGAGTCTGTCATTGGCTCTCAGCCTGAGCAGGTTTGTCGGTTTCAGTCAGGATTATGAAACACTCCAAACCCACGCTTTCGGGAGGAGAGAAAAAAAAAAAAAAAAAAAACTGCCCACACCACTTTATGAATGAAAGAATGCTCTCATTGGTGAAATATGTGCAGGTTGGCCCGCCCCTTGGAGGGCACTGGGAGGCAGTTTATTGGCTCAAGGGGTGCCAGTCTGTGAGGGAAGCGTGCTCCCACCTAGACATGAGTCACTCTTCTATTTTAGGTATTCCGGCTGCATCACACTGCTGATAACCAGCACAGAGACGTGGGAGCAGGTGCAGTGAGGCACCTTAACGCACCATGACCACTGGTTTCACCACATAACTCCTCCACACTGCTCTCTGTTGCAACACAGGAGAGTGCAGGCTCACCAAACAGGAAAAACTACAATCCCCAATTCAGCTTTCGATTTTTTTTCCTTTTCTTTTTTTAGATTCTCGCGAGAGTAACCATCCCCCCCATCCATGAAAGTTGGGGAGGGGGAGATGAGATGTGATGTGATTGATTGTAAATGTGATACAGTGTTGAACACTAATGTGTTTAGAACATTATTTTAGTTTAAACTATGTTAAGATTATCAGGACCTTTATTTTTCTCTTAAAGTAAAGTAGCAGGATGGTTTTAATTTGTGATTTACCAGCTTTAGTATCCTAAGAGTGTTACTGACTGTCTGTGTGTGTGTGTGTGTGTGTGTGTGTGTGTGTGTGTGTGTGTGTGTGTGTGTGTGTGTGTGTGTGTTGTGTGTGTGTGTGTGTGTGTTACATAAACACTGAGACAGGCATGTGCATTTTTCATCTTTTTTTATTTAATGTTTAACATTTCCATGCACATGAATACAGACAGTCATGATCACAGATGCTGGATGTTTCTCCTCAGCAGTGGTGACCCAGAAAGGCTATTTGCAACAGCATTTTTTATTATTTTTTTAAGTCTCCATCTCACCCTCCCCTCCTCTGTCTCCCTCTCTCTCTCGTTCTCTTTCTCACACACACACACACACACACACGAAAACTAAACATGAAATTCTGACACACAGATGCTCTCAGGCACAAAGCAAAGCCTGTCATGTACTCAGCAGAGGGACAAGAGTATGAAAATGTGTCCACACGCTGACGGGCGTCGTGCAGCTGCTCGCATTCTTTGACACAAGTGGATCGAAGTCAACGTGACAGCGAGAGGAGGGAGCAGCAAGTTGTGTAACAACCTCAAACCGGGTGAAATACATGAAATGCATCCCTGACCAGCTGCCTCTCAGTCACAGTTAACATACATATATTTACAAAATGTCATTTGTCACAAAATAATCTTTAAAATACTTTTCCAGCACTGATTTTACACTCTGGCTTCATTGCACAATTTATATTATACATGAATGTACAATTTAATAAACGTTTATCAACTTGCAGGCTCTAATATAGAGCTAGTTTTGCACACAAATATTTGGCAACACATTTTATATTAAAAACAGCATATACACAGTATTTAAGTGTAGAGCAACACAGCCATAGCATTGCTTTAGATGTAAAAGAGTGTAGCCTTATAGTGTGTTTAAACTGATAACAATACATTTAATCAAACTTCACACATGTCACACATCTCACACACACACACACACACACACACACACACACACACACACACACACACACACACACACACACACACACACACACACACACACACACACACACACACACACACACACTCTCTCTCATCGGATGTTTCGAGAGTCCACCTTCACGTGTCGGTCGTGTCCTCGCAGCCCAACAGCTGAAAATAAGAGAAAATGTGGATTAAGTGCTGCACGATACCCTTTGAAAAGATCTACATGTGTGTGGGTGTAATCTGCACGATTTAAACACGCAAAGCACACAGAGAAAGTGCACAAACATATTCAAACATATTCAGCATGTCCACAGCTTCTGAAACAATATCGTTGCATTTTTTTTGTAATTGATCTTTCAATATGAAACACACAGGCAAAAAAAAGGACATTTTTTTAATTTGTGCCACAAGGATACCACAAACTCCAGCCTCTACTTTTCTCTTTCGTTTTTCTTTTTTTTTTTGCTTTGTAAAAAAAGTATATTTACCCCTCCTAGTATCTATAGTCCCAAACACACACACACACACACTCTCTCTCTCACACACATTCTCACACACACTCTCACACACACTCTCTCTCTCACACACATTCTCACACACACTCTCTCTCACACACACACTCTCACACACACTCACACACACACTCTCTCTCTCTCACACACACTCTCACACACACTCTCACACACACCACTTCCCCTAAATCCTGCAACACAAAGCCTCTCTCCCATTCAAGTTTCTGCCCCTCCTCTCAACACACACACAAGCACACAAACAAACACACACTCTTTCTCTCACCTTATCAGAGTCAACACTAACCCCATGTTCACACACACACACACACACACACACACACACACACACACACACACACACACACACACACACACACACACACACACACACACACACACACACACACACACACACACACACACACACCCTAAAAAATCCAGTCGTCCACTTTTCACACTGCAACTTGCCAAAAAAAACTCCACCAAAAAGCGTCTCTGTCCACTAATTAATCAAACTTTTATATAACATTTCTTTAATTTTACTTATCCTGAAGCAAACATTTTTAAGGTGAGCACAAACAATTTAAATGTATAAAAAGAGTCCCACCAGCGCAGCGTTTCGGACTAATATTTCCTCTCCAAAGATAATTTCTCAAACTGATACAAATAATAAAAAAAAACACCCCGACTATTATCACCAAATTCAACCACTTTTCAAAAATATAAATTACGTTTATACAAGCTGTAGTTTTGTTGGCAATATTGTACCTAATACACAGATTTTTCCAGAGTTTACAGGACAGCACACTAACTAGTTTTAATTCTCTGCCTGTTTGTGTGTCGCTGTCCACATCTGCAACGCGAGTTTCAGCACCGCATATGTGGACAGTGCACGCACACAAAACCCCTTAAACACTTCTACAGCTTCTGCTTCCCTGCACATGGAGTTTACACATTTGCACGAGCATCAAACACACACACGTGGCATAGACCAGCAGACCACCCCTGTCCTGTCCTCACTTCACTGTCCCCCCTACAGTGACTCCTCCTGGTCCCGTTTCATTGCTGATATTCACCGTTAACGTCTGTGACACCGCCAGCTTGTAACAGCTTAACGAAAACTTTTTAATAGAAGCAACATCAGCGCAACACACAGCCAAATTCCTCTTTTACTCCTCCAAAATCTCGGTAGTATTAGTAGTAGTACAACTCCAAATAATGCCACAGTACTCTTAACTTAACTCTAAACAACGACAGCTTCACATATGTCTGCCCAGTGAGTCATATTCAAAGCTTTTAAAGTATCTGACAAGCTACTTCGCTTCAGTGCATCTCCTCAACAATATTATAGTATTACAATATATATTTTTTCATACATACCTATAGTCCTGTTTCCTCTGACGACCACAGCGACATTTCAGCATCTGAGGACACATAGAACTGAAATGAGCTTCAATTGAATTTCAGCAAAAAACAACAACGGAGCAGTCCTGTTAAAAAAAAACAGCTCTTATTTTATATTTTCATGTCTGTAGCTTTTCAAAAAATGACTGAGGCATTAAAGCAAATATAGAGTCGATTTTTGACACAATTCCAGCAGAATATGTGTTTTTATTTGACAATTTTTCAGCCTTAAAAGCTCTAAATTTGATCTCAATGGCAGCTTCAAAATACATTTTTAATAAATTGGGAGCTGAGAAATGTCTGTATTTTTGCTTTTTGTTAGAATTTGAAAGATTGGTCCTTCAGTTAATCTCTATCAGGTCTCACTAGATATATTTTCACATCAGCTGTGGTTTCTGATCAAATTATATTTTTGCAGTTTTTCAGTAATTAAGTGCTAAAAAAATAGGACTAAGTGGAATGTGCGTACACACACACAGTCTGACAAAGTGTGTGTTGTTTGCTGTAATACATTTTTGTGTGACATATAACATTTAAAACACGTACCTGTTTGCATGTGTGTGTTATGTCCAGTTATACAGCTGCCTTACATAGTGGCTGCTGTCAAGTCGTCATCCTGCAAGAAACAAAGAAAGAGACGTTACAAACCCACAAAACTCACTCTGTCATCATACAGTCAACCTGCTATGACACGCACACGCTCACTAGAGAAACACACACTAATAATACCCTATAATGTTGAAACGGGGGCAAACACACACACTCTCACAAATTAAAGAATTTAACACAACAACACTTCCACATTTAACGTTTTTTTTCATGTCTATACAGTGAGATCAAAGTTACGCCTTCATTTAGAAAAATTAAAAGGAATCAAGATATAATTCCAACACACACACACACACACACCTCTCAATTGTGCACATATAGGACTAATAAACTCATGCTCTTGTCAGAAAATCATGGCGACAAACAGATTTATATGTATATCCATTCAAACACACACTCTCTCTCTCTCTCACACACACACACACACACACACACACACACACACACACACACGCTACACCACGTTACACTCACGCTTCCCTCTCTGTGCAACACATCTTTTATATGAACCGCTTGAATCTCAGTTTGAAGATAACTCAGTCAAAATAACATCCCTAAACATACAAACTGTACATTTAAAAAAAAGAAATCTCAAATATACGTCTAGATCAATTTTGAAATGAACATGATTTACTAGAAATTTGAAAATGTAGTCATTCTGCTTAAATCCGAGATTAATAAGCATGCAGCGAAAATGTTTTCATCATAAATAAGTTTTCCCTCAGATATCAAATACTACAAGAAATGAGTATACTAAGTTTTACATTTAAGCGTCTCAGTTTTGTATGTTAGAATTAAAAGTAGACATTACACATATAACACAAAGTTTTAATCAAATATAATATATTAAGATACAAATGTTTTTGTATGTTTTGATATGTAGTTGTGTGTTTAAATAATTGTCGCTCAATTTGACCTATTGATGATGATAAACGGACAGACACATTTCCAGCCGTTAGAAGTGTGTGTGACTCTTGACGGACGTGCATGTGTTAGTGTGTGTGTGTTTCAGCGAATTTTCTGTACTTTTACAAACATATTATATTACCTATTTAATTAACTTTACTTTAACTAAATGGAACTCACAGGGATCACGTGTGTGTGTATTATGTATGTGTGTATGTGTTAGTGTCACACTCAGCATTTACCCTGCATGTCTTTAAAGCATCAACATTCATGTTTTAGACTTAATAAAATGAATACCAAACCCTTAAAACAAACGCACCGTTATTTCACATACGTGCATAGATGCTCAGACCCACATACTCTCTCACACACTCCCTCACACACACACACACACACACACACACACACACACACACACACACACACACACACACACACAGACAGTCAGTAACACTCTTAGGATACTAAAGCTGGTAAATCACAAATTAAAACCATCCTGCTATTTTACTTTAAGAGAAAAATAAAGGTCCCGATAATCTTAACATAGTTTAAACTAAAATAATGTTCTAAACATGTTGGTTATACATTAGTGTTCAACACTGTATCAAATTTACATCTAATAAAACGTTCTATATTTGACATTTCATGTAAAGGAGCCTGTATAACGGCAGAAGCAGCCTGTAACGTCACCTCCCCTCACTGTAGTCACTGTGGTGACTCCACGCCTTTTAACAACAGCTTTTAACACACACACAAATACTGTGCATGCACACACAAACACACACACACACACACACACACACACACACACACACACACTTAGGGACCACTAAACTGGATGGACTATGAGCCTGTTGATGAGTCTTAAATGTGATGGACACCATTTTACTGAACCCGCTTTGAGGTATCACTCTGCAAAACCTGCTATCAACACACATCTAAATTAATTTCATAACTGTAGGTTCCAAATGAAAGTCTTTGTGACAAAACTGCTGCAAATGACTGAATGAACATGAAGGGGCAGGACACTGAATATTTTAATTTCTTTACCATCAGAAAAAAGAAATCACATTTAAAGGTACTCAACGTAAACTCAGCTGACAGTTTGTTTGGCTAAAATGAACGTAGACCTGCAATAAATCCTACATCCAAGAAGGTTATATTGTTCAATTATTTAAACAGTTTGAGATACTGGCAGGTGTTTCTATTATTTTGTCCACCCTGTTTATACCAATGATGGTAGGCTAAGTATCAGAAACACCTCTCTGTATAACGCAACACAATTCAACAGCATCACATTCTTCCAAAAAGGATCATAAAGTTATATGTTATAGCAATTTCAACACAAACTGAACAATTTAACCTTCGTGAATGTTGGATTTATTGCAGGACTGTTGGGTTTAGTTTTAGCTAGGTGTTCCTTATCAACTGGCACCTGAGTGGAAGCATCAGCAGATTTAATCCAGACCGATACTGACCGTCAAAAAAACCACAATCAGACAAACTCTTGTTAAGAGACATTTATATAATTGTAGAGGATAATAATTAATACTTGAAGGTGAGGGTTTACAAAGCTGATGTTTACATTGTTAAGATGGATTATGCTGTTTTTCTGGGAATGTTTAGGCTCATCTTTAAGAACAAAGTCTTTCTGTTGGTTTTAATGTGCTAACGCCTCAACAGAGATGCAGGAACCCCATGATAAGGTGTTGTTCAGGAAAATAGACCTCAGAACAAAACTATTCCCCATCTCAGGAGAGAGGGACCTCCTAGAGACCCCTGAAGGTCCTGTAATGTTAATTCTGCACCTTTATATGATAATATATATAACCACTTTATTATGATCTGACAAAATCTCTGGATCCAAGTTTCTGTGACAACAAATTCAAAGACTAAATGTTACCTGGCACCAACGCTCTTCTTCTGAAAATACTCTACAACTAAACATGGGGAATTCATCAACTTGCATTGTTTAATTTGTGATTGTGGCGATTCATAAAACTCACTCATTCAGCTGCTTTCAAGTTGCAGCTAAATGGTTGAAATGTCAAATATCCTGGGGTATTGAAAAAGTGTTTTTTTCTTTTTAAAACTAGTACAAGCAGGTGAGTTTTTAAATCCAGCTGGAGCAGCAACTTTCTGCCTTCAAAGAGACACGAGCTTGTTGATCTTTTCAACAACTGAACTGCTTGATTTGCCCCAGAACTGGACTTGTTGTAACTTGACCCGTCTTTCTCTGTATTCCACCTTTCTGTCTTTCCCATCTATTCCTTTTTTTCATCCCCCTGCAGACACTGATTTTATAAAGATCAATACAGAATATTAGCCTCAATTTACCATTTTTGGACAGATTAAGTAATGTAAAGGTAGTTTTTTAAATCAATTCTACTCTCCTTTTTACATTTTGGTTTCACAAACAGTAAGTTCTTGAATTAAGACTTTTCTGTATGCATACCTTTTCGTTTTCATCTGAAATAATCAAGTTTGTTTTTTACCAGGAAAAGGACCCATTCATACTTTAAGCAATTTCAAGCCACACCCATTTACCTTCCCATCCCATACTGGGATTAGACGTCTGTTCTTCTGAGGCCAGGAGGGGGGTTGCCGGGTGTGTCCCACTCAAACCGGCTTGGGTTGGTCCTCCTGGACAAAAAAAAAGGTGTTGTTTGATCCAAGCTCTCTCGCCGCCCGTCCCGCGGCTTCCTCCCACTCTACAGGTCCTTTATTGTTCCTTTCTGCTTCTTCGGCTACGTTAGTTTCCACTCTCTTTTCTCTCCCAGTCATCATTTGAGTTCTACAGAGACAAAAAAAAAGACAAATTAAGGAGTAAACTTGGAGATCAAACCTTTTTTAAAGACATGCATGCACACTAACACACAACTGGGTGCAAAAAATGACCCAGTCAACAGAAATACTTTGTGGAAAAACCCATGACAGGTGGAAAAAGTTAAACACTGTACTGCAGTTAAACAGTGTTTTTTCTTATTTTTTTCTTATCCTGTAGCAAACATTTAACACATGCATGGAGTTGGAGCTGTAATTAATAGAATAAAAGTCTAGGTAAGGGGGGTAGGACTCCTTTTGGGGCGGTGCACAAACAGCAGGAGTCCTGCTTTTCTCAACCCCTCCGGTCCAAAGGACAGACGGCTCACAGTTCCTCTTTACTGGCGAAACGGATTTTGCATCTGCTGCGACGTTATGGTGAGATACACACACTCACACACACTCAAACACATGTAAAAGAATGAGAATATATCATGTTGAGTCTATACAGTGTATGTCAAAAACAAAGACAGTTTTAACATGCACACAAACACAACAATAAAGTGAGGTAATGTGGTCAGGAATACAGAGTGAATGAGAGTCGACACACACTCACATACACACACACCTACACACACAATACTGTCTTCTTTTTTTTTACTCTCAATACAACACCAAAAGTGCAGTAAATTAAATGGTACTCAATTAAAAACAACAGTGATCACTACATTTTGTATTTATCTGGACTCATCTGACAACTTTAACGTTTTATTTTTGTGAAATTGTTGAGTAGTTTAACTTCTTTTGGTGTCTTCTTCAGCTTTCTAATCATATTTCTTTATCTTGCTGATCTTGTCCCTTTCACAAACACAAATTCTATGTACAAACGTACTCTTTGAATAAAGTCTGATTCTGATATTTTTAGCATCAACTTGTGACATTTTCTTATAAAATTTTCATTTAATGTTTCTTTCATTAGTCCCACTTTTTTTTCTCAGTGTTGGTGTTTTTTTTTTTTACTTGTATGTATTCTTTTTTCTTTCTGCATTTTCTTGTATTTCTTACTCTCCTGTTCATGGTCCTTGCTGCTATATGAATTTTACTTTAAAGTTTATGTGTAATTAAATGTGCTAAACATAATTACATTGCCTCAATAAAAGAAATACCAGCATAGATTACATTTTACAGAAACAAAGTAGGATAATTCCCTAAGTCTAATTCTCCTCTTTTAAAGCAAGAATTGTCTTAAAAACATTCCTTTTTCCTTTTAAAAAAGAGTTTGGCATCAGCCCCCTTCAGCACCAGCTCTCTGAGTGCTGCTCTGCCTCTCTGGAGCTCTGTGTCTTCAGCCATTTTCTGCCTGACATGAGGAGGCTTCACTGAGGCTGCTCTGCTCGTGAAATAAAAACCTTTTGTAACCAATTTAGCCTTAAAGAACACAACATGGAGAAAAAACACACGTAGACGCCGTAAACGTCTGCGTTATTGACACTGTGCTTCAGTTATTCCTCATCAGAAGAACTCACATGCATGTCTGCAGACCCAATGAGTGGTCCACAACAAAATGGCCGACCTGCATCTTGTAGAATAACTTATACATGTCTAAATAAACACCAGGGAGATCAAGTTAAAATACAGAGAATCTGATTTCACCTGCATTTGTAGCTTATATCCGACTTAACCTGTGGTTTTTAAGTTTTTTTTAATAGGATTATGGTGAAGAACAATCTATTTTGGTGCATTACAAAAGTAGGAAAATAAAATAAACATGGTCAGCGTTCATTTAAAACTGCAGTTGTGAAATACGATTTAAAAAATTGTATTATAAGATGAGTTTTCCTTTTCCTTTCTTTGTTTTCATGTTTGCTGAAGAAAGATTTGACTCTGTTAAAGTTGTAACATTTTAGAAAATCTATCTTTGTCCACTCTTAAAATTGTTAAATTCCCCACAATCAGGAAAGTTTGCATTTATTGTACAGTGCTTTTGTTCAGCATGTAAAGACTCAGTCAGACAAAGTCTTCTCTGTTAGTTATGATGAAGGTTCTGACATGATCTTTCTCAACAAACCTTCCAGCCCTTCTAAAACTCTTTTCAGTGAGATTTTGTGACTTATGACGGTAAAACTGCTGTTGTTTGCATCAAAACAATTTCATTTAAATGTATTCAATCTAAGAAATCAGCAGCTTCAATCCACAAATACTAACATTAGTACCAGCCTTTAAAAAAATCTCCATGAGAGTTCAAAGAGTTTAACGTCATCTATCTTTGTTTTCATCCGTGGTCAAACATGCTTCATGATGGAGCAAAGATTTGTCTCTAGCTGAGAGATTCAATTTAAAGTTTGAACCCTTTAATGTGAAACAGTCACAATAGTCAGCACTCACACTGAAAATGTATCAAGTAAAATACAATTTTCTCTCAAAATAAAGAATATCAAATGCATCAACTTGAAGAAAACTACATGAAGTAGTGAAACAACTAAAAAAGAGAAGAGAAATTATCGTGTGAGAGTATTTTATCTGTAAACTGTTTGACTTCCCATGAACCAGGAGAGCTCGACGATGTAAGGAGTGTCCAAAAATAACCCTGTTGATGTAACAGACGGACAAACATTCTTTGTAAAAGCAAGAAAAACATCTGGCCACATCTGCAGAGAACCAGCATCGACACACACACACACACACACACACACATCGAGAGGTTCATAAGTGCATGAACCCTCACACACACACACACACACACACACACAGAACGTTATTAAGGCTCTCTCTTTATCTGTATCATTCAGTCCATTAAAATTGTTTACCGTATCAATTTAGCCGCAGCCACTCGAAATGAGAGTTGGAGAAAGAGCGCTGACCTCAGAGCTGCAGGTCAGGAGGAAGGGAGGACATGCAGACGCAGTTTGAGACGAAGTAAGACTGTTGTTGAGCAAAAGTCTGATCAAAATATTTTTTTGTTTGTTTTTATTGTCTGTTAGTGAACTAAATAATATGTGAAATAAAATACATACATTGAAAGAAGGGAATTAATTGAAATTATTTGTATATTTGCACAATCTTTTCCTTATTTGCTTTAAATTTGTACTCATTTATAGTACAAAGTACAGTATTCAGTCAAGTCAGGTCAGTTATATTCATAAAGCCCAGTATTACAAATCAAATATTTGTTTAAAGGAGCTTTATATCTGCATAACTCCGTCCTCAGTCACTCAGTGTGTGACTCTTTCCTTGTTCCTGTCTCAGGGGTTTTTACCATCTTTATGACCCGTGAGGTGAACTTTTATCTAGATGACAGCTAAATAAATACATTTGCTGTGAACATTTGTTTTGAGAAAACAGCTGATTGAGTGTTCCTACTTGTATGCAGAGACATAGATTTCAAATTGTTGTATGTTTAGTTGCAGCATTTCTTTTTGTCTGCATGCATCTGATTCTTATCCAAGCTAAAATCATTTTAAAATGCATCACCGACATTATAGCAGCTGTAAGTTTGGACTTATCGCAACTCTTTTACTAGAAAGATGACAGATGAGTGACCGTTTGATGGTATATTTTATATTTATATTTTGCTTAATACATTTCTAATCAAAATAATATATTTTTCTTTCTATATCATCTCAAACAGCGTCCTCCCTGATCTTTGCTCTTTTGTTTTACACCTCTATAATATGGAGGATAAGCAGGACCTAAAATGTTATAACAGGAAAAAAACGATTGATAAACCCTGATATAAACCATGCAGCAAACTTTATTTTCAAATGTAACTACTTCTCGAGTAAAAATGTACACATGACTTTGAAAATGTGTCTTTAAAAACCTTTTTTTAAGAAATCTATGTACTTTTATTTTGCATTTATGTGTATCTCAACAATCACAAACTGCTGTGACACTGTGTTGGTCTCAATTAGTTGAAACACACACATTTACAGTCACAGTTTAACCCCCAGTGTCTGTTTGTGAAGTTTGGTTATACAGTTGTGTGTGTGTGTGTGTAAATACATCTGACTGATATCATTATTGCAGATTAAAGCAGATTAATCTTACATTTCAATATTACACATGTTTTGACTGTTAAAGATAATGCAGAACTGATCATGACTCTGTTTTTTTTCAAGGATGATAAAAGGAAAAGAAAGTTTATTTTATCACTCACTTCAGATAATATGTATCAAATTAAATTACACATTTTAACATTTTAAGAAACACTGTGAATTATACTGCTTCTAATTTGTTTTTCCAATGATCTTGACTGAGAGTTTGTTCAATTTAGTCCACACACACACACACACACACACACACACACACACTGAGCTATAATTGCCAAAAATCCAAAATGTACAGAATTTCTTTTGCAGTTTTTAAATAGAACAAAAATGTGCTATCATATATTAAAATGTATTTGAAGTTGAAAATATGTTGTTACATGTTGAAAAGGAAGAAACTCTGCAGACATTGTTTTTATGCATTATTCAATTAACTGTATAATAAAAACTAACAAAGCTCCAATGTTCCACTGATATTAAACATATGATTTAATCAACAGTCTGGTGTAAATTATTTAATGTTTTCTATATTTCACTCCCTAACATGTGACATATTTGTGTGCGTGTGGCTTTGGGATGTCACACACTCTTTTTAACAGTAGTTTATGCACAAACTCCTCTTTAGGTTGAGAGACTTCTTTCTTATGAAATTGATTCCGAAATGACTGTGAAAACCCAAAAAGCATAAGTTATTGAGCAGGAAAAACAACACTCTGTAGAATTTCCTACAATATCCAAATGCTGTTTGTATGTTTTCTCTTTTCCTTCCTCATTCAAACTGATGTGTTGATTTCTACAGATGTTCAAGTGAAAATAATACAAAAGATTAAGAAAATAAGTAAGAAAACAGAAAATATGTGCAGATAAATGTGTCTGTGTGTCCCAGTAGGCTTTGGTCATGATACACACACATCTAGATTCTTAAAAAAAGTAATTTGAATTTTGTTTTGCTTTTATCTTGATTTCTCACAGATTTTGTTTATAATCTTTTTTTTACATTAACCAAGTCAGATTGAAGGTTATATTTAGCAGTAAAAACATTTAGACTTAGAATACAAACACATGTCGTTTTCAAAATACTTATCACAACTCACAACTCAGAGGAAAGAGGCTAAAAAGATTTGAGCAACCTGTATTTTCATATTCAAGTGCTTCTGAAGTTTGTAAAAATGTACATGTGACTTTATGTTTCTTTAAAAAAGCAAAATTCTTACGTTTCTTTTCTCTTTTTAGGTATGTCTCAATTAGCTGAAATAACACACACACACAAAAATAACATGAATTACTTATTATTTAGGTTTTAAGGAACAACTTTTAAAGACAGTCAAATGGAAAATGTATGCTTTTATTCCGTGTCCTTCATTTATCTCGTTTGAGTGTATTAATATCAAAATCACTCTTTTTTATATTATGGGGTGGTTACATAAATGTATCTAATCAAATGTGACATGGGGCGAACACTGCATGTGGCCCTTAGCTAATGTTGGTAGTAATATTCATAGTGAGAGTTGTGGGTTTGTTTGTCAGCTTTGTCTACATTTCCAAAGACTGTGGTTGTTGTCTTATCCATTCATGTAACCTGATCTATCAATGCAGCTGAGAGAGGTGTGTGTCTGGAGGTAAACAGTCCGTCACAATACTGAATATAAATATGCTCTGACTCCAATTTCACTGTGACTTTCTCTGAATTTTTCTGTTTAATAGCTGACAATTAATGGGTAACCAACAATGGGTATTTTCTTTTTTAAAAACCTCTCTTTTAGTCTCCTTTATAGATACTATTGTGATAGAAACTGTTATATTTGCATCTCCAAAAAAAGAGTCCTGACTAGACAGTCAGAGACACAAAGAGGACAAAGAAGTAAGATAATTTACCTGAAACAATCAAAGTGAGGAGGACGATGTTTTCCCCATAGCCCAAATAATTAGTTTTTAAATCATGAACTACAGTGAAATAAAAGAGGAACCCATAGGTATGAACAATTTGGCAGAGATAATTTTCAAGGAGGAGAAATGTTCTCCTGTGGTGTCTGAAACACAAGAAAAACGGTTTTGTACACAAATACATTTAGCAGTTAAACTTTAAATTGTGTTTTCTAAAAGTAGAATGCATTTTCACTTTATTTTCTCTCCAACAGAAGAACATCCATATCTGTGTTGCATACTACTGTACATACTATTATCTTTTGTATTGTATTATGTTCACACTAAAAAATTAAGGACTTTCTAGAAAGACACACTTATTTGGAGTTTTCATAATATGATTTTTTTTAATTGTATTTAGCATCATAAAAGAAAATTCCACTCTTTATATTTTGGGTGTTGGCACCAGTCTCAGAGGCAGCTGTCCTATAAATAACCCATAAAACCAAATGCATGCGGTCCTGGCTAAAAAAAGGATTAAATACTATTTAATAATAATTTGAAATGAGCTTTACATGAACTTATTCAAATGTTAAATAGCACAATCCAACTGCTCTATGGCAAATTTAAATCTTATCCAAAAAAGGGTTAATTATGTTTTTTGGAGAAGATTTTTTATTAAAACATGGAAGTGTAACTTCTGTTTGTTATTTTGACTTTGATAAAATATAAATGTTTAAATTTAATGTTCATTTCTGTGTGTTTGCGGTCATAAATATTATTTATCTAAGAATAAAAGTTGGTTGGGAGAAGGCAAATAAATGATGAAAACATGTTGGGGAAAGTTTGAACACGATTAGGGTTATTAATAACTTTACAGTGGGCATGTGTGTGTGTGTGTGTGTGTGTGTGTGTGTGTGTGTGTGTGTGTGTGTGTGTGTGTGTGTGTGTGTGTGTGTGTGTGTGTGTGTGTGTGTGTGTGTGTGTGTGTGTGTCTCAGTGCAGTGAGATCAAGGAAAAGAAAAAGTGTGAGTGAGTCAGAAAGTGTTAGCAAGAGTGCGTCAGCATACGAGTGAGAATTGAGTTGCGAAATTGTGCATTCCTGATCGTGTGTGAGATTGTGTGTGTGTGTGTGTGTGTGTGTGTGTGTGTGTGTGCGTACGTCACTGTATGTTTAAAACAATTATTATGTGTGTGTGTGTGTTTGCCAAAGTCCATTTACAGTAAAGACAAAGTAAGGAACAGAGTTTGAAGTGACTTTCAATTAAACCTGTTCATAAAAATGCTCTTGTTCTTGAATATTACAAAAAAAAAATTATATGAATTTATAAAGTTTAATCTATAAACAGTTTTAGTTTTCTTTATAGTTTGAATTGACCAAATTAAAAGTCAACTGAAACAACTCAATAAGAAGTTGTTTGTCCCAAAGAGAGTTCAGAAACACTTGAACTTGAAGTAATAGAAACTATTCTTATTACTAAACATACCTGTGTGTGTTGATGCTTTGACCAACAGCGTACGACAAATATATCCCAGAAAAAACATTCAACCATCTGACGTGTGTTTGTGTGCGTAAATATGATGACCATGAAATAGACTATTGTCTATTTATATTTCAAAGTGTGTGTCTGTATTAAATGTGCTGCTGTGATGCTTCACTCACCTACGTCTGCGGAGCCACAGAGGCAGCTCTCACACCACTGATGACGTCCGGACACACACTGCTGTGTGTGTGTGTGTGTGTGTGTGTGTGTGTGTGTGTGTGTGTGTGTGTGTGTGTGTGTGTGTGTGTGTGTGTGTGTGTGTGCTTTTCCTGCATCAGGGGTCACAGAGTTACTTACCTCTTACCAAACCTTCCCTTCCCTCCTTCCCACTTTCCTGAATCATTTTCCATCACCACCTATGAGGCGAGCCAGCTGTTCTTCTAATACACTAATACACCTAAAACGTGTGTGGTGTGTGTGTGTGTGTGTGTGTGTGTGTGTGTGTGTGTGTGTGTGTGTGTGTGTGTGTGTGTGTGTGTGTGTGTGTGTGTGTGTGTGTGTGTGTGTGTGTGTGTGTGTCAGTACCAGGTACATGGGTCAGATTCAAAGTCAATATATCCTGTACGTCTCTGGTAAAAGTATGGAGAGATGCTGTCGTGACCAGGAGGGTGGAGTCTGCGTCAGGACGTCCTGGCAGAGAACAGGAACCTCTGATCCAAACTGGCATGGCATTTTGCCCCTCCGGTACCGCACACACACACACACACACACATACACACACACTGCACTAAACTTCCGTCCGGATATGTGCCCCACCCCATGTCGCTTTGATGCAGACTTCAGCAAAATAACAGGAATGCCTTTCCATGCTTCGCTGTAAAATATCGACTTTTCTGTGAAGAAATAATGTGAAAAATAAGAATCAGCTCTTCATTCTGATCATATATTAAAACTGGTAACTGTCAAATGAGTTGTTATATCCTTCTGTAATTCACCACAAAGATATAAGACAGGTTAGATAACTGTATCCAGTGTTGATGATAGTCAAAGTTAACATCATACAAAGGTAACAAATATTAAAGCCTCAATCAGGAATCCAGACGGAGTTTAGAGATCAGTGTCTGTGGGCTTCATTTGCTCTTTTCAACTTATACATTAAAAACACAAACAAGAGAGAAATTCAGCTAGACTCTACTTCAGTGATATCTAATTGAAGAAAGAGTCTAAGTTAGAGGCTGAAGTGGGAAAAAAAAGTGCCAGTACTCCCCTTATTCACATGTTGTTGTGTGTAATATCAGCAATCTCTTGCTTCTTATTCCTATTTCTTTATTATTTCTTTAAGCGTGTTATGCTGTGTCAGTCATAATTAGCTGTGATTTTATTGTCATATTATCATACTTAGGCATCAACTAGAACATTTAAATAAAATAATTGAATTGCAACTTTTTAAGGTTAGGGTGTGTTTGTATATTAACCCGTAGTGTAAATACTTTAAGTTGTATTATTTTGAAGCCTACAGTATCACTTTGTGATATATTATAGGATGCCTTTAGCCTGGACAGACAGACAGACAGAGGTGTGAGCTGTATGAGCTGTTTTAGGAGCAGCGTCCCAGTCAGGATGCTTGTACATTTTATGCAGCAGGATAAAGAGTCACGTTCTGAATTTCTAAAGTAAATAAAAGCAACAAGACATATTCGGTTTTTTGGGGTCCTCCCTCAAGAAAATGGTACGGTAATAGAAATGTTTTTTGACTTAAAACTATGCAATTGTACATCACTTTGGATCATAATTATTTGATAACACCCTTAAAGCTTAAGGACAAAACTTACTATTAAAATTATATTCTGTAAATCAAAGGAGAAAATTTAGAAAACTTTGAAATAATGTTTCATTCTAATCATAAGTTATGACCAACAGTTCACTGATAATTTCACAATAAGGACGTGAACATTGTATCAATAAATTACAGTACCATCATTCTCAGCCAGGCTAGCTGTTTCCCCCCGTTTCCAGTCGTTGTGCTAAGCTAAGCTAACTGACTGCCGGCTGTAGCCCTGTTTTTAACGGACAAATATGAGAGCAGGAGATGGGTTTTGAGAATGGTGTTGATCTTCTCATCTGACTCCGCAAGAAAGCTTACTTTGCAAAATGTTGAATTATTCCTTTAGGGTTTAGTTTGATACAAACGATTTAAAGATTGTGGGTATTGTTAAAAGAAGAACTACACTAGGTTTTTGTAGGAAATGACGAATGTTGTCTTTTCTTTAAGCTGATAAACCAACAGGTCATGGTGATCATAAAAACAACCACCTCTGTCAACTAAGTCTCTCTTTTTCATCTATACTTCGGTGTGTTCAAATATAGATTTGTACATCAAGTGTCCAGTGTCCACAAAGTCAAAACATGGTTAATTTTTTTGCATACACAATATTTGGTTACTTGACAGTTAGTTAGTTAGTAGAAACAAGGAGCAACTCCATTGAAAACACCGGATTCATTGATAAAAAGTCAAAGGTACCAGACAGGAGATGAGATCTATAGATGAGTTCTACTACATGTCCCAAGGAGCACTGCAGCAAAAAACACTGATACTAATAAATACTGTACATTCATCGGTTTGAATCTATTCATTTTCAAAATTCTCAATCAATTTTGTATCAATGCTAGAAAATGTTTGAATATGTTACAACTCTCATTCATGCCTTTGTCTGGCATTGTCGCCACAGCAACGGATAATGAGGCTCATGGGTCCTGTAGTATTTGTTTTGAATACTGGGACGCTAGTCAGAAAAGCTGACAGAAAACAAAGTGTTCATAAGGAATACTGTCATTTTATCATCTGAGGAAGATCATCATCCTTCTGTGATGAGTAACATTGTGGTTATTCTTAAGGGTAAACTTTTAAAACTGAAATGTATGGTGAGAACGTTTTCTACAACCAGTCTGCAATGTTTTATTATAAATAAAATCTCCAACATGTCTGTAATTCTTTTTTCACCCATATAGGCAAAGTGAATAGTAACATAAAAAAACAAACAAAACATCCCAATATCTTTACCAACTTTCCACTAAACTTGTTCATCGGCAAAAAACTTAACAAATTCTGCAAAGAAGGCAATAAGCCAATCAGATGCAGAGTAGGGCGGGTCTTTGTTTAATGCGGGTGGAAGAAAAAACAGTCAAACTACTGTAAATAACCGGCTGTGAAACTGACAACGGCTGTTAAAAAGGTCATATTCCATGTGAATGAGAGGCCAAAAAACCCTCTCTTCCACACTTATTGCTATAGTGCCATTGGTTAAGCTACTGCATGGAAAACATTCTCCTATTATCTGTCGTATATACACCTTCTATGTTATCATACCTGCAGTCGTGGTAAGAATACACAGACGACTGTGTGTTGTCGTTTCTTCAGTGCTGTTGAACTGCAAACGCTGGGTCCTATGGAAAAAAGAAAAGAAACCAAAAACATGACAAATCTATGAAAATGTTTAAATTATTTTTTGCAATTTTTGTGAAATTGAAATAACTAATTTATCATACATTTTATCAATGTTGTACTTTTTACTTGACTACATCTCAAAAGGTATATATTGTAGTTTTTTCTCCTCTACATCTCAGAGGAAAATATTGTACTTTTTACTCAACATCATTTCAGAGGTTAATATTTTACTTTTTACTCCAAAACATCTCAGAGGTATAAATATATACATATACAAGTATAATGTAAGTATATGCACATGGATCTCATTTTTGCTTTGGGGTTTAATCCAGTTCGGTCTGTTCTTTGAAAATATCCTGCTTCAATTAATTATATTTTATATTTTTCAAATATAAAGAATACAAACGTTTGGCTCTGAAGTCCCATTACAAACAGGACAATAACTGTTCTAAACTTATTTTGAAAATTAAGGAAAAGGGGAGAAATAAAAAAAACATTTTTTAAATATTGCTCATTTAAACAGCCAAATGAAAAAATACTACATCCTGGAATTTTTAAGGGGATCACATAGTTCAAATGTTAAGACTTTTTAAAATAAAGATTTTGTGACCGAAACCTGTTCCACACACACATCCTTATGTCTTAATCTCTGCAATGTTTTTTATTTCCAGTATAAAAAAAAAGAAAAGGAAAAAAAAAAAAGATGTTTTAAAAGGAAAACAACATGGACCGGTCTCAACACCTAAAACATTTTTTGTAATAAACAAATAGGATTATAGGGCTTTCAAAGCTTTTTGATGCTTTATAATTGTTTTAATTTTTTTAAAGGTGGAGACTGAAATGTGTGGGTCACATTTAGTCAGATACGTCACATGCATGTATCTAAGAGAGAGACCTTCATCGGGGGAAGTGTGGATGTACCTTAATCCCACAACATGATGGGGGAAGGTTGAGGGGGAGAAGCAGATGCACAGGTCGGAGAGGAGGAGGAGAAAGCAGTGACAAAGAAGAGGGAGAAGACAAGAGAAAAGTCCTGGAGGTGGAGGGAAGGAGGAGGAAGTGGAGAACTCATCAGCCGGGTTTCAGTCAGTCAGGATTTCCCCTCAGTCAATCCTCACCTCAGGCCCTGAGAGAGTCGGAGTGAATGAGAGAGGAGGATAGAGACGGAGTGAGGGGGAGAGACAGATGAGAGAGGAGGGGAGAGAGGAGAATCACAAGTGAGGCAGAAACTTAGAGACAGGAGAAGAGACAAGGAATGAGTAGAAGAAGAACATTTGGGGGGAAAAGGCAAAAGGAGAGCAAGAAATTATTTTTAAAATATATCAAAGCAGGGAAGTTGATGATGAAGATGAAAGGATCAGATGAGAGGAATTCTCACACCAAAGTGTTGAAGAATGTAGATTGGTCTGCAGCAATAAGCGTCAAACTACGAGGCTCTTCGTACCCCTAAAGCCTCAGTTTTGAACTTCTCAGTGACCCTGTGTCAATATTTGTTCTTATATGCATAAAGTCTTTCAAAATAAACTTCTGTCTTCAGGGGAAGTTAGCTGTAAGCAACAAAACATCCTAGTTAGGTATATGAAAAACCAAGGCAGCAACCTCTGGTTCTACTGAGTGTTGCATTCGTATTAGTTGTTGCACTTACTGTATTCGTATCAGTTCGCTGCACTTATTGAATTCGTATTCGTTTACTGCACTTATCCTATTCGTAGTAGTTTGTTGCACTTATTGTATTCGTATTAGTCTGTTGCAATTATTGTTTTCGTAGTAATTTGCTTCTGCACTATACTTTTGCTCTGGTTTATGCTTTAAGATGCTTGTTTAAGAAAGGAGATGCACTTATGACTTCTGGTGACTAGTAGTTCTCTTGAATACCTATGTTGAATACACTTCCTGTAAGTCGCTTTGGATAAAAGCGTCTGCTAAATGACTGTAATGTAATGTAATGTAATGTAATGAAGCCAATGAAGAAGTGTCTTAAAACTTGCATTCTCTCTGATGGCCAGCAGGGGGCGACTCCTCGGGTTCCAAAAGAAGTCAGACTGTAAAGAAGTCAATAAGAAAATGACTCTACTTCTCACTTGATTTATTCCTCCAGTAAACATTGTAAACATTAGTTTATGGTTTCAATCTCTAGTCTCAAGTCTTTTTCAATACAACATGATGATCATTTTGTAAATTATGGTCCATTTAGAGTTAAATAGACCATAAAGCTTTAGGGCGGGCTTACTGTGATTGACAAAAAACAACATGGCGAAGGCCTTATTCCAAAATGGCAACGGCGAAATTGCTGAACTCAAGGCTTCATAACAAAAGCCCATAAATCCATCGGCGACATCACGATGACTATGTCCACTTCTTATATGCATTCTATGGAAAACCTAACTAACTTCTGCTGCCCGCAGGATGTTCTCATACAGCGTTCATAGCTATGCCTAGGAAATGAATGCGCTCTAATTCGTAGATATCTCACGAAATCAATTTGTATGTAATCCTGAACCACAGAAGTATAGGAAAACCGCAAAATACCACACAAAGCGGGCGACAGAGGAAGTGGATGGGTCTAACAAAAATCATTACTTTTATTGTTATAAAGTAACAGCACTTGCATAGTTATCTTTAAGCAAACCACAATGTTTTGTTAAATATAAGTGAGTCGTTTTGTTGCCTAAACTAAATTAAGTTGCTTCACATGAAGACGGAAGTTTATTTTGAAAGGACTGTATGCAGGTAAAGTTGGAAATTGTCTGATGTTGCTGAACTAAAAATTAGGAGTTACTTTCCGTGGATATCATATGAACTGTTGTGTGATGATACGTTGTTGCCCGTGATGCTGCGAGGGAATGCGTTGCATCCTGAAGCTAAATGACTGTTGGTGTCTGACACCGAAGCTGTGTTAGTCAACTCCTGGAGGAGAGCCAATGCGTTGGTTGCAGTTCGTTCTGGTGCATGTCACAAGATGAGGTGTTGCATCTTCTTCTACGTCATCGCTTCAGCTCTTTGTATGTTGCATGTTCCTGCAATAGCCAGTAAATGTATGTAATGTGCATTCTGTAAATATTTAAAGTCGTTTTTATTGTTAGTGGAGTAGTCCGCCATTCCCGCATTGGATTCTGATTGCCCATTTTGACCCCTCCCTTCCACTAGGGGTCTGTGTCCTGTTTGATGGCTCTACTTTGTCTTTCAGGATGTCGATCGTCAGCTGATGAGCCACATCCACACATGTTGACATCACTGATTACTGACTCTCCATATTTGTTTTGTTAAGTTAAAGCATTCTTTACATAAATGTGCTTATTTATTACTTTTAATTCGTCTGGTCTCCCTTTTACGTTGCAGCCTTTGAGCCTTTGAGTGAGAAATTTGCGAGAAATGAACGGACGTGCGTGATGGTTGATATGAAAGAATTATGGAAAAGTGCATCAAACTTTTATCTGACTGATATCAGTGTTAATGTTTACTCTTTAAAGCCTGTCAGAGCTGAATGCACTGGCAATATGTCTACTGCAGCTGCTTCACAGTAAAAGCATTTGTTAGCATATTGACGGCTCATTATAACATGTGTCTGTAAAACAAGACAATGGTCATTTGAGGCATTTTTTTGCCAGCTTATCGTTTGAATATTTGCAAGGAAGCATTGTAAGAGGGTGCAGCCACAGTGAGCGGATAGATGAAGAGCTACAGGCTGCACAACTCCGATTCCTCAGTGAGCAACCAAACTTCACTGAGCTGCTGTTGTGTAGGAAACTCATCGTGTTGCCGTTGCTTTTATTTTCAACAGACGTCTGAATTAAAACTACATGAAGGGGTTTGGATGCACTGTAAACTGACACACCAGTTGCTCTTATTTCTGAAAAAGTAGCTTACAGAGTGATGTAATATTAAACCGGGCTTGTTGTTACCATGGTAACTATGGGTGTCGCTAAATCAACCAGGTCGGAAATCTTTTCTTTCTTTTTTCACAATTATCAATGGTTTTCTGAATCTTAACAAAAGTTTCTATACAACCTCATAAATCTTATTCTAAACTCTCAGTAGGCCTGATATGACCGTCTCTTAACTGCTTTTACATTTGGTGATGTAAGCACTTGCTGAATTTAATATGTGTTTTATGTATAAGGAAATGTTTGCATGACTTTTATTTATTTTTTAAAACATTTCAAATGACCATCTGGATAAACCCACAGATTTGAGTCCCAATTCGGAGGTCTGGCTCCAGCAGGAATTGATAATGTTTGCAAACATTTTTTGGACCATCAGACATCATGACAATAATATGTACCATATGTAGGGTTCATATATTTAGCCATGGAGGAGGATAACACTTTAAAGTGTCAGTTCACACAAATTAAAATCTCTAGCTATGCCGATAGATAGGTTTTGATTTATTTGTTCAGACCTTGAGATATCTGTGTTTGTCATTCCTGCCTGCATGCTTGCCAATTTACTATTTAGGTGGATGGGATTTTGTTTCTTGTGGTCACAGCACTGAAATAATAAAACTAAAAAAATCAACAGCAAAAAGGGCTTTCCAGTGGACAATGATCTTTTTTGTAGCAATTGTCCAAAGAATCATTGTGAACAATCTTACAGTAGATAGATTTCTATTTCTATTTTATATAGATTTTAAACACAATTCCATTTACCTCCATTTTATAACGCGGTGGAGAACTGCAAACCTGGAAAAACCCAAACTCTCTGCATGACTAGACACCACAAGAGGTAAGTGAGATTGAGGGGAGTTGGAACTGAAACTAAACCCAGAAGTGATCAGAAGGATAAAAACCATAACAAAAAATCCCAAGAAGTGAAATGCAAAGTTTTCAACCACAAGCAGGTTTTCTGATCCAAAGTAAACTGAAACTCAGTAACGTACGCTAGTTCACAGAAGCCCAACATTTAACAAGTGATGTTGACCAGAATGCTGTCACGAAGAAACAGCTGAAAAATATTAATTATCAGCATTTTACGTTGAAGGTACATGTTTTGCTGTTGTGAAATAAATCTGTGTGGTTTCAAGTCTCATTACAACAAAGATTTGACGTCAACGACTTTTTTGATGATTTTCAAATTAAAGAGAGTCTGAACTGAGAGCGCATTTTATCTTGTATTTCATGAGGCTTGTTGCATGTTGGACCAACACAACTTAAAAGTACCTTTTAAGCAATACTGCAGAAATACAATGTATTCATGAGCAGATATTATCCAAATTAACCAAACTCCAGAGTCTGATCACATTCTGAAACGGTCATTTCATCAAACAGCAAAGCTGTGTAAGAAACGTCTACTGTATCTGTTCCAACATCATCAGGCTCAGATATCTGCAGACAATGCAAAGACAATGGAGGGACGGGCTGCAGACAGACACACACAATCACACACACACACACACAAAAACACTGTGCCATCTTTGAAATGTAAACTTTGGTGTGTATAACAAAAGAATTAATGAATTTGACCACTATGACTGACGGACAAAAACAATGTGTAGATCAGTGCAAGTATTTTCTTCATCACGTTATGCAGTGAGTGTGTGTGTGTGTGTGTGTGTGTGTGTGTGTGTGTGTGTGTGTGTGTGTGTGTGTGTGTGTGTGTGTGTGTGTGTGTGTGTGTGTGATCATGTGTGCAGGGCCTACAGTTTGGTCACATAAAATGTTGCTCAGCTAAAAATAAATAAAGGGTTCGGGAGAGGAGTGAAAAGCATTGTGCGCTGTGAGTCACGACCAGGAGTGGTGATGACGATACACCCCCTCCCACCAAACACACACACACACACACACACACACACACACACACACACACACACACACACACACACACACACACACACACACACACACACACACACACACACACACACACACACACACACACACACACACACACTCCTCTCTTCCCATTCAAATGCTGACAGGGAGAGTACTGGTTCTCAACACCAAGAGATCAAGACCTCCAGAAACTCCAAAAGAGTTACCTCAACACACAGATACACACACACACACACACACACACACACACACACACACACACACACACACACACACACACACACACACACACACACACACACACACACACACACACACACACACACAGACAACATAAAGCCAAGAAGGAGGCAGACTATAATATCGAGACACGATACAGAAAATGAACCAAAATATATAAAAAGTCTTGAGATTTTCAACATCTGAATTTACAGCAAAAGCATTCCTTCCTGTGTTTTCCCCATTAACATAAATCTTACACCACTTTTATGCCACTTAACATGATTTTGCCACTTAGCAAAATGAATTCATAAACTGTATTAACTTATTTTGTGTTAAAATAAACTGGAGTAGAGTGTTCCCTCTACAACACCGCTGTATTCTCCCTGTGAACAGACACAGACTTGACTTATGGCCAAAATTAATAGAAAATACAAAGTATATTGTTCCTACAAAAAGGATGACTCATATTCAATGCATCTGTTTACTGGAAGACAATATATTCTTTCAAACTTAAAGTGCAATTATTTGGCTATATAGCAATTTACTCTGTTGTCATTAAAGAGATAGTCCACCATGCTTTCTTTTTTTAGAAACTACTCTAAACTACTCTAACTCTTGTTTTTTCAACTTGTCTCCATTGACAGTTAATATGACACAGCATTGCTTATATCCAGTTCATGAATACTTTTACAATAACAGACAAGTTTCACAACACGATCCTGACTCCTAAAGATTATGATCCCATACAACGAGGCTGCATTGCCAATTCCGTTTCAAAGGGACAGGAGTTTTGTTTTGGATTAAGTTTCCTTATAAGTATCAAGAAACAAATACATTTCAAATGAGAACTGTACTAATGACAAGAGATTTTGTTGCCTTGACATTACCAGGTACTTGCTTTTTGGTTGTTGCTTTTCTCTATTTCGTAGTCATTTTAAGACAAACCATGACTATTTTTTTTACTTAACCTAACTAAGTAGTCTTTAACATATGTTTAGTGTTTGTTTGGTTCGTTTCAATTGACAACATTAACCACAGGACAAAAACTAAGTTTCCTTTAAAACGTTGTTGAGAGTGCAGTTTCGTGTTGCACATTACATGAAAAAACGACAAATCGCTGAAACACAGATTATGTTCTGTGGATATGTGTGAAGAAGTTCATTGAACACATCACTTCTTTACAAGATCATCATGAGACAATCTTAGTTTGATAGTTTAGGTTTTGTCAAGTAAAACTGTTAAAGGTCAAGCAACTAATATTAAGCAGGTTGATGCTGTTTAAGTTACCTCGACTGACTAAAATCTCAATTCGACCCAGGGTTGGTTAATGTCAGACTCATGAAAAAATGTCAAGCTCTGTGACTAAAACCCTCCACTCCAGAGCTCGTCCTCCTCCAGTTTTTTAAAGTACTCATTTTCTGATTTAATAGGGAAATACCACTTTCACAAAGAACTCATTTATTACTAAGTTATTCCTGTGCTCTTGGACAGATCAATCTATATTTGTCAGCATGCACTTTTCAAAATAGAAACTAGAATCAGTGCTTTTTTTTTTTCATTCTTCTTTTAAAAACATGTTCCATCTCTTAATGTCCTTTCTGCCCATTTCTGCATGTGTGTAAACATTTCTTTCCCTTTTTATGTCTGTTTTGTTAAACCAGTTAAGACAATTCTCCAATTTATGTCTTGTTTTCGCCAAAATAAAACTTTAAACACGAACTTAAGAAAGATGCCTCCGCCACCTACAGAAATAAATATATACTCAGATGAATCCCTGACTTCACACAGTCACACTTGTATCACTTTGTAAAATTGTACTGACTAAGATTGAATACATAGCAAATAAAGTGAATTTTACATCTACAGCGTCCTTTGCCGAAATCTTTTACTTGATGTTTTTTATACAATACAAAAATATTCCCTTTCTCTTCTTGCTAAAAAAAAAAAATGTCAAACTAAATTCAGTTAGTTAAACTGAATGAATTTCAAGACAAATGCTGACTGGCTAACATCAGCACATCATCCAATTCAAAGGACGTGAACCTGCTGAGTTCTGGATTTTCAGTCCAAGTGAGGGAGCCAATCAGGAGTTAGTCCAGATGTGACGTCTTCACTGTTCCAGCCCCAACACATAAGCCCAACCTCAAAGAAACTCATGCCAACAAATCCAAACAAACAAATCAAGGTACCTCATGTATTTTTGTCAGAATTTGACATTGAACTCAGTGCAAAGACGACGACCAACTGACCAGCATTTATTCCTTAGTCTCTGTTGATAAAGCGCTAACGATGGAGGAAAGACAAACTAACCATTGTGAACCTGTTTTAACCGAAAACAGGAAAAGAAAAGGTGGAGGAAGGAAAAACCACAGTTAATGGGTGACATCACTCATTTGTTAAGCTATTCAGCCAATCAGAGAGCTCTGTCTTGCTGTCTGCCTCCAACGTCAAGTCAACATACCAAATCGGTGGACAGGTTGTAACTACTCCCAATGGTACCAGATTAAAAAAAGTGACAAATTGACTTGCTACAATATGGACTGTTTTAAGGCTTTAGGACGAATCTTTGGAGTCTTATATCAAATGTACGGAGGAGAAGGCAAATAAACCAAAAACATTTCAGTTCGAAGAAACATACAGAAATGATGCCAATTCAATAACATATACGAAACCAAAAAAATACAACAGAAACGTGCTGCAAGTTAAGAAACGTGTTGCAGAGAGCCATCCACTTAGTGTGAACAATGTTTACTGAGGTAATAAATCTAGTGAGAAGTAGGGCCATTTTCTCATAGACTTCTATACAATCAGACTTCTTTTTGTAACCAGAAGAGTCGCCCCCTGCTGGCCATTAGAAAGTTCAAGGCACTTCTTTGTTGGCTTTTCTTTTCAGAACCGGAGGTCGCCACCTGGTTACACCCTGATGGTAAACAGAGGTCTTGTGAAAAGTAGTCCACGTTTCAGCAAAGAAATTTGCACTCCAAACTCGTCAAATACCAACGCTTGGTCAGTGGACCTTACTGACTCTGTGAGTAACGACACTAACAACTCACATGACCAATGACTCCTGGAAGAAAGTCCTGTGTTTGATTGACCCATCCACCTCCTCTCCTGCCTACCTTTTGTGGAAGATCTTGCCCTTTAAACTACGTCAGATGCTGTGAGCGTCTGATTATTCTGCAATTTTGGTTAAAGTTAGAGTTAGGTGAAAGCGCAGCGCGTCGGTATCAGACGCCGAGGGGCATGACCAACCGTTGGTTTGGGAATTGGGAGATTAAATACACGAGTTTTGAGAGGCATGCAACAAATCATCTAAACACTCCCAATATGAGGTCAGCCTCAGTTCATTCTCAGCAGATGTTTTTCAGACTAAAACCTTACGCAAGATGTCAAAGCTTTATGTGGCTCCAGTAAAGTAAAGCTTCTCAGTTTGTATATGTTATACAGTCAGACTTTACAGCACCTACATCTGTAACAATAGACCTGATCTTATTGGAAATTCATATTTATTTGTACAAAGAGAAATGCTTTTTTTTTCTGCAACAAAATGTCCAAAATATTGTAGGCTATGTGACTCAGTAAAACCATGATAGCTTTACGTGATGCAAAATGGGTTATTACACATCTGGTTCACCTGCGTATTTTCAGCAGCAGGTCCGTGAATGTGGGATTAACTCAAAATAAACTACAGTTACCATGTTCATCAAACATTCAACAATGTCTGACGATGTTGTGTTTTTAATGTTTTTGGACATCAATTGAGCTGTATGGTACAGAGGAATATGATATATGAAGCTTTGGCTATACAGCTATACTAAGTGGGATCAAATCATTGTTGAGTTTGATCCTTTTATTGTATATGTTAACAGTAAGAAAAATGTAGAATTTTACCAGCCTCAACTTTTAAAATCACATATTGAAATATACATGTTTTTTTGGAGAAGCCCAGTAGTATCTTACACGGAAGTTGGACTAAATGGAAGGTGGACTGTAATTGAGGGTATCGTTATGACCCAACTACACACACCAACGATGCCTATATATATATATATATATATATATATATATATATATATAAATATATATATATATATATAATATAAATATATATATATATATATATAAATATATATAAATATATATATATATATATATATATAAATATATATATATAACATATATTTTATATATATATATATATATATATATATATATATATATATATATATATATATATATATATATATATATATATATATATATAAATATAGCACATTTGCAAATCAAACAAACAACCTCACCCAGCAAACACACAAAAACGATTCATTTTTAAGGGTGACATAAAACTTGAAGGTTTGAGGTGAACTAAGCAAACTTGCTGTCATTCATTGTGCTTGTGAATAAAACAGATTAGTTAAACATCAAGTGGATAAGTGATTTTTTTTTTTGACCATGCTCATGGAGCAAATCTCTTACTTAAAAAAAAAATCAATGGAAAAAAAAAAATCATTCCACTCATTGCTCAGAATAGAAATGAGGTAAAATGTTCTCTGATTAAAATTTGCGTTTATACTTTAAAATTGTCTGTTGGTGACTTTTCCCGCAAAATATACATTTATGGAATAAGTCAACCACATGTATTCTGGTTGCATCAACATTTGGTCTTCAAGTAGATGTAAATATAAATGTAAAACCAGACTATGACGTTTCTCAGCTAAAAACAAATGGATGCAAGTCATCATGGGATAATCTGCAAAGATACATGCATAAAGAAATACGGTGTATTTTTGATGACAACTATACTATGTGTTGTGTCGATGGAACACAGATTTGCCTTTTTGTAGCTATACGTCTTCAAAAGCCCCTTGGTCTCAGTTTTAACCACGATGTCATCTCCCCAAATATAGCTTTGCACACTCGTATTAAACAAGACAACGAGATGGTCAGTGGATATTTACGAACATGGCGTGATTTATCTTTCACAGGTTGGGTGACGTCAGCACAGAGATACTGTCTTTACACTTAAAGGTAAAAATATACATCATGATAGTTATGAAGGCTATTAAAAAGTCCTATAAAAGCTGTAATTCCTCCAGCATAGTGTTACTTTATTTTGACCTGGAGTCAGTCTATTTGCAATGTTTAAAATATGCAAGTAAGAACAGCCAAACTAACCTTTTTTTCATGTAATGATTTGAATACTGTTAAATGATACCACTGTGTAACTATAACATCAACAGCTTGAACAGAAGAATTCTAAATACACATCAAACTATTTCCACTATTTCATGGGTGACCATTTTGCATCCCCATTTTAATCATTTTGATTTAGTGTCATTTTAGTGTCATCATAATTCTGATGACAAAACCGCACAAGCGTCACGATAAAAGACGTGCAAGTGATATCAGTCAGGGGAAGTAAACAATCAGCACAGCAGCACTCAACACCAAACTAGAAGCAAGGAATTTCAATAAAACACCAAATAGCTCATTGACAAATTAGTAATAGTGTTTTAAGAAACACAAAACACACACAAGCTGGTTTTCCAAAGAAAAATATATTTCATACTAAAGACGAATCTCCCTTATTCACGTGACTGATGCAAAAAAGAGAGCTGTGAAGACTCCGTTTGGCCAGATGTTCTATGGACAGTTAAAGGGTTAGTTCACTCAAATTCCAATTCCATTTTCTCTCGTATCTATCCATCCAGATATAAAGGGTTTTATTTGTTCATGTTATGAGAACCTTCACTGAGATTTCTGCCACAAACCCAGCCCTGCTTACATTTACAAATTTAACAGCAACATATATTTCAAGAGTCAGTGTTCATGTCACTCTGGATAATAAACAGACGTTCCTGTCAACAGTTTTCATTGGGACTACTTTCTTTCTGAAGATCTGGTCCCAGAGACAACTGTTGACAGTCTTTTGTGGATTATCCTGATACATGAGGACACATTTCAATAAGCCTCCATTGTTTTAGATTTGAGGCAAACATATCAGAGATTTATAACTCAAAACCTGGACAAATAAAAATATCTGCGTTGCTTCATCCATACCATTAGAGGTATGCGAGTAAGGAGATTGTAGTAATTTTGGGGGAAATAATTTACCCTAACTTTAGCCACGGCCATTTACTGAACACTAGAGAATATCTTCAAACCTGCTGTCATGCCACTTTATACATAAAGCAGGATTTGCATTCAAAATGCTAATTTGTAGTTTGGTACTAAAAGCAATGTTCAAAAACACTATGACAGCAAAGCTCATGTCTTTTGTAGGATATCACCTGGTGCTTTGATTCACACATGCTCAAACATCTACAGCATCCATTTTGTTGCTTTCATTGCAAGAGCACACAACTGTCAATCCTGCTGTGATAGCCACTTCCTCTCTTACAAACACGGGGTCATAGGAGGAGTACCTGAACGCACCATCAATTGCAATGGGGACGCAAAATAGCTGCCATGAAATGTCTCCAACAGTCTCCAAAGATAGAAGGTTGACCTTCCCAGCCATGATCATATTTTGGCACAAATGTATCCTCTACCTCACTCTATGATGCACAATATGAATCGATAATTTCTGCAATAATAACACCTATACTGTACAGAAGCAGAGAGGGGCTGTTTGTTCTGGATTGCAGACATTTTGGGGATGAATTGCTGCACCAGGTCACACAGCGCGTTTCTCCTCCGCTCCTACTGGTAACTACAGCGTTATTACCAGGGTAGAGTTAATGTAAGGTGACGTCGAGGTGTTGCCTGAACTGTCGACGATATGATGACTCACGCTGAGAGGTGACATAGCAGGTATTTCACCAGGAGACTTTACAGCTCCTGGTGCCAGAGACAAAGAGTCGAAAGCAGGCACAGTGGATGTTACAGTGCATGCACCCTCACACCTGCTCAAATACCATCAATAATAATAATAATAATAATAATAATAATAATAATAATAATAATAATAATAATATCCTTAATTATCACCAGATAACTTTCACATAGTTTTACATCCAACACTGACATTACCAGTGAGAACGGTGCAAAAAAAAAGTATCTACCAGGTCGGATGACTGACTTTAGACCTCACTATCATGTGTTTCTGCCATATTATCAGAAAATACAGTGACGTATGTTATAGTATATTATAGTATGATCTGTGAAATGGTATACGTTGAAGATGCATGACTGCAGCAAAGAATTCCGGATGACAAAATAGGCAAAATGTCGCCGGGGTCATCTCATATACAGCAGCAATCCATATTAGGAATATTATACTGATATGACAGGACATGTGAAATACAGGGGACAGACCTTTAAATCACTACTACACACTCCGGGACCATCCTGAACATATCATAGGAATATTACTTTATAATTCAGGTATGCAATCCACATGCTGTTTGACAATACTGGTCTCAAACCATCACAAGAAGAAAAACCATCAACCTCTGAGAGAGTAATTCAACTTATAGGCGGCAGGACACTTGTTGGCATGTATGTATTAAAAGGCCTAGTTGAAATATGAAGAAACAGGAGAGGAGGAAACCAAGCACCAGAGTCCTCGGTGCAGACACAACCCCATGCTCTGGAGAAGCGAGATGGACGCAAAAAGGCAATTTAGAGCGTGATTTGGGTTTGACGTCATCCTCTAACACATCGCAGGCCGTGCAATTACCTTTCTCGGGATGAGGGAGAGTGGGAGGACAAGGTGGAGGTCGGTCGGTTGGACGGTCGGTCGTGCTCTCTCTCTCTCTCTCTCTCTCTCTCTGTGTGCGCTTCTCGGTGAAAACATCCAAAACGTCGGTGGTTTCTTTTCCATTTCTCCGGCGCACAGCTGGAGGCTCCCCACAGCAGAGACATCTTTGCTCCTGTTTCTGTTCTCATTGGTCTCTCCTGCAAGACAAAAAGACAAAGACAAAGACTGTAAAGTTAATCTGCAGGCCTAAACACACGGACAGGACAGAGATGGGATTTGGAGAGATGCTTGGAGACAGTATAACCTGCATCTCTGGTTTTTACGCACCAGATTGGAGATAAGGCGACAGTCACGTCACCCTTAAACGACGCACAAGTCTGTTCTTCAGTCACATCCTCACCCAACAATCACAACTCTGGCTTTAGTCATTAAATGTACTAATAAGAGAGGTGAAGGCAAGGCCGCTCCACAGGTCAAAGGTCACACTGCTTCCCTTTATAGAAGAGGACGTCATCTGTCCGTTTCCAGATGTTTTTTTGTTGTCTTCTTTATCAAGTCAAAGCTCATTACCTCATTATTTTTTTTTCGGATGAATGCAAATGTATCTTCGAATTATTTGCTCATGGGTTGGGTCACATGTCTCGCTCCAATATTACAGAGACAAGTGCTAGGATTTATTTTTTATTATTATTATTATTAAGGTGCGTTCATTTTGCTCAATGCACGTCTTCTTAAGTTTTCTTCTTCTGCTACGTCGTCGCAAAAAGACACACAGACCATGCTTACTAAGGGGGGGGTTCAATTTTGATTTCAATTACGTCACTTTCTGCTCTGTAACGTGAACTTTTTCCACTCTGACAATATATTTTTCAGGCCTGTAACCTGCAGGTCTTGCAGCGTGAAGGGGGGCCTAATATTTCACTTCTTCTATGCCTACACTTCCTCTATCTTAGCACTACATTCAGTAGCTATGTGGCCCTTTACTGCAAACATACTTTATCATGATTCGTGATTATTCACGTTGATTCACCCTTCAACTGTGATGGAACAGCAGAGACCAAACTGAGAGGAAAGTTCCATGTGCTTTTTTTTTCTCGAGGCTAAATTGAACTGCACCTCCTTCTTTTATTTTTACTCTGTCTGCCCAGAAAGAAAACTCTAGTCTCTCTTTTTTATTTTCATCGGTGAGGTCACTTTGTGTGCACACATCACTCATAGTGCACATGAAGACAGACAGGGGGGCCCAGAGTTTTGATGTGGTGCAGAACTTGTTAGTTTGTTGATTGAATCGTTAATCTGCAGAAATTAAGGTCTTTTTTTCTTGTTTTCTTGTTCTTGTTTTGAATTTGGTGGGTCAGGCTGAAAAGACGCCTGGTTGTGTCTGGTGTTCTGTGTGCTATTTGTGGGGAACGTTGACAGGGAACAGTGGTGGGCCATGTTTGAGGTGGATTAACTACTATTCATAAAAACTGGGAGAGAGACACGTGTTCGTTTCCACAGTTAGTGTGTGTGTGTGTGTGTGTGTGTGTGTGTGTGTGTGTGTGTGTGTGTGTGTGTGTGTGTGTGTGTGTGTGTGTGTGTGTCACCACACGGTCAGTGTCTGAGGCAGCAGATTACAGATGTTCCTTATTCCTCTCCATCTGCCAATCAGGGATTGTACCTATTTTAACATGGTCTGGTTGGGGAATCCCTTGCATATGCTCTTTGCTTACAGGTGTGTGTGTGTGTGTGTGTGTGTGTGTGTGTGTGTGTGTGTGTGTGTGTGTGTGTGTGTGTGTGTGTGTGTGTGTGTGTGTGTTGTGTTTTCCCACATTATATTCTTGAAGGAATTTGGGGGTTCAACTGCGTCCAAGAAAATTGGAACTCCAATCTCTAAAGGACAGGGACAGAAACAGAAAGACACACACACACACACACACACACACACACACACACACACACACACACACACACACACACACACACACACACACACACACACACACACACACACACACACTTCACTTTTTTGCCCACGTGTAACTTGTGCATTGCAAGGGTCTCCCCGTGTTTACACTCTGCCCTGCTGGGGGCCACTGTCACTGGTTCACTGTGGGACGGGCGGTGGGGGTGTGTGTGTGTGTGTGTGTGTGTGTGTGTGTGTGTGTGTGTGTGTGTGTGTGTGTGTGTGTGTGTGTGTGTGTGTGTGTGTTGTTTGTTTGTTTGAATTGACTTTATCTTGCATGGCTCAAAGTTTTTTGGTCCGACGAGATGTTTGTTGACATCAGAATTATTATAATTGTTTCTGGGACTCTGATGCCCGAAAGAGTTTGAGGGAGGAAAAAAAATAACTCGGGTGCGACGTGGCTGCAGAGCTTCTCCACAATTTCTAACAAAGAAGAAAACTGTTGACTCGAAGAAGAAGAAGAAAAAAAAAAAAAAAAATGACACACTGTAAGGGCTGAAAAGCAACCGTGACAAAAAAAAAAAAACGCCACCGCTATGGCAATGCCGAAAATAACAAGAGCAAATAAGGACAACAAAGAAGCAAAAAGGAAAATTCGAGCAAGAATAAAAAAAAAAAAAAAGAAAAACAAGCCCTTAAAAAATTAAAGATTGTAAAATTCCACGAGTGGAGCCGTGTTCAGATGTCTCGGTGAATGCGCCCTCCGCAAATGCTTTTTGGGGTAAGGGCTTCCCAGATTAATAGTTAAGAACAGCAAGCCCAGACCGCAAAAAGATTCGTGAAGGACATTTTCTGCTGCTGCTGATGTCCGACGGAGACTCCGTGACTCCCGGGGAGTCTGCTCGCTTCTCGCCTCCGTGGATGCATCTCCCATCCCGGCTCGGTTGATTGTATCTCCGAGGCGAGTGTGTCCCTCCAACAACACACACACACACACACACACACACAGTCAAACACACACACACAGTCAAACACACACGGATAGGATAGGATGGATGGAGAGAAAGAGAGGAAAAAGAGGAGGGGGGGTCTCCGGATGCCAAGGCTGCTGCTGATGCTGCTGCTGCAACTGAGAGGAGCTGTCCAAGGTCCTTTCTCCACTCCTTCTCCAGTTTGAATTCTCCTCTATCTCTCCTCCCTCATCCATTCTCCTCTCCCTCTCTCTCTCTCTCTGTCTCTCATATTCTCTTTTTTTTTCCATTATCCAAACGCTCGGATGTGCAAAGCCCGTGTGATCACTGGGAGCTGTGCATCGATGCGTTTTGTTGTCAGTGTGCTCTCTCTCTCTCTCTCTCTCTCTCTCTCTCTCTCTCGTTTTGTTGTCAGTGTGCTCTCTCTCTCTCTCTCTCTCTCTCTCTCTCTCTCTCTCTCTCTCTCTCTCTCTCTCCTCTCCCTCCCTCTCTCTCTCTGTGTGTTATATTCCCTGGTCCGTGGTGTGTCTTCGGATATAGTGAAGCTCTCTGCAGCCGCTCCAGAGCTCTGGGTGAGGAGAGAGCAAGGCTGCAAACTGCTGGCAATAAATAGAGAGCAGGGAGGGATCTCATTGGAGAAACCAAACCTCGTCATCAACCAATCGGTGTCTCGCTCATATAGGGACCCCCCTTTTTGAAAAAAAAAACAGAAAAAAATAAATAAAATAGACAGGGCTAACCAAAATTGTGATCCATACCAGGATAAAGTGTAACATATGCATTGATATAGGGGTATATGAGCATTTTGATGTGGCTATTTGTTAATATGCATTTTCTTTTTGTTCCTCTTTACATGGGTTATATCGTTATGAATAACACTGTATTATGGCGACAATAATAAAAACAACACATGTGATGGCATGGATTTTGCCAATTCCACACAATCACAAATAACGCCTCCACCCCCCACATCCCTTTTTCTTGCAAGCCAGCCACATCAAATTATGGGAAATGCAAAGATACCGAGCGAACATGTCCTATAATGAGAATAACACTGAGGCTTAGCACAGCACATCCACATCAACACATCAGCAAGAAAGCATCTGAGGCGACTCATGGTCACCTATAGAGTTCACCGGAGGGAACCACCGCCAGAAACCACACGGGGGTCTCCGAACTGCACCTCCAGTCATTCAAAGCGATATTTAAGGTTGAAAGCAAAACAGAATGACATGAGTTACATGACGGCCACGACAGTTTACAGCTTATACAGCAGCAAGGTACAACTTAACAACACAGCAGCACGTCGCTGAGCCCACCACAGAGTTAATCACGACACACACACACACACACACACACACACACACACACACACACACACACACACACACACACACACACACACACACACACACACACACACACACACACACACACACTTTAATATGTTTTTCTTTTTAATTTGGTCAAATTTAGCAAAGTAAGAATCAAATAGAATAACTTACCTGTGGGGTTTTTTTTTTCCTGCAACAGTTCCATTAGTTTTTTTTTGGTCAGAAGCCAGAGTAACATCTCTCCCCACTGAACCACCACCAACTTCCCCTCCATGCAAGTTACTGTACCGAGGTGGAGGCCGGGTCACGATCTGGATCTGGATCCGGATCTGGACCCCCTCCACCCGTCCCCCCCCCCTCTTGTTTGTACCAGGTTTTGATCCCAAACCGAACATATACCCCCTCCTCTCTTCCTCTTCTCCCTCCCTCCTCCTCCTCTTCCTCTCTCTCTCCCATCATCCACACCGCCCCACTATCACTGATGAAACTCGTCTGCATTCAAGTTGGCTGCCAGCATGCAGGGCTCACACTAAAAACTGGCTTTGGGGGAGAAAGGAGATATTTGGGATTGATGTTAGGGAAATGGTTAGTGCATATACCCTGAGAGTCTGAATCCCACCCTAGACCCCCCACCAGTACCCCTCCTCCTCCTGGTGTGGGTATTATTTTTCATTTTCTTTTTTTTATTGGGTGGTCTTTTCATTTGCAGCCCAGTCAGTCACGATTCTCCCCCACCGTCTGCTCTGCACAGTGACTGCCTCTCCTGACGCAGCCAACGCGCACATTACTCACTTTAGCAGTCACGACTCGGGAATCCGTGTTGTTTCCACCGACATTACACGCTCGGTGTTGAATTACTGAGCAACATCTGGGTATTTGCGCGTTTTGACCGACGAAGAATGACAGAGTTTTTATTTTTTGTCGTTTTTTTTTTGGGGGGGAGAGAGAGGTGGAGGAATGTTTCGCAGGTGAAGTACAATCGGATTTTTGCATGACAAAGACAGGTGGTCGATGTGTTGGCATGGTGGCCTGGTCGGGTTAATTAAAAAATACTGGGAACATTTGGGCCAAATGAGGTTTTAGTCCCAGTCGGACTGTAGAACTGCGCAGACGCCTGCAGCCTTTTCACCATCTTCATCTTCTGGGTCGCTAATTCAACACTGATACCATAATTAAAAAAAAAAAAAAAAGAGGTGATTCCTTTCAAACTCTCTCATGGAGCAGAGGCGATAACCGAGACGCTCCCATCGCCCTCCCCGTCTCTAGGACGCAAAGTTACTGTGATGAGAGCCTCTTAACACCACCCATGAAGTTAGGAAAACGTCTTGGACTCAAAACACAGAATATCTCAACTCTCTCTCTGCTGCTTTCCTCAAACATTTCAAATAACTCGAGCCTGGCCACGCATCTTTCTGCTCATTTCAAGGCTGTACGACTTCAAATAAAGGCTGGATGGGAACAGAAATCAGACTGATGAGATGGTGGGACTGATGTGAGCAGAAGAAGAGCTGATCCAAGTCGGTCCGGCTGCTGTTTCTCCCTCTTTCTCCCTCTCTCTGTCTACCTATGGCGTCCAGTGAGGCCGTTCAAACTATACAGGCGGGAAAAGCTCTGCTATAATATCTCTTTGAGCCAAATGTCTTTCCTCATTTAGCGCAGGTGAGTCAAGAGGAGGCGGAGGGAGAGCTTCAGTGTTTCTCCTCCAGCGTCGCTTCAGGAATAGATGCTGTTTGGTTTCCAAACAGGAGTAAATAAAGCTTTTGGCGGCCAGAAACAACACAGACACACACACATACACACATACACACATATACACATATACACACACACATACACACTCCACCACCAGCAGCAGCCCACTACCGCCACTTGGTGTGGTTTCAGCACCATTGCTGCTGGACAGCTCCCGGGTTTCCCCATGCGGTGCGCCTGGTCTCTGCTGCAGCAACAGCTCCTTCACTCCTCTCCTCCTCTCCTCCTCTCCTCCTCCTCTCCTCCTCTTCTTCTTCTTCATCCTCCACCGCCAGCTTCTCTGTCAGAACGAGTCTTCTTTTTAAAAAAATACTAAAAATACTAAAAAAAAAGGCGTCCTTAAGCGCTCATCAGAAGGGTTCCCCTCGCTTTCTCGGTTAAGCAGGGAGATGGGAGGGAGAACAAAATAAATATGTGATAGAGACTCAACAGCGCCAACAGACAAAGGGAGTTTTTGCACTTGCTTATTTACCAAAAGGGGTGATTCCTACTCTGCGGGAAGGGTTGCTATCTGCTCCGGCTCTACAGTCAAACATGCCATTAAAAATCTATTGCCTATACCGAGAGTCCGGGTTTCTTTAGGGGGGTTTGCGTGCATGAGACAGAGGAGGAGGCAACAAAAATGTGAGAAAAGAAACGCTTACATGAGCATGCACTGCCAAAATGCACAAAAGTACACGGAATTAAACATTGCATGTGTCTCACTCACCGTAGTGCGGGAAGGTCCTTCTAACCTGGAGAGAGAGAGAGAGAGAGAGAGAGAGAGAGAGAGACACAGAGAAAGATTGAGATTTTAGTGAAGAGCCGCAACAGGAGTCTGGAAGAAAAAATGCAACAGATTAAATCCACCATTTGTTATTATGTAGGCTTACAGTGGCACGTCCAAGTTTGCTCAGGATCGCCTCCCTTTTTTTTTTTTAATACAAGTGATACCCGTCTGTCTATTTATGGCGCACGATCAAAACTATGATGCTATTTTTAGGTCACAGTACGAGGTAGGGGGGGAAAAAAAACACTCACGAAAGGCATCGCTTAGGAAACGTTACGTGAAGTGCATGTAATGTAGATTAATTTAATAACTCTGCACAAGAACCCCGATTCCCCTCCGTTGCATCATTGCAGTGATTTTTTTTTTTTTTTTTTTTTTTTTTAAGAAACCCAATGTGCCTTGAACAGCACCTCCAGCTCCTTCATCATTAAACACTTTAAACCCTCTATGGCTCACATCTGGAACCCGTCGTCGCTGTTAATGTCATCGACAACATGTGAAGTCTTGTCGCCTTCTTCAGCAGCTTCTCGTCCCAGTGTCACTTCAGCAGCTGGACCTCATGAAGGCTAAATAGGTCCAAATACTGATGAACGCGGATCACCCGACGCTCCCTGCGGGATTTTCCTTTCTGGGGTTTTTTTTTTCTTTTAGTCGACGAGGCTGTAAAAAGAAATTGAGTAATTAAGCTTTGCTGACGAGAAGAGGGGAAAAAAATAATAAATAAAAAGGCTTTTTTTTTTTTTTTTTTTTTTTTTTGTTGAAGGGCTGCGTCAGTACTAGGCATTGACGTCACGTTTAGATTCTCTCACTTTACAGCCCGGAGAGCCTGATTAAAGACACTGGCCGCTCTGTGATCACATCTTCGCAAATGTGCCATGGAAAGGAAAAAAAAAAAAAAAAAAAGAAAGAGTGACAAAATAGGAAAATAGGAAAATATTACAGGTGGATAATGTGGTGTGGACTCGTGGAAACTGCGGCTTTGGAGAAGGTTATCTCCTGATAAATAACCCTCCTCTAATGCTGGAGCATCTGGGTTTCCATCCAACCTCCCTCCCTCCTCTCTCCTCCATCCTCTCTCCTCCATCCTCTCTCCCTCCCTCCTCCCTCTCTAGTCTCGATATATCCCCCCACCAAGCGTTGGTGCTGTTTTGGTCTTGGAGAATTTTTATCCCAGCATCCAGCGCACTTGGCGGGTAAAACACGGTGTCCCTAAGCTGAAGGAGAGGAAAACACACCGCTGCATCCTCCATCTCACACTCACACTCACACACACACACACACACACACACACACACACACACACACACACACACACACACACACACACACACACACACACACACACACACACACACACACACACACACAGTATGCTCCGTCTCTCACCCCATCTCCCCTTTAATTTCCTAACACCTTCACTGTTAGACCCTCTCCACACTCCCCACGCAGTCCAGATTCACGACACTTGGGATGGGATGAGGGGTGAGCTGAGGCTGGATATGATATTTTGGGTTTTTTTTGGAGTCTCCACTGAGTGGCAGCTACCTAGAAAAGTCGTCTCTGAGAAGGGAAAAGGGCTGCGCCCGTCGCATCGGTTTGTGCTATTTTTATCCCTGCCTGTAGGCCAACTGTATGTCCGTGACTGCTGCTGAGTGCACAGGGACAGACGCACACAGGATCCAGCGTGTCCCCCTGCACCGAGAAAACACACATCACTGAATAATAAAGAAGACGTAGACACGGATAGTTGTTTATGCTCTGGATCATTTGGCATCTGTTACTGTCTGGGTCTCTTTTTCTTTTTTTTTTTTACCCACAAAATCAAAGCAAAGTAGGAAAAGATGAATCAGTAGTTTTTAATCTACCACACTCACACACAACACACCACCACCCTGACACACACACACACACACACATGTACACTAATAATTCCCTGAAGTCCAAAACCATTCAATCAAACAGGGAGCAGCATCAATGGGAGCTTCAGCCGAGGTTTCCTCAGTGCAGTGTGCCGACATCACCGCATGGTGTCGACAAACTCAGCCAGGGAGCATCCTTAATATACCCCCCCCCCCCCCCCCCCCTTCAAAAGTATGCACTCCTGCAAGTTGCAAGCCGCAGCAGACTTTTCTCCCCCCCCTCCTTATGAAGCCTTTGTCCGACTTCCTCTTACACCGACAGGACAAACACGACGCAGCTCTCAAAGTACAGGTGGTGTGATTTCATCTCTTTAAAACAACAATGAGAGAAAGCCATACATTGACAATAAACACCTAAAGTCCCACTGCTTTAGGCTGATATCTTGAGGACATCCACCTCCAGTATGTAGATAGGCAATCATGGTGTCAAACTAGTGCAACTAGTGCAACAAACACCTGTTTACCACTCTTGAAAAAGTATTGATTTAAGGGATTTTTTTAACGTAATTCACCACCCAAAGCACTTTGTGCTGCTGTAAATCAACGTTACCTCCCGGTGCTGTCCGTGGTGCTGAAACAGCCCAGTCTGTCTGTCGTGTCCTTAACCTCCGCAGTCAGTTGAATGTGATGTATCAATGCATGCAAGTACAAAGTTAGAGAACATGCAGGGTTTTTACAGATGCTGTAACACCACTGCCAGAGAAGACAAACGTGCTGAAAACACGTTTGGACTGTCGCAAAGTCTGCTGCGCAAAGTTGGTGGAGAACTAAAAGGCGCCTAAAATCTGAGCTGAGCTTTCAATGTAACACATACACACCAATGAGGCTTTAGTGACACGACGTGGACGAAACCAGTGTTGCTAAATAGTCAAAATGTATCACAAATATAGGAAAGAAAAAAAGAATTTCCCCCAAAAGTTCCCCTCCCTCCCTCCCTCTCTCCTAGTTGTTACTAGGCATTTCAGCAGAGCAGGCAGCCTAAAGCAGAGGATCCCCAACACGTGAATCCTCCTACGCATTACTGCAGCCCTCTCTCTCTCCTCTGAGTGTCTGCACAACCAGCATGCACACAAACACACGAAAACAAAACAAAGAAAGAGGAAAAAGCCTTTCTGAAAACACTTCCATCTGCTGTCCCGGAGATGGCAACGCTTGCAAAACACCGGCATGTGCCCTGCGATGAACCCAAGCTGCCTTGGATGTCTCATGTGCAGCAGACATTAAAAACGCTTTATTAAAAGCCACAATTGTAAGCAAAAAAAGCTCACAAAACAGTCATCCTCACATCCTTCAGATCATTTAGTCAGGTAGATAGTTTAACCTGCACTTTGGATGCCATACTACCCTCGTTGTCCCAAAATATCTGCGCATGGTCTGACTGCAAACTTCCCTCACTAGTAGCCTACAGCTCGTTCTGGGTCGGAATTTGCGCCCCCTACAAAGAAAAAGAAGCACTTACCTTTTTGATTTAGTTTTCTTTCTCTCTCTCTCTCTGTGTCTCTCTGTCTTTAAAGTTTGTTTATTAAGAAGGACTTTGCGCAGGCTGAGGCAGCATGAGGAGGCATGGAGAGGCTGGAGACAGTCTCTCCTCCCTGCGTCAGGATGGAGATGAGCAGGTCGGTCAGATGTGCGTCGCCTCCCAGATCTGGAGCTCACTGAAATATTTGGTGTTGCCATTCGGGATTCATGGAGCCATCTCCAAAGAAGAAAGTGGGAGAGGGTGGGAGAGGGTGATGATGGGAGGGGTGAGGGGTTTGGGGATTGGAAAGGTGGTGGTGGTGGTGGTGGTGGTGTACAAATGTGAGCCAGCTGACAGAAAGAGCCCGCCAAATCAGGGTTGGGGGGGGACGCAATTTGGGGACACCACACGATTCACCTCACTGCAAAGACTCTCTTCTCTCACACTGTCTGTGTGTGTGTGTGTGTGTGTGTGTGTGTGTGTGTGTGTGTGTGTGTGTGTGTGTGTGTGTGTGTGTGTGTGTGTGTGTGTGTGTGTGTGTGTGTGTGTGTGTGAGTGTCTCTCTTACTGTGTGTGTGTGTGTGCAGGTGTGAATGACTTCCAGACAGAGACGGAAAGCATGAATGGGACAGGAGAAGTGCGACTGAGACTATACCGGCACAAACCCGCCGGTGAGGAAGACGTCGGGCACATTTCTTTTTTTTTTTTTTTTTTGAAGAGGGCAAAAGCAGCTCGAGGGAGGGGATTGGGAATATATATTTAAAAAAAAGAATAAAGAAGCCCGGGAGGAGAGGACCATTCATGTCACAACACAGGGAAGGGTTTTGGAAAGGTGTCTGCAACCACCTCTCTCTCTCTCTCTCTCCATCTCCATCCCGTGCCTTTGTCTCTCTGTCTCTCTCTCTCTCTGTCTCCTCTCTCCATCCCGTGCCTTTGTCTCTCTGTCTCTCTCTCTCTCCCTCTGTCTCCCTCACTGGTCCTCTTCTCCAGCAGTGTGCTATTGACCTGCATTGACGTCATTGCGTCATTAGGTTTCCCTTAGAAACACTGACTTTCAAAAATAGTATCAAATTAATTCAGCAGGCAAGGAGAGAGAGGGGTGGGGCTTGTGAGTGTTTTGGGGTTGGGGTTTTTGAGGTGAAGGGGGATGTGTGTGGGTGAGGAGTGTGGGTGTGTGTGTGGGGGGGACATCGTGTTTTACCACCACCACCACCACCACCCCTTCTTCCCCGCACCACCACCATTTCCATGCCGACTGAGGTGGAGAGAGCTGCTCCAGACACATCGATATCTGAAGCCGAGAGACGCGGTGCTCAATGAGGTTCCTAATGGGAACAAGACAGTTCTCACATATGCATATAAGTCATTGTTGCCAAAGCAATGTATGAACGCTCAGAGTAAACCTAATTGAATCAAACATTAATGAAAATAATGATTGAATGAACAAAGTCATAGCTCAGGTCAAATGCTTTGTCTCTCTCTCTCTCTCTCTCTCTCTGGCTTATCCAATCTAAAAATATCCTCCAGCTGACATGTTGAAAACCTTTTCCCCATCTAACATTCAACTAGAGCCAAGGGAGCAGACAGACGGGAGGCAGAGGGACAAATAATAATGTCATTCTACAGGTTCTTGGGCCCGGTAAACAAGTAGATATTGGTTAAATGATCTACATGATAAGCCTCACAAAACTGGACTCACCAGAATTATTCTGTTCAAGTTTCACTCGGTGGAGGATTAATTCACAGGGAAGTTGTTTTAGTTTCAATTTGTACAATATATGGAGAGTTGTGTTAGGATTTAGAGGAAGAGTTCACTGTTGGGTATAAAGGTGTTCCTCTGGGAGCTGTCCTCGGTGCTGAAATGTCACTACTAGCTGAAAACCTTCACGATTTTAATATTAAAGTCTGCATTTTTTTCCGTCCACGTTTAAACTAATTTATCCAATGTTGTTGCAAAGCAGCTTTTTGAAAACTCTGAGGAGCGGCCTCCATAAATTAGTGTTACTGCTATTATTTTGACAGGGACTCTGACTCATCTGCATCCCGGGAACATATCGTGACTGATAATTGATAATGGGCTGAAGTAGCAAAGTGGCAATACACTCACCAGAATCACTACAGACCTGCAATTAATACGTCTTATTCACAAGCTATGGGAGATAATGTAGAAATGATACACAGTGAAGACCATGCATCTCTAAATTAGGTTCATTTTTGAAGAGAAAAGAACTGAAGGTACTCCTTATTTCCCTTCTTCTTAAGCTAACCGAGCAGTTTAATAACCCTTTAGGTTATCAGACAATGTTGTTGTTGCAAATGTCAATTTACGATCGTGATCTTTGGGGTAAACAGAACAAAATTATGGATAAAAGGGGGAAAAAAGCTGTGTGGTTTTCCATCCAATCAAACTTCTACTTCTAGCATTCAATTTATTGGTGATTGAAGTAGAATAGAAACCGTGCAAGTGGTTGAAAGACTCCAACAGTGTTTCAGTATCAGGACGCAAAACTGATGTGGATCATAAACAGGAATAAAGTGAAAGTGACAGTGTAAAGTTATGTTTTTCAGAAATGATGACTATTTATTTTTGATTCTTTAAAAAAAATATATTTTTAAAACTATTCATCCCTGTATTTGTAGTGATCCCTGGTCACACCCGTCTAATACACATTATTACACTCACCCATGTTTTCAGTGTGATTTCAATGAGGAATCTGGAGCTCTAGAGAAATAAATTAAAAAATATATATTTTAACACCTGCTATTCTTCTGTTTCCCTTAAATAAAGATAAACCGTTTGCAGTGTTATAGCCTCTTATCTTTACACACTCAATGTACGAGCAACATCACAGCTTTCTCTTTTTAATCTAATACCGCTAAGAGACATGTCGATTTGAAAAATAACTACCTGCCCCTTTCTCCGAGACACACATCATCACTGACGCATGCATGCTGGCCTACGAAACATACAAACGTCATTCACAGATGTTGGCTACTGATTTGGAACTTTTCCACCTGTTTGTACATTTTTAGACTTGCTCCTTTGAAAAGTCGCCCAACCCACTTTTGGTCACTTGGTTGCCATTTGTGGGTTTTTTTCCCCATGCGTGTAGAAAAAAACTGTCTCTATGTGTGATGTATGGAGGAAAGAAGTAGAAGACAAGAGTGAAGACGAGAGAAGGAGACACACACAGAGAGGGAGGGAGAGTGGTGAGCAGAGAGGCCGTGACAAAAATACTTCTCCATTAGGACTGAATTAGGCCTTATGATTCATCCTCTTCAATTGAGACACACATTTCAAATGTCGTAGGATGTTCCATCTCACGTCTGGTAGCCATTTAGCACTACGCCTTTCAGGTTTTTGCTGTGACCAGTGTGTTTGCGTACCAAACACACTGACATAAAAAAAAGGGTGTGAGTGCTGTTTGGGAGGAGGAAGTGGGGTATGCGATCACCGACAGAGAGGAAAGATGCTAGAATAACGCCCAAACACATGAATGTAGCGCTTACCTGCTCAGGTTGCTCCGGTGGGTGTCTATCCTTGGTTCTAGCGGATGTCTGGCCTGACGCCGACCTTTGACCTCCCTGTGAATCAAGGAAAAAGACGAGTTTCCTCACAGGAATCAATAAGCGAATCACAAGGAATGAGAAAAACAATAACAAGTGCTGTTGCAGGTACAAGCTTAGCGGCACTCAATAGAAGTGTGATGGCGGTAGCCAGGCGGGGGACCCACATGGGGATAAATGTATCATAGAAGACGTCATCAGCAGCCATGGAAGTCACGCAGCATTCAGGGGTCAGTGCCAAAGCTGACGACAGAGTGAGAGAGAGAGAGAGAGAGAGAGAGAGAGAGAGAGAGAGATCCAGGGTGTGACTAAGACACTCCGACCATGGAAAAACAGCGTGTTGTCCTCCGTTCCTCCTCCATAATAACATAAACACACCAGTCGGTCAGCCTGTTTGAGCGGAAATGTTGGTCTTGATAACGAAATGAAAATGTCGCTCCCTCTATACGGCCTATTGAGCTTCAACCGTCCACCTTGTCCTTTTTTTTTTTTTTTTTTTTTTTCAAGCATGTCAATACAATAATAATACCTTCAAAACATTTGCCTTGGGTGTATGATTCCCTCCCTCCCCCCTTACCCTATTTTCCACTCGGATCTCTGCCTGTGTGAATGTGTGTGTGTTGTATACACACAGGTCCTTTTAATTTGTTTGATGTCCCCCCCTCCCATCTGCCTTGTGGCTTTCCATTCCGACTCGTAGGCTTCGTCTTTCTAGGAAACAGTGGGTGTTTTGGTCTGATGTTTACTATCGGGCCCCGGTGGATGAGGGCAAGCGTACACACGGAAAAGAAGGGATTCAAGGGATCCTTTGCCGGGGTAATGCTTTATGTATTCAACCATTATGACCCCCCAGAGAAAGGTATACAGTATCAGGATTGTAATGTTGTCTCTTTGTGGATATAACTTGGTTTAATCTGGATAAAATGTTCAATTAAAAGAAGAAACTCAAAAATATAAAAAAGAAAAGGTTACAAAAAATAAATTAGATTAAAAAAAAATACATAAAAAAAATCTAAAATATATTTTCCAAGTTAAATTACAAAAGGGAAGTGTCTTGAGAACTATAAACGTAGTTTATTTAGATCATTTCTAGCATTATTGAGGTCTGTGTGGGATAATCTAAGACTTATCTTTGTTTTCAGGTTCAGCTGCAGTGCATAAGATAAGACCAAAGATAACTCAAAGTCAATCAAAATCAAAGAGAAGCTTGAAAACATAGGTTTTAAAGTCTTGAACCATTGCCAGGTTCACTACTATGTGGGACCGTTATTGTTGAGTGTGTGCACAGAGGGATGGATGGCCAGGTTTTGTTTGAATTTCAAGCCCAGATTAAGGAACCCTGTGCCCTCTCCTCCCTCCCCCTATTTATTTTTCCATCTCTCCTGCCTAAATGATGTCAATGGAAGCAGAGCTATAGTGCTATTTATAGAACATTCCCCCTCCCCCCCACACACACACACACACACACACAAAATACACACCATCACCACCACCACTACTTACAAACCCCTCCTACACCCGACACCAGCCGTCCTCAGCATCACATGCTCGGTTGGGAGCTCTGCTGCACACAATAAACCACCTCAAGAGAAGAATCCGCATGAATCGAGCTGCTGAATATTTATGAACGGCTTTGTCACGTGTGTGTGTGTGTGTGTGTGTGTGTGTGTGTGTGTGTGTGTGTGTGTGTGTGTGTGTGTGTGTGTGTGTGTGTGTGTGTGTGTGTGTGTGTGTGTGTGTGTGTGTGTGTGTGTGTGTGTGTGTGTGTGTGTGTGTGTGTGTGTGTGTGTACTGTATGTGTTTGCTCTCCATGCCTGGTTATTGTCCGTGCAGCCGTACTTCCCTCTGCAGGAGAAAACAAAAAAACAAAAGGAGAAGAAAACCCATTGAGAGGGACAGGGGGCTGCTGCTCTTCATTCACTCATTTCATTCATTCATTCATTCATTCATTCATTCATTCATTCACTTTCCCACTCACTCATGTCGTGCATTCATTCATTCATTCATTCATTTCCTTTCCCACTCACTCATGTCGTGCAGTCATTCATTCATTCATTCATTCATTCATTCATTCACTTTCCCACTCACTCATTCATACAAATTGGTCCAACAAAGTCTGTGAATGGGATGAATGCGGGAAGCCACCTGTTCCGTCTGTGCGCTGTATCTGCTGCCCTTATTCCTGGTTGTTTTTCTGGGTTTTTCCTTTTTTTTATTTATTTTTTTCATACAGTCGGAATCACTAACTTGAACTTGTGCGCGTGTGCGTGCTCGTGCGTGGAGGGAGGGAGGGGGGGGGGGGCACAAGAGTACACTGTGTTCCCTGGGTATGAGTTTTGGGAGCTCTATGCATAGACCAAATAACACCCCCTCCCCTCCTCTTCTCCTCTCCACGACTCGTTCTGTCTCTTGACATTCACATGTGAGATTACATAACATAGTTTAAATGGGGGGTGGTGGTGGTGGTGGGAGGGAGGGGGAGGGAGGAGGGGGTGTTTAAAGTCTCCCTCCATCACAAATAAATGCACGGTTTGCTGCACAAGCGTGTTCGATTGAGAAGAACTCATGAGGTCTGTTTTTTTTTTTTTTTTTTTTTTTTTTTTTTTAGACTGCCTTCTATTTCTGAAAGGCGGTCGTGATAAAAATAAACTCCCCCTCCCCTCCCCCTCTCTCCTTTTCCCCTCTCAAAATCCATCACCCAAACCCATCCACTCTTAGATTCAGCTGAAAAAAATAAAAATAAATAAAAAAAGCTGAATTTCAAAACCCCATCCTTAATCAACTGAATCGTGCAAATATATATATATATATATATATATATATATATATATATATATATATATATATATATATATATATATATATATATATATATATATATATATATATATATATATATATATATATATATATATATATATATATGTATATATATATATATATATATAGGGAGATGCTGCGGCTTTATCCGCGGAGGTAAATGATGATTTAGGGGATCTAACGGAACAAAAACACATCCACAAATCATTTCCATCACCGTTTGTGACTTCCTGTATATCTCAATTTAAAGCCGATATAAAAAATAAAAAAAAGATAATTCGGATCATTTCTGTCTTTTGAAAGGCGGAGAGTGTTCAAATATTTGACATTTATCTTGATTAAAGTGCAACCATATGTCTCCATTGGCATCGTTTTTATGTGTGTGGGGACATTGTGTGTTTTTATGTCGTGCGACAGGAGGAGCTGATGTTTATTTATTTTAATAAATAAAACTTGGTCTATGCATATAATAAACATCAGCAGGAGGAAGGAGCTGCTTGGTATTTATAGCCATGCTGTGTACATCCACAGCGGTCACATGTGCAGCAGCCGATTCCCTGCACTCCTGCTGAAGTTGACATGTTAACACTCACTGGCTGCTATATTTAGCCCAGCCTCACAGTGCTGTTACTATTCCCAGCATTGTACATGAGGGGGCGGACGATGCGTTTTTATATACATATATATATACACACATTTATAGATATATATATATATATATATATAACGACAACAGAAATGTAGACTGCACATATGTTTCAGAGCTGTGTTCTGAACATCAGTGTGTGGATGAGTCCTGGTGGGAACTGTCCGTGGTGCTGAAATCTCACTAGACTTGAACCAACACAGGGTTTTCCCAGAATGCATCCAAGCAGAACTTTGCTTGACAAAAACCTTGTGCCAAACAGGATTGAAAAGCAGCATTTTGATTGAACAGCATGATTGTCATTTGTTTCTCACTGGACCAAACTGCAAAAGTTGTGAGTTAAAAATATATATATGCATGAAAAAAATAAAGCTGGTGTGAAAAGGGAACTTTCTCTTTATATATGTGCCACCCATGTCCTTAAATGGCCATAAATATTGCCAAAATGAAGGGTGATGGGTTTGGATTGGTGATAAATTAACGCCTGAACGGAAACAGCCGATAATGTTGGGTGCAGAAATCAGGTGGTGTTGAACTGACCTTGACCTCTGACCTCTTTGTGGAGCAACAGGCCAGAAAAAAATATGCTTTCTTCACCGATAGTAGGAATCTTATCACATATTATAACTTTTTATCAAGACGTGGAAGTCTGGCAACGTAACATTATTAAACTCACACCTTATGCAGCCGAGTCTAGTGAGAGACAAATGACGAACATGCTGCTCTTTATCATGTGGAATGAATTTGTCAAAAAGTTTTTGTCAAGAAAAGTTCTCCTTGGATACATTCTGGAAAAACCCTGTGTTGGTTAAACTGCCTGATTCAAGTCTAGTGTGATTTAAGCACCACAGGCAGTTCCCATCAGGACTCATCCACACACTGAGGTTAACAACATGGACAGCTCTGAAAACATATAGAGCAGTCTACATGTATGTGGTGCATAAGCTGTTGTCCTTTTGCCTCTCCTACGATCGCGTCTTGGTCATTGTTGGAAAACGTCACAAGGTCAAGGACGGATGTAGAGCAGAATTCACAAGAAGCTGCGAAAAGACAACTGTGGAGCTGAGAAAAACATGAAGCTGTTCTTTCACCGGGCAAAACTTAAATGTGGTGTTTCGATTGTTGCAAAAAATTGTGAACAATCCAATAAAAAATGGCAATGAAACAATGAAAGTGATGTAGCATAAGGGTTCTAGACTAGAGGAACACAGGAATGCAAGCAAGTAGAAGTACATTTTTGTTGCATATGGGAAGTCTGAGCACTTCTATCTCTAAAATACTTTTCAACATGAGACGTAGCTTGTTATTCTTCTTACTTTTTGGTGTTCAGTAAGGAGAGCTAAGTTCAAAGCGTGACTGCTAAAGGCCTCCAGGAGATAAATTCTCCCACTCTGCCAATAAATTAAGACAAGGCTAATACCATGGATCATTTAAGATCTAAAAATGACTGATGCTAAGACTTCCAATTTTGAGAATTCTCTCCAATAATCTTGATCACATGCAGCGTAGGAGCAACCATCACAATTTAACACCATTGAAGGTGAAAAATTAGCAATCTACTCTAGAGGTTGTGGTGTAAAACTGAGTTGGCATTTTGTATCAGAAAAGCAGGAACTCCATGTTGAACTTGTAAATACAGCAATAAAGTATTGCAGGCGGTAGTTTGGCATAAAACTACAATACATATTTACTTGAACTGTAACGAATAAATTATCCAAAGATGTACCATCTTATTCAAGACAACACATTTGTGATTTTCTGATGTTGGGACTGTTCCCCCCCCCCCACCCCAACAAAACAGCAGCACTGAACACATCGTACAACAACAACAACAACAACAACTAGACATGACTAACATGTAAAAGCTGGAATCCACAAACACAGCATCGTGGCCTGACAACATTAAGATCAGTTCTGAGGCCTCGATCACTGCAACACAGCCAACACAAGAGCATGGGAATCCAAACACACACACACACCCATGAATGCTCAGTGTAGATCTTTGCCTCATGTCTGTTGGGGTGCAGGTTTTATCATCACCCCCCCCTCCCTCCCTCCCAAAGGATGGTAATAAAGTGAGGAGACCCATAGAGTTCCACCAAGTGCTTCAGGACTATTGATTTACCTTCACTTCTACTCTCACATGGACTCGTACAGTCGTTCCTTCCTTCTCTCTGAGGGTCGTCTTCTCTTCCTCTCCCGCCCACTCCTCCTCCTCCACCACTTGATTATTTTCAGCTCCGCCGTGAGTGTGTATGTGTGTGAGCATGCAAACGCATGTGCCAAGCATCTTTGGTTGGCTGGCTGACTGACTGGCTGGCTGGCGGGCTGGTTTGGGAAATACCTGGTCACGATCAATGAGGAGAGGGTTTATCCTGGTCACATAGCGCCCCCTACTGTCCTGAAATGAGAACTTGATCTTTAACGACCAGCCTGCAAATCAGTCGGGATGAAAGATCAAATTAGGGAACAAATATTGCATCAAAAGCAGCCAATTTATGGTACATTTTTTAATGCTTTCTCTCTGTTTCCTTATTTCATCCAAGCACTGGCTGAGCACAATACTTGTCCAGTTATAGACAAGGCTCTTGTTCACTAAATATTCTCGTCCTGGGTCAAAGAAAAAAAGGAGGTTATGTGGTTAAGGATATTTTCTATCTCTTCTCTGCATTGCTGGCCAGGATCACGGTGTTCCCTCCATGCTCCATAACCAGAGCAGAAATACAAAGAGACAAAAAGACATCATGAAAGCTTTAAGTGACTCGTTGGGTTGGGGATAAAAATAGATCTGGTTGCTCTGCGAGGAAAACCCTGGACTGGATCGCCCTCTAGAGGGGAGACTCTGCAAAGACAAGAGACGGACGAGCTCCTTGTGTTTATATCTGCTGCAGTAAAAATGTGCTGTGTTGTTTAACAGTGTTGTAAAGCAACAGTCACCTTTATTTCAAATTAAATCATATAATGATTCATTTTATTACCACATTTATATATCCTGAGACATGTTTACCTTATAAATTGTAATTTGTTTGCATTTTAGGGAAGACACTACGGGTGAAAAGGGCAAAAATGACAAAAATGTGACCAATAGATATCTCCATGACATCTCCTTAGTTGATTACCTACATTTAGACAATTATTTTCAATACTACAAGTTTTCTAAAATGTTGTGAATTTCAAAAAAAATATTATAATTATGAAATATGGCATTATCTAATGCTCATTTTGGGGCAATTTAGGAGACATCTGCAGATGCAAATAGGCAAAGTCTAGTGAAATAAACACCTTAATGTATATTCTGGGTGTTCTCTTTACAATAGTCTGAAAGAAGACATGTTACTGAAGCAGAATAGCCCAAAAACTCACCAGTGCATGAAATACAGTACTTTCTTAAGAACAACAATGTCTGTCCAACAATGGTGCATGTTAAACTTCCTTCTGAATGTAAAGGAGGACGACGCACGTCACTTAAGTCCATAGCTACATACAGAGCTGTAGCCTATTCAGCAGCTTTTTGTATTTCCCATGCTGAAACTGCTGTATTGCATTAAGATTTTAGCTTTCATATAAATGGTTTGTATGTTTTGTTTTTCAAAGTTTAAACTTTTCACAGTATCCTCTCTTTAAAACACTTCCACAGTTGATTCAGAAAATTGAGTCCTCCTCCTCTAAAACATCCACCTACACACACGTGTCTTCACATGCAGACCTGTAGCAGCAGCAGCAGCAGCCACTGAGAGCTGTGAGTGTTTGTGCATGGGTCTTCCATCTTAATGAGAACACGTTTTGGACCATTTAGAGAGCATGTGGACATGTCCCTCGTTTTTCATTTCTAGGTACATTTTAGGAATATGATTTGGCTTTAGAGCAGAATATTATAAATAGATTAGGTTGCGCTTATACAAATATAGGTTCAATTAGTGTATTTGTGTAGGTATATAGGTAGGTTTAGTTTAGCTCAAACTTGGATTCTGGGGTAAAACTAAGTTAAGATTGGGTGAGTAAGGAATACAACACGTTTGACATCTCTGACATCAAGAATAATGCATACAAACTAAACTAAACTTTTGCTTTTTTGTCTTCCGTTTGTGCTTTTACGTGAATTTTCCCAGAATTGACTTTAAATCTCAGTGGGAATATCATAATAAAGTAAAGGGTAAATAAAAAATAAAAGTTCAGTTGTATTAGAAATTACAGTACATTTTAAACTTAATGAAATGTCAAAAAAAAGGATGTTTAAAGGATTATTTTTAAGGTGGATCTTGATAGAGCTGCATGATCGTTTGTCTCGTCAGTATTACATAAAGTTGTTTAGGAAAAGTAGTCAAGATTATGACTGTCGTAAGGCTCAAGTTCACTTTACGTTAATGAATGTACAATTGAAGGAATATTAGCATACCGTCGTTTGTTTGTAGGAAAATGGGCACATAAGTGGAGCTTCCACTAGAGTGTGTAAAACAAAGTGTGTGTTCTAAACATGGCAGCAACTATTTATAGCCCGTTCAATTATTGAAAGCACGATTCTACTTTAAAAGCTACACACCCACCCCCACTACCTCAACACGCAGTCACACACACACACACACACACTACTGGGCTGAGGGGAGGGAGGCACTGTGTTGATGCAGACAGCAGGGAAGGCACGTTTGTGCGGGAGTGAGTGTGTGCGTGTATTCTAAATGTAGATGCCAGATCGTGGGCTAAAATTACCTTCTGCTCACCCTGCTTTGGTACAGATATAAGTGAGTACAAATAGGAGGAAGAGGGAAAGGAAAGACAGGAGGGTGGAAAGGATGAATAGGATAAAAGAGTGTGAATGGATCGTCACAAGGACAGAATGGGAGGAGAGGGAAAAGGTTTTGAACATGCAAGACTTGAAATTGTGAAACTTAAAGCAACAGAATTGTGCCGAGTGGCTTTTTTTGTCTTGATACCAGACTTGTCAGCTTAACTTCTGCAAACTTCTACATAAAACAAGTGAAAAAAGGACAAAAGTTCATACTTCCATACAAGTTTATGATAAAAATCCAATGAAACATCATTGATTCATACAAAGTCGCATAGTCAGCCAATTTCAACTTAATTTCTAATAAAAAAAGAAAACAAGATTAAATAAAAAGGTAGAAATAAATGCATTCATCAACATGTTCCGAAACAAAAGGATCTTTATCTCTTCCTACAACAATCCGACAAAAATATTTATCAGTTACAACTTGGCAGTCTTTTGTTCCACAAAAATACACAGAGTAATATTTAAAAAATGAAGGGGGGAAAAACATCTAGATTTACCTAAACTATCGCCTTGGCCAAGAGGATTATGGGGGAGTAAATGCTGAAATGACTGAGCACGTTGTCTGATATTCTGAAGACAGGAAACCGGACCCCCCACCCCCAACCCCCCAACCCCCTCCAAAAAACAACACAAAAACCTGGATGTGAGAGTTGGAAAGTGAAAAAGACGTGGAGACCGGTTAAAAAAAAAAAAAAAAAAAAAAAAGAAGAGTAGGTGACAAATAGTCCGTCTTGGTGCGGAAAAAGATCCTGATGTGATGCAGTTCAATGAGCAATATGTACTGTATGTGTGGGTCGTGCGTGTTTCTCAGTAGATTCTGCCTCGGCTCCTGTTGCCTCGGCCTCCGAAGCCTCGTCCTCGGCCGCCCCTGAAGCCGCCGCGCTGTTCTGGAGTAAAAATAACACGAAAACACAAACAGATCAGTATGGAAATATGATTATAACCTGACCAATATTGAATTTCAGAGGCAGATACCTTTGTGAGAATTAAAAAAAGAAATGCATATTAAGATAAATATTCAACATCATGTAAAATTGATTACTAAATGATAAGTGCAGACTATGAATGTTGGCACGTGGGAAATAAATACACAATGTTCTTATCCCACAATCAAGTTGTCATAACTCTGAAGCTCAGCTTGTAGCAGCATATTCAACTCTTTATTGGCAGTGTGATGATTCCAACATTCATATAGATCAACAATGAATTACTCGGCAGGTGTATTTTGAAAAGTTTTATGCTTTTTTTGGTCTTAACTTCCGTCTCTACTGTAATATATTCAACTGTTGTGAATCCAAGCTGACTAAAGCTGCCGTCCTCCACTAAAGAGCAAGCCACAGAATTTTTAGGTCCACTGTTAAACCTACTGAGGGTAAGTTTTAGAAACATAAAACAATTTTCAGGGGAGTATTCCTTTCCTGAGAAATTAGCTCATCAAGAATGAATCAACTAAACAAATGTGCAGTATTAAAAAAAATGATTAAAAGGCCGCACAACAGTTAAAAAAAAAAAAAAAACAATTGCCACAGTTGTCCTCACCATAAGTGAAGTTTCCAATGGTTGCGCTGAACTTGCCACTGGGGGGATTGTAGATCTGCCTCGCGTCCCTCCGGGGCAGAGGAGAGACCTGTTTTTTTGTTGTGCCGCCAGAACCCATCTCGTCAGCGGACGGACGTTTGGGCCTACACAAACACAAAAGAAAAGTAGGTCATGACCTTACAGGGCAAGAAGGACACACGGATGCTGTGTGTGTGTGTGTGTGTGTGTGTGTGTGTGTGTGTGTGTGTGTGTGTGTGTGTGTGTGTGTGTGTGTGTGTGTGTGTGTGTGTGTGTGATGATTTCTTAAATCAGTGGGAGCAGACTTACGCTACTGCCTCCGACTTCTGGATGGGTTTCCAGGACAGACTGACTGTGCTCTTGAATGATGGAGGGTTGTGGAAGAGATCCTGGAAAGAAATAAAAAAAAAAAAAAAATAGAACTATTAGTTGCAATGCAGAGTTTATATTGTGATCATCTGATGCACTTAAGTACCCAGAAAAAAATTAAACTATGCACACTGTAAAGCAATCCTATGCAACAGTCCTTTTAATAAATACCTCCCCTGGAAAAGCTGCATTATTCCAAATTATTGCTGACTGTGTTGTGTTTACATTTATGTTGTTGCAGTGGATCTGATAATTATCGTGAGCCGTTTCTGCTTCTCCAGATACATCAATGGTGTGAATAAATCATGTTTTAACACTTTGCAGTCTAGCGTAGCAATGACACAAAGTGTTAGGCCTTAAAAACACCTTACCTTGATGAGGACGTTGATGTTGTTTGTGATCTTGAGGGCCACCACTTTGATCTTATTCTGATAACACAGAGAAGACGGGTTAGTCTGAGATATATTACACAGCAGAACTGACACGGTTCAGTCTTTATTTCCGTTGACCGTATACACAGCTGTCGTTACCTCATCCGTCTTCAGAGCGTCTCCTGACTTTCCTTGCAGTGCTACTCGCAGCTGTCTGATGTAAACCTGCAGACCTCTGGCAAAATACTGTAACCTGTTGAAACACAAAGAACATTCAAACATTCACGTCCATATGTAAAGTGTCCGTTTCGTGATAAAATGACCAAGGTGAGCTCAGCCATCAAACCTGCTCATGTATTTAACGAATGTCACCCAGCGAGATGTTTTTTGTGTGCAACTCCCTCACCTGATCTTGAAGTCTTTGAGCTGCTCGGCATCCACTTTCTCGATGAGGAAGTCCGGCAGCTTCTTCCCCAGCTGGTGGAAGCCGAAGAGGAGACACTCCACGTAGCTGAACTGCAGTTTGGGTTCCTCGCTCGCTGAGTTTTCTCCGTTCTCTGCTTCATCTGGCGGCAGAGGCATGAACTCCTACATGAACAGGAAAAAACATGAGCAGAGTATTTTTGTTAGCTTTGCTTTATTGTCCAACAGCTTGGACCATTATAGGGTTTTACTGGAACAAAGGGATGGTTTATAATTCTACTAATATATATTTGAACATTAGTATTTATTACTGGTGTGGAGCCTGCACTAAAACTACCTCTACAATAAATCCTTATGATCAGGGCAATTGTTTTAAGCCCCTCAAATTGATTACAACAACCTTTGTTTTTCATCGATAATATGAAACAACTCTGAGCTGTTAAACTGTAGGCTTTTGAAAGGGGAGGATGTTGGTTTAAATACCAAGAGACCAGATGGGACAATCTTAACCAAGTCAAGTAAGTAAGTCATGTTCTTGAATGTCCCATGAATTGCTATTGAAGTATCCCTAAACAGAGAATGAATCCACAGTGGAAAGCTAACAGAGGATTCACAGCAATATGATTGTAAAAGAAAAGAAAAGCTCTAAATGGATCGGTGGAGAAAAACTGCCAACGTGTACTTTGATTTTTAAGTGCGGTTTCACTTGTATTCCTCCATCTTCAAAAAAAAACAACAATCAGTTCTCACCAGCAGCTTGGTAAACAGCATGTTGAGGTTGGGCTCCAGCTTATCCATGTCTCCACAGAACGGACTCATCTCAGCCAGCAGCTTCAGCACCTACACACACACACAAACATACACCGCTTAGCAGATCCCCTCACACAGTGTAATGTGCATTGCTAATGAGAAAACAGTGTTGCGTGCTGCAGACTAATGACCCATTAACAACATGCAGTTGGCTGACACCTCTGACAGGTGGCTGCCACGCTGACTTTGTTTACTACTGCAACCGCTCACCAAATGTCAGACGTTAGGAGTATCGACCTCACACCGGTGGCCATATTCGTCATGCCGCTCAGGATGGAAGTGCTGATTCAGGCTGAATAAATCCAGGTTGGGAAACTGGTGTTTTGGTCTAATGGCCACACTGGCTTTTAAACTAAAAACAGTGACCAGAGACATTTTTCTACTGGGTTATTATTAGAGCTGTGAGATTCTTAATAACCATTTTTTATTCTAATAATATCCTTAATATTTTTTTTTTAAACTACGGTAGTATAACAACCATATAGGTTCATGTTTTGGCCACCAGTTTTATTTTTTTTATTTTGTTTCTGAGAACTCATGTTCTGTCATTTTGGCACATCAAACAGGTCTAACAAAACACTACACTACCCATGAGCCTTGGCAAGTATTGGCATGGAGAATGGGCCAGTCAAGACTGCGATTATCAGATCGGTAGCAAATTTAAACGCTTTGTCATTATAGTTGAATATGAAACACTGCGCCATGGTTGCTGAATTCACCCACAATTTAAGCAAAATTTTAAAATGAACTGACTTAAGCTGCAATTATGAAAAACACTCAGTTGCATCCTACCCTTTTTGATGCTCAATCCAAAATTAAAAAATGTCAGTGCCTCAAGGTGACTGATTATCATTTGTACAGACATGACATTTTAAAATAACTTAAGGACCAAGGGAATTTAAAAATATACATTTAAATGTGACATAGGATGTGGTAAGGGCGTAAAGAACTCACCTCCAACTGAATGTCCAGCTCAGCCACAGGACTTGTCAGGGCACTGAGGTTGGGCAGGACGTGTTCACAGAAGTAGGTTACAAAACGTGTGGAATGGACATTTTTCTACAAGACAAGAGAAAACCAGGATTCATTTACACTTTAATAACAGTAAACCATGAGTACTTGTCATAAATGTTTACCTATTAGATGATTAAATGTAAAAACAGACAATATGTACTGTTTGCAGCAATGACTTAATTTGATATACAAGCAACAGAAAATGAATCATTAATTATTTTGACTATTTGTTTTATCCCTTTTTAATGCAAATACACCCAACATTCTGTGGATTTATTTTGTAATATTAAACTGAATATCTTTGCAAACACAATTTGTGGACATAACTTTGGGCATTAGGGATTTGCAAACTTTGTGATAATAAAAACAGTGACTTTTACACTGTTTTGTAAACCAAGACAATCAGAAAAAAATTATAATACGATACTTAATGTTTGTCATGTAATCTAATCTGTGAAAGTGCATGGGTTGTACTCACAGAGAAGAGGGGCAGGGCTTGGCGTGTGCACTGCAGCAGGCGGTCAACAGTGTCGGGGTCGGCCGGGTTGAGGGCCTGCTCTAGGAAAGCCTGCTCCACCACCAGCTCCACCAGCTGCTGCCGCCCACTCACCGACTGCAGCACCCGCAGGCCCGACACCACACGCATCAACAGCACAAACTCCTCTCCCGTCACATCCTCCAGAACCTGAAGAGGAAGCACAGAAACAAGAAGCCCATTATTAACATATGTTCTAATCGATTTCTGTACAGGCTTACAAATACTACATGGTTTGAAGTCGGTTTCAATAATTGACTAAATAAATGCAGGTCTTACAACAGAAAAGAATGTGACGCCCAAAAATCTTGTTAGAAAGTAAAGATAATGAACAACTAATGTAAAATAACATGACACCGTGGGTATGTTTTCCTCCTCATCATATAAAGTAATGTAAATTATCATTGCTACATTCAGACGTAAAAAAATAAATATAAAATAGTATTACATTTTTATTAAAGATCATTGAACTCTATGCCTACCTTCTTTGTCTCTGCAAAGACGTAATCCTCCACCTCTTTTGTCATGACTTCCTCTGTAAGGGTCTTCAGTTTGGTTGACAGAAACTTGATGGCCCTTTCCCGCACTATGTCCTCTCCCTGCAGGATCTGAGAGAAGAGGCCTCCGAGAGTTCCTGTGCGATAGAATACTTATTTGTTACATGTTTGAGAGGATGAACCATAAACAGTTACTTAAAAAACAGGCCTAATATATGACATGCGTTGTTTCACAGGGCAAATGAGACAGTCCGTAACACAACAAACCATCTCAACAAGCAGAAAGAAATCTCTAAATATGTAGAGGAATATTTAAAAAGACTATTTTTTCACAGTGTTCTCTGTCAGCACAGCTGTGAACTGGGTTGAATAATTCACAAGTATACAAGAGCATCATTTTGGCTCAGTGAAGGATAGTAACACTTACCCTTAGCGTCTATCTTGAAAATAGAAATAAGCGATCCAGTCACTTGGTTGAACTCTGCAGTATCATCTGAAAGCACACAAAATATATTCATGTTATTATACCGACTGAAAAACTGATTGTATTCACAATGGATCAAAATAGCAGTTCAAATAAATGACTTGTCTATATGGCCACCGAGGTTGTTTGTAAAAACAAATCAAACATCAAGTCTCTTAAGTGTTTAGCTTGAGGCATCAAATACCTGTCTGAAGGAGCTGGGTGAGAATATCTGCAACTCTGAGGATGTTCTCTCCAGTTGCAAATCGCGGAAGCTCCTTGATGGCCTGCCGTCGGATCTGAAGAAAAACATTTTTTTTATAGATTTAAAAAAATACGTTGTCAATCTCTAAAGCTTATTATTGCCTTTTAGCTAAGGCAAGAGCTTTGACACGAGTTCACTTGGTGTCAGAAACTGCATTAACAAACATGAAATACAAAAACCATACAAGGCCTGTTTAGAAAGTTTATGTTCATCATAATCATAAATCAACCCTGCACTATAAACTGCAAGTTTATCAGGTAACCACACACAGCTGTGTCCTTCAGTACTCACCGACACATCCTCGTCTTCACACAGATCAAGCTGGGCATTAATGGCTGAGTCGGCCAGTTCCGGAAAGCTGCTGAAGAACTTGGGGATAAACTGTGCAGCCAGGCGCTTCTCCTTCGGGCCACCTTTCACGCCATCCAAGATTACTTGGTAGGCATCTTTGTGCTGCAGAATAAAGAAAATCACATCAATACAAAACAATTCAGACTAAACATCCCGTTATAATTTAATTTACTAGAAAATATATAAAGAGGAAAATGGAGGAGGTGCCTTTAAGTTTCTGTTTTGCATGTGGACTGGCTTGTTTCAGATCTGTGTCAGTCCCAAAACAAACAGGGAGTAACCCATACTTGCAAAACTGGCAAACAACTTGATTGGTCACTCAACTGCCATCTATGTGCTATTAACTGAAACTCAAGCAAAGAGTTGCTATCAACATCAAGAGAGACATCATCTTGAATGAGTATATATCGTACCAGTCAAAAGTTTGGACACACCTTCTCATTCAACTACTTTGAAGAATCTAAAATATAAAACATATTCTGGTCTGTTGAGCATTTGTTTGTTTACCACATAATTCCACATGTGTTCCTTCATAGTTTGGATGTCTTTAATATTAATCTACAATGTAGGAAAAAATAATAATAAAGAACCATTGAATGAGAAGGTGTGTCCAAACTTTTGACTAGTACTATATATATATAATATATAAATATATATATATATACACACAAATGTTTATAAATCTATATATATATATATATATACACATACAGATGTTTATACACACACACATAAAAAAAACACACACATCTATATATAAAAAACACACACACACACATATATAATATATATATATATACATATAATATCTATATATACACATATATATATATATATACACACATACATCTATATATATATATATATATATATACAACACACACATCATCTATAATATCTATATATAAACATCTAAAAATCTCTATATATATATACACAGATGTTTATACACATATGTATATATATATAAAAAATATATAGATAGAGCTATATATATATATATATATTTATATATATATACATACATATATATATACACACACATCTATCTATCTATCTATATATATATATATATATATATATATATACACATACACACACACACACACAGATGTTTATATAAATATCAATATATATAAATAAATTAATTTCAGTGTAGTATCTGCTCTAAAGCCCCTCACAGTCAGTCAGTCTGGAGGCCTTAAAGCATCGTTGTTGGGGTCTGGAGGCCATTAGCATTAGCATGCTACAGCTAGCCTAGCAGACACGCTGCACTAATGCACCGAAACAACAACAACAACACACGCAGCTCCTCTGTGGACGTAAACTGAGGCACCACAGCTTCACACGTGTTTCACAATGAGCAGGTGAGTCCGGTCTACCTGGCTGAGGTTGTCCTTCGCGTCAGCAAGGACCCCGTAGCTCCGGTAGAGATCCTCGATAGTGACCGCCATCAGCGTGCGTCCCCTCACAGACGATAAAACCCGGACACGAAGGCTCCTCTGGACGTTTCTGCTCGTTTAAGAATAAACCACGCCGTGCTATCTGGGTGTGTGTGTTCCTCTGGAAGGGGACGATGATAAATATCGAGCAGCCTTTGAATGAACTCCCCTCCTACGGTCCGTGTTCCCGCAATCTCCGGTGTGCGAGCTAAGAGGCTAACGATGCTACGGAAGAATGAGTTGAGCGCATGCGCAGTTGTAGCCAATCAGGGGGCGAGTCGCAGCACACGTGACATGGAGTGTGCGCAGAAGTGATGCGCAGTAATACAGCTCATGGAAGGTTACCGACCTTTGCGAAATGTACAGACCAGATGGCTGTGGTTCAAATTACATGCAAACAGATGTTTATTTATTTTTAATTATTTATTATATTTAAATTATTTTTATTTATTTTTATTTCTATTTAAATTATTTTTATTTATATTTAAATTATTTTATTTTATGTTAATAAATATAATTTAACATTTTTGGATGACACATGTTTATACCTTTCTAAATTGTATGTAATGTCATAATTGTTTGTATAAGAATATTTAATCAAGTTTGAAACGTACAGTACCAGTCAAAAAGTTTGGACACACCTTCTCATTCAACTACTCTGAAGAAAATTAATCATTAATTATTTTGACTATTTGTTTTATCCCTTTTTAATGCAAATACACCCAACATTCTGTGGATTTATTTTGTAATATTAAACTGAATATCTTTGCAAACACAATTTGCATGTTTATACCTTTCTAAATTGTATGTAATGTCATAATTGTTTGTATAAGAATCTGTAATCAAGTTTGAAACGTACAGTACCAGTCAAAAGTTTGGACACACCTTCTCATTCAACTACTTTGAAGAATCTAAAATATAAAACATATTCTGGTTTGTTGAGCATTTGTTTGTTTACCACATAATTCCATATGTGTTCCTTCATAGTTTGTATGTCTTCAATATTAATCTACAATGTAGAAAAAAAAAAATAAAGGAAAATCATTGAATGAGAAGGTGTGTCCAAACTTTTGACTGGTACTGTATTTCTTACATTTTTATTCATATTTGTAACTGTAAATGTTTCTATTTATATTAAGTCTCTTGACTTTTGCACGGTATTTGTCTTTATGCACAAAAACACCAAGACACATTAATTGCCAATAAAACTGTTAGAATAAAACTGTTTCTGATTCAGAAAAAAACAATCAACAAAGTTGGTGTCTCAAAACTTCAGTGAGACCAATCCCTAAATCCAGAGCTTTGCTCATCAAGCAATATTGTTCACTGAATGAATAAGACTGACAACTATATGTCCATCAACTTGTGGCAGACTCATGTTCGTTCACTTGACATATTATATGTGATACTCATAAATGTTACCTGAGTTTAATCTGACCAATAGCACTTTATTTGACTTCTGACAACAAATTATAAAAAAAAAAGATACATCAAAACGAAAAAGTCAGTGCAACCTTTTTACTGAACTAATTAGTCGCAACAATTCTGTACAAGCAATTTCCTCTTCCAATACATTTTTTTTCTGGCATAAAATTAATGTTGAAACACAAGGAAGTTTCACAGGAACCGGATTCCTGCTCCAAACTGGAACCCGTCACATATCCTGCAAGGAACAGAGAAAATTTGTTTAAATCAATATCACGGCAAACCAGGAATCTTATTATTTCCAGTGCATGTTAACGACACTACGCATGGGTCCTTTAATGTGTATGCAAGGTTATCATGTTAATCTAAATGATTGTACAGGAAAAGCCCCATATTGCTCAATATTTATTCAATTTTGTTTGATAAGCCCTAAAGGGAACTGTATTTTTCAAATGTAATCCTGTTTTACCATGTTTTTGTGTAAAAGTTTCCAATGGTGACAAAGAAATTATGAAATTGGTCCAATGTATAAAACACTGTTTGTTTTTATTACTGTCTGAAAACCTTATGGTAAAGACTCCACAAAAAAGGAGGAGAGGAAAAGTCTTCTGAAATATAGTGAAAGGCGACTTGTTACCGGGAGAGAACAGTGGAAACATGAGTGAGAGGAGTTCCAGGAAGAGTTTGTTGTGTTGAAGACCAGAAAGCACCCATGTAGACAAATGTTGACGTGTGTTACACCACATGAGATGATGAGACCCACATGTTCAAGCAGTTTCAGTATGATTGTTTGGTTTACTCTGGTCTTTCTAACTTATTCATTCATTGTCTATTAGCTGGAAAGCTAATGGAGTTTACCTAATGAGCCTAAAGTGTCCTTAAAGTAAATCATCTTAACCTAAAACTAGCTTAACCCAACCAGCCCTACCTGTCTCCACTCTGGACTCCCATGGGAATGCAGTAATTCAGCTCCAGTCTGGCAATGTTCCCCAAACGCAGCACAATTCCGAGTCCATATGACCAACGGATGCATTCTGCAAGTTTCTTCAGATGTGCTTGTGGCCCCTCACCTGAAAAACAAACAAACAAACAAACAAACAAACAAACATAACCCCAATCAGACACAAAAGCATGAATTTGCTAAATCCTGCATCAATATTTTGAGCTCTGCTTCACCCGATCAATAGGCAAGATTGTCCAAACCTACATAAGAGTAAGATAACAATTCAACCCAATGACCCAAGCCTTCCTAACATAATTCATTCATAATTGTCAAGGTCAAGTCCATGAAACATGAACCTTCAACAGTCATTACAGAGGTGATTGTTCCGTTTCCAACTACTCACCATAGTTGAGGTTACAAAGGTTTCCGGCATTGAGGAAGAAGTGGGTCCTGAAGAGGTCTCCAAAGCCCCCCTTGCCTGGTCTGAAGGGTAGAGGGGTGTAGAGGTGGAGGCCTCCAGCCCAGTAGCCCTCTCCTCCCAGGTAGTCGCCTGCCATATCAGTAATCCCAGCAGACAACTTTTCAATTAACCATCAAACTTCACTCTGGTTACCAAGCAACTCAGCCAAGTTAATGTCTCACCTTCACTCTGTGGGCCCATACTGTACATACTGAATCCTCTGATGCTGGTGGGGCCACCTAGATAGAACCTGGGAGGTGAAGAAAGACACAGAAAATAAACAATATGCAATATGAGCTTTCTGTGAAAACATAAAGAACCCTACAGTTAATTAAGTTTTTTAGTTGAATTTAGTTTGCATAAAAGTTGTACTTCCTCTCAGAGTCATTACTCTGATTCACATATTTTTAAAATAAAATTTTCAAGGGCATATATAATATATCTGCAATGTCCTTTGCAAATACATATAAATAATCTACTTAGAAATCGTAGAAAAAATGAGTGCAGAACTCGCCTGAGAATAATCTAATTTTTACGTCTTTCTTCATGATCACAGTAATCCAGAGATAGTTGTCTACACATGCATGGGTACATTGCAAACAGGAACTGTCCATGGCTAATTCAGAATACTTTTAATGGTGCCATTTTGCTAAAATATGGGTTTAAATAAACGTCTCAAGTTATCTGAAGTGTTAAGACTTCAAAATCCCTTGACCTTGTGGTGCTTTGTATTTCTTTACCTGTCTGCTATGTTTGTTGGCTTGTCACCAATGGGTAGGAGCAAACCGCCCCACAATGAGGCAGAAAGGACCTGGAGGAGAAAGACAAAGGGTTTTGTTAGATATATATATATATAGAGATATATATATATATATATATATATACATATGTCCAAGGTTTTTGGAAATTAGTCTCTTGAACATTTAGTTATTTTTTCTGCTGAAAAAACTTTCTCACAAAAGCTTTAGTATATTACTTAAGAACAAGAACCTTGTACTTAAAAGTTAAACTGCATTGAAGGTAGGTTGGTAATCTTCTTCAAAAAATGTTTGTCCCGACAGAAATCAATGAATCAAATGCCCTGATAAAAAATGTAAAAAATCTGGTATCTGTGGTTGTCACATGACTATTATAGGAATAAGTAATTAGTAATTCAACTTGGGGTCTATATAAAATAGAAAAAACTGTAAATCAACAACAAATAAATACAATACAAGAACACAAAGACACAGGTATAGTCATTGCAGTACAAAAGTCACAAAAACTTCTGTTCCAATGTTTCCACAAACAAGAGGAATACCTTGTGTCACTTTGTTTTGACACAGTCAATGCATTTATGATTACATTTTTTGAATACCATTGCTAGTCTCTCCAGTTTACCAACCCTAGCTTTAAGTGTCTTTAGATGAGAAAATTTGCTAAAAAGGCTGAAAGGTAAAATGTAGAATCTCACCGAGTCCCAGAAGAGAGTTTTGTTGAGCTGGAGCTCAAAGTCCTCCTTCAGGAAACTGGCGTCTCCCCCAGTGTAACCAGCAAGCTCCTACACAACCACAACACAAAACGTCAACCCGGTGCACAAGATCAGTCAAATTGTTTTTATATAGCTTTTGATAAAAAGCTCTGGCTGATGGTTAAACAACAAACCTGATGGATCTTCAACAGGCCGCCTTTCCTGGGAAGAATGGAGGAGTTTCTGGTGTCGATGACCATAGAGTGCTGGAAAACATAATGGCACCATTCAGAAAAAAACTTGCTAAAAACTAGTTTATTACTACATTATCTTTTTGGATATTCAAGTTTAGATTTTGGCCTTTAACTTTTGAATCTTAAGTTTCAAAAATATTTTTTTCCCTCGATTTTGTGGGCTGCGCTCATTTGCATCTTTATCATGTCCAAATCAGTTTTTTCGCTACCCCTCCTACAAATTTTGAGCAATCAATCTAGACCTAGGTTAGTTTTCCTATTTTGGATGTTCAATACTTTTTTTCATCTTCTAAACGTGCTATTAAAACCATGTTTTGTGGACATGAGTAGAAATGATGTCTGAGTGACCATGACCATGGTGCCATTTGGCCCATAGGTGGCATGTAGCAGCAGAATCTAACTACAGAGCAAAGATACCTCAAGAACCGTTAATTCAATCTACTCTCAATGTTAATGAACTTTTAATAAACAAGTGTTAAAGGGGTTTTTTTGGACCCATTTTTGAAAACCTTGACTAAAGCACTGAATAACAGCTTTGCCATTAATTATCTGACAGCGAACTTAATGAAACCCACAGCCGTTTCAAAGCCCACTGTAAAATCTTCAATGTAAAAATAAGAGACAAATACCGAGAGTGAGGACTTGAGGGAATGGCCGCTCTCCTCCCGGACGGCAAACGAGGCGGTGCGAGCCAGACAGCCCAGCTCTCTCCACACTCCCTCCCACTTCAGGGTTTGGTTGGTCTTCCACAGGGGGAACTGTGGGTGGTATATTGGTAATAAGACACCAGTTCATTAGTTTTGATGTACAGATCTCATGAACTTGTGTCTCCTTAAAACATAGGGAAAACAATGGTAGTGTGAAAGGCTTCAGTAGGCCTCTGTCATTATCCATCCATACACAATACGTTTATGCAAGTGCAATACAATTAGTCTAAAACAAAGTCCAAACTTTTTGCTTCTAGGGAACAAAACTCCAACCCAGAACTGGACTTTATGGTCCCTAACAGAACATTTTGATACCTTCTATTATGACAATCTTTAGCTCACTGTGTTAAAATACAATCTGAATGTGTTAATTCACTTCGTCTATGTGCACAGAGGCAAGATTATTAGTTTTACAAACAAAATTATTAACTGCACAAAATGATAAAAAATAGGCAGATAAATAAAAACAAGTGTTTACGCTCAGTTCTCCAGAGATTCCTCGATCCGTCTCCCTCAGAGAACTCCATGGAAACTGACCCGTTACTTTGTACATGTTGAGGGAGATACTGGAAGTTAAAGAGAACAAAAGAGAAAATGTCAGTACCCTGCTAGGATTCCCCTGTGATCAAGAAATATACGCGTCTATAGTTACTGCATAGATTGCTCAGGATTTTAGCATCTCACTGATGGACACAACTCTAAAGTTGAAGTACCAGCAGAATCACCTTATCTGCAACCACCTCCCTTAACTGAACTGCATACCCAGTATTAAGGTGATTAGATCTAAAAACGAGTGTGTTTTATGCAGATGTTGATATCTTACTTGCGTTCAAAGTTCCCTGGTTGGGGTTTGAAGAAAGAGAGGCCGTAGGATGTTTCTTTGGTGCCGTAGGAGAACTGGAAGGTCATTTTCTCCGCTCGACCTAATACATTGGGTAACTTCAGGCCCAGTACCTGAAAATTAAAGCAGGAGAGATGATCAGGGTTCCGATTATGTATTTAGAGGCAATTAAACTGAACATTTCACTCAATCTGTCTGAAGAAACAACTACATATTACCAGTACTACAAACAAAAGCTGAAGTCAACATTGGAAATGATCTTTTCAGAAGGAAATTGGTAAGCCAGTGTATGGAAGCCATAGCAGAATTGCTTTCATACATGTCACTATCTACTTTCAGAAAGTAAATTGCGACAAGATCCATCATAGCGCTCACCATGCTTCCTTCGTTGTTTCCAACCATGGTGTTGTAGCTGCCCGTCATCCGTCTCAGCTCGGTGACCTCAAACGTCACGTCGAGGCCGTTAGGAAGAGCTTGCTCTCCTGAAGACAAGTGGAAACAAGCAGAATATCAACATTATTTTAGGTTTGGTTTAAAACACGGAGTCTGATGATATTTGTACAACCCAGTTTCACGGTTTAACACAGAAAATGAATCATTCTAATTTGTACATTTTGTTAAAAAGTGCATCTGCGTAATCATAAGACTGTGCAGTGACTGACGGTACCTCTTGAGGTGTCGATAACGACTTCAACTTTTCTGAAGATACCGAGACGCAGCAGCTTCTGTCGGGCTTCATGGGACTTTCGCATCACCTGCACAACAAATTGATTAGATTTTTTGATGCACTCAAAAGCATAAATTGAACAACTATTGATTAGTACAGCTGTATTAACATGCACCTACCTCAATCAAGTTCTTTGCCCGGAAAACTTCTGAGATTTCATAAGTCAGCAGGTCCTCCTTGGTTCTTCCGAGCCCATCTATGTGCACTTGTTGAACTACGACCTGAAAAACAGAAGAGACACAAACAGCATTAGGAACATTTAGAACACCTAAAATAAACAAACACTCGTTAGCCAAATTAAAATGCCGTTTCTCCCTTCTATAAAATGTCCACTAAAGCTGTAGTAGCTGCCATTTCTGGTGTGTTTTAGATTTATTGTTTCAATTATTTCATTTACAGCTTGTGGAATGGATATAAAGCAAGGAATCCCAATACTCCTTTGCTGGCAAAGCACAAACAAAGCATGGAGACTGGTCTCCCATCGTGAGAGTGGCCGGTGTTATCTTACATTCTTGTTCTCAAGAACTTCTTGCTTTGGCTCGTGCTCAATCTCCGGAGCATCGATGTCGTCAGGTTGGACTCCTAGCTCTGGCCCATGCATGGGCAGAGGGTCCAGGCTCTGCAACACAAAATATGACGGGTGAAAAATACATAATCTCAATCGAGTCGATACTGTGTTTTACCAATACATAGTAGAGTTTATATTCTAGAATAACACACATATTACACATGTTGGGTAGAGTTCCCAGCAGCACAGTAGGGCTGCAACGATTATTTTGCACTTTTTAAATGTCCATCAAAATTCCCACAGTCCAAGATCTCTTTTTCAAATGTCTTCTTGAAAAGCAGCAGATCAGCACATTACTGAAAGCTGGAGCAGGAGAATGATTGACATTTTCACTTACAAAAGGTAATGATGAGGTGAAAATGATTAATTGATTAACAAAATAGTTGCTGACTAGTTTGTTAATTAAATGATTAAGCGATTCATTATTGCAAAGCTACACCACACCGTAATGGAGGGATATACAGTTTACATAAAATATAATTGAAGTGACTAAAATAACACATATTGATTTTTTTTGTCATTTGGTAAAAAAAAATGTTCATAGTTTGGTTAGTGACCCATCCATTTTATTATAATGCATTAGAAAAATAGAAAATGTTGCATGGGAAAAGAGAGAAATGTGTGCCAAGACAAAAGATAAATACAGGAAAATGAACAAAAAAATAATAAATGTATGAGCATGACAGATTAATAGAAGAGTGAAATCAATTCAAAAATAATTTTGAATTTATTTTTAACCAAGTAACTGGAGATGTAAGGACATGTGCAAAGCTTTATATTTCCTTTTAAACTCCATTTAAATCATATAAATAACAATAATACTTATTGACAGCTGTACTGTTGGTGTCTTGTAAACCCATGAGGGTTGGGCACGTTTTTGTGCATGACACGAAAATAAAAAAATATCTATTATCTATCTATCTATCTATCTATCTATTGATGCATTAGGATTAGGATTAACTTCTTTATATATATATATTTGAATACTCTGGTCCTGGCTACAGTCCTGTGCATATGGATAAGAATAACAGTTAAACATAGTAAGTTGAAAACTCTGGTCCTGGGAAAACAGTTCTGTTTTTTTAAGACAAAAACTGATAAAAAAAAATGTTAATTTGTTGACCCATCCATTTTATTATAATGCATTAGAAAAATAGAAAATGTTGCATGGGAAAAGAGAGAAATGTGTGCCAAGACAAAAGACAAATACAGGAAAATGAACAAAAAAAATAATAAATGTATGAGCATGACAGATTAATAGAAGAGTGAAATCAATTCAAAAATAAATTTGAATTTATTTTTAACCAAGTAACTGGAGATGTAAGGACATGTACAACTTTATGTTTCCTTTTAAATCATATAAATAACAATAATACTTATTGATGCATTAGGATTAGGATTAACTTCTTTATATATATATTTTTGAATACTCTGGTCCTGGCTACAGTCCTGTGCACCATGCATGGATAAGAATAACAGTGTAAACAACAGTAAGTGTGCAGAAAGCAGTGTGTGGACTGCAGCCTGACAGCAGACAGTGCAGCCCTGTAGGACCCTGCATGCTGGCTGCAGGGCCTGTTTTTGCAGCAGTCAGATAAACAGCTGAGCACACAGAGAGGTCAAAGTCCTCTCTAACACCTCCAGAGGACCGCTACTTACCCTGGCGTGGACGGTGCCCATGCCGAGCTCCGCAGGGCGCTGTCCCGGGGACTAAAGGCGAAGCTTTACGGGGGAATAGAACCAATAATTTAACCTACAAGGAACCGGAGAGAGGCGACGAGGCTCCTTATAAGGAGGCGGCCATGACAGTTCTGACCACGCCCCTCTGCTGCTGCGCATTCAACACAGCGACGCTGCAAAATGTAAATAATAGATGGAAAATGATAATTACATTTTATAATAAGAATAAATGTGTACTACCATGTTATTTCTTCTGCTGTTTTGTTTGTTATGTTGTATATATATATATATATAATTTTTTATTATTTAATTTCTCACCAAGACTTAATCATAATCATAACAATAATATTAATAATAATAACACTCATGATTATATTATAATATAACAATAATTATAACAAATAAAAAATAGTGATATTAATTATAATAATTATAAGTATAATTATAAAAATAATCATCATAAAAACAATAATTAAAAAATAAGCATAATAAAACAATATAAAAACAACAGCATTTAATTAAATAAAATTAAAAGCTTCTTTAATTGTTTTCAGGTCATGCTTTCCAGAGATGTTGTCATGTTTTTTTAAAGTTCTGCCTGATTAAGTTAACGTATTTAATTAAAAAGAATTTGAGTTAAAAATCTGTGTTTTTATAAAAGGCAAAAATATAGCATGTGTGCTTTTTATTTGGCTTTCATATAATGGAGGATACATACACAAACCACTCCAACTCTCTGTTGACATCAATGAAGGTTGGATGGCAAGATGGATTTATTACTACATAAAGTATTTTTTTAAGTTAGTTATTTTACATGAGTAATCATTAATATTATTGTACAATATATTCATTATCCGGTTTTAGGCAAGATTATGCTGAGGAGCAAACCAAAGTATCATCCTGTTTGGTGAAAACATACATTATAAAATATATCTTCAACATATGACACTTTGTTAAACTGACCAATGTTGTGAATTTAAACCACTTGGAATTATTATTTTTTTGTTTAATATCAGAGTAGAGAGGGAAATAATCATTCAGAACTAGGATGCAGAGCATGTAAACTTAGGATGCGTATTACTGTTGTACTCTGTTTCTGTACTTCTCTGAGAGCTCTGAATAAACATTTGTATCTCATCGCACCTTGACATGGCGTTATTTCTTCAGGCATAGCAACCTCCGTTTTTTAGTGGAAAGTACCAAAAATATATAACAATTGTAAAAGGGCTGGTGAATACTTGAATGAAAAATTACCAAAATCAGAACAAATTAGCAGTTTAATAAAAAATGTGTTCAATCTACAAGACACAGCTCCACATAGAGCCCAGTCCCAATGACAACATCCAAACGCACATCAACTTCATATGAATAAATAGAACAAAAGCTGATTGGAACATAAAACAGAAGTTCACAGCTGTGCATATGTCGCTGAGCATCTCTGCAGGCCTTGAATCCTGTATCAACAAAATGAGACAAAAATGATCTTCATCATACGGTGAATTTAAAATGCTGGTGAGAATTGTCTTTGTAAAGCTGTTCTTAGTTAACATGGTGCCTCTTACGCTTCTGCTTTGAAGGTTGCATGGGATATTCTGTCTTCATTTACACCTTCGGGGCATTCATTAATGTCCTTTATGCCCAGTGTGATCAGAGCTGTGTGGAGAAATGGTTCTGTGAGTAGTTGTTTTCATTTGTAGATATACTCTATGAATCAATAATTGGGTGAATTAAAAGTATCTAAAGGTAATGCATGAATAAATACGCTACCAATATTGGTTCGAATACAGAAAGAGTGAATTAATACCTGACGAATAAATGCATGAACATGTTTATTGTTTTCTCAAGTGAGTTTATAATATAAATAGTGTGCATGTCATGTGCTCACCCTGCTTGTATTGAGCAAAAGTGATGTATTTCTGATTAGCGGGGTCCAGTATCCCAAAGACGGCATCCAGGTCTGCGTTGTTGAACAGGTTGGGCCCTTTTCTACCACTCTGCTGAGAAACCTTCAGCTGCTCCAGCTGCTCAATAAGAAACTCTCTGGGATTCCCTGAATGAAAGAATAAATCACAATTTATCACAATTAATGGCAATTCAAGTTTAAACATTGAACACTAAGGAAAAGTTTAAAGCAACAAAAAGAAAAACATATAGAGTCAAAGAAACAATTCAAAATGGATAAAATAGGTAAAATATAACAATGCAAAACCAAACCAAACTCAGGTGTGGACTAGCTGTAGTATATTTACAGCTCAACAACATATTTATTTTAATCATATTATACATTTTCACAGTTGCTTCAAATACTCTCAGATCAGATAATCCTCATAATGATCATTAGTAGGACAACACAACAGGAATAAGTTAAGTTCCCTCAAAGCTGTCCGTGATGGCCCGATCTCCAGTCTGCCAGACTCCAGTCAAACATTTATCACTTTACAGTTTACTTTCATGAGGTGAAGCCACAGAGAGGTCATTATGAAGAGTGTACATAATGACCAATTGCATCTTTTATTTAAGTACAAATTGAATACTCTGGTCCTGGCTACAGTCCTGTGCAACATGCATGGATAAGAATAACAGTGTAAACAACAGTAAGTGTGCAGAAAATGTTGCATGGGAAAAGAGAGAAATGTGTGCCAAGACAAAAGACAAATACAGGAAAATGAACAAAAAAATAATATATGTATGAGCATGACAGATTAATAGAAGAGTGAAATCAATTCAAAAATAAATTTGCATTTATTTTTAACAGATTGTTAACCAAGTAACTGGAGATGTAAGGACATGTACAACTTTATATTTCCTTTTAAACTCCATTTAAATCATATAAATAACAATAATACTTATTGATGCATTAGGATTAGGATTAACTTCTTTATATATATATATTTTTGAATTTTTGAATATATTTGTGTTGTGTCTGTAAGCAAAAGGCAATGTTTATGTGTAATTGTGTGTGTCTGTAAGCAAAAGGCAATGTTTATGTGTAAAAAACCTTGCATTTTTTATAAGCAATACTAACCTTTTTTCAAATCACATACAGGTTACTATAAGCAATACTAACCTATCACATCATTTAGTTCATTATTTATATCTATTACAGTGTATTAGTTAACCATATTTCCATTATTATTATTATTATTATTATTATTATATAAAAACCTTGCATTTTTCAGAGGAGGATGTTAAGTTGTTGAGTTTATATAATAAATCATCTCTGACCGGGTCTGTGGAAGAGGAGCATGCTGCTCAGGTTGTCCATGAGCTCTGCTATTCTGTGTTTCTGGAGATATTCAGCTGCTTCCTGCTCTCTCTGCGTCGCCATCTTTTCCACTTCACTTGTGTTTACACTTGTTGCTATGAGACGACAGCATCCGAATGTTGGGTCGCTGGAACGCTCACACACACACACACACACACACACACACACACACACACACACACACACACACACACACACACACACACACACACACACATATTCATGCTTGTTTATACATGTGAGGTCCATCAATGCCATGAGACTTCCAGAAAGTGTTTCCAAAAATACAGTACCAGTCAAAAGTGTGGACACACCTTCTCATTCAACTACTTATAATAATCTAAAATATAAAACATATTCTGGTTTGTTGAGCATTTGTTTGTTTACCACATAATTCCATATGTGTTCCTTCATAGTTTGGATGTCTTTAATATTAATCTACAATGTAGAAAAAAATAAAAAAATAAAATAAAGAAAAAACCATTGAATGAGTAGGTGTGTCCACACTTTTGACTGGTACTGGATATACCTTTAAATAAAAGTATTTATACCACAGTACAAATGTAATCACAAGTAGCATAACAGTCCTGCATTAAGTATATCAATGCTATAAAAGCTATAGTTTATTACTAATGAAATACTTCTAGAAATACAGTACCAGTCAAAAGTTTGGACACACCTTCTCATTCAACTACTTTGAAGAATCTAAAATATAAAACATATTGGTTTGTTGAGCTGGTTTGTTGAGCATTTGTTTGTTTACCACATAATTCCATATGTGTTCCTTCATAGTTTGGATGTCTTCAATATTAATCTACAATGTAGAAAAAAATAAAAATAAAAATAAAACCATTGAATGAGAAGGTGTGTCTAAACTTGTGACTGGTACTGTATAATAACACACAAACAACGTGACAGATTTCAAATCATCTTTTAATCAAACAAATAATTATGAATTTTTAATTTATGAAGTTCATAGGTTGCTTCTTTTGTTTGACCAACAGTCCAAAACCGCAAGAATATTAAATTTACTACAATATAATACAGAGAAAAACATTGCATCATTGCATTTAAGAAGCTGCAAATCAATTCTCAAAATTGTTGATTTATTTTGCAAGTTTGTCGGCATTTCAATCACGACAACGTAATGCCAAAAGTTTGGTGTGATATCTTTATTTCAAATAAAAGCGTCTCCTCGAGGAAAAAAGCAATCAAAAGACATATTTTTGGAATAGCATAGAATTATTCAATGACTTTTGCAGTTACAGTGTGTTTATAAAAATGTTCTCTAACTTCATCACTCTGTCTGAAAATGCAAATACATTCAAATAGGATGAAGAGATGTATTAAAGACAGACGGATACAAATGGTTAAATAAACCATATGATCTAGTTTCAGAAAGGATCCTCATCCCGAGTGTGAAGCATTTTTATTCCACTCATGTTTGCTCCATTGAAAGAAAACAACAAACACAGAAAATATCCATTTGCAGATGTCCCAATAAAGACTTTACTCCCAGGCACGTTGCAGCCTCCAGCTGTTGGCAAAATCTGGATATAGTGCTTGATTCAGTTTGTCCATCACACAGAGGGCGTATATTCATTATCAGTCCACCTTTTGTTCTGCTTTAAGCTGCTGTAACGCTTCTTCTCTGACTTTGTAGCCCAGCAGTTCTGTCTTCAGCTCCCCAGGCTTTGGTGGGACCTCTGGTATAGTCTGAAAGATAGAACAACAGGAAGAAGTGTTAAACACATACAGCAATAACGTGCCTGTTTGTATGGGTGGAGTTTGAGAACACTGTTACATCTGCCATGTCGCGGTGGTCAAATTGCATTCTAGGAAATGTAGGAATATGCTTACATATCATATAGTGTGTGTTGTTGTATCGCATATAACGGCACACATTATCTTATGTGTAAAAACAGTAGCACTACACAACGACAGCAATGTACATAGGAGGGAAGAGATTTGTTTTTTGTATTGTCCAAACTTTTCAAAAACCTGAAAATAATCATTATTATGCGGCTGTGGCGTAGTGGAGAGCAAGGTAGTTCTCCATTCAGAGGACCGGTGGTTCGATACCCGGAGTCGATGTGTCCTTGGGCAAGACACTTAACCCCAAGTTGTTCCCGAAGGCTTGCCATCGGTGTGGACTGGATGTGAATGAATGTTAGTTAGAGTCTGATGGTGTGCATGGTAGCCTGTCATCAGTGTGTGAATGGGTGAATGATATGTAATATACTACTGACTGTAAGTCCATCCATCTTCCGTAACCGATAAAAGCGTCTGCTAAATGACTGTAATGTAATGTAATGTAATTATAATAACTTTAAAGCATCGCAACACTTTTGTTTCTTGATTTAATCCAGGAAACACAGACAGGCAACTGTTGAAAGAAGGTTAATTTTGTCCCTCACCAGGTCAGGTAGGTAGTACTGGTGGACGACCTGTGCTCCTGCAAACATGGCCAGCATACTGGCACCTAACATTCTCAGGTAACGAGGCCAAGACACACCGGCTGGCATCTTCACAGAGCTCCTCTACCTGGAGAAAAAAAAAGAGTGGAAGAGATTTGTAAACACACCAAAGCTATCTGACAGAAAGAAGCATCTAATCTTTTTTTCTGCTCCCATTTTATTCAAATCAAAGTCAAAATATGGTGTCAAATATTTTTCTTTCTCTACTAAAATGTTAAATAATGCCTCATAATCAGGGCTATGCATCATATTATTATTATTATTATTATTATTATTATTATTATTATTCCTTTATTGATCCCCATGGGGGAAATTCAAACTACACAGTGACAATAAATGCAGCAGCTCAACTACACAGACACAGACAATAATACACTACACAGACAATAAATACACATACTATACAACTACACAGACAATAAATACACATACTATACAACTACACAGACAATAAATACACATACTATACAACTACACAGACAATAAATACACATACTATACAACTACACAGACAATAAATACACATACTATACAACTACACAGACAATAAATACACATACTATACAACTACACAGACAATAAATACACATACTATACAACTACACAGACAATAAATACACATAAATACACATACTATACAACTACACAGACACAGACAATAAATACACATACTATACAACTACACAGACAATAAATACACATACTATACAACTACACAGACAATAAATACACATACTATACAATATAATATAATCAGACAGTTTCATAAGCACTGAGATCCTGTTTAGCATTATGAGTATGCATTACCATTATGGGGTTTTCATGCCATGTAAAGCATACTGTTTAAGCATCATATGCATGCACACATCACAGACATATTCTGTATATGATTGTTAACCACCTGCACAGTAAATCCAGTGACATGGAGGCTAATGTTGCTGTGTTTGTTAGCCTTGTTAGGGCTAAAAGTTTTAAAAACAATACATGAAAATACAGAAATAGACACAAACTGACCTTACCTTGTTTATTTCACTGTCTTTTAAATAACAGACCGTAATCTGAATGTTATATTCACCATAATAAAACACACATGTCTGTCATTGAGACACACATGCAGGTCATGCTGTTGAGGTAACACAGAGATAGAATAAAAGAAGAGCGAGCTCTCACTCTGCCTCTTTTTACTGACACCACGAAGGTTGGGATTCCGTTTCCCGTCGCATGTTTGAGCATTTTTGGGGAATTTATTGATTGAAGAGGATTGTTATTGCTTTTTAAAGCTTTATTGATCTTTCTGTTGCACTATTTTGAGGCTGCTTGGTGATGTGGGCCTGTTATATTAACGTTTCATCTCTCATCTCTCATCAGCTTTTATCTTCAAAGCTAATCCTTTTAAGCCACATACTGTGTGTTTATAACATCTTTTTGACTTACATTGTTGTGCCAATAAAAGACATGTACATTGAATAAATAGACAAAATGAGTAAATCAAATCCTGGATGATTCAGATATGGACTTTTCACCATTTGTGTGTATTTTTGACTGGTCCTGTTTTTCCATGCGGAGTGATGCTCTTTAAGTCAACACAATATCTTTGGCTGTTACGTTCGTCTACAGTGGAAATTCGAGCTGGCGCTTTCATACATTCTTCATCTGCTGCCACCTAGCGGTAGTGTATAGGAACTGCAACAGGCACTGAAATACCGTGTTTTTAAATTATTTCTAAATTTAAAAAAAATTCTAGTATTCTATTTTGTTAATATTAACCATTAAGTGTAATAATTTAGTTGTTAAATATATCAAAACACCCTAAAAAAGCTTGTTTTAGTCAACCCCATGCAGTACCCCTCCCGACCAGCAGATGGCGGTAATCACTCACTCAACCGTGGCAAAAGGGGAAAATATTGAGCGTTTAAATGGTCTTTGTTTTGGGAGGATTCCCAAACCCCCCCCAGTCTTCCTATTTGAAAACTAAAGAACAAAATGCATGACAGGTACGGTCGTTTCCTCAAATACCTTCATGTGTCGTTAACCTAGAGGTCACCTGCGGTCTCAGGGCATTAGTAGGACGACGTGTTCGCTCACTGTTCGCTCACTTGTTCGCTGACTTGTTCGCTCACTGACGCTCTGTTCGCTCAGCCTGCAGCAGCTTCCTGCAGCAGCGTCCATAAGTCCTCTTTGTGCACCGTATGTGCTCCAAACTCCACATCTGCTGCGTGCAATTGATGCTTTTTTTCAGAATGAATGTTAATGTATTCAAATAAGTCAACAGTTAAGATGGAAGAAAACCAGTATACATCATTGACGGTACCCACGGATTATTTCCAGCAGTGGTGAGTTGGTGGTGGAGGTGGAGGTGGTGGAGGTGGCAGGTCATGGAAAACTTCTCATGTTGTCTTCATATTCATGCATGAGATGAAAAAAACAAAAACAAACAAGCATCTGACACCAGACATCATGCATACCTGTATTCTTTGTATTTAGGCTTGCAGAAATTGGGATTATAACCATTTTAATTAAATTGTCCTTCAAATCAAATCAATTAAGGCAATTAACTATTTGCCTGTTACAATGTGATGATATTGCATTATTTGTATTCTGCAGCTGGTTTGAAATTTACAAGGATATTATAAAAAAACTGGACTTGTTATTATATTATAAAGCAGATATTACACCATCTCTTAGTTTAGTTTAGTTTAGTTTATTTGTACAATTGAAAAATATAAAAAACATAACATTGATAAATGATATTATATAACTTTGATAAATGATATTACAGTGCAGGAAGAGATTTGAAGCCTCCACCTATATAATATTTTTTTTAAAATCACAATACCGAATAATATTGGGATTTATAACACACTTGTTATTATATTATAAAGCAGATATTACACCATCTCTTAGTTTAGTTTAGTTTAGTTTATTTGCACAATACAATACCGAATAATATACTTGTTATTATATTATAAAGCAGATATTACACCATCTCTTAGTTTAGTTTAGTTTAGTTTATTTGCACAATTGAAAAATATAAAAAACATAACATTGATAAATTATATTACAGTGCAGGAAGAGATTTGAAGCCTCCACCTATATAATATTTTAAAAAGAAATCACAATACAATACCGAATAATATACTTGTTATTACACCATCTCTTGCTACAGGCTACATAAATACACCTGCAGGGGCTCTTACGCAGCCTTTTTTGCCAACTGTAAAAAGAACAGGAAACTCTTTTCATGTTTGACCTGTAGATTACTTCATATTAATCACAGTCAGAGTTGTCATCCCACTGTTTTGAAAGTTGGAGTGTCGTAGGATAGATGATCAAAAACAAACCAATCCAGAGCCGCAATTAAAGCGAAGAAAAATACCTTTAGAGCTGAACTCACACGCTCTACACTGAATGAAATGCAGAGAATACAAACAGGTGTTTGTTATCGCATGTGTGTTTGTAAGTATTGTGTCTTGTAAGTTTGCCTCGTCCACTTCTCAACGCACCCCATTGAGCACCAGACATGATTTGTTCTTTTCTTGCTTTTTCCGGGTCCCGTTTTGTTTTTCTTCTTTTGCTCACTTTTTTTTCTCCATTCTCTTTTTTTAACTTTTACCTTTCCTCCTCCTCCTCTCCTCTTCTCTTCTCTCATACTCCCCTCTGTTTTCTAGGTACCAGTCCAGCCAGCAGCACCCCGAGGCGCAGCATGTTATGTCGTATCACAACATGGGCCACTACGCAGAGGGGCCCAGTGATGACCTCGTCATGGCCGAGCTGTCCGTCCACCGGGATCCACCTGTCTACCAGGAACCTTTTTACCAGAACTATAACCCCCCGCCCCAAAATCAATACCATGAGCTGACCTACCAGCCTCACCTCAGGGAGCAGCAGCAGCAGCAGCAGCAGCAGCAGCAGCAGCAGCAGGCGCAGCATCCTGCACACCTGCACCACCCTCAGCACCAACATACAATACAGCAGCTGGAGCCGAGTGTTCAGCACCAACCTCAGCCTGCCGCTCCCTCTCAAGGTATGGAAGAAGTTATTGATCTAAATAATTCACTCCCACACCCACAACATTTTTTTTTTCCATGCTCCAAATTCCTAGCCCACTTAGTCTGCAAGGTGTCCGAGTTCTGACTCGTGTTCCCAATAATTAAAACCTTTTTGTGAAGACCCAATGTACTCACAGAAGCCAGGGAAAACTTGAGAGGGTTTATTAGAGATCCATTATAACGTGAAAGCAGGTGATTTCAATCCAAGTTACATCCTTTCCCGTTCCCTCCTGTACATATATTGTTTATCACTCTATAATTGTATGTTACAACATGTTTAACTTGTTTCAATCCAAACCTAAGCAGACTTAATTTCCCAAAGAGTATCACTTTCCAACCCTACTTTGTCATTTGCATAGAAAAGCGGCATTACAGCCCTATTACCTGTCGTAATTAACAAATATCTGGTGGCACTTTATGGCAAGAAAATGGAAAAAACAACATACATGCATATTTTCATACTAAAACAAACACCGTGAAACTTTAAATATCCAAACCTTTGTAATATGCCATGCCAACACAAACGATTTTACCCAATATAAATACATTACATTACATTACAGTCATTTTACCTTACAATCATAAATACATATCATTCACCCATTCACACACTGGTGACAGTTAATTTGGGTCCTAACAACACGTTCTTCCTCTCCGTCATAGTTGTGACGCCGGTGAAGAAGAAGAGAGGCCGGCCGCCGAAGCAGCAGACGGAGAACGGCAAGACGCCGGAGGAGGAGAGCGAGATCGAGGCCGCCAAAAAAGCCAAGAGGGCTCTCAACCGCTTCAACGGCATGTCGGTGGACGAGGTTATGGCCAAAACGCTGCCTGACGTCATTACCTACAATCTGGACATTCTGATAGTGAGTTATTTAGCGGAGGAGAATCTTTATACATGTTTATTTTACTTTGTACATGTTTATTTTACAAAAAATCTTTAACTGAATTGGTTTCAGTTAAAGATTTACACAGAGTACCATTGTTGAAAGGTTTCAGTCACAAACACAATGTACTTTTCCCGTCTGTTGCCATGGTAACACCTTCATGTTTCCCCTCAGATTGGAATTAACCCAGGACTGTTGTCAGCCTTCAAAGGACGCCATTATCCAAACCCAGGGAACCATTTCTGTGAGTGGAAAATTCTATTTCTTATATTGACAGCAGGGAATCCACAGCATCTTCCATTTCTAACTGCTCCTTCCTCCTTCAACCCACCGTGGGTCCGTTGTTGCAAACACGCAGTCATGGAGCTCAGATTTGTTTAAATTTATAATTTCAAATGCATGTGGAGATTTGAAAAGGTCCAGATACTTAAATGCATCATGCTGGATTACAAAGACATTTGATTAAATGATTTGTTTTGTGTGCATTCAAAAAAAATCGGTTTCAGGTTTGAATATTCCACTGCATATAAGCTTCAGCGGTTCACTGCCACAAGCAGACAATGCACAGAATTCACAGCTTTTCTCCAACATTTTGACTTTTTAACGTGTTCATTGAAAGGGAATATCAATATTTAAGGAGTCGATAGAAAATGTATAAATGACATTTACAAATTTATCATCAACGAAGGTTTTTTGACGGACAGGTTTTCAAAAGGAGAGGCAGCAGAAATCAGTGTTTCTAAACTTACTTTATATGTCTCGATGGCCGCTTGGCTGATTAAATGTTCAACTCTTCTTTCCTATCCAGGGAAATGTCTGTTTCTTTCTGGTCTAACTGACGAGCAGCTCAACTACATGCATGACCAGAGCCTGCCGGAGCAATACAGCATCGGCTTCACCAACATGGTAGAGAGGACCACGCCCGGCAGCAAGGACCTCTCCAGGTGAATAAAAAACACTTTGATCTGTTGCGTAAATGGAAATCCAGTTTTCCTTTAGTCATTTAAGTTGATGCTTGAGGTGGTTCAACATTTGCCTGAATTCTAAGATCCACCAACAGTGAGGAACTTCTGGGTAAAAATCAGCCGATGTAATCCAGTGTGTCGCTTGAAACAGACATAGATCTTTCTGGTTTTCTGTTTTTGTCCTAGTAAGGAGATTCGAGAAGGAGGTCGACAGTTACTTGACAAGCTGCAGAAATACAGACCATTAATAGCAGCGTTTAATGGAAAAGGTACAATTATTAAAACACAGAAACGTCTGAACTTTTAAGTGTTTAGACTGCTGATTCATAAAGCCACAGTGTGATAACATTTTCTGATTTGTTCAGGTATTTATGAAATCTTCTGCAAAGAAACCTTTGGTGTGAAGGCAAAGAATCTCGACTTTGGTCTGCAGCCGTACAAAATCCCAGAAACTGAAACGGTACGTTGAAACAACGCCTTTATTACTCTTTAAATGTCCTCACCAAAACCAAAAGAACATGCATGTTCATGGCTTCTTTCCCTTCTCCTAGGTCTGCTACCTGATGCCATCATCAAGCCCCCGCTGCGCCCAGTTTCCCCGTGCACAGGATAAAGTACATTTCTACATAAAGCTGAAGGAACTGCGGGACGAGATGAAAGGCCTGGTACCCAAGATCGAGGTGGAAGAGACTGAGTACTCGTTCGATCTACAGCTAGCAAAAGGTAAACAGAACAATTCCCTTTTGGCTGAACAAACATCACGCGTACGATCACAATTTATCCCGTGGCTCGTTTGGATACAAAGATATACCTGCTTATTGGGACATATTCACGTCTTAGATGAACTATCTAACTCCTTTATGTTGCCTTTGTTCTGCAGAGGATGCGAAGAGGATGGCAATCAAAGAGGAGCAGGTGGATCCAGAGTATGAAAGCTGTAGTGGGCTGCATGGTGAAGCGCGGCAAAGCAGCAACTCCACCAACTCCACCAACTAAAAGAGACCGAGGAGAGGAGGAAAAAAACAGGCCTTAATACAGGCCTGTCTGCCGTAGCACACAGGTAGTGTAGTCACCATGTGGTTCTTATTATATTTAGTCTGAACTAGAGGGAAAAGGAGTAAATAATGACTACAAATCACTGTGATAGATAACTTATCCAAAGCTATTTAGAATTCTAAACAGGAAGGCAGTCCAGGCACTCCAAAATCCCAAACCGACGAAGAAAGAAATATTTAATAAACCTTTAAAATGTCTTAGGGCATTTAGGACTTGTGTTTTTTAATATTTCTTCATCATTGCTAGATTTTTGAGTGCCTGGATTGCTGGATTGCTTCTTTTTCCTCTTTTTCCAAGAGCATCCGGCACGTTTCCATCTACGGTTGAGTGAACAGAGCAACCAGTTATCACTCTCTCCAATTTAGAAGTCCGTTGATTTTCATACAACAATCATATGTGTAAAACAATGACCTCAACCATCCTGGTAGTAAAAAAATGGACCTGTTCGTTAACGATAACATTTTAAGGCACGCACTACATTCTAGGAAACACTGAATGCAAAGAAAACGTTTGTTTGTTTACAATAAAGCTCCACTGGGCACCTTTTTTAAGTTTTCATAATTTGCAGTAAACAACAGTAAATACATAAGAAATGGTCCTTTTTTAAAAATATCTTTTTAAGATATCTAGAAATAGAATAAATTGCCGAACTGTTTATGACTTCTTCTGCAAAGCAGCACAATCCATCTTCTCGGTTTGCATTGTGGTATGTTGCAGAAATGGACATTGTAGGCCAGTCAGCGGACAACATGACGCGGGACCACTGCAGCTGGAGAGGTTCGCTGATTCAGACACCAGATAGCAGCTGTACTAGTAGCATGATGCATCACTGAGGGTGAAAAAAACCTTCTGATGACACCACGAGAAAAAGAGAAGTCATACCGTTTCCTGAGGCCTCGCAGTGTGACGCACAAGAGAGAAAGTGCCCCTCAACAGTTACATTTTCTATCTCTCAAACAGACTGCATGTTTTATGTGTTATTTTTTATCACTATTTATTGCATTTTGTATGGTACACGTGTCCAGTGACTTATTTTTGTATTTTTAAAAGAACGACATTGTATGATTTATCAGCTGTATAAATAGGTAATTGTACTCGAAGTTTCTAATCTGTAATTACAGAGTTATTAAATCTCTTCTAAAGCTGGTACGTTTATTGTCTCATCGTTAAAAAGCATTAATGTGAAGTTGTCATAATCAACCTAAGGAAACAAAAAAGCTGTCAGAAAGCATAATTAATGCTTCTTCTTGAGTGGAAAGTCATATGTTTAAATCTCCTTGAGAGCAGGAAGATTTGAATATTTTGATAATTTGCTCACTTTTTGACTTGCTTTCCTTCCCAGCTATTAAATACACAGATACACTAATTACAATGTATTAAATACTAACACTAATAATAGTAGTAATTACAATACTATTCATAATATATTAGTAAAATGTCTAGTCATTTTTGTGTGCCTACATTTTCGGCCTGATCACTATGCAGGAAGTGGATAAAATCAGATTTCCCTCTGACCACTGTCGCCATTTTCCATAACCACATTGCAGGTTTGAGGCCGTTCATGCTTTTCCTGCTCAGCGCCATCAATCTCACATAGCCTGAAGCAGGTATATATATTAATAAAGGGCACTGCCTGGTGTGAAGTCATCAGGATAGATACCTAATATACAGAGCTTTGCCTCAAGAGGGATCTCTATATACTAGCTAAATGTGAGACCAGGTTGACTGTGAAGTCCTCCTAGAACAATTGTAGTTTTTGATATTAACATTTGCATTTGGTACAGTTGTCATTGTCAGGAATGTTTGGATTTTACTGATGAAGGTTTACAGGTGTTGAATAGGCTCTGACCAAAACATTTATATAGTGTTGACACTCTATTTGTGCCTTTAAAAATATATTTGCCCATTCATTCTCTCTAATTAATATCTACAGTACCAGTCAAAAGTTTGGACACACCTTCTCATTCAACTACTTTGAAGAATCTAAAATATAAAACATATTCTGGTTTGTTGAGCATTTGTTTGTTTACCACATAATTCCATATGTGTTCCTTCATAGTTTGGATGTCTTCAATATTAATCTACAATGTAGAAAAAAATAAAAAATAAAGAAAAACCATTGAATGAGAAGGTTTTAACTGGTACTGTACTTTAAGATTATTTCTTTGAGCATTGAGTCCGGCAGCATAACGTGAATTACTGACAAATTGCCTTGAATATCCTTAAAACTTAAGAGTGATCCTATAGAAGCTCATTAACTTTAGGTATTTAAATAAGTAAGTATTAAAAGCTTATGTTTGCCACATAGCAATAACCCAAAATCCAATGGAAAAATACCATTTGCTTTTTGCAGAGTGAACTACTGCAATGCTAATTTATTAGGTTGACCCAAGAATGAAATAAAATACATTATTATATACTTCTTGGGCAGACCTCTTCTTACATAAAGCACCAAGCTGCAAACAGCCCCTTTAAACAGCACACACCATCAGCCAATAGGAATCCGAGTTTGCAGACTTTAAAAGAAAAACCATTGAATGAGAAGGTTTTAACTGGTACTGTACTTTAAGAATATTTCTTTGAGCATTGAGTCTTGAGTGTGAAAAGTCCGGCAGCATAACGTGAATTACTGACAGATTGCCTTGAATATCCTTAAAACTCCTATAGAAGCTCATTAACTTTAGGTATTTAAATAAGTAAGTATTAAAAGCTTATGTTTGCCACATAGCAATAACCCAAAATCCAATGAAAAATACTTTTTGTAGAGTGAACTACTGCAATGCTAATTTATTAGGTTGACCCAAGAATTAAATAAAATACATTATTATATACTTCTTACATAAAGCACCAAGCTGCAAACAGCCCCTTTAAACAGCACACACCATCAGCCAATAGGAATCCGAGTTTGCAGACTTTAAAACTCGACCGGATCAAACCATTATAACAGGGGTGTTCCGTTTTATATATATAAGCTTTTTCTCGTGTAATTCACAGTAAAAACACCATATTCAAACAAATTCATAAAAAAGATGTTAATAAATACAAACAGTGTTAAAAAAAAACCTTTGAGGCAATTTTCGGATTTATAGTCCATTTTTCTTTCCCCCGCACCCCTACGTTTTGGACTTGGGCTCGTCCGGTGTCAAAGTTGACCGGCAGGGCTGTCATGTCTTTGTTGCCTCTCCAGCACCGCATATGTTGTGAGCAGAACAGCGGGATAGATGGAAAAATAACACTTTTTCACGTACAGAAGATACGCATTTAACATTCACACACAACAAGGTACGTGTACGTGTTCAAACACTTCTATATAATGTGCTATTTCTCTGCAAGGGAGTCCCAGTTTAGCCGAAACCATTCATCCATGCTAGGCTAGCTCCAGAGCTAGCTAGCTGTGGTGCTAATGCTAGCTGCACTTGTGGCACTGCTTTAACGACACTATTCACCTTATAACCCTGGATTATGAAGCATGTGTGTTTTTAAAATGACATGCCCAACACACTTGCATGTATATGTAGATATTATAACACTATTTGGAGGTTTAGCTAGTTAGCATAGCTTAGCATAGCCTGGTTAGATGTTTGTTTTGATGAATATCCACTTGTGTTGTGCTCATGAAATGGGGCCCTGTGATTGGCTGCTTTAACTTGTGTGTTTGCCCTCGTCCTCCCTGTGTTGTTGTTGTTCACCTCATGGTTTGTGTTGTGTTGCCACATCCACAGTCAGTCTGATCTGCCCTGCCACATGCATTCAGATTCACACACACTGCCACACTCTCTTTGATGTGCTAAACCACGTGTGCAATCCTCTTAGCTATGTTGTCCTCAAATTTGCATATTGATTGTATTTATATAAAGTCAAACCCACCCAAAAGATGGAAGACAAGCTGAATGGATTCCCTGTTGTCTCCCCGGAGTATCTCCAGCAGTGGTGAGTCCTCCTCCACGCCACAATGTTGGATATCAAATTCATATCTGCAAAACCTCTGAATGGCAAAAGTGTGATGAAAATAAAATGAAAGCATGTGTGCCCCCCTCCCCTTTTTTTTATTTTGTTTTACCATTGTTATTTGGGTTGTCCTATGTGACTGAATACTTACAGGGCTGTGTTTCTCCTTTTGTTTACTTTGTTTTAATACAGGGAAAGATCTGTGTGTTTAATAAGGTGTAACGCTTTATTACAGTGTCCTCAAATCACTAACCATTGTTTACTGGGAACTTCCAGTGTTGGATTTCCATCTGGTGTGAAAACTAGAAGCACATAACTCTGCAGAGTGATCTGTCTATTGTCCTTTTTTGAAATCATAGACGTGCACACATTCCACATTTTCAGAACTGATACACAATCCAGCTCATTAATCCTGCAACACTAGAACTAATGCAAACTTATACAACAGAAATGCAATCAATTATATCTTCATTAAGGTTTAAATGTTCATCTGTTTTCTTAAACTGTTTTAAACAGGCATTGATGAAACTTTATGGTTATTTTGAAGGGATGACGACGTATGTAGTTCACTTTCATTCAAACAAAGCTCCACAAATAAACCTCTAAATTGCCTCCAACTGAGTAAATGAACCTAATACAAGCTTCATCTAATAATCTGGTGAACAATTTGGACTTAATACTTGAGTAAACATAAAGAAACGTATCCTTCATGAGTCTTAACTGACTTGATAATTGTAGGACCAGGAGGGTGCATCAAAATTAGAAGGGATTTTGCTTTGGTGCAAACATAGCTAGAGTAAGGTCAAAATGCATTAATATAGAGTAGAATACATTACAATACAAATGTGAAAAAATATATAATCAAAATGAGCTGAACAGTTTAAGATGTAGTTTTGTGCAGAGAACGGCTAAATATTGTCCAGCAAAGGTTCACAGTATGTATAAATTTATCAAACTGAATTATGCATCATCACTGTGTAACACTCTTTCAAATACAGGAAAAAAGCACATAGTGCTTACATTGTATGGTAACATAACACACTGGTCTAACTCAGCTTTAGCCCTGCAGCACACCCTGCTGCGTTTTCACTTGTTGTATTAATACATCCCCTTGTTTGTTTTAAAATATTTCTTCCTCACAGGGTTCAGTCTGCACAGCAGTTTCAAGCTCTCCAGTCCCAATATTCAGGCTTCAACAACAACCATCAGTCCCACTACCCAGAGGGCCCGGCAGGAGACACAGCCATGGCACACATGGCTTATCCTGAACCCATGATGGATCAGCAGGAACCTGCCGACGTGGCAAAACGTACTATAATCCTCTTTGAACACCTTCACTGTATATACATGTATATCAGCTGGTTCTGGGTCAGAGCCAAGATTCTTTTTAAATTCATCATAAAGTGTTGACTTAGTGTGGCAACAATAGGCCTGCACAATTATACCCACATGACAAAATGTGATGACAGTTTTGTAATACTGCATGACGTTAGCATGCGTGTTCCTAGTTAGCATGCTTATGGAGTAAAGCTTTTTGTAAGTTAGTGATAGTTTTGTCAAATATATTTTGGCTTTCTGAAATTATTTTGACTGGTATTGTGGTTTGCATGGAGGTTGATATGCTTCTGGACACTCCAAAGGTAACAGTAAGGTATAGATGGAGAATGTCAACAAAGTGCAGGAGCATGGCGAAGATTCAGACGGGACTTCCTTTTGACGTCACCTCTCTGATCTTCTCTTGTAGCCCCGGCGAAAAAAAGAGGCAGAGCAGCTCAACCCAAGGAGCCCAAGGCACCAAAACCACCAAAGGTCCCCAAGGCGCCAAAACCACCAAAACCACCAAAAGTCCCCAAGGCACCAAAGCCACCTAAGGACCCAAAGGCACCTAAAGCCAAACCTGGTCCGAAGCCCAAGAAGGGCGCTGAGGCTCAGGCAGATGGCAAGCAGGAGAAGATAGATGAGAGCTTCAAGAAGGTCAAGAGGAAAATTGACCGCTTCAAGGGAATGTCGGAGGAGGAAGTCATGACAAAAACTCTACCAGACCTGCTGGAATACAACCTGGACTATGTCATCGTAAGAGTCCCGTTCAGCTGTCCCAGTGGAGACAAACATTGTTCAATCAGGAATGATTTTGGTGTTTTTGTAAGCTTTAAAAAATATGCACTGCTTTTTTTTCCAGATTGGTATCAATCCAGGACTGATGGCCGCTTTCATTGGACGGTGGTTTCCAGGTCCTGGAAATCATTTCTGTAAGTTATCGGATAAGAATGGGTTTGAGTTGTGTTATTGTAAGAATGGTTCCTGTAAAAATGAACAGAGAAATTTCATATAAATGTTTAACTCTGTGGTACTGTCTTTGCAAGACCCTATTTGACTTCTGGACCTTTTTAAAGGGAAGACTTATTTAGTGAAGTGTGGTTATACAGTGTCAAATTAAAAACATGTATTGGCCCCCATGTGTTAAATAAAGATTAAGCAGGATGCTGTGACTGTGACACCATTAACTTCAGAAAAATACATCTGCGTTTGTTGGCCTGAGAGATGAATGACTTGTTATATCTTCATTTTCAGGGAAGTGCCTCTTTCTGTCCGGGTTTACTGAGGAGCTACTCAACCACATGAGTGACACCTCCCTGCCTGGGAAGTACAAAATGGGCTTCACCAACATGGTGGCCAGGGCGACGCCAGGGAGCAAAGACCTCTCAACGTACGTCTAAAGACTGTCGGGGGGAGGAGGAGGAGGAGGAGGATTTCTACCAGCTTTAAGATTATAATTTTGTTGTAACACTGTATTGTAACCATTTTTCTTTTGTTTTCATCTCAACAGTAAAGAGTTACGCGAAGGAGGCAAGATTCTTGTAGAGAAGCTGAAGAAATTCAAGCCTCTTATTGCTGTTTTTAATGGAAAATGTAAGAACTCTTCTACTACAGAGCAACAGCTCCAATGGAATTATTCTTTAGGTTAACCCTAAGTAATATTTTCTGTTGTTTTTCTCCCCCCTCACCCACCCACCCACCACACCAAAGGCATCTATGAAATGTTCTGCAGAGAGATGTTTGGTAAGAAACCAAAGAAGCTTGATTTTGGTTTGCAGCCACACAAGATCCCCGACTGTGACGTGGTGAGTCCCCCGACTGCTTCTTTATCTGCAAATATTGATGAAAGTTAGCCTCTCAAAATGGATTTTCTATATTCTTGGTTGATCCTAGATTTTATCCATCTAGTAAAATCTGATCATTACTTCATAAAAGTAAATTGGTATCTGCGATTTAAAAAGTGTCAATTCTCAAAAACTGTTAATTGCAGGACATCTTAAGTATTTTTTTTTCTTCTTGAGAGTTGAGACAGTCTCCTAAATGAAGTCAGTTTACAAAAAATGAAATCTTTCAGCCCCACCACAGCCTTTCTTTCACATGTATATACCGTTTAAAGTATTGATCCGACAGTCATCTTCCCACTCCCCAGGCTCTGTATCTGATGCCTTCATCCAGCGCTCGCTGTGCTCAGTTCCCTCGAGCTCAGGACAAAGTCCACTTCTACATCAAACTGAGGGAGCTCAGAGATCAGCTGAAGGGGATCCGGAAACAGACTGAGATCGAGGAGGTCGATTACTCATTTAACCTGTCGTTGGCTAAGGGTAAGCACAGACATGGAGGAATGGACGTGTGGTTTGCTTAAAGTTATCCAACCTGTGTTTAACCACTGAGTGGCATCGTAGAAGCATTGTGGCATACTGGATACAAAATACCTATAATCATCATTTAGAAACAAGTAGTGGCATCATTGGTTTGATATCTTGTGCGCTATCCAGTTCAGATCACGTTTGACATTTACTCTTCCCCTTTTTTTTTTTTTTTTTTACGTCCACAGAGGATGCCAAGAGGATGGCGATAAAGGAGGAGCAGTACGATCCTGGTTATGAAGATGCCTTCGGTGGAGTGTATGCGGAGAGAGGAGCCGAAGGGGAGGAGGCCAAAAGCCAGACCAACGGTCACTGTACATTCTCAACCGCAGAAAACACGGGTAACAAAGTCAAGTTTACTCCACTCTACACGTTTTATTAAATCCAATCAAGGTCGTAGAAATGAAACGCAGGTCGCCGTTGAGGTTTGCAGCATGATGTTTCACGTCCAGATACATATCTTAACCGTCTTTTGAGGTGAATCTGAAGTGTTTGTGTTTTGTGTTTGTGTTCTGCTGTGATTCAAACACTCGGCTTGTTTGAATGAACGTAAAGGAATACTTCGCCAACAAAATTACCATTTGTATATTTATTCCTCTGTTTTTGTTTTCATTCATCTTTCACTGTAGACTCATGCGAGAAAGACAAAGTTATCTTTAAGGAGTTAAAGGTTACACAGGGTGAGTAATTTATATACAAATGGTCGAGTATTTATTTTGGTAAACCGGATTACAGCCGGTAAGCTGTTTTCCCTAAACATCATGTATGTTTTAGATCATTTTAATCAGGGTAGAGAAACCTGATTTCTTCAGCTAGATTTCTCCTGGGAAAATGTATTTTCTTTGCCATGTAAGAGAGTTTCTAACCAGACAAGCCTGTCCTTGAACAAGTAATTCCTTTCACAATAAAGGTCAGGGGAGAAATCAAATTATGGAGCTACTGCATGTATCCAAAAGGCGATTGACAGTCACTGTAAGCATACACATTGACAAAAGACCACAACTTTTGATTGGTTTATTAAAGGGACCAACAACTGGTAAATGTGTGTGCAACATAAACAATTTTCATGTTGGCAACGATTTGTTTACTCAAGGTGATTCCGTACTTTGAAGATAATACTGTATCAATGCTCAGGAGTTGCTATTATAAACTGCAGAATTTTACTGAATCAGCTGTGTCACATGGTCCTGAGCACAGAGCTTCAGTCTGAGTGTTGTCTGTCTTCAGAAGGAGCACAGGAGGCGACCACGTCACAAATCCCAGAAGGCCAGCTCCCAGACGGACAGTGGATGACCCAGTCCTTTGCGGATCAGATCCCGGACATCAGCGGGGCACCAAAGGAAGGCGGCTCATAAGGAAAAGACTTCTTTTTGTCCGTTTTTAGATCGTTTTCCTTTTCTTTCTTTTTTTTTTTAGTGTCCGAGTGGAATATAAACACATTAGATGGACTTTTTTTGTAGAGGTTTTGCAGATTATTCTCTCTGCATTTTCTTTTATTATTTTGTTTGTGCTCTTGTACTAATGTATGATCATCTTCAAGGCAGTCTTTTTTTTAAATATGTGAAATCAGGGACTTGACAATGATGCTTTGAAGAAGGTCATGTATTTAAAACGTTTGTTTTGCCTTTGTACTGTACCGTACTGCACTATGATGCAGTAGGTGTAAACATTCACGTCTACTGTTCTGACCGTAGATGAAAACTCAAGATGGTTATTTTACAAGTTGAGCCTTTTATGATCCTCTATGTGAAATAGGGGGTTTAGCTAGCATTAATGTTTTACATTCATGGTGCTATGAACTGACCACGATGCAAAGTGATCACTGGATGAAATCATCATGCATGTTACCAGATTCCACACAGGGAATTCCCAACAAGCCTTTCAACATAATGTTACAGGTTATATTTGAAATCTTTTATCATCCAACTTTTCTTTTTTTGGGGCTTTAGGAATTTTAGAATTACGTTTTGTATGTTTATGAAAATGTCATTCACAAGGACTTTTATGAAACGTGTCCATTAAAATGTCTTGATGATGCCTTTTCTATATTATTGGACTACCTTTCAGTTATTTAATTGTGAACAAAGATTACTGAGGTCTTTTATTTTGTAGAGAATAAATAAGAAAAGAAAACAACATAAATGACAAGAGCTGACGTGCAACAAAGGTTGTGCACTAGATTCTGAAACGGGTAACATGGTTTGCAAAGTTAGCACCCTGTCAGGATTCTGTTTGCAGAAATGTAATATATTTAATAAGCATGTTTTCTCCAAAGTATGATCACCAGAAATAAGAGTAGTGTTTTTGTCACCTTTTGAAGGACGTGTTTATATCGGAGCGGGTCCTCGGCATGTTTCTACAGTAGACCAGAATGGACGAACCCAACTTGAAAGGCTTTATGCTAGATGCCACTAAATCCTACAAACTGGACCTTTAATTTCAGCCCCAACCTTTCAGGTTAAGTCATTTATGTCATACTTGCTCTGCTGTCATGGGGTTAGCGTGCTTTTAAACAAACTGAAGAGGAATCGGAGTCAAAAGTCAAAATCGGCTGCTAGTGAAGATTTCAGTGCCTCAAGAACTTTCTAGCATTACATAGGAGCTCGTCACTGCTCTGCTTTACTACAAAACAAAAGGTACCTGCACCTGCAAGTCACTTAATAGATGGATAATGTAAAAAAAAAAAAAACATTCAAATCTTCTGAAAAGAAAAGAAAAATCTTTTCATGCTAGGGTTTGTATGATACCTTCTCAACTCACAACATCCTATAAAAATGTTTCTGTAACAATGAAATTGTGAAATAGAACAACAGCGGGGTCATATCACTTCAAATATTTTGTTGAATGTAGAAAAAAGGCTTTATATTTACTTTCATGCAATCTAGATGAAAACCAAATATCAGTAATGAAATAGCTGAACACAGCAGATAACCCTGGATACCAACTGTGCTTTGCTTTTCTTACCGATTCAAATTAAGTCCCTGGAATGATTCAACAACAAGATATGCTCGTAAACTTTGATTTCACAAATCTAAACAAGCATTTCTTCTTCTACACAAAAAGGTAACAAAAAATCATAAATATATATATCAGTAGAGCTACTCTACTTCTGATTGATCTGACATAAGTGCTGCATATTATATTCCATTCATAAAAGGGTTTACATTTGTGGTTCTAAACAGTCTTTTTCTGAGGTCCAGGTTAATGTTGTTGTCCCAATGAAGAGTTTTGTTGGACGTTGGGGCGATTGTTGAGGTCAAAGGTTTGATGTTTTTGTCTCCTCCGGTCTGAGCTCTGAGCTCTGAGTTAGAGGAGCTGCTGCTGATATAATATAAAGACAAAAAAACACAATTAGCATCTTCAAATGTAGGGCTTTTGCAGTTAATCTGTTTACAAAGTGTTGTTAGTTTGACAAATATGTTGTGTTAGGAATTAGCTAACCAATAACTGAGATTAAATGGATTCATTTGATACACTTAATGTTATGTAAAAAAACGTTCTAACTGCACACACCTGTTGGGGTCCTTTCCTTCGCTGAGGTCGGAGGTCGACGTTAACAGTGATAATATACTGTCAAAATAAAAGAACAATATAGCATAAGTGTAAAAACTCATAGTGATGCTACTATTTACTGTTAGTGTTAGAAACTATTTTAGGTGAAAGTTATTCTCTTGATTTCCTTCTGGGTGCTTGATCAAAACCACTTTACCTTTTAGTGAGTAAGAGGGTCATCTCAACGGGCAGCATGAGGAGGGTCAGAAGACACATCATCAGTCTCACTGGAAGGAAGTGAGTGACCCAAGACCTCCGAGTGTCTCCATGGTGACGGTCCCTACACGCCTCACACAGCACTAACACACACAGACACACACGCAAACACAACATGTATACATTACACCAACTTTACTTTACTTTACTCATCTGTGGTAGACTTAGTGTCTGGTCTCAGTCCACATTTAGAACATCCATCACAGGGAGTTCAATTAGTTCTTCATTATTTATTGATAAAATGCCTCATCTTCAACCAAATTGTTTCTAATAATCCTGAACTGATAAAAAATAAATCACCTCAAAATTACTTTTCAATTTGTAATTCTGAAGTGAATCGATTTTTTTCAGCATCTTTTCTCTGGGTCTCATCTATTTATTATTAATTGTTTCTTGATATCTATTTTTTTTCCCAGGTGATAGATTTAATTTTAATTCATTTTATGTCTTTTTTCATTTTAAATCTGCTACAAGGAACTTTAATTTTGTGTCGATTTTGGAGCAGGCGTCTGACAATCTGCCCCGCTCAGTCCTGATTCTGGTTCTCCCGTGCCTCCCTTCCCACCAAAAAGTTCCTCACAGTAACTTTTACCTTGATTTTACCATTTAAATACACATCTACAGTAGTGATCTCCACAGAGGAGCTTCACAGGAGCATATGATGGTTCAGTACGTATAAATATATACCTCTGAGCATTTAAGCTAATACCCTTGCAGGAACAAGTTTACTTCCAATAACCGAAAACCTTACATTAATACCGCTTACCCTTTCTTGATGCCAACTAAACCCGTTCTTTTATTCACAAACCTGTGACCTGCTGACTCCTGTCCTCCTCACCTTTCTTTATGCCTGCTGGTAGACCCTCTGTGACAGTAAGGCCCAGCCACCAATGATCTTCCCGATGAGGGTTTTGTCCATTCAACAGTGTCCTCTTGGACTCTTCCGCTTGAGCCACTTCCTTCACCCGCTCACAACAAGCAGGTTTCACTGCGTCCGTCTCCGCCTTCAAACTGGGCAGAAGACTCTGCGTTCCAAGCAGATCTAGAACAGACAGTTACCTAATAGCATGTTGTCACTACATGGTGTGTTTACTGGACTGAGTTGTGAGGAGGGTGAAGGTGGAAGAGCTCACCTCTTTCTCTCAGGAAATGAAGAGCATCCATGTAGCCGTTATGACAGATCTCAGCCAGCTTCTGTCAAATACAAAAATGGAAATCATGAAGGTTTGTTTGCTTTTCTTTTACATCACAAAGAACTGCTTAGATATCTCAATAACCACCCACCTCAGGTCTGGGAGGGAGGAAGGACGTACAGACCCGATGCACATTGCCGGTGTTGACCTGGATGCCCACGTTGCCGTAGTGAACGTCATAGAAGTTGAAGGTTCCCTCTCTGGGGCAGATGTCGCTCTCTCCGGAGAACGGGGCCATAGTGATGGTGTTTCTCTGCTCGAACAGAGGCATGTTGTTGCTCAGGGCTCCGTCCATGTAGTGCTGAAGAGAGACAAAGATAAATGACTGAATGTATAAACTGTATCTTTTGATATAAGAGGCATGTATAGTGTTACTGTGGAAATGGATAACCATTCAGGCTTAATAAAGACATTTGTTTGGTGCATTCAAGGAATTATTTTGTCTTTATTTTTCTTTTTTGGTGTCCTTTCATCTCTACCTGTGACTTCTGCAAGTCTTGGTGCTTAATTTGATATTCAGAGCATTAAGATTTATCAGCGGACATTTATCTGAACACAGAATAAAGTTGCTCTCTGTCTTTTGATGTAGCTTGTTTGTAGCTAAAAAAAAAATGCGTGCGCCTTGCACTGCGATAAGAATAAGTATGTAGAAAAAAACAATCTTTACTGCGATGGTTTCGTTTACTTATGAGTGTCATATAGAGTTATCAGAATACAATTTGGACTGTTTCATAACTAGTTAAAAGTTCATCACAGTCACTTTAAATCCCCTATGTATAGGATTTAAGAAAAATACATATTATAGTGGCTTTGAAGTAAAGACCACAATAAAAATCATATTGTATAACCATTTCATTCTAATCCTCTCACAAAAACTTCACTTAATAATACTGTATATCTACTCACCACTCCATGGTATGAAGGTGGGATGAAACCACAGTAAACAGGGAAAAAGCAGCTGCACATCAGAGCCTGTGAAGGAAGTTGATGCAGAACAAAACTTCAGAACAGATGATGTGGGAAATAAAGTCCAATTTCAGTCCCTCTCCCTCTCCCTCTCTCCTCCATTCTACCTGAATGAGCTCCTCTCTGCTGTCAAACTCTGACACCAAAACGTTCTTCCCATCAGCCAGTCTGGTGAGGGACACGCAGAGCTTTCCGGAGGCCCGAAGGTGGGCGTCTGCTGGGAGCTTCTCCAGCAGGGAGTCCCTCACCGTCCTCAGCAGACTGAAGGTCGGGTGGAAAACTCCCAGAGTGTGTTTTCTGGCCTCTTTGGCCAGGGTCAGAACATCAGCACAGAACTGCTCTGAGGAGGAAGATGAAGAAAAAAACAGTCTCTGGAAATAGTGATGAGTTACAGTTGCATTTATTATGAATGAGTCAGAATTTAAAACATTTAACCTTTATTAAAATTAACTTTTGATAATGTTTTTAATTTCTTTGGCTATTTTTGGATTGTTTTGGCTCCCTAATATATTTGAATAAGTAAAAGTTATCCATCTGACTCACTAAGCTCCTTCTCTCTGAGCTGCAAAATGCATTCTGGGTAATGTAGGAAATGATTACTCTTTAGGGCATTGCTTGTTTCTTATCTCATTGCTCTTTGCTTGTTAATGCTTTATTTATTTAATTTTTTTATCATGTCTACCTATAATTTACAGTGATCACATCATCAAAATAGCTGGGGGGAAAAAATATATATATATTATGTTTTTTATATATTATTGTTATGTTATTGTATTTTGTACAAATGTGTTTGTTTGGGAGAAAACTTCCAGCTGGGCCAGATGTCTTCATGTCCGCTACCACACTGGTTAAAATACTTTTCAATAAATACACAGATTCAATGGAGTTCAATATGATATAGGCTGTTTCTCATCTTTGCTGTTTCTCCACCATTCACTGTCATTAATTATGTTCATATTCATACAATAAGCAAAAAGAATGGTGCTCACATTCATCACCCATTCTCTTAAATAAGACTCCATTATTTTTGACAGTTCAACCAAGATTTCAAAAAATCCTTTAATGACATGAAACTATGCCCTCATGCTGTCTTTATGTGCTCTAACACGCTTAAGTATATTAATATTTCCCCACATAAGTGCATGAGAGGACAGGGAGTGGTGGGGGCTTTCCCTCGCTGGGCCTCCCTCCGCTCTAAACTCCATGTGACCTCTGGAATTTGCTCTCACTACTGCATGGACTCTGTGTGTGTCAGTGAACCTGCCGAGTGAAATCATTACTGTGATAAACAACAACACTTGCTCTGAGATAAGGTGTCCCTGACCTGCGTGAATGGCCGGGTACGTCAACAAATACAGTACAGTAAACATGTTAGAAGTACAGTAAGCGGTGTATAAGAAAACATACGTAATATCATTTTACTTTGATAACGTTTGGTTTTAAAACACACAGTTTTTACTTGTTCTTTAATATGATCATTATCCCGATCCATTCTGCCTACAACAATAATGAAGGGCTAAGGAATAAATGAAACCCACTCAGAAATAACTGTTTATGTACCTGCAACCTTAGTTGACTTAAGACGTATTTAACAGGAGGAAAACATTGATTTAATTACATAATATAGTATAAACTGTAACCACAAAGCATTAGTTGATCATCACAAGACAAACTTTTAAAAAAAGACACCCAATAAAAGTGAATAAAAGTCCTTAACCGTGACTATTGGAGTCTGCATTGTGAAGTAAACTCACCGATGGGAATCCCAACCGTCAGAGCTGCAGCCACCAGACAACCAGATGAGGCTCCACAGATCTTAGAGGCTCCGTGAACCAGCTGTGGGACGCGCTCCAGGATACAGCTCAAAGCTCCCAGGTAGTAAACACTCCTGAAGCCACAGCCTGCAAAAGAGATGTTCCACTCCTCGTCCCAGTCAAACATCCTCTCTGATGTTTCCATCAACTCATCCCTCACAGTTCAGCAAGTGCATTTGGATTCCGTTCCACACTCGCTGACATGTTCACATTTCCTTATCTCCGCTTCATCCACAGGTGAAATGGGCAGTGCTTCAGCTGGCTTTGCTCTGCTATTGCACAACTTACTCTGCTCAGATGTCACATGTTTCAAAATAGAAAAACACGCTGGAGTTAAGTCACTAATGAAATGTAATTAGGCCAGTTGCAGGACATGTGATACTGTTTCCATTAGATTACAGGAGGGGACCAAGAGGGGTATTAACATCAACAATCTCATTCAGAATTATTTCTCCTCTTGTTGTCACAGTTCTTCCTCCATACTGTCAGTAGCTCCATACTCCCTGTCACTCTGTCTCACTCACCTAATTGGCTCACTCTGTTCACCTGCCTGTCACTCTCTCTCAGTTCACTCCGGCCACTCCCAGCTCCCACCTGTCTGCCACACCCACCTCATCAGCACCATCCCTCTCACCTGCTCACTCTGCTGCAGCTACACCCTGCAGTGTTTAAACCCCAGTCAGTCACACACTTGCTGCCAGATCGTTCGTTGCACAGACCTTCCAGCAATTTCCCGTGGGCTGATTTCCCGTTGCCGACCCTGCCTGTCTGGACTTCCCTGCCTTGCCTTTGCCTCGGTTAGCCACCTTAGCCTTCTGTCCCCGACCATGAGTTTAGCCTCTGCTTCCTCTGTTTTCCGTCTGCCTGATCCCCTGCCTGTTTCCCACTGTGAGTCTGACCCTGCCTGCCTGTCTGCTGTGTGTTCAGCTTTAAATAAAGCTCCAGAACTTTATCTGTCTCCTGGTCGTACTGCTTTTGGGTCCACACCACATCCGTGACATTACATTACAGTCATTTAGCAGACGCTTTTATCCAAAGCGACTTACAGGAAGTGTATTCAACATAGGTATTCAAGAGAACTACTAGTCACCAGAAGTCATAAGTGCATCTCCTTTCTTAAACAAGCATCTTAAAGCATAAACCAGAGCAAAAGTATAGTGCAGAGGCAAATTACTACGAAAACAATAATTGCAACAGACTAATACGAATGCAATAAGTGCTACGAGGAAGGCTCAGGGTAGTACTTGTACCTTCAAGCTTTAGACTTGTTGCACATCATCACACAGAGAGAAACATATGTACAGGTTTAAATTCTGAATATGAAACTACTAACTGTATTCAATGAATTATTTTAGAGTTTCTTAAAGCTATTAAAACATCAGTGGATTATTGTTATTTATAGATCCTGCTGCATTTTTTTTAAATTTGTTTGTAGGATGATTATAGAGGACTACATGTGATGACAGATAAACTGAGAATAGTGCATCATAATATAAGTACACATGTAGATGTTTACATCATTAAAAAACACCGTACGTAGGTGGAATCTGTTGTGGAAACTAATACTATCCATCTATCGATGTCCCGAGATGAGTCCAAAGTGAGCGTTGAAATAACAATCAGATGACAAAGAGTGTCTTTGTGATATTGTATTTCTTATAAGAAAGAGGCAGAGGTTTACAGGATCATACAGAGCCTACAGAGTATACACTGAAGAGAAAGGCTGCACACTCTGATATATATATATATATATATATATATATATATATATATATATATATATACATATATATGCTTTAACAAGGATGTCTTGTTAAAGCAGACATGACACAAATGTCTTGTTATGTCTAATATGTTACATTTTAGAGAAGCCTGAGAAGTGAGTAATAAGGCAAGGCTGAGAAGTAGATGACCATGCAGGCGTGAAGGTAAATGTGTTCACATGAAACCTTCATACTCTGAATGTAAAGGACAAACCAGGACAGGGTGATCAAGGCTACATTTCAGTGTCTGCAGACTCTGTTCTGATCTAGTATATCTGTTGGCCTGTGGACATAAATCCGTTACACAGTATATCTTCAAACATACACAAATATAAATCACACAGTATAACTAAAACCTAAATTTGCCATTACAAATCACACCGCAGTAGAAAAGCACGAAGCAGCTGCATACCAGGACCTGGAAAAGATAGACATTACTGCAGATTATTTACAGAAACTTAAACTCCTTGTGCAGATGCAATAGAGTAATGTTTATTATAAAAAAAATATGAAAAGGGTAAGAAGCCTTATTTTTAAAGAGGAAGGGCTGGTTAAAAAATACAACATTAAAATCAGTTACATCAGATATGATGGTGAACTCAGGACAATCACTCCTCCAGTTCTGGTCAAGGCATGAACACTTCCCACATATTCCTCCTACACTTCCTCAATTTACAATAAACATCTGTCTGGTCAGCCTTTCACCATCTAGAACTTAACTCAGAAACAGTGATGACTGTATCACCAAAGATCCTATATACTCTTTTTCTTGTAGCTGTTGTTAATCAAGACATTCTCTCCTGACCTGAGAAGACAAAGGGGTCAGCTTAACTGCCAAATTGTCAAATATACCTGAATGCCCTCCTCTCTGCTGTCAAACACCAACACGAGTACGTTCTTTCCGTCAGACGCTCTGGTTGTAAGCCCAGTGCAGGGGCTTTGGCCAATAACATCACATCAGTACAGCATTTCTCTGCACAAAGTGATTACAGTTCATGCATGTTTAGTAGCTCACACAGCTGAAAGAGCTCTTTCGCAAAACAGTGGAGATGCACTTTCAAAATAGAAATTCTGATTACTCAGGACTTTAAAAACAGAAGCCACTATGTCAACTAAGGACATAAGTAAGATTACCTCATTTGATTTAAAAAAAAAAAAAAAAAAAAAATCATGCTTTCTTTGCATCTTGTGTTATCAACACTTGCAAAAGTAGACTTGCATGACACTTGCATCAAATATTTGCTAGAAACTGTTAAAAGGACTTCTATCTATTGATGTCAGACCTGGCTAAAACTCTGTGCCAAGGTGAGGTGAGGGCCATGTTAAATAAATAATACTTTTTTAACAGTGCAGAGGTCTGTTGCTTTTTTTTTTTGGGAAGTGGACACAATGAATCTATCATGGAAGACATGGTGTGGTGTTGACAGTGGCATTGAAATTATGGATTCATCAAAAAAAACAATGCTGTATGGTGCATACGATATGATATTGTTTCATTTATATGATATGATATTGTTTCACACGTTTTGCCAACTCCCACATCACCTGCAAACATCCTCCAAAGGTGACACGATAACCAACCTCAACAATGAGGATCTCCATTTCCCTCATTGGCTGAACCCAGTCACATGACAGCAGAACGCGTTCGCAGCCAGGACGAGTTGTTCCATCCAGATAGTCCTCATACATATCGTGTCAGACCCACATACAGGGCTTTTAGATGAGCATCCCGGTGGTAGACTTCGGCGCGTCCAGCCTGAATGAGGAAAATGTTGCTGACGAGCAGATTCACAATTTATCCAAAGAGCTGGAATCAGCTTTGACTGGAGTTGGGTTCGTGTTTCTGCAGAACTCTGGGATCACCCAGGAGGAGGTGAGATGAAGCACATGAAGTGATTAGTTTAGTTTAAGATGTACTCAGATCACTTAATAGTAGTAATGCAACACTGCAAAGTACTCCACTGCAGGCAAAAGTCATGCATTAAAAACCTTACTTATGTAAAAGTGTTTAGCATCAAAAGTTGTAATATTACTATGTTTCCGGATTAATAGGACTGCTGCATTAATGTGTATGTTGCATTTAACTGCTGTGTATGTTTAAGGTTGTGCTAATTTTAGCTCCTTTATATACTGTTGGGTAGTTTAATCTACAGCAGTGAATCATATTCTATAAGATCATCATATGTTTTGTTGAACATATAGTACCAGTCAAAAGTTTGGACACACCTTCTATCAATGTTTTTTCTTTATTATTATTTTTTTTCTACATTGTAGATTAATATTGAAGACATCCAAACTATGAAGGAACACATATGGAATTATGTGGTAAACAAACAAATGCTCAACAAACCAGAATATGTTTTATATTTTAGATTCTTCAAAGTAGTTGAATGAGAAGGTGTGTCCAAACTTTTGGCTGGTACTGTATCTCTAAAAAGTCAACTTTTATTGAGAAACATAGCCCTGTTTTCAGCTTTTTGGTGATAGATTTTCCAGCTGAAACAAGACGATTATTTAATAGTTTAATTAGAAGTATGAAAGTTTTCTCAACCCATAAAGGAACATTTCATTCTTCAGTTTATCAAAAAAGAAAAACATTTTCACTGGACAGGAAGCATGCAAATTACATGAAATGTGTATTTAAGAAGTCAAATGTCTTTTCTGCCGGCGTGCTTTGATAGGTGGATCGTGTTATGGCCATATCCAAGACATTCCTCCTGCAGCCGGATGAAGAGAAGCAACCCTTCAGCAGGAAAAGCATCGCCAACAATCCCAACCACGGCTGGGTGCGTCTGGAGATCGAGAGGTTCGGAATCAGAGAACGAACACAAACACACTTCTCATCTGCACAGTTTAGTCGGTTTGAAATTGAAATAAATGTTTGTTTGTTTTTTTCAGGTTGAATCCTAATCGCCCTGAAGACCTTAAGGAGTCATTCAACGTTACTTCTCTTAATCCTGACATCGTAATGGCACACTATCAAAGTTTGACTGTTTATTGTTTTACAGAACAGAGATTGAACTCGTTTTATTATATTAGTCTGGAGGTCAAAGTACAAGTTACTCTATAACCAGTGTAAGTTCTGTCCTACTTGCAGCCTGATTGAGGTTATACTGCCAATATTATCAGCAGATATTGATTTATCACATATATAAATCAGTCATGGTACTGTTAAGCCATGTGCTGTGTGAAATATGTAAATTTAGAAACAGTGAAACATGTTCACCAGAGAGCAGAGTCAAGTCAGTTTTCTTTAAATCACCAATTTGACCCAAAGGGATTTACGATCTGAAGCCCTCTGTCCTTGTACTTTATTCAGATAAAGAAAAGCTCCCCCGATAAAGTGTCCTGCTGACCCATATATATGTGTCCTATCAAAGCAGATAAATATACTTTTTTTAAAACAGTCACAAATCAATATGTCCGCCTCAGAAATCAGTCAGTTCTCTTCTGTTGCAGAAATGGCCATCGGGTGCTGCAAAAGGGTTCCGGGAGATCCAGACGTCTTTCTTCCGGCGCTGCACTGAGCTGGGTCTGCGGGTGCTGAGGGTGATGGCCCTCAGTCTGGGTCTGGACCCCGAGGTGTTCCTGAGCGCGCACACTTTAATAGGAAGTATGTTCACTCGACAGACAAGGAGTCTACAGCAGCACACTTTATCTTTTTGTACCTTTAGTAATTGGGAAATACTGCTTCCTCCTAACCAGACACCTTGACCTTTGACCCTCTTGCTCATATATCTGCTGCCCAAAGGATTGTGGGTCAGAATAGCCAGTAAAACATACTGGGTTGCAAACTGCAAAATGTTTTGTAGAACATCCTGGTATTTCTGGCACACTGCATTTGACATACTATGTTTTGGGACTTATTGAATATTTTTCTGTTATACTCAATAGTATGAGAATTGGAAAGCACAGCTGCTGATATGTTAGGTCTGTGATTCTCTGTTTATCTGCATGGAGTCAATAAAGAAAGTGTGAACAGCTCACATTCACAATATTTCATTCTGCTGTGCAGGTGAAAATAAAGAGATCTGCTTACAGAAACAGTGCTGAAGATATGGCCAGATGTTTCTAGTGAAAAAGCTGCAATGATGTGACATTTGCTAAGTTAACGTTTCCAACCCTCTTGTTCTTAAACCAGAGCTTAGAATACCATAACTCCCAGTCTGGTATGGATCTGAGGCCCGATGTAAATGTTTACGATACTAACATAGCTGTGTTGTTGTGTCTCCTCTAGATGAAGGGAATTGCACAACACTGCGCTCTCTGTACTACCCGTCAGTAAACCACGAGAAAGTGAAGGAGGGTCAGCTGCGATGTGGGGAACATTCAGACTACGGCAGCATCACCCTGTTGTTCAGCAGCTCCGGGGGTCTGCAGGTAAAACCACAGACGTCTACCTCTCTGGATTTGCAAGACTAATGACTTTTTCAACTTCCTCTTTGTCTCTAAAGTCGAAGATTACCAAACAGAACATCTGTTTTTATATATTTTTGACTGTAAAATAAATCTCCATACATCCACCTGAATCTCTTGTTTAACCTTCAGGTGCAGAGCCGTTCAGGTGAGTTCGTCTGTGTTCCCCACGTCCCCGGGGCGGTCCTCCTCAACGTCGCCGACCTGATGCAGCGTTGGACCAGCGATCGCTTTGTCTCTGTGGTGAGTTGGGAAGACATTTGTTTTTGTGCAGATTTTGTTTATCACATATGAATGAAAAAGCTCTGGTTGATGTAACTGTTTGTTTAGAGACATATGAGAATTATAATTGAGAAAAAAAGAAGAGTGTGTGCAGGACATATTGAAGATCTAACTGGTCTACAAGAGGTCAGATGTCAGACAAGGTGCTGGACAGTGTTATAAAGGCCTGTTAATACATTTTGGGATTATACAAATCCCAGCATACCTAGAACTATTAAAGGAGAATAATGCCATAGGTAAGATCTGCTTAAAATCAGCATAAATTCATATTTCATGAATGAAAGATTGATATCATTTTAATAATACAAGTGATAATATTGTGTAAATAATCCAGCTCCTCTTAAATCACATTTTTTTTACAGTTATGGTTACAGACACTCTGTCCAAATCCCAACACTCGTATTTTGAGAGTTAATTTGCCAAGAAAATAGACAAAATGCACAATAAACAAAGCTTATTTGAGTGATAGCATCAAATCTGATATTGCGTCAGACCTAAGTGATATAATAATAATAAAAAAAAAAGGATTTGAGTAATCGTGGCTGTCTGCTCTGCTTCAGGTCCACAGAGTTTTGCTGCCCCCTGTTGGAGACTCCAGCACACGTCAGTCTCTGGCCTTCTTCATCCAGCCTGATGACGAGGCTCTGATCACCTGCTGCGACGGCTCCAGCAAATACCCCCCAGTTACAGGAGGCGGATACCTCAATGAACGCTTCAAAGCCTCGTACGGACAAAACTGAATCTCACACAACAGTTGATTGTGTACCTGGAATATCCTTCACCATAGTTACCTTTGTCCACAATGATCAACTTTAGATCCCACACTGTTTTTACACTTTGAATTTGACTGTTTATTAATAATCAGTGAGCCAATGTGTGTGACTAAAAGAAGAGACACAAACCTCAGACCTGCAAGCTCATTCATTTTATTGTCCACATTCAAACCTTGTACAACAGTTTCATGAATTCCTCACACAGGACGTCGGGTGTTTGAGAGATTTAACCGCTCTTTGAAAGGGACATAATATCGACCGGTCAATTGTACATCAATATCAGAAAAGATAAACTATCTTTGAGTCATTTACTCTATATCTGATCGGTTTTATTAATGTATATCAAGTTTAAGTTGGCTTTTAAGTTTCCCATCTCGACCTGCTACGATTTACTTGACAGTCGAATCTCTACAATTTTCACTCTAACACCAGCACAAGTATAATACATTAAAAAAGATTTAAATATATTATTATGTAATTTTATCTGTAAACTAAATGTTATTCAATCATTTGGTCCTAAAGATATATGCGTTTTAAGAAAGTATAAACTTTGTAAAAAAACAACTAAAAAAACAAGATAGCTCAAAGGAAACTTTTCTCTAAGACAAAAAAAAGGATTGTTTGAGAGAATTGTGGGTAACAGTTTCAGTGTGGACTTCTCAGCGCTTATACAAAACAGTTGAGATTTATTCGAGAACAAAATCAACTATGATTTTGAATATTGATTGATAGCACATGTTTAAACCAACATGCATATACAGTACATGATCACTTGTGAAATTAACATGATGAAATGCAAGTATTTAAAGAAAGAACAACATTTTATGGATCCAGAATGTTTGGTCCTTTTAGTTTATATTTGAAATATATTCTTCATATATTACTTCATGACAATTATAAATAGGACCATTTCCTTCTTTAACCAGCAGCACTACGTAAAGTTAAGTGTCTGACATTCATGTTTATGAAATAATCAGCTCAGTTTAATGTAATAAATACATATTTTTCAAAGTATTTCCTCTAAGAGACAATATCAGTGACAATGAACTACAGTGTGCACTAAACAAAACATTCACTTTTCAGGCCAAAAGCCCCCCCCAAAAAAAAAAAAAAACACTTCCCATGGAGAACAAGAGTCCTTGCTGTGATGAAAGGACCCAAATGACAAAAACAAAAGGGTTGATTGTTGACGCAGAACACTGGACCGGCTCCACATTTCTCATTTATGCAGCCCACATTGAGCTTAATGGGCACTGAAGCCTGAAATCAAATTTTCTTATGTGCTCTTAATATTTAGGCATATTTTTTTGTCAAGTGGTGTTTTGAAAATCCTAAACAAAAATTGAAAAAATTGGAATAATTACAAGGCACACACACACACAGGCTCACTGTCATTCACACAGAGGACTCAGGTCTGCTAAGAGTGTCCCGGCACTGGTACGTCCTGCTGCTGGTGACCAGCGGGCAGTGGTTGACTGTTTCCTGGTACGACTGGTGCATGTTCACCTGCAGCTACAGCAGCGCCCGGCTCTGCAACAGAGAGTCATTGTTTAGGAGTTGCATTAGCATAACCGTGAAGGACAATTTTTCCTTGTTCATTTGCAATATTGGTAGCTGAGTTTTTGAGTCATATTTGGCTGCTACTACTTTGTGGAGAAGTAGAAGCAAAAGAAACTTTGAAAATGTTTCATTTCTGCACCTTGTGTTATAGTGTTATAGTATCTTCTGTGGCTCTGTAGGGAGGTTTACAAAGTTTTGGTTATTGTAGGGCCAAGCATTTTTGCAGTTTAACGCAAACTATGAACTAAAAATCAGGATTTTGTGGCCTCTGCTGCTTTGAATTTGACCATTATTTTTGAAAAATATACTTTGGGTCCCTTAACTTTTTAGCAGTGCAATAATTATATGGCAGCAGAACCCCTTTAACTGAGTTACTGTAATAGTTCTGTGTCAACTCCCTCTGGTTAAATAGGGTTTACACAACAATCATTGCAATGTAACACGTACCTTTGACCTCAGATTTTATCCTTTCGATTTCTTCTACCGCCTGAGAAGAGAAAACAAGATGGAAAACGTAAAAAGCATCACAAAATATGTGGGAACATGAATATTTCGTGAGAACACAAATGTGCCATAACTGCAGATTAAGCTACAATTTGAAATGCCTTTTTTTTCTCCACTGAACCAAGAAAAACATGGCCGCAGTAAGTGATGCTGTACTTGCACCGAATCCACAGAATACAATAAAGTTTGGGTGTGGCCTAACAGGTCTGCTGGGAGGAAGTTAGTCTTTTTCATCCCAACAATTCATGCTTGTCATCAATTAGAAAATTATTTCAAATCAAATTAACTCTGGGTTACTATGTGAATATTACTCCATCTACTCTACTTGTCAAGAGACTGCAGACTATCTATGGAAGTAATCCTGACTGAATTTAACCTGCAAATCATTTTTTGAGTTCTTTATTTTACCTGCTGGAGCCCGATCTTCTGAGCATTAAGTTCTTCCTGTTTCCTCTCCAGCTCCTCCCTCTGTCTCTGCAGCTCCGCCGACTTCTTGTTGATGTCGTTCCCCTCGTTGACCAGATGGCTTTCATACTCTCTCAGCTCCTCCTCAGTGTAAAGGGGTTTCTGATCCAGAGTCTGTGATGGGCAGGGAATCATAGGATATAATGAATTCAATAAATAATAGATTGCATTTTACCTCAGCTCAGTGAACATCATCCTCTCAGCATTCATCAGACTTTTCTATATAAATGTAGCTCTTACCTCCCACTCGTCTTTTTCCAAGAACTCCTCCTTCTGAGTGGCAGCCATGAACTCGCTCAGTGACACGAGTCTGTCTTTATTAGTGTCCACCTGAACATCAAACGAAGCTTTAATCATTGCATGGCTCAATAAATGTTCTTCAAGATTAATGGTTTTGTGTATAAGTTTGTGTATAATTTGTCACGTTAGTGTCCATTTCTACATCAAAGACTATTCAAGTGATATCTGACACACTACTGATCTGATTTTGGCATTTCTTGGATGGATAATGTATTTTTTGCATTTTAAAAATGGCCAGATTGATGAAATAGGGGTGCTGTAATTGAAATATTGAAAAAACAATACTGCACTTTAACAAAATATGGATGGGGAATGCACTTGGAACCGTGTTCTGGTGCAAAAATAGTCAAACTTCCAATATAAAAAAAGGTAAATCTTTTTACTGACGGCCTTCGAAGGATGGTGCATCATTTGTGTGGCCTGATGAGAGCTGATCATTACTGCACCAATAACACAGAACACAGGCTCCAGATCTGTGACTGTGGCGGCTCACCTCGCTCATAACGTGCTCTCTCATTCGCAGCCTCTCTTCCTCCATCTCAACCATGTCGTCTTCTTCATTTTCTGGGTTGTACACCTTCTCCAGCTTAAAAGACACATACAGATGCAAAGTTGACTTTCCAATTTATATTTCACATTATCCCAAAAACGTGCAGTTAGACCAGTTAGACCTAAATACTGTAACATAAATACCTCTTTAGTGAAGAGAGCTTCAAGCTCGCTCTCATCAAGGAAGCCGTCTCCGTTGCTGTCTGCAACACAAAACAAATGACTGGCATGAACACGTTAATTTAATCCAGGGATAGTTTTGATACAGATTAATATTACGTCAACAGTGTGTATCAAACACATTCTGCCATAAAGATCCCTTTCTTTAATGATGAAAGATTTTGGTCACTAGATTGTAGAATCACGATTCAATGCGTGTCTTATATCTGACGTTATATTAACGTTCAGAATGTTAAATTCAGCTCCTTTAAGAGCAGAAAACCTCTGATAGCCGTTAGTCGTTCTCAGCTTTTTAAGACATTGTTAGTGTGTTTCTGGTTACCGTGTATTTTGAAGAAGGTTTTAGGATTAAAGTTATCCGGGTCCAAACCGTCTGACTCCTGCCACACCTCCTTCAGCTGGTCTTCACTGCCCTGCACACAAACACACCATAGTAGGTGTCAGTTTGTCTTCAAGCACTTATCACCTCACAGTTTCCATCAGGGTTTCTACTTCTCCTTTAAACTGTATTTTGTGGTTTGTACTTTTAACAAGCCTCGCATTACCATTTAAATAAAAACTGCTCAACCTATTGCTATTTTTATTTGCATGTTTCCCAAATATTAAAAGTAGTCCCTGAAATTTAAATAGTCAACAAGTAACTAGAGAGAGTAACACAAATGTCGTCTTACTCCTACTTTAAAAAACGAGTTGTAATCTCTTTTCTGCATTAATGTATATGAATGGAATTCATTAATGAACTTCATTTCAGCAGCAGACTTACAGGGTGGTTAACTTTTGGATGTTGGGCGTGTTTCTTTCTCATCTCCTCGTAGTGCTGCTCCTCCCTCTTGCGCTCCTCCTCATTCATGGTCTTCAGACGTTCCATCCTCTCGTGGTCCTTCGTCATCTCGTACCTCTTGAACTCGTCGTGGCGGTCTTTGTCGTAGTTCTCCAGGTCTTTGGTCGCCTACAGATGAGAACAAAGGGGCGAGGAGGGGAAAGTCACACCCGTTTTGAACAGGTTATACTGGTATGCTCAATTTTCTAGAATGGGTTCCAACACAAGCTGTGCAATCAGAGTTGTCCTCCGTCAATAAAGCAAACTGCCTGGTTGAATAAATGACAGGTTCATAGCTCACCCAGGGCAAATGCCATTTATAATAAGCGATGAACCGAGCAGGAAAACTTGCAAGAGAACATGTCATTTTTTATTCTACATCCCTGCTGCTACTCGCCTACCAAACAGTATGTGGAAATGTCATGGCCATTGATAGCTGAGTATTAAGCAAAAGTCTCACAAGCAAACACTAATTTATCAGTATTGTTTGCATTTCGCCAAGCAGCCCCGAGGCATGAATAGTAAATAAAGACCACTACGCGCAACTAAACAAAGGATTGTCTGGACTGACATAGATTTGATTGTAAATAGCTGAAAACACACAATCCCAGTGAGCTCACTTCCCTTTTGTTTTTATAATTCACAGGAAACATGTTGCTCTCTCTGACTCCAAAAAACACCATATAGCAGTGTTTCATGTAAACGGTCCTTAAGCGAGCACGGCTCACTGTTTGACACGTCAAACCTAATTATAGTAATACCGCGAGGCAATGTGCCGTCTACTGTGATTATAGGTATGACTGTGATGCAGTTACATGCAAAAGCAGCAGCACTACAGTACCCAGAAAACTGTGGAGAGGAAAGAAGCATGTTCAGGATAAGCTTTTAAAAAAAAATCATATCCATCCAAAGGTCTGTGACAAAAAACAGGAAAAAACACAAATTCCAAAATGTGGAAATCTGTATTCATGATGTGTATTTGGGGCTGCCATGTGTTCATGCAGGAATTTTTGTTACAACTTCCAGTTATTTTTGCTACTTGAGCAGTCGATATGTCTGAGGCAATAGCAGTTATTCCTGTATTTGATAATGCCTGACGAAGATCTCTGCTAGATTGAAAATGTTGCGTAATAAAAACTGATGGGAGCTTTTAATATAGTGTGATGATCTCTTTTTTTCTTGATTTTTTGATCCAGCACCTGTTGGAAATGTTAAATATGTGTGCGCACCCCACATTCTGTTTATGTTTGATGCTTACATTGCAAATTAAACACATTTATTCAAAACTCATTTAAGTATGCCATTTCATGTTATTAATGGAGTTACTCTTGGTTTTAAAAAGGCAACAATGCCACTTGATGAATTTCTGTGAATGAAGAACCACAACTACAGCAGCTCAGTCAAAATACTTTGTCTATTTGAGGAACTCATCAGTGCCGTTTACCGATTGGATGAGTCGGTCCAGGTCCTCCACCTCGAAGGTGTTGGGATTCAGGTGGTTGAGATGGTCAAACTGTTTCAGCAGGGACTGGTGGTCCACTGTCCGGCCTGCAAGGAAAGGAATAATGACAAGTTTTATTTCACTGTAAAACAGTTAGATCAAGTGTTTTCCATCTGTAGGAACCTAAAATATAAAAACAGATCTTATAATTATTTTGCATTCACAAAAAAAAAAAAAAAGAGCGGAGATTCAACTCGGGGGTTGGTGACTCTTTCCCATGTGCCTACCGAAGACATTACGTGCTTCAGTAGTTTTTCAGCAATATAGCTGACACTCAGTTAGGCAAACACCAGCTTTGTTTACTTATGTTTCAGCTCAAATTTACACTGGAAAAGAGATAAGTAAGAGTAAATACATGTAAATGTATTTCTAAGCACAATGGAAATGGCTTTTTGAGTTTAGATTTAATTTCCAGCACCTAAACTGTTGCTACATATTCTGTACAACAGTTTTTAAACTTAATGTGAACTGTACTTCTTTAACTACACTTAAAGTAGACTTATTTTACAGAACTTTTCATCCAGCAGCTCACACTGGCGCGTTTAAGTCACTGTTAGCTGAAGTAGCTGCATCATGTTCCTGTCTTTAAGAGCCACATCCTGATGTGTATTACAAAACTTCTTGTGCAACTTCAAGAAGCACAAGTTTCTTAATGACACATCAGAGCAAAGACATGCCGCATGCCTACCATTGCCCCCCTGGATGTCATGTTTGGCCCTGATGAGCATCCGTAGCCTGCCCATCTCCTCCCTCTTCAGCTCGTCCAGCTTTGACCGAAAATTGTGGTGGACAAAGTCCAGCTCTTTGGAAAGTTTGCCTTGCTGCAAGCAGAACAATCAACAACGCCACCGTTCAGTACAAAGCGTTCCTGTCAACAGAACAAGCTGTTTTGTGACGAGCAGACGTACCTTGATGTCATCCATGTTGGCATTTTTGAGCTTTTCTTTGAAGTGGGGGTCTTTCTCCAGGTACTCAATGACTTCCCTGAGGTAGCGGTCGTAGTGCAGCCCAGTCTCCTGAAAAATAAGCCAAAGCAGACATCTGTGTTTGTTGATAGAGGACTAAAATCTTAATTTAACTTGTTAATATTTAACTTTACTAATAGCCATTATGGAAAACCTTTGTCTCGCGTAACATTTGCTAATGACAGATGGCACCTAATTTAACTGGATAAAGCTCTTGTTTGTTTTGAACAAAGCCTCTAAAATATTCTGAATGCATTTCACAGTCAACCTTTCACCCATAAGCTAGTGTAGGCTACTTTCCAAGTGAAACACCCCTTGCTGAGACACTTTAAGCCCAAATGATTCCCTCCTTGGCATGACCAAGTGGTGTAATTAGCTGTAAGACTTCAAATGCAATATCTCTGTGTATAACTCTGACTCACAGCGCTCTGTGGAGGCTCCAGCTGCTCCTCTTGAGGCTTTTCTTTGGTCTTGTCCACACTGATCGGCACTGACTGGATACACAGCCATAAACTCAGCAGAACCAGTCCACCATGGGCTGTGGCTTTACTCCTCACCATCTGGTTAGGAACATAAATGAGTTAATTGAGTTAATCATCTTCTTTTTTTTTTTTTTTTTTGATGCCAAAATGTTATAAGGCCCATGTGTCCAGTGTGTGGGCAGGTGCTTTTATATCTTTACAAAAAGACAACACCCTCAGTTTCTCAAGCATTGCACAAAAAGGCACAAATCCACAGCTTCACCTGCAGACAATATGGGAGATTATGCAAGTTAGTCTTAATCCCCAAAGCAACTCTGTGCCACAGGCAACAAGGAGCGTGCAGCACACGTGTCCAGGGGATAAAGACACCATTCCTAGTTAATGCATTATCCCTGAGCTGTGGAAAAGCTGCAAAACAAAGCCACATTATTTGGTAAATTGCAAGAATGAAATGCATTTTCTTGCTAAAATAATATACAAATGCAAACTGTCACTTACTTTGAGCTCCTCTTCTTTTAATCCTTATTGCCTGAGCTTCTGTGGAGCTTGTTTACAGCTGTCATCCACCAGCAATGCCAGCCTCCTAAGGCCACAACCTACTGAGGAATAAAAAAAGAAAAAAGGTTGTGATCACAATAGATACGCCCCGCCCCCCGACGCTCCCGATTGGTCAGAAAAAAGTCTACTTTCTTTGTAAAACAGTCGCGTTGAGCGCTGATTGGACGCTCGGCCTGTCAATCAAAGAGTATAAATTTGTGGCTTAAGGTGCGTTGAGACAAACTGTACGTGGCGTTCATGAGCGTCAACCCCGCACGAAGGCGGAGTTAGAGTTTTATTGTAAGAAACGTTATTATTTATATTCTAAGAATGAATTACTCGCACTTGTTTATATATTTGCACACGGCAGTAAAGGTCCAGTGCAAAAATAAATGAAATAAAATGGAAAATATTTAGTTTTTAAATGGAATTGATGTCATTCATTTGCGTTTTGGGTCAAAATGTGTGTGTGTGCACCTGATTTATTCTGTAAAACACAAACTGTTTTTCTTTATGTATTCAAATAAAAGTAAAAGTACCTCTAAATTGTACAAAAGAACAGTACTTGAGTCATTGTCGTAAATGTAAATGTTGCATCTGATAAAATAAGATAATCCTTTATTAGTCCCGCAGCGGGGAAATGTGCAGGTTTACAGCAGCAGAGAGTAAAGTGCACACAAGAGACATAGTAGAAGAAGACAAGATAAAAAATAAAAAATGAAAAAACAAAAACAAAACAAGTATTATAAATAAGCAATAAAAAAAAAAACAGTAGAAAAACAACAATAACTGAAATATTATATTTACAGACAGAAAAAAACTATTTTAACTATTTTAACTAAAGGTAGAGTATATTAATGACAGTTATAATACAACATAAAATATTAGTTGATTTACATTTTGTAATCAAGATCTGAATCTGTAAAGTGACTAATGCTTTTGAGTAAATGTAGAGCACAATATTGACTTTGAAATGGAGTAGAGGTATAAAGTAGCATTAAATGTAAATGTTCAAAGTAAAGTAAAAGTACTTTTAAATTGTACAAAAGTACAGTACTTGAGTCATTGTATTTTAGTTACATATCATCATTAAACACCACATTAAAATGCAATTTATTGTATCAGTGATAACAACCCCCAAACAGATACTGTATATTAAGATATTTATTTTACATTTGGAACATTTATTTCACTGCTGGTAAAATGTGCTGAGAGCGAGGTGTTGTTTGCAAACTGATAGTCAGGTTTAATTTATCAACAACTAATTTATCAGACAAAATGATTATTTTTGTCCGAAAGCCCAAATTAAATACCTATTTAAAACTGACATCGTGTTTGTACGTGTGTATTTGGTTTTTATTATTGCATCATTGGTAACTTTCATTTAAATCTTCAACAACGTTTGCTAAAGTCTAGCTACTGTGCACATGGTTGGAGTATATGCATGAACAACAAAACATCCATAAGGTACTAACAGTGGTGGGATAAGTAATCAGATCTTTTATTTAAGTAAAAGTGCTGTAGCATTAGCATCATTTAGAGATAATCTGTTAACAGTAAAGGTTGAGTGTTTATATGTTATTTTATGCTCAATATAATTATTACGGATGCAATACTGTTTGATAGTAAAAAGTACAATATTTTCTTCTGAAATGTAGTAGAATGAAGTACAACTCCCAAACGGTATAGTGCTTCAGTAAATATAGTGTTATGTGAAATTGGTATGAAAGTTGTCATTATGTTACTCAAAATAATCAAAGCATAAGGTAATGTGTTTATATCTATAGCATGGGACATCATTATTTTGTATTAATTATGTTCATATATTTACTTCTTATAACAATTCTGATGAAAGGTTACATCAAAAACAGTCCTGATGTAAAGATCATGTCAACAGGTGGGTAGAGAGTCAACAGGTGGGTGAAGTGTTATCTCTAGTAAAGTGTTTCATAAGAAAAAAAAATAAAGTTGATTATCGGACTAATGATTTAAACGGTAGAGGCCAAAAAGTATAATTTTGTCTGATAAATTAGTTGTTGATTAATTAAACCTGACTATCAGTTTGCAAACAACACCTCACTCTCAGCACATTTTACCAGCAGTAACATTAATGTTCCAAATGTAAAAAATATCTTGTTACAGTTAATATACAGTATCTGTTTGGGGGTTGTTATCACTGATAAAATAAACTGCATTTTAATGTGGTGTTTAATGATGATATGTAACTAAAATACAATGACTCAAGTACTGTACTTTTGTACAATTTAGAGGTACTTTTACTTTACTTTGAACATTTACATTCAATGCTACTTTATACCTCTACTCCATTTCAAAGTCAATATTGTGCACTACATTTATTCAAAAGCATTAGTCACTTTACAGATTCAGATCATAACTACAAAATATAAATCAATTAATATTTTATGTTGTATTATTATAGGTGAAGCTACCCAGCAGTAAATAAAATAGCTGAAATTAACTCCACCTTTATCAGGTGCAACATTTAGTACAATACAGTAAATATACATTTACATCACTCCATTATAATAAGTGATGCATTAATGTGATGCAAATGTTCTTTTTACTCATTTTACTGAAGAAAAATATCTGAGTCATTTGTCCATCACTGGTGATGTTGTAATGCTGCATAAAACATGCTGAACTCACTCTGAACTCTTCTGCACTTCCCTTCAGGATGAACATTTACACCATCTTTATTTCTATTTTTACATTTACTAGCACCAGATGCAGTAGAAAGACTTGCTCCAGGAGTCTCTGTCATTTTTTTTTATTTTTAAACATAACATTTCTTAAAAATGACACTTGAAATGATGAAGGCACTTGCAAATGACAAGGCAGTACAAAATGTAAACCATACTTTGGTGTTTCATTTTTTTACCTCTTTACTTAAGATTTCATTAAACTTCTTTTTTTTACAAAAAGTACCAAAACACTGGCAACAAGGAGGATCTTGGGTATATATAATAATGAGAATAAATATGAAACAAAACTGAAACCATAAAAAGAAATCTGGTTTGAATTGACATAAAACACTTTTACAAAGCTTGTTGACAAGATGTTTATCTATAGAGGGAGCCATAAAGTGCATCTCTGGATGGATGGGAAACACTGGCTGCTTGTGTCCCCACGGTGGCGCTCTTCCCCCATTCTAACCCGCAGTAAAGAGATCCTATGGTGTCCAAACAAAAACGCAACAGGAACTGACGTCTCTTCAGTGCAAGTGGATGGAAAAAAAAAATGCAGCTGCAGGAAAAATGGCTCCAAACACCGCACTGCTAAAAGGTAATAAATAAACAGCCCTTGTTTTTTTTTTTACACTAAATGTCTGAGTGTTAAAGTTGTAGTTTGTTGTTGCCTGGAATAAGTGGATGCGACTGCGTAATATCCATCCGCTCCAAGTACCACAAACTAGAGCCGCATTTCTTCCTTGTTGTGTGGCAGCAGCAGAGGTTTCTCTGGCTGCTTTTCATGATCAAATCTGTGCCCCAGCAAAGTACGGGACAGTCATGTGCGGTGTGGTCGTGCTGCCTTATTCGGTTAAGGTTGGATGAACGTGAATGTGAAAGTTTGATTCTTTTTACGCATCGTTTTGTTGCGTAAAAACGGTTGTTGCGCTACTTTGTAGCATCAAACAAAGTCAAGAGTTAAAAAGTTTCCTTTGAAAGTCTTCCAAAATGTGATTATACAATACTGACCATACACACTAGGGATCAGAGGAAAGGGTTTTCCACAAATGTATTAGATTGATAGCTAATTAAAATGGGCATTGTATAGTCTGAATATATAAAGTGCTCTTTTTAAATGGCCACTAACAAGCTGCTCTGCACACAGCAGGGATTCAACCTGAATGTTGTGAGTGTAGATTACTCTGCTCATGATAATCATCAAATGTGCAAAACAGGTCTTACAATAATAAAAAAGGAGTGTTATCTTGGAGGTGCATTCATTTTGTAAATACAATAGTTGTCAGACTAAAGCGCAGCCGGCCAAGTGAACATGATTTAGGGATTTCACTCCCCCACTGGTCCTGTCAGTTTTTGATTATTTATATAGACTCAGTGTTCTGCACAGGCGAGCCTCAGCAATAGATAAGCCAGTGCTGGAAAAAAAAAAAAAAAAAGATTGAGTGTACTGTTAATATTCCACATTCCAGCAACCACAGGAAATCTGAATCTTTATATCGTACAAATCTATAAACTTCAGCTGGTTACTTATTTCCTTTTTTTTAAAGATGTTGCCTTGTACTTTGATCGGCTCCTTCAGTGTCATGGTAACATCTGCACTTTTGCACAGCTATTGGGAGGAAAAACCCCACTAGGTCACAATTCTTTGTCTTTCTAAAAACAATAGCAAGGTGCCCATTTAAACACTGAAACAGGTTTTACTTGCTGTCGCCGTATCAAAATCCAGTTTGATCTGTGCAAACATGTATTTCACAGCTTATCTGAAGCAGTCTGAGTGAGCCTAACAAGTTGATATCTTCTAAAGTTACAGTCTTTTTAGTACAAAACCCCCATTTGTGTTTCCTTGGGTAGTCTTTCCTTGAAAATAACACAAAGAAGAAGTTGTACAAGTTGTATTATTATAATTATTGCACAGTATTATGGACTTCTCTTCAGGGTTTGCATGAACAGGAGGACTGAAGGCATTAAGCAAAACCTGTTGCAATCCTCATATGGGCACCAAACTGTTGTTTTAAAAGACTTTGAGAAAATTTGGGAACCTCCTCTTTGATATATAATTCTAGTAGTAATCCAAAACCCTCAGAAGATACTAAATATGTATGCATTTTGGTAAAATATTTGTAAAATTGTGCTAAAATATGCACATTTATATATGATGGGATGCTGCTGCCATCAAAAACATGGAATCTATGGTTTGAATATATTAAAACATAATTAATCTTCATTGAAAATCTGAAACAAGCTGATATAGAATATATATGTGAGGCTGGCACAATAAGATTATTTTACAATATTAAAGCTACCTAAAGGGCAAATGAAACTGCATGTTAAGGGGTTAACAAAGACACATGATGGTGGCTTTGTCAAACCATCAAGCAAATTATGTAGGAAATCTCCAGTGTTCCCAGTACAAATTGTTATTGTGAAAAAAAAAAAAGCCTTTTCACTGGTGGCTTATGGCTCCGCTAGCTGTTGTCTTCTGAATACTTTAACAGCAGTAATGTAACATTTACTGATGCTCTTACAGGACCTGAGCTCTGCCATCCTCTGCCATGGTGCAGTGCAGACGATTTGTCTTGGCTGCCGTTGGCTTTTCTCCATAAGTGGGGGCTTTCCTTTCTTTGTATGTCTCCCTAATGCCATATATGGACTTTAAACATATGGCTATCTTGATTCAGGATCTTCTGTGTTTTGCCGTGGTTTTGGTTAGTTTAGCGTAGCTTGATTCCCTTTGAATCTCCTTTGTTAAAACAGAATTGTGCTTTTTCTCAGTCTCCCTTCAATTGGAGCATTGGATTATCTGCCCAATCTGCAATTATCTACAGTGTAAAAAAACAAGACTAATGTTAATGACCTTTAATCAAATTATGTGTTTTCTTAGATGACCCGGTGTTTACATACAGGATCAGGAAGTAATTACTGTTTAGGGTCTGGCTCAGTGTGTTAACTTGACACTTGGCAGTTCGGGGGCTCTGACCTTTTGGTTATAGAACAGTGACTTTAACTACTTCGCTTCAAGCTGCCAAAGCGTGCAGTGTGCAAAATCAGTATAACACGGATGAACTGCTTAGGTCAGATCATGAGACATTTCTGCACAGAACTAATGCATCACTGACAGCAGGCGCCAAAAGACGATGACCTGTTGATGCTTTTAGTGTCCCAAAAGCTGTGTTCCTGGCAAAGTTTGGCACCAAGCTCCCCTCATCTAATTCTTAATGAATGCAGCCACATTGTCACCTCCCGCTGGTGTTAGCACAGCTGATAAGACAGTCTTGGGCCATGGTGCTAACATAATGCTAACAGAGTGAGAGAAAGCCACGGGAAGAGGGGGAGAAAGAGAGAGAGACCCATTGGGCTGATTAGCATGCCAAATTCCTCAGCTGCACAATAGTGCTAGGCTAGCCCCGAGACCCAGCACAGCCAGCCGTCTCCACCACAATGGGAGGGGAAGCTCAGGAGAGGGGCCGGTGTCGCCTGGGGAGGGAAGGAACTCACTCAACCCTGGGGCTGTGATCGGTCGATGAATGGTCGCTTTGAGAAGGCGCTGTGTCATTTTAGGACCACAAGACACTCTGTGCAGCGGTGTTGTTCTCATCTCGTAGACGTGGGAGACGCTTGGCTCCTGCCCGTTGTAGGCCCGAACCATAAATAGTTTTTATTATCAAGAACCGTTTGATGACATCACTTTGAAATTGGAGAGAGAATAATTAGCTGATAAATCCATAAGGAACTGTTGGTTGCGGTCCCAAACAGAAGCACACACATTTGTACGTTAACAAGTGGTGTGAGTCATGTGTCCCCCTCCTTGCTATAAATCACGTTGCACTATTGTTTGATTAAGTCTTTAATTTTTTTTCGGTATGTGGTCAGCCCGGCTGCTTGGTTAAACAATTGCACAATGCACCATGCAATGTCAAGGTGAACAACAAAGAGGCACACTAATAAGGGGAGCTTGTTGTGAGTGAGATGATCAATTTACATGTCATGAGTCATGTCATTAGTGTGACCTAACTTGACTCCAAAACAAGCGCAAGTAATTATTGACTGTGCATACGTGACAAATGACAATCAATTATCAGTGAAAGCCGGGTTACAGGAAAACGCCGAAGAGAAACCTTAGATAAAGTACTGCCTTTTGAAGCTACCATGCATATCACACCATAAACAATATTTGATACAGATTATGTCTACGACCAGCTGCTAAAAACTGCCAATGTTATAATTGTTTTGTTCTGATTTGCCGGTATAATCTCAAAATGTTTCTAAATGATGTACAGAATCTGTTTGACCTCTTTGTCATTAATCCAAATGTTTTTTTCCCCCCTTTTTTTTTTAGGTGTTTAAAGATTTATGACACAGACCTTTGAGCGACACTGACTTATAAGCCGTTACACCCATGGCACCTTCCAGTTGACACAATGGCCCAGATATCAAGTGGTAATGGGTTCAAGGTGGCTGTCCCCCAGCCAAAGGGGGTTGTGGGTAAAGAGGAGGCCCTCCGCATGGAGGAAGAGGCTCTAGCAAAGTTGCAAAGGGATAAGAGACCCACTCTTTTAGCTCCGACATCCTCGTCTTCCTCCGCATTGTCCTTATCCTCCTCAAAACCATCTAAACCTACCACTACTGCTCCTCAGCCTTTACCCTCTACCAACAGACCTGAAAAGGACCTCATTGTCTTCCCAGAGACCAAGAAGCAGGCAGGGCAGGACAAGTTCAGGGATATTGATGTGGACAAGCTGACCAATGAGGAACTTGAAAAGCTCCTACTGGATGAAAACTTTGGGGTTAACAGCAAAGTGACCCGCCCCTCGTCCCTTATGGGGTTTAACCTCAGTGCCTCCTACCCTGGAGGCCACCTCGGTAGCTCCTCTCCTTTCCACAGCGGCCAGTGGACACCTGTTCTGTCCACCCCATCTAACTCCAGTGTGTCCACTCCCACCCATCAGCCTTCCCCGCTTTTCCCCTCTGCTCCGTTCCCCAAACCAGGCACATTTCAGAATGGCTTCACTCCAACCATGTCGCCCTTCATGGCCATGACGGGGCAGCAGCCATCGTTCATGGCCTTCACTCCCATCCAGCCTGCTGCTGCCATGGTCTTCCCGCCGCCGGCTGTGGACCCCGAGATGGCCAAACTGTTCGACAAGATTGCCAGCACCTCAGAATACTTGAAGAATGGCAAATTGGCCAGCACTGAACTAGATGCCGCACAAGCGAGCACAGCTTCTCTGGCGCCCAACCCACCACCCCAGCAGCCAGCGGTGGTGGAAACCTCTAGCATCAGCCGCTTTGACTGGCTGGATCTGGACCCGCTTACAAAGCACAAGACTGAGAATGAGGAGGCATCCCCGGCATCAGGAGGCGCTGAGCCGACAGTACCGGGAGTTGCAGGGGATCCTTGGGACGCAGTGCTTGAGACCGAAGGGATCAGTAGTAGTAGCAGCACCACCCCTCCTCAGGAGGCGAAAGCATCACCGACAGTTCGCTCGCCGCACAGGAAATTATCTACAGGAGCCTCTGTCACCAGGAGTCACTCGCTCAACATCCCAGGGACCTCCTCACAGCACAAACCAAACAATCAGGTAGGATTGCAGAAAAATGTAAATGTCTGGACGAAAACATTTTAGATTTCAGTGAATGTCTGCAGAGATGACCTTTACACATATTGTCATGTCATAGCAGAACAATCATTATCATAAAAAGCCCAGAAAGTGTATTTCCTCAATCTGCTTTTTACCCCATGTTGATTTAAAATCAGAAATGTAAAAGTGGGAAGGGCTCAGTTGGATATTGGCCATGTCATATACTTTTGTACACCACATCAATATTTGACAACATTTGAAATAGAAATGTAATGTCAGTCAATCTAATCTGATCAAATCACACAGTTCTGATGAAGATAATTAGGTGAGTTTTAGAGTGTTAAACTCCTAATACTTTGTTTTTCTGAACTGTTGTTAATTTAGTTTATGCATATTTAATATAGAGAAAAGATTTGAGTTGAGACTTTTTGTCATGGGTTACCAGCTAGTCCGTTGCCACCCTGAAAAGTCCACTAACTTGGTACAATCTGTCTTTGCACACTATTGACAGCCTTGTGCATTGCAGAATAGATCGCAACATAAAACCACACGACACTTGCAACATGAGCGAGTGGGGAGTAAAGCTTAGTCAGAACAAATGATGGTGGATCTTCTCGTTCTCCCAAAACACTCATCAAAGTCTTTCGAGTATACTCCTCACCCATTTTCTAGCAGAAGAAAAAAACATCCTCTTTACTTCTGCTCCCTGTAATTGTAGTTTTTTCGCTGCAGTTAGCTCCCCACTGCTCGCCCCAACAATGTCCTCCAAAACCGCATTTTGTGATTAATTTTGCCATTTTGCGAGTGATCTAATTTCTTGCGATGAATATTTAGAGCATTCATTTGGGACAGCGCTGTGGCCAAGTGGCATGGGATGTTGTTGCCTCTAATGCTCCCCCCCCTTAAACTAAACAACCATCTGTCATTTGGGCTGGCAGTTCTTTGTGGAGGCAAGATGAGCATCTTAGTCAGCACTAAAACCACAGTGAGGCCTCCCAGCCCAACATGGATTTGTCACCATGCGTCTTCCTCTTTATTCAGTATTTGAGAGTCGGATTCACCAGAAGTTGTAAATCTTCTGTCTGGGAATGAATGAGTAAAGATATGATGTGTTCTTCAGACTGAGGTTACGCCACCCTGCAGTTGGCCCTCCCTAAGTCCCGCCCCCTTTAGGCAATGGTGCTAGTTCCGACAAGCTTGACAAAAAAGAAACATGGTGACTCTGGCTGCGTTAGGCAATATAGCTTTAATAAGCTGACAACACGGACTTAGACTGGTCCTGTTGGGACGTTGAGGATATGCAAATTAATAACACCAAAAGTTACTGTGGGGCTGCATATCACGAGATGATATAAAACAAAGGAACGTTGGCCTTCTCATCTTACCACAGAAATAAAGAGGAAGCAAACATGGCTGACGTTGGTGACCTGACATCAGGCTAACTCCTCTTTATGTAGCATAAGCTATACATTAGCTGCTAGGGAATGGTAATGGAATAAACGCAACACCTGCCACACCCTCTGGCTAGCGAGCGCCGCTTTTAAAGGTCCCTAGGCCACATTTTTTAACCATGTTGAAAATGTGGTTTTCTTTTCAACATAGACGATCATACCACATAAAGTTTTAACAGGAAAGGGGAAAATTGCCTGCTCAATTGTTATTGGAGCACAGAGTAAAAAAGAGGCGGGACTCAGGATGGGTCAACTGGTAGAAATGTCTATAGTCACACCTGGACTTGAGGCATGCATGTCTCTCCCTATACCCCGTGCTGCTGGCAAGAAGTACAAGAAACAAACTATACTGGGGCATTAAGATATTTTACATTTACCAGCAGTGGTTAAGAACTCAACAGGATACTTTTAGGTCTTGGCAGGCTTTTCTGTTGGACATTGTGTCCGTTTCTTTGCAGTTTTCAGGACGCCAGCTTCCTGCTCATTGTGTTTCTATGTGTCATCGTGACCAAACAATTGGTCTGTGGCATGTTTCTCACACCAGGGTGATGACTAACATTACAGCACTGTACAAGGCCATTATTTCCACATGCTTGAGGAAAACTTAAGACATTTCAACATGACCAGCACAGGGCAGTTTCAATGTACTGTTCCAGTAGAAGTCCATGTGTGGGACTTTGCAAACATATAATTTGCCCCTCATCAAAGGCAACCTGTCCAGTCTATACACCCAGCTGTGTCTACCAGGGTTGAGGAATGTCTCCTATCCCCGAAGGATGGAGCAGCGTCTGTTTACACTTGCCTATATGTTATGTCTAGGTTCAAGCCTGTGTTTGCTGGTCAGACAACCATGTTGGGTAACTTGAGCCTTTTTAGCTCGGCATTCTTCACATATGTCCTTAAATACTTTTCTTTCAATCTGCATCCATTATGTCTGCAGTCTTTGTGTATGTGAGGTTGAGATGTTGGCATGCGCCCCTTGTTCCATCTGCACGCTTGACAGTCGGCGCCCATGTTGTTATAAACATGAACAAGCCCTTACAGCTACCTCATGCCTCAAGAAATCGCCCTGATAAGTTGCTTTAGGGACAAAGATGTCTTGTTTTTTTATAAACGTTGGGATACCTGTGGCATGCTGTACTTGGTGATAAGATCCTGGGATGACGGCAAATAGGACGACAATATCTGCTTCACGATAAAAGATTTCCAGTAGTTTGCGTGTAGAAAGCTTTTAATATGAATCGGCTTAAAATGATCAGTTTGCAGTAGCTAAATACAGCAACTATAGCTCCATCAGCATGTCCAAAGAGAACAATCGGTAGACATTGAGGCTGATTAGAGGGGCGTGAGAACAAGAACACAGAAGTCAAACTAGATTTCCAACCACATGTTAAACAAGGAGCTACTACACAAAAGTCTTTAAAAAATAAAAGGCTTTCTCTTATTTGCCTGCATGGACCCAAACGTATTGAGCCAGCCAGTTTACAGTGATGACAAAGCTTGGTTGAGGGCAGAGCTTTGTCGAGCTTTGGCCTTTGCTTTCCAAGAAAAGACTACGATATTGCAGTCCCCTCCCTGAAAACAGTTTTCGTCTCGCTTCACCTAAAAGACCAAACCAATGCCTTGCATGGTTTCTGTTCGAATATGCATTTACATTGCCGCAAAAAACATTTTTCAAAGCATGCATTTATGTTTGCTTGTTGTGTGGTTTTCCTACCATTTCGGAGCTTCTCAGGTTTCCATTCATTTCACTATGAGTGAAATAGAAGCTGGCTGGAGCTAGTTGAACCTTGTGTGTTCAGTGTTATATTTAGCATTGCGTGGAACCATTGGTAGAGATGTAAAGTGGTGGTGCGTTAATACACGATTCTGTTAGAGACTCCAGAAATATAAGATCCATTAGGAGAGTGAGTTACCGAAGAGCGTTGCGTTCATGAGCTGTGTTTAGAAAGTCAAACCCAGAGGACATACAAAAAGCAATCACGGATATCAGAATAATGTGAATCTGACAGGTTGACACAGCCAAGTGTTGTTATACTTTATTGCACTGTTTTTATTGAACTTCCCATCAATTACTATCAATGATGGCCATAAACAACAGATACAAATAACTCTGCTGTTTTGACAAATGTGCTGGGGTGTCCACTGGATACGGTGGAGGTGGTGGGAGACAGGAGGATGATGGCCAAGCTATCATCCCTGATGAACAACACCTCTCACCCCATGCAGGACACCCTGGCAGCTCTGTGCAGCTCCTTCAGCCACCGGCTGCTTCACCCCCGGTGTGTGAAGGAGAGGTACCGCAGGTCCTTCCTTCCTGCTGCTGTCAGGTTGCACAACCAGCTCTGCTCCCAGTAGACCACATGACACTAAAAAACCTGTGCAATACAAATACACCGTGCAATTATAGTTATAATAGTTATTCTGTCTGTACATATAATATTTAAATTATTGTGGATTTTACTGTTTTTTTTTATTGCTATTTATAATAGTTAATTTTTTATTGCATTTTATTTTTTATCTTGTCTTTCTTTACTATGTCTCTTGTGTGCACTTTACCCTATGCTGCTGTAATCCTGCAAATTTCCCCGCTGCGGGACTAATAAAGGATTATCTTATCTTAAAATGCAGTCACATTATAGGCAAATCAGTTATGCCTTGTTTACACTACACGACTTAAGCCCTGATTTTACAATGTCTCATAGTTTTTGGGTCTCCCTGAAAAAAGTCCAAGATCAGAGGCAAATCGGCATCGACTCAGCAGTCACAAATCAGCAATCAAACACTCAGTGTGAACTGTTCTAAGACGCCAGCAGACAGGCTCGCTGATCCATCGCAGACACATCCCAGATATCTAGCAGGCTAAATATCTGGACCTGTTGGGGAGTCTGAGCTTTCATTGGCTTGTTGTTGCACTTATAGGAAACAGGCTATAAACATCAAAGACATATGGGAATGCACTATTATAGTATATAATGTTATGCAAAAATATCCTGTCCAGCCCATGGTATTACATCATTTCATGTGTCACTTCTTGTGTGTGTATTTCCTGACAAAACGTAGTTTGAAGACCAGACATACTCATCTGGGTATGATCCCCCCCCCCCCCCACAGGTCAGTCATGTAGTTTCAAAACCACAAAGACTTCAAGAATCCTGATTAGTAGTGTGAGCAGTGCAAAGATCTGACGACTCTGAAAGTTGTGTGGCGTGACCGTGGCTTTAGACACACTTGTGTTGATTTACAGCACAGATCCAGACATCAGGCGCCTCTCAACCCTCTACAAGCCTGATTTAATACTTCACGCAATACTCCACGGTCATAATATTTGGGTTGCGAGTGTTAACTGATAAACTTGTACTTCATTACATCTCCATAAGCATAACTGGAAAGAAACCAAAACAGTTTTCCAGCTGGGGAAACAAACCCTGCTTTGTTGTCGGCAATAACCTTGACAAATGTGGAGAAATTGATTTTGGATACTGTGTTGTAACGAGTTGCATAATGTCACATGTTAATGGGGTCAGACTTATCATCCATAACCAAACATGGCTTAGCATGCGGCCTAACAGAAGCCTTTGAGGAATCGCAGTAATTAAAAGGGAAAGAAATCAGAATTCACCTGGCATTGATTTGTCATTTTTTTTTGTTTCACTAGCAATAATGTGTCCAAAGATGTGTTTCTTTGTCCAAAGATGTGTTTCTTTCTTCCAATACCATTAGTTAAATGAGTGTTAGGATGGCAGTAAGTTGGCCTGAAGTTGTCAAGCCTTGTATTAGCTGGCAGACTGTCGTGTATGATGTGGTAATGTGGGCAGAGGGGTGCAAAATGGAACAAATGAGGTTGAACTTTGAGACTTAGTCATCTACTGAACAGTCACACCAATTAAACCGCGTGTCTCAATCTCTTCCTTTTAGTCTTTGATGTCTGTTTGTCTCTTACTCCCTCCATCTCATATTTTTCTTTCAGTTTCACTCCTTTCTTTCTGTTATTTCTATCTCTTCCTTCCTCTCAATAAGTGTCATCACCTCTCCCCTCCATGTCACCCTCCATCCATTCACTGTGGTGCCTGGCTACTAATTCCTTTACTTAGGCCTTGAGAAGCTGTAGGTCAGTGATAATCAGCAGTCAAACAAATAACTCTATCTGAAGTCACGCCTGTTCAGACCTGGCTCGTACTGTTTGCAAAGCAGGACTGGAAATTAATGCGTCATTTACCACATGTTGCCATGTCTGGGTTCATAATACTTATCTTCACAATTGTTTCAAGAAGTGTAGTTCTGCTTGATTCAGTCGTTGGCTTATTTTGGGGGGTTTCCTGCAGTAGGTCTTCGAATCCAGTGAAGAAATGGTAAGGATCTTAGTTAGATGTGACTGTGCTCTGAGTCCGACCGCAAATATATAGAAATGCAAAGAGATTGGACGTGTAGGAAAATGTGATGTGCATTAATTTGTTTGACTTGCTGGCTATTAATTTATTTGAATTAAGAGGAGCAGTTTTTCAGTAACTTCATACTGATGAATCGCATCATGAAGACATATGTAATGAGCCAGATAAAACAGTCGGCTGTTAAAACACACCCTGAAGTATTTTGCTTTGCGCTTGTCATTGCGGATCGAGTGAGCATGTCTCTGCCTGTTTGTTCTTGCACTGTTCCTTCCCAATGACCCGCAAGCAGTTTTTTTTTTTTTTTTTTTTTTTGTCTGAACTAGCAAAATTTTATCTGAAAACAAGCTGTTATTCAAGATCGCAGTGTGTATGTGTGACACTGAACCATGTAGTACACCAGCATGCACTGTACTTATTTTGCCAACTAGAACCAGATCTCCCCCCCCCCCCCCGCAGATTTAAAGACTTCCACCAGCTCTTTAACATCTCATGCACATCCATACCATCCCACTCTAGACACTGGGCCATTTTCTTTTTTATTATCATTTAATTACACCTCAAGCACAAGTATGAGAGCGTTGTTCCACGAGGCAGATTGCAGCTTGAGGAGATGTCGTAGTTCAGAGTCGTGGCATGGATCCCGGTTAACTGTGTGACTCACTGGGCAAACGGCTCCTTGCCTCCTAACCTTTGACCTTATTTACTGGCAGAAAATAGGAGACGCATTGTGGAAGATGGATTGAGGAAGCAGGTAGAAGCCAGATACTAACGCACATAATAAAAAAAAAACCTGCTAACACGTGTTTAAGGAATAAGTGGAATTCTATAGAGATTTCGGAAATTTCCTCCAAATCGCAAAATAGTGATTTTTTTTTTTTTAATCAAGTGTTATTTGACAGTCAGCCTGCGATTTCAGTTCACACAGGATGTGTGGGTGAAGTAGCCATCAGTCATTTCCTGATCGAAAGAAGAAGTTGATTTGTCTTTTCTGAGCAGCTTGTTCCTCTGATGTAAACTACAGAACTTCTCACAGGCACCAAGTTCGATGAAGCTGCGTACAAGCAGAAGTGCCAAACACGTTTTAGCGGACAGTTATGGGTTGCTGAGTATTCACAACCCATTAAAATCGATCTCCATCTCTTCAGTGAGTGCTGGATCAGCACAGCGACATCACTCAGCATTTCCCACTCAAAGTTATATCATGAAATTAAGCCTGGGGCAACCGCAGTACATTTTGCTGGTTCTGAGTTCAGACCTCTGGGTCGTTTACAGATCGAGATTCAGGATAAATGTCTGAATTTAGATGATGAAAGAATAATACAAGCTACTGATTTAAGCTACTGTAAAAACATTTTTTGTCAGAGAATGGAAGTTTGATAACTGTGGAACACTGGCGAGCTTCTCGATTTTAAAAACTCGTAGGTTGTTTCCAATGTTGACAGTGGCTGGTGAATATTTGAGTGCAGGTTTCCTCTGGACAGTCTGGGGTGATTTCCATTTGGCTGGCACAGAGAGGTGAGGAGGGTGTCTAATGTCTAGACGTGTAGTGTAACTCAATACTGCTGTTGGGCTTGGAATTACCACCAGCCATCAGACGCGGCTGTGGTTGGTAAGGCCTTTCAGTTCTGCTACTGTAGTCGGACTTCCTGCGTGTCTGAGTCCCACGGGAGACACCACAAAGTTCCCCAAGCTCACCATGTTCTGACTCGTGACTGTTAAACTTGGAGATTTCTTGTAAACTAAACAAAGTTTCTGTTAACATTCAGTGTTACCAAGAAAGATGTTTTGTTTGTATCCTTCAGGTCTAACAAAAAAATGATGGTTTTCATGATTGATGTGCATGAAAACACTCTGCAGGCTTCCTCATGGTTTTAGAGATGCTCAGTAAAGTCCTTCCCCTCTGGGGTTGTGATGATAATTATGTGCGTGCATGTGCATCCTTGTTTGCATGCACCAGAGCAAGCAAAACAGGAACCCACTCATAACATTGCTCCACAGTGCTACTAGTAGATACAAAGCCACTATGTCTGAAGGTTGAAGTGTTTATACCTGTTCCTGCTGCTCTGGCAAGTACTGGAGCACACTGACACTCTAAATCTCTGTCTCCAAAGCAAGCTACCACTTAAGAGCAGATTTCTCAAATGTTCCAGATTTCTAAAATGAGAATATCCATTAAAAAAAAAAAACCGTTTTGTATGAAAAACGTTGTGCAACAGTTCTCCTCCGTCAACCATGAGGTTAAGTTACCCAAGAAAAACCGATTGAATAGTATTACGTCTGTGACATTTTGTAGAAGCAGGAGTCACATGTTTCATTATTGATTATGTCTCATTCAGGAGCAGAAGGTGTCCAACTAAATGATGTGGGACGAAAACACCTCTTTTCCAGACTTGAATCTCGCCAATATAGACAACCTGTCAGGACGGATATATATCAGAGCTCCCAGCTGGTTTGGAAAGTTCCATGTCTCGTCTGTATAATAGTGAGCAGAAATCCATCAAGATAATGTTGGGAGATTTGCGAAAACCAGCTCAATCTACTGGTCACATACCACAGCTCACTCTGCATGACCGGCCACCATCACGGTCATAATCTTCCTTTTATGTTTTACAGCGTGTTCTCTGTGTTAGTCATTGTCCTGACGCATCACGGTTAAGGCAGGAAAAAAAGGATGAAGACATTAGTCGACGTGTGAATCACATGAAGCCATTTCCCGTGACTTCAAACACCAGGGGCTCTCTGTCCCCGTCCAACACAAATCGATAGAGTGAAACAAAGACGGGCCTGTCCCGACAGCACAGCCCTGCTGAGTGTGTGTGTGCGTTGTAGTGTGACCATCAGCTAACACGGCCTGGTTGGATTATCTGCCCGTGTTTGTTTTTTTTCGCTGAAGCAGTCCTCCCTCCAAAAACAAACACAGCGAATGTCTCTTTTCTCGTTGGCTTTTCTAATATTTTCCCTCAGCCTCTCTATCATCCTCACTTTCTCTCTCTCTCTCTCTCTCTCTCCCTCTGTGACACTCTGTTTTTGAATCTCTCACCCTCTGTTTTGTTTTTCTGTCTTTCCCCGTCCCTCCCCGTCTCTGTGTCGCCTCGCTGTGTTTATTGATTTCCCTGTTTTGCTTCTTCGTTTTCATTGCTAATCAAATGTAGAGCGATGTGGTTATTGAACCAAAAATATCGAATGTTTGAGACAGAAATTGGGCAGGCAGGATCCCGGTCTCCTCTCTCCATTTCTGGGAGATGCAGGTGGTTCGCTGACGGGCTCGGCCTCCTTTCCAAGCTCCACACGCTGCCTTTGAGATTTCTATCTCCTGGTGTTATGTCAGGTCAGCACTTTGAACAAAGCTCTTGGGGCTGCACAGTTATGGTCTTAATGATATCTCGGATTAATCTGCTGGATGTTGTGATCTTGGTAATTAGGGTTGGCGCTTTTTTTTTCCTTTCATTTTAAGATATTTTTAGGGCTTATTTGGCCTTCATTAGACGAGAAACATGCAGGAGAAAGGACGGGTTTGTAAGCAGTAGTATTATTGACAGTATTTTGTGTAGATCCGAAATGACCGCTCTATTAGTCATTCAGCAAAATATTAATTGGCAACTATTTTAGGAAAGCGATTAATTGTTTTCATCATTTTATAATCAGAAATGTCAAACTTTCTTTGGTTCTAGCTTCTCCAAAGTAAATAGCGGCTGCTCTTCCTTCTTTTATATATTTGTCAATTGAATATTTTTAAGTTTTGGATTGTTGGTTAGACAAATTGATAGTCACCCTGGACTCTTGGGCGTTTAATACACCAAATAATGAATCAATTTGTCAAAATAATTGACGCTGTATATATTATTGTTTGCTGCAGCCCTACTTTTGTGTCTCTAACATAAATCCATATGATCTTTGTTACAGTTTTAAAGCTCCACTATCTAATTGAAATGCTTCACTTTTAAGGAAAAGGACTGGTGAGAGTTTCATAACATTAAATCATTTCAAGCATGTCTTGACTAGCTTGAAATTATGGTAAAAGATTGACATGTGCATGTGAAGATCACTAGTGAGACTGTATGAAAGCCTCAACATGTTTTGCAAGAGCAGCTGATTATCTGAAGCATTGTGCTTGGTTTCCCCTTTCATTGTCACTGCTCATGAAAAATAAGCTGAACCTTCCCCTGAGCTTATAAAAGCTCAGGGGAAGAGGTCTTTAAGAGGAGGAATAAACTATCATCATGACATTCCAAACATTTCCCTTCACCCTGGCTCCCTCTCCTTCCCTAAGTGATGTCAGAGGCAAAGATTTCCAAGCCGTGACAAAGCACTTTTGCAGACGGCCCACAGCCTGGTGCAGGAAGGGGCGGGGCCCTTTCACTTCTCATTTCCTGTGCCACAGGAAGCGCATTCCTCAGACGCTGACAGTAGGACGGCAGTAAAAAAAAAAACAGAAAAAAAAAAACAGCGGAGTGTAACTGCGAGTTCCCGGCAACAGACCAGTCTCCAGGAACCTCTCAGTCATTCCTAAGGGAGCTGTCTCTGGAAGTGTGTGTGTGTGTGTGTGTGTGTGTGTGTGTGTGTGTGTGTGTGTGTGTGTGTGTGTGTGTGTGTGTGTGTGTGTGTGTGTGTGTGTGTGTGTGTGTGTGTGTGTGTGTGTGTGTGTGTGTGTGTGTGTGTGTGTGTGTGTGTGTGTGTGTGTGTGTGTGTGTGTGTGATGGAGAACTCTTTGATCTCAATTCTTAAAATATTCATGAGTAAATAATAGATTTGATGCAAGTGTTTTCTCCATGTATTGCAAAACTATTTCTGGAGTCTATAATTGTCATTGTTTGTGCCAGAGAGACTGCCTTAATCAGAATGTACCTTTTTAAAAATAACTGAACCTTAATTAAATGTTTAACTAAAACTTTTTCACTATTTAAGAGACAAAAGCATAAAAGGGCAGGAGACCTCTTTGTGTCCAGCCTTTGTCCTTACTGACATGCGCATTCACTCCGTAGGATTCATAGCTGTGAGACGTTTTTAATAAAAGCTTCCCCCCTTGTTGTCCACTCGGCCCCGTTAAACTGATATAATGAGTTCATATGTGTTGGACACTCTATAAATGACACACATCCTTTCACCTGTCTCCATCTGGCCTGCTTCTGGTGACGTATGTTAGAAAAGCGTGTTACTCACCCTTTACTGTGTGTTTCTCCTGAAGGACAAGGGAAAAGGAAAAGGTTTGGTGAAAAATGCCGCCCTGGAAGAACCGGACGCTCAAAGCCTGGAGGTTGTCGCCTTCTGTGAAGACGTAGCAACGTAAGACCCTTCCTGTTGGCGTCATATTTAAACCCTCTTTATACAATTCTTGATCTTCCCTGCTTGTTTGAGTGCTTTATAACATTTCTAAGATTTAATAATGACATATTAAAGATGCACAAACTAACATATATATATATATATATATATATATATATATATATATATATATATATATATATAGCAGGCTTCAGTTCTACACCTGAATATCTGTACAAAGTATCATGCAAATCCATTTAATAGTATTTGAGATATTTCATTCTGTGTAATGGTGGTGGGTGAAGTGGTGGGCTGAAAGACAAACATTGACATCTTCTTGTTTGTATGAGAGTGTAAATGCATGCTTACACATATTCCTGCATATATACACACATAATTGCATGTTTTCCAACTGGGTTCGTTTCCTGGGCCTGCACAGAGTCTCTCTCTCTCTCTCTCTCTCTCTCTCTCTCTCTCTCTCTCTCTCTCTCTCTCTCTCTCTCTCTCTCTCTCTCTCTCTCTCTCTCTCTCTCTCTCTCTCTCTCTCTCTCTCTCTCTCTCTCTCTCTCTCTCTCTCTCTCTCTCTCTCTCTCTCTCTCTCTCTCTCTCTCTCTCTCTCTCTCTCTCTCTCTCAAGCAGTTAGTTTGGGTGGAGTGATGATGAAGCTGCGCTCAGGGAATCCACTTCTATCACGATAACAGAGTCAACGCCCGCTTGTTGGTCACTCCACATAGTCGATGACAAGTAACCTAACCTCTCATGAGAGTGTAAATGATGAGAATGTCAAACCATTCCATAGTGTTTTCAATTTCCCAAGCCAACAGCATTCAAGGCAGATTGCTGACTTATTGTGCAGGCAGCTATTTCGACATTTCAGTAGACTTTTACATATGAATACCATTTTGATTCAGAACTGCATTTCTTCCCATCTTTACCCCCCCATCCGTCCTCTTCAACTACTCACGATGCATCCAATCTCATCAAGCAATCTGATAAGGCCGGCTGGCTCGGCTGTTTTCACATGGCCAAGTAGTCTGAAATACTGTGATGTTGACTCTTCTCTGTTTTCATTTCTTTTTTTCTTTTTTCCCTCTACCAGTCTGCGCTCCAAATTCCCTCATGGGGACATTTACACCAACCCCGGCTTCGTCCTGAGCCCCGTCATTGCCCAGAGAGACAGCGGAGGAGACAACAGCTGCTCTGTCAAGGTTTCTATTGAAATCTCAGAATCTCAGCAGCCGGTGACCTTCACCTGTGACGGTAAGCATCCAGTGACAGAAAGTATCTCTCATATGAACCTTCTTTTAAACCAGTTTAACAGAATAAAATGAGAGCATATGGCAGATTTCATCCTCTGTATTCTAGAGTTATTGAACAGGTTTTTCTTTCTAGAATAGACATAAAGTTAATGGCCAGAGTGTAAAGAAACGTAGAAAATGAGTATAGGGATGATACACCATCACATTGAAGTCAGCCAAGAAGGAAACCCTTGTGCCCACTTTGCCTTTTAAGAGTGAGCGTCTCAGATTGCAGATATGAGAGCTCAAAAGGAGGAAACGACATTCGCAGCTGCCAAAACTCTCTACACCCCCTCACCCCAGCTCCTTTTTTCTTTCCTTTTTTTTTTTTTTCCTGTCGTGGGAAGTACACTACGTTCCTTTTCCACACAAATAAAGGTTTGTCCCCTCACCATGAGGTTACCATTTTGGGCATGTTGGATGTTTTTTTTTAAAGCGCCCACTCAGACCTTTGGTTTCCTTTCCTGGGTATTTGGGGAGCTGTTATTGTCTGACCCCCTCGTTATACTGGGATTGACATGTCTATTGGTGTCCGAAGCCAAGCACACTGGAGGCTGTCGGCCAGTCCAATGGGCTTTTTTGTTAGGCATATTATCCCAACTGTGTGACGAAGTTCACCAGTGGCTCCCTGAGGATCAGCATTAGGCCACTGAGTGTGTGCCTAATTGTATTGTTTGTATATCTATATATATGTAAAAGTATATACATACAGTACCACCTTCTCATTCAATGTGTCAATATTTTTATTTTTATTTTTTTCTACATTGTAGATTAATATTGAAGACATCCAAACTATGAAGGAACACATATGGAATTATGTGGTAAACAAACAAATGCTCAACAAACCAGAATATGTTTTATATTTTAGATTCTTCAAAGTAGTTGAATGAGAAGGTGTGTCCAAACTTTTGACTGGTACTGTATGATAACAACCCCACTGACAATATGGTGTTTTGTATGACAACCGGCCTATATTTAAACACGGGCCAGCCCTAAGCACTGTGTAGTGTGTGTGTATGTAACGGACTGTCCCACTGACCCAGTCACCGCTCTGCATAGCCCAGTTCAACAGCAACAACCTATAGGAAGTACATTTACTACTTTCCTCGTCCTAATTGTACTTTCCTAGCTTCCTGCGATGGCTCCTTGTTTACCTCTCCTTCCTGCTCCTGCTGAGCTCCCTCTCCTGTAAGCCTTCTGCCTCAGGGTCACTTCCTAGATGCATTTCCTTCTTTCCCAGTATGATGTCTCAATTGTTGTTTCCTATTGGACTTCCTATGTTGTCAGCAGCGTGTTGACCCACATTGTTTGGGTTTGGATTCCTCCGGTCGGACATTTCTAGAATTTGCTGTCCGGAACAAAAGGCCTCAGTTCTACTCAAAGCTCGGATAGAGAGATAGGGAGAGATAGAGGACGTGTTTTCTGTCACTCTTCCCCATTTCTGTTACATCTTTCCATTTGACTTTTGATGTCCCACAATTCCTATCTCCTGTTTCTCAAATGTTCCTCCCCTCCCTTCTGTTGCATTACAATATTCTCCTCCACCCTTGTTTCCGAGCAGCATCTCCTCTCTTTCTCTCGAACTTGCTCTCTGAATTCTCTTGAATGTGTCATCGCCTCAGAGACTAAACAGAATAACATGAGACACAAGACATGTGTCACTCTCCTCTCTCTTTTCTTTCTTGCATTTCCTCCATCACACTTTCTATTCTTCCTCTATCTTCACTTATTTTATCCTTCCTTACTCAGCATTTCCTTCTCTTTTTCTGTCTGTCTTTTATCTGCCGTGGAAATGGTTAAATTGCGCAACTAGATAAGATAAGATAATCCTTTATTAGTCCCGCAGCGGGGAAATTTTGCTATTACTCAATATTGAAGGGTTATTACGTTAACTTGTGGCTGCTTGTCTTGTGTTATTATGTAAATAAGTACAAACAAATCTGTTGAGTAGAGAGTGATGAAAGTTTTCATGATTGGCTTAATGAGTAGTAAATTGTTCAAAAAAGGAGATTAGGATGAAACATCATTTTCATTTTACTGGCAACCTACAGTGCAGAGTAGCCAAGTGCCAGCAACTGCAATTCTAAAGATGGCCGTTTGGGGCTGCTTCAAAAAGGGAGTCAATCCCCAGAGACACTCGTGTTATGAAGCCCACCTTTAGAGCAGAAAGAAAAAAATGTGTTCACAGCCTGGTCTCTATTTTTAATAACTTTTACAGGGGGTGAATTTTTATACAACTCACCTGTTTGGCTTACATTGAGGCTTTAAGTTAAGCATAATTAAGGGCATGTCCGCTTTTAGTGACTGGTGGGTGCCGTCTCAGGTCGCTTGCCAACCAGGCCCACCTCGACTCCACCAACAGTCGACCTCTTTGCCCTTTTTTTCCGAGTGCCAAGATGGTGGAGCCACCCACTTTGAGCACTTTGTGCCATCCCGGGGCCTACGTCCATATTTCACCCTTTTTTTCTAGAGAGCAGGCAGAAGGAAAGACAATCGATTCTTCCAGGGCTTGGCCGTGAACTGCCTGGATTCTGGGGATTCCTAACATACTGTGGATGAAGAGGGGAGATGGAAGGAGTGAGAGAGGAGAAAAATATAGAAATTCAAAAGAGAGAGAAAACGCAGAGGGAAAAGAGAGTCTGGGCAGAGAGAAATGCTGAGGGAGGAATTCAGGGGAATGGGAATGTTGTAAATGTGCAGAGAAAGTTTTCAAATGAGACGGATTAAGAAAATGTGATAACGGGGAAGAAATGCTGGGAGTCGGGCTCCAGTTACTGTCTGCGGCTTAGAGGGTGTAGAAGAAGAGGGAATACCATCATGTTCCTCATTTCAGACGTGAAGACGAGAACTTCCTTCACTGCGTTAGTTTTAGTTTGGTGTAGCTACCAAACCGGCCACTGAGTGTGAATAATCTACCCTGATAGAACCTGCGTTACAGCTCGTCTCAAGATGTTCCCGTGTTATTTTGTCAAGGACATCATGCTGGTGTGTTTGCGTTCATGCAGCGTGTCATGCAGGAGATTTCAGCTGTGGGTGAGAGTTCAGTAATAAGATAGGAGGACATGAGATAAGCTCTTAGCGTCACGGAGGCACTGAAGCTATAACAGTACGCCTTAATCAGGACTTTTCATGCATTTCAGTTTTAACCTCTTACATTTTCTGCCACACTGATAGTTCTCAGAGCTCTGCTTGCTCTTTCTCGTCTAGGAATAAGATTATTCCTCGTTAACATCTTAAATATGTTCGTCCTGTCGATTTAACAAGTGCTGAGACTTCTGGCTTTATTCTGTCATCTCGCCAGCGCCTACGGTTGTGGATCCGACCTACACGGCACTGGAAACATACTCCATTAGTTACATATTATGGTGGTTATTAAGGAAATATTGTGGTAGATTTAGTTAACATCCCACTTTACTCCTTAGTCCTTGGACGTGTGTGTGTTTGTGTCAAATTGAGCATCAATATATTTGGGTGTGCCCACATGTGACCCCGGCCAACACCATGGTGAACGTTATGCAAAAGAAGGAATTCTCTCCTCTTTTTGAGTGGTGCCTTTTAAAAAAAAAATGCGCCGCTGGCAATCCCCTCACCCACCTCAGAGTGCTCACAAAATGAGGCGTAGCCCCTTTTTAATTGCTTTGTTACAAAACACTGCAACACATGCATAACCCTGGCGAGCACCACCGCGGCCACACACTACCGTGGACGCTAAAGCTACTGGTCTGAGCGGTAAAAAAAAAAAAGAGACGCACCATTCCTCCGAAGGGTGGAGATCTGTTTTAGCCAGGGGTGGTGTCCCTCCCTGTGTGTCTATATGAACGTCTGTCAAATAACCTGAGTGTGTGTGTGCTCAGTCTGAAACTGGGATGTGTGTGCAGTATCTGTATCCGTCTGCCGGTGTTTGTGTATCGGCAAGTTAAGAATGTGCTAAGACCTCTTTGAAAGTAGCCAAACGGCGGAATAATCTTCTGTGTATCAGGTTACGCTCTCCACCCAGTCTTCCCTCGGCCAGACACATCAGATATATCCGAGCATACACAAACAACGAGAGCTGACCCCAAACCCCCCCCCATTTCATATCGCTCCACCAAACACAACAGTTATTCCTTTGATTCGAGAACAGGTTTGATACGTGAGCCGTTCAAAACACACGGCAGGAAGGTTTGTTAGAGAGAAATTCCGATAAATGTGAGGTCTGGAGTTCAGTTCCCACAGAAGCAAATGTTGAATATTTCCAGGAAAGATTGTTCATCTTTTCTCACTCTTTTCACCAACCACTGACCCCTCCCCCCTTCTCTCTGGCTTTTCTGTTTTCACTTCCCCATCTCCCTCACACCGGTTTTTAATGTGGTTCCTTCACCATCCATTCTCTCTGTCCATCTCCGCCGTCCTCAGTGAGCTCTCCAGTGGAGCTGTTGATCAGTCAGACTCTGTGCTGGGTCCACGATGACCTGGACCAGGTGGACTTCTCCAGCTACCTGCTCAAAGTCTGTGGCCAGGAGGAGGTGCTGCAGAAGTGAGTATACATAAGAAAACGTGCATCCCCAAAGCATTAACATTTTAGGGTTTGGGAGAAACAACTGACTTGGCAGTTTTGTTAATTATGCACAGGGTTTTGAAATATATTAAGCCCTCAGCTCTTTTATTTTTTTCTTGGTTACACTTGTCTTGGCCTCCAATCAAAGTCTTGTACAAAGGAGACTAGTGGATGTTTCTAAATCTTGCCCCATTCTGCCCTCCGTCACCATGGAAATTCTCTCCTCCCTCTAAATTGGGATACAAGGGAATGGTTTCTCCCATACCAGGACTTAAAGGCCCAGTTCACCCAAAAGTTACATGGTTACCACATTTATTCATTAATGTATTTATTTTTTTAACCCTGGAGACAGTTGAAGATTATTTCTTATTATTTCTCTGCTACTTTGAAGAAAACTTTCAAACCTTACACTGAGAGCCTTTGTATAAAGTGTAAATTACACGATTATTATGAATACTTTGATACGTTCAACAATTACATCATTGCGTCACCTGTAATCAAAGTGAAGACAGCCCTCTCAGGATGTATCAACTGCCAAATCCCAAATGTAGGTCATGTAGTGAGTCCCAAGCCACACCAGTGATGAAAACAGTAATGCCTTGTATACAGGCTTCTGTCTGCTCGCTTCTCTCCGACTCTGATCAGAGGTTTCTGATGGGCTGCATTCAAAGCCAACATTGCTTAGGCTTGACTACACAAAATATCTTAACATTAGCCGTCTTGAACATACAGTTTATCTCCAAAGATTTACATTTTCACATTATTTGTAACGTTTTATGGCTGTTTAGAAATATTCTTGGCAGGAAGGGATTTTTTTTTTTTTTATCAGGTCATAAGGAAATCTTTCTATTCTGATTGGGTGTTGGGTGTGCATTATTATTATTATTATTATTTAAAATAGCCAAGTGGCTCTTTACAAGTAGCGTCTTGATAATGTTAATTATGGTTTCCCCAAAATGTAGACTAAACAAATATTATTTCACATTGTAAAAGAGGGATAAACTACTCTGACTTCAATTATAGAAAATATCACAGTCCACTCTCCTGAGGGAGTTCTTGGTCGGTGTTTTACCTTTTTTTCCCAGTAATTTCTCATTATTTTCCTCGACTTACTGTACTACTTTCTTAACCTTATGTCTCTGTTACGCTGTGCCACAGTAAACACAGCTTAGGCAGCCATGAGTACGTCCAGAACTGCAGGAAGTGGGAGAATGAGATCACGTTACAGCTCCTCTCTCACTCCACCATGAGAAGAGACTTGGCACGCAGCGTAAGTTACTCCGTCCACCTCACATAATGAGCGCTTGTAAACTTTATAGAAGGATTTTACTGAACTGTGACATAATACATTTCATGTTGTGCCAGTAAGACTCGTTTGCAACTTTTATCCCACTGCTGGAGACCTACAACACGTGATACTCTTTTAGTGAAATGATGATCTCAATGGTTTATAACAATAATTTATCAATGAGACTTCAGCACCTGCTCACATGTCTTCTCCTATGCTTTGTTTTTAAATCTTGGTTTCTTTTGTTTAGGCCGAAGATGACAACTCTCTGATAGATTTGGAGAAGCACCTGGGCCAAGTGGAGAGGCCATTCAAGGAGAACGTCACCAGGTGAGAGGGTCCTACGCTGGTTGGGAAAATATCATTTAATTATCAATTTTGTTTTCTAGTTAGGAAATTATGTTATGAAGAAAAATGATGTTTTCTTTTAGTTGCATCTCTTGTCTGGTCTTCTAAATGTTTACCTGGTTTGGTTTAGATGTGTAGCTTTAGTTTGGTTCGCTGGATTGATGTGGAAAGATTTAATGAATTTGATTTGTAGTTAAAGTATAATCTGTTACTTATTCTCTCTGTGTGCTGCCTTTTTAAATTGCATACACATTTTTTTTGTTATTTCTAGTATACTCAAACTTTTAACTTTTAAGCTATTTTTTGGTAACTTAAGTAAACTTCCTATATTCTGTCCTGTCTAAGTCTAACTTCTGTCATTTCTCATCCCTCTCTTCTCTTTCTCTGTTTATCGTCTTGCAGACAAGGCCTGGCTGATTATTTAGAGGGCTATCACAACCAAGTCAACATCTGCCTTCAAAACGAGGTACGTGTCGTCACTGTGTAGATCGTCAAAGTAAAGTATTTCTAGGTCTTAAATTTGGAAAACATAAAATAATTAATTGTATTTCTGCTGCCATTGTGCTGTCAACTCTTTGCCTGTCCCTCAGTGAGTGTTTTTATACAGTTAAGCTAATGACAACATTAACTTACATATGTAGACCAGTTAGCTACGTATCCACAGTATCTGCACCGGACTGAGGAGGAAGGGATTGATTTAGAAAATTGAATTTTTCTGTATATTTAGACTTATTTAGCATCTGTCTTTCACTGAATAGTATAACTTAAGACTTCCAATTTTGATTTCAACCCTTCAGGTTTTTTGTGTCCATTCAAATACTTCACACATAACTGTACGTATACCAGGACATTCCTGGAGCGCAGGCTTTCTAGAAACTACACATCTGGTTTTCAGCCAGTGTGGGTTTTTGTGGAGTAATTGAATTCAGACTGAACCGTAGCTAATCTAACGCTCCGCCCTCAACCCAACATAAACCCGATGATGGCATCAAGATTCATTTGAGCGTGTCTTGACGAAACCAAAGCATGTGCAGTAATTGATGCACTTGTAGCTTGCAAGTGTGTTGTTTTCAGCCTTGTTAGTACGAGGGTGCACGCACAGTAGGCTGGTTTGAGTTTCATCAGATAGTGTTTAGATGAAAGTCTGTGTGATGAATTGTTGGCGGTTGTCCTCACAGAAACCTCCTGATGTGTTGTTCTTGTTCTAAACAATGAGGTTTCACAGTTTTGAAGACATGCTGAAAACATCAGGAGGAAATCCCTTTAACAACAGGCTGGTTCGACTCTGTGAAGAGTGATGCAGTTGTAACTCTGTACCAACCTGCTCTCTCATCTCTGTGTTCAGAGTACCCAGTACAAGACCGTGGACCGGGTGGTGCAGACTTTGAAGAACTTCTGCTGCGCTCTGGATGAGGTGGAGACCCAAGCCATTACAGAGGCCGTCAAAAGGCTGCGACACTCCGTCAATTTACCCAGGACACGCTCACCCAAGGTGGGCATGCCTCGCACGTTCACACGTAGCATTGTTTGAATGTAAGGATGTCGCTCTAAGACCAACATGTTATGTTTTGTAGATGGGGTCTTCATCTGGTCAATCATCAAATGGTAAGTTCTGTACACAGTCAATTCAGCTTTCTCTCATTCAGCTTCTTTTTTTGTTGTTTTTTGACTTATAAGGACGGTACTTTGATATATCAGACACGCCTTCAATAAAGACTTAAGTTATTAAAGTCTTATTAAACCTATATGGTTTATTCTGGTGCTATAATGCATCTTCTAATTTATGTTTAATGTTTGCAGTCCCCATAATATCTCTATGACCTCACACTGGTCCCCCTCCTGACTCTCGACAGGTCACAGCAGTCCTCTGGAGGAGGGCATGGCGCTACTGACGCAGGCTGTGTACGACCTGGCCAAGCTCTACCTGCGCTCCTTCTGCCCCCCGTCCGCCTCCTTCAGCTCCGCTCCGTTGCCCCAGGCAGCGGACGGGGAAGGCTCAGAGGGGAAGAGCAGCAAAGAGGCTTCTGGCACCACAGACCACCTCCAGTTCACTCTGTTCGCATTACACGGCATCCCGCCCAACTGGGTCAGCAGGTAAACAGTCTGAGGATCAACCTGCTCTGGTCTCTATTTTTAGTATAAATTTGTTAGAGGCGCTAATGAACCCTGAAGTGACAGAGATAAATACCTCTAGCTGAGTCTGTGGCTGAGGATGCTACTTGCACAACGATATATCATTGTATAATGACATTTAAGTACGTGAATTATGCAGTTGGACGTTTTTTTTGCAGCAGAACGGATTCATTTTCCAACAGGTCCTTTCAAGGCCTTATGTGAAATTGTATGTGTTAATAGTTGAAGTACTCTTTCCTGTGCTGTAAGATAATTACAGCCTCTATTCGTGCATTTGATCTCGCAAGATCACCCACTTCTTCTGTATTATTAGTGCCACCCACATTTCATTTAATTGTTCTTCTCCAAGATAGGGTTGAAGATGAAGACGGAGGGCAGAGGAAGGCAGTGCAGAATTCTAATTACCTTGTTTGCTAAGTGCATACCATTAGTGCAACAGCAGCTTTAATTTACAAGCAACCGACAACACGAGGGTAAAAAAAAACGTGGTTTTGTCTCTAGATTAAGTTTGAATGATAACGGAGAATGTTGGTTTTTTTGACCACATTACAGCCCAGTCTCGGAGGCTAGGCTCTAGTAGCACACGGTCTTGTTTTCTCCTACTAAACCAACGTCTCCGGTGTTGCTCCCCTCGTCTTCTTTTTTTTTTTTTTTTTTCCATGCCAGTGTCTAGTTTCACCTCCGACTTTACCTCCTGCAAAGTGTCTGGCCCACAGAGCTGAGACGAATTTTCCGTTCCCCGGCCAGTTCTGTCACGCGTCAGTGAGCAGGATCAGTACATTTCTGACAAGCCCTTCCACAGTGGCACAGGTTTGTTAGGTCTAGAGACGTGTGAGAAATGACTTTGTTACTCCTACTGTATGGGGGGATTAAAATGGAGAGACAGACTTTGAAATTGCACAGGAAGTCTGTGTGAATAGAAAGAGAAGTTTCAGTGCCATTATCATTTCACCTATTGTCATCACAGAGAATAACCTTCAGCTATAGATGTAACCAAGTCTGGTCAAGAAATGAAGGTCTGATGAAAGATTTACCAGTTGAAAATATAAAAGAACTGTAACCCAGACTGTAAAATGGAGGCAGTTTAAAAAAACAGCTACATTCTCTTCCATCCATGGTAATTTTCTGGTCTGCCAGCGAGGCCTTCATAAAGAGAGGAACTGCCTAATAACAGGCCTATTTACTCCAGCACAGCCTCTTCCAGCTGCTATTTTAAGCCAGCACCAAACATTGCTGTAGTGACATGTCATTCCAAGGACACATCCAAAAATATTCATCTCTTCACAACCCCAAGGCCAGAGGGGCACGGCGAGTACAGTCATTTCCAGCCCAGACAAGTATCTGGGTTTATCTGTTGTGTTGTGGCGTTACTATAATGCTCCCTTCTCGAGGTCTGAGCGTTTGGCGTTGTTGTGGCTCGTGTGTCATCCATCTGGAGCCTCGCTGCACGCCACGGCATTGCCGGCATATTGAGACGCCGTGACTAGCGGTGAGGCTGCCAGCACAGATGGCACCGAGCAGAGGATGGAGCCTGTAGTAGTGAAAGTGAGTGTTTGGTGTTTTCACTCTCCACTCATATATGTATCTCTAATAAGAAAACGCTGAGGTTATTTTTGGAGTTGTGCAACTAAACCAAATGCTGCTGGATGTGGCTGATTTGTTTTATGCAGCACATATGGAAATATAAAAACCCTCTTGTCTGTGCAGCATAATGTGCATGCGACATTCTCTTTAACTGTAATTATTTGGTGTTTTTTTTCCTTTCAAATCATGAATGCATAAATAGTTAAACGAATAAAAAGCTGTTTTACTGTACAGTATTAACGCTTCTACACTGCCATGGCCCAGCAACAAAGGATTTTCTCTAATTGCAATAAGTGCAATTAATAACATTAATAATGCTCTTTTAAATGTATATTGTCTATAATGTCTCATTGACACAACTTTCTCGGACTCTTCGGTAGAGGTGGGGCATCGTTAATGTAATTAGTTTCACTCTGTGTCCAAATGTTTGTTATTAAAAAGGTTTATGAGCACATGGACGTTGGTGGCCTCTTGAATGAAATGCTGCCTGCTTCCTTACTTATCTCTGGGGTGCCCTTGAGCAAGGCACTCAACCCCTAGTATATTTAAACGTTAAATCTGTGACACAGGACTTTGCTGAAAATGGGCAAGCACCATAGTGTCTTGGATTGAAAACAACCTAAATTAGAAGTTTAAATATCTAACTACACACACATGCACCATAATGGCACATTTTTAATGCCTGTATCCCGGCAACCAATGAGCATTTACATTACATGCATCGTCAACGTTCTGCTGTAAAAATGAGTCCTAATGTGTTTTGTCTAATCTGCCGGCTGTGTGTATATCTGACAGAGCCTCTGATCATTCACACAGTGCTTACTTAAAGACACGTGGGCTCAGTAGAAATACTTATTGTGTTGTTTTGTTGCAGTTATGAGAAGTACTTCCTGATGTGTTCCCTCACCCACAACGGCAAGAACCTGTTTAAACCGGTCCAGTCCAAGAGAGTTGGCACATACAAAAGCTTCTTCTACCACATCAAATGGGATGAGCTGTGAGTGATTGCCTCCTTTCCTCCCCCTCATTTCCTTTCCTTATTTCCTTTTTGGTTTCCTCTCCTCTCATCACCTTTCCTCTAGCGCTGTACTTTACTTTTCTCCTTCTCTCCTTTTGTTTCCTTTATATTCCTTTCTTTTTATCCCCTCTCGTTTCCTTTCCTTTCCTTTTCAGTCCTTTTCCGTCTTCTTTTCATTTCCTTTATTTTCCTTGCCTCTCTTTTACTGTCCTCTCCTCTCTTATTTTCCTCTTTTCACCTCTCCTCTTTGACATATCTCTAATAACAACACCATGCTGTTTGGAATGTGCTTTCCTCATTTCCTTTCCTTTATATTCATTTCCTTTTCCACCTTCTCTCGTCCCGTCTCCTCTCCTTTCTTGTCATCATTTTCCTCTTTTGCCTCTCCTCTTTGACATTTCCCAAACATCAACAACAACATGCTGCTGCACTGTCCTTTCCTCTTCTATCCTTTCCTTTATATTTTTGGTTCCTTTATTCTCCTCTCCTCTCCTCTCCTTGTTGCTAACACTGTCCCCATCTCTCCCAGGATCAACTTCCCCATAGCAGTAGCTGTTCTCCCATTGGAGTCCATACTGAGCCTGACTCTGTTCGGGGTGCTGAACCAGAATGCCAGCGGCTCCCCGGACTCCAACAAACAGAGGAAAGCTCCAGAGCTGCTGGGCAAAGTCTCTATGCCGCTCTTTGACTTCAGACGGTGAGGAAAGAGGAACAGCCTTTGTGGCTGATCATGTTTTTGAATCTAATTTCAATGGCTGTCCCACTTGTTTTGGAATATGAAATATCACTTTGTTGTGAGAGATGTATTTGAAACAAGCAGTGTCTGTTCATTAGAGTACTTGTTTTATACATTCATGTCATTAGACGGATGTCCAGCGATACAAATGATTGAAAGAACCTCAAAGTTCACATCCTGCCACAGTATGATGAACCCTGTTTATTAAGATAAGATAAGATAATCCTTTATTAGTCCCGCAGCGGGGAAATTTACAGGATTACAGCAGCAGAGAGGATAGTGCAAACAAGAGACAGAGTAAATACAAAAAACAAGATCAAAATAAGTATTATAAATAAGCAAATGAGCAATAAAAAACAGTAAAGAACAGTAAAGAAACCACAGTAACTGAAATATTATATGTACAGATAGAAACTATTATAACTATTGTATTACATTGTTTCCCTGATTATTGTTGTTTGTTGCTGACTGTGCTTTACAGGGTGCTTGCCAAAGGCAGCAGGTTGTTGTGTCTGTGGACCTCCGCCCAGGGGGCTGCTGCCGCCGCCGGCGCTGCTGGCAGCCGCAAGAGGTTGCCCACAGAGAGAATAGTACTGCAGGTAGGTGGTGGTGGTGGTGTAGCATCTGTCGTAGTCGCAGCATTAGTATTTGTGGTGGTTATAGTACTCTGAGTAGCAATGATTCATTAAGAGTAGCTATTGTACTAGAAATCATTGTAAGAGTAGAATTGCTAGACCTCCTAGTAGAACGTATAGTGCTCTTATATTAGTAGTAGTAGAATATAGATAGTCGAGGTGGTACAGTAGTAGTAGTAGTACATTACATTACATTTAGCACATTTTATCCACAGTAGTAGTAGTATTAGTAGTACATTTTATCCAAAGCGACTTAGTAGTAGTAGTAGTAGTAGAATAGTAGATAGTAGTAGTAGTAGTAGTAGTAGTAGTAGTAGTAGTAGTAGTAGTAGTAGTAGTAGTAGTAGTAGTAGTAGTAGTAATGGGGAAGTCTTTTGCCTTTCTATCTTTTTCTGCCTTTTATTGAGACTACTCAATACTACCTAATTTCCGTGATCACTAGAAATGATGCTCTATGACTATGGTACTACAACTATTGCTACATTTGTCAGCAGAACTACTACACCAAACATGTGTTGTCTAATACGTATCATACTAGTGGTAGTAGAGGTTGCACTACTGTTATGTTGTTGTAATGGAAACAGTACTATGGTATTTATTGAAACCAGTTATTGTGTAATATCTACAGCCTTGCAGTTTATTTTGGAGCTAGTTTTTGCTCTCAGTCATTTTATTACAAATAAGAAGAACATAGGGTAATTGTTAAATGTGCCTTCTTGATTTAAAGTTCCTTATGAGGAATGGACTGATCCCACCTTTGGGTGTTTGTTTTCCCGTCAGGTGGACTTCCCCAACTCGCCGTTGGATGTTTTATACGTGGGACCAAAGGAAGAGCCCAGCCCGGACCTCAGCACACTGGAAGAGCTGGACCCTGATCTGCGACGCAAACTGGAGAAAATCTGCAGCCGAGCTTCCAATTTTGGGTAAGAGAATCTCCCCCGTGGGGAAATTTCAATCTGAGAGTGGATATCATTAACATTTCTAACAATTATTATTATGTTTCAGCCTTTTCTGCTGTTTTCCATCACGTCAGTTCTAAGAGTTTGTGAGGGGAAATTTGGTTTGCAGGAGTGATTTAAAATAGCTCCGACATCATTTAATTCCACTAGAGAGGTGGTCTTAATGTTGCTCAGCTTGATGTGCAAAACAGACCTGCTTCTTGTACAAACACAGGAGGCTTGAAGCAGCTGCAGAATGGTTTAATTACTTCTCAATTTTTTATTAAAATGTCCATCTGCACGAGTCAAAAACAACAAAATATGATATTCAAATTTTCTTTGCAACTTACCACCATGTGAACGGACTTGCATGCAAGACTGCATCACAAAGTTTGAATGCTGTTTAATAAAAGCGGCATCTTTTTATTTTATATATAGAACACGTTTCACTTCTTCAAATGTGACCTCAGGGGAACCAAAACCTCACTTTGAAAAGGTGTGTAATTTATTTACTGTAAGTAGTTTATTCTGAATTAGATTTGTAGTCCATTGATTGCTGGTTTGGCGATTTGGGGACTTAAAGTTCTCAGTGTTATGAGAGTTTCAAAAACATGCACAGAAACAGTATTTCTGGTTAGATTTATCCCCTTCCTCAGACAGCTCCTTGGCCGTCTCTCAGACCACCCGAAATCCGTTGGACTTAGTCAATTTAAGAGGAGATTTTTAAAAGATGCCACTGACTTTGCCAGCCGCAGCTCCCCATAAACGCCTGTATGTTTGCTGCTGCAGTGTGTCTGTTCTCTTCCAGCTGCTCCAGGCCCAGCTAAACGCTCTCTTATGCCTGCCTGCCAGCCAAATCTCCTCCACCCTGCCAACATCCATGAGACTCAACCGGCACTCTAGCACAGAGCGCTCTCTCACTGGGCTCTCACCGCCTGCTGTCTGTCCTGCCCATTCATCCCTGCAGCTTTTGGGACTGCAGCTTCACTGCTCTGTTGTGTGTCCTTTCAGTGTGTGGGTTATTCAATCAATCGCTGAAGGACAAATGTTTGTTTTTCTTACTACAGGGAGGTCAGGGGTCCAGGTACAGACCTGCAACTCTGGTGACATCACAGAGGCAAAATGCTAGCTGACAGATATATTTAACCTCGTTCTTTTTTTTTTTCTTGCTTGAAGCTCTCCTTTAAAAAGTGACTTAGTGGTTTCCGTCGAAGTTTCACATCACACTCTAACAGCACTGAAGGACAGAACACAAGCCAAGAAATGTCAGATGTGTTAAATGTTGTTAAAATAGATTGTTTCCTTGCATGGTGTTAGTCATGTGACTCTCAAGTCTAATTATGTTATTGTCTTCTTGTACCTTTTTATTGGCCCGGGAAAGGTTATTTGCACATGTCAGCTCATTTATTTTAATGAGTTTCACTTTTACACACATTTTCAAGGTCTTGTAAACTAGACTGAGGGTGTGAAGATGGGGGTTATATTTCTTGCTTGAATGTATGATGAGTTGTAGTTTTTTTATCTATCGCTCTCTAACCCTCCGCTGGGTTTCTCAGATGTTTTGAGTTCTTGTGTTATTCTGTTTAACTGATCTTTCCTTGTTGTCTGTTTAAAACATTATTATTGACTCTGCCAAGTAAACTCCTCATTTGGAGTCATTTGATGTTTTCTGTTTATTTTAATGTTGAAACCAAGAAGTAGTTTCTAAACACTGAAAGGCAACATATGACAAATGTGAATTGGTGAAATAAGACTGATGAATCTCAGGAAAAGATGAATAACTCTCTGTCTGTTTTTTCGCCCCGTCTCCAGGCTGAAGAGGGCCGATCACCAGCTCCTATGGGACCATCGGCTTCACTGTCAGAAGGACCACCCCAGCAGCCTCCCTAAGGTGCTGGCCAGCGCGCCCAGCTGGGACTGGGCCAGCATGGCTCACATCCACTCCCTGCTGCACCACTGGCCCCCTCTGCCCCCCGTCACTGCGCTGGAGCTGCTCGACTCAAAGTATGCACTGTGTTCAAGACTCTAAGTTACTACAAGAAACTAGCTATGAAACAGTGTAAATGTAATACTGACGCCTCTATAGGACCTTCATAAATATACGAGACTATCAACAAGAATGTTGTTTACTTCTATATAGTCATTCTTAATGTCTGTCATAATGACCAGGACTGAGCGGGGCACACTGTCAGTTCCTGCTGCAGTAAAATGAGAGGTTTGCTAAAAGGACTCTGGTGCTCAGAAGCATTACCGCTTCTGTCCACAGGGACCGCCAAAATCCACCCAAAATGAAAGTGACTCGTAGTAGCTTTAAACACAAATTAGGTCTATGGCATTGCAGGTCCTTAAGAAATTTAAATTGATGTAAAAAAAAAATAAAAAATTTTACCATGCAAAGAAATAATTATTATATAAAAAACGTTTTTTTAAGATTGAATTGCATGCTCTCTCTTATCATAAAATGTTAACTTTGTTAAACTTAGTCTGGTGTGTGTGTGTGATGAACATGTATATGTGACCAAGCAAAATGTACTTAAAGTATTTTGCTTGGTGGTACTTTCCTTCTCTTTTTAACTCTTAATGATCCTTGTTTGTTGTATGTCCTGTGTCTCATTGTCTTTGTGTGTGTTTGTAGATTTGCAGATACAGAAGTAAGAAATGTGGCTGTTAGCTGGATTGAGAATAGCAGTGACGATGAGCTGACTGACTACCTGCCTCAGCTTGTTCAGGTACAGCTAAAAATACACACACAAATACTACACACACTTTACTACACAAATACTGTGAAACTCAGTCTCACATGTCACTCATTCATTTACTTAATATTAAACGTTTCTTTCTCATGTATTCACTGCGTCTCACTCACAATTCTTCCATCCATCATTGTAAATCACTTTTCTCATCGTCTATGAACAGGCATTAAAGTTTGACTGTCACCTGAAGAACGCCCTCGTCATGTTCATGCTGTCCAGAGCACAAGGCAACATCAACATTGCCCACTACCTCTACTGGTGAGTTCACAGCAGCACTGAAGCAGCAACTAGTTGTCATTTTGTCAGCTGTTTTCAAACAAACTTTGGGAAATGTTGCACAAAGAAAATGAGTCTTATAGGAGCGGAAGTGAACAAATAGGTATCCAAAACAGCTGAAAAAAAAAAACATCCATCAGAAAAAGGTGGTAAATCAAGACGCGATAAGCACTTGGCATTGTAAATGGTCACACTGTGTTATTTAGCTTCATTTTGCCATTGAAAGGGTCCTTTAAGTTACTTATTAAAACTAAAAGATACCTGAGACATTATGATCTCAGTACTAAGGCTCTTTGTAGGGAATGCAGTAATAGTCTGTTGAGTCCAACTACCCGCACCACAGACTTGCTGCTGAGTAGGAAATCAGAACTTCTGCCAGGTAAAAAACAATCAATTTAACATGATTTTCATCTGGCAAAACTTAACTTTTCAACCCCCCACTTAGACAACCCGATCGCTTTCAGTTTTCCTCAGGGCCTAGGAACTAACAACAACAACTCAACAAATTTAAATACAAACTTTATTTATTTGTACAGCCCAAAATCAAAATTTAGCCTGAGAGGGTTTACAATCTGGTGAGCATTCCACATCATCTGTCTTTTGACCCTCGCATCAGAAAAATAAAAACTCTCCAAAACAAAAACCTTCAATGGGGGAAAAAGAGGAAGAAACCTTGAGGAGAGCAACAGAAGAGGGATCCCTCTCCCAGGATGGACAGAAGTAAAATAGATGTCATGTGTACAGACTGAACAACATAATAGAATTACAACACATTCAACCCATATGGCATAAATGACACAACGCCAACTGGATGTCTGTTTGGAACCGTCTCAAGTCCCAGAGCTGTCTTCATCTAGTGCTTCTACCAGGGGAAAACAAAAGAGCTATCCTCATGCGTAGTGGTTGACACACGTCCTTTGTGCATTAAAAACAGCCTTTATTTTCCTGTGAGATCATACCTGCTGGCCGACAGAACTGCATAGTGAAAGCGAGGATTATAGGGAATGAATCTAAACGCCAACGGTGGCCTTAATATACAGCCTTTACATCTTGCATTGCAGAACATTTGCTTCATAATGGTAAATTAAAGCAAATTATGTGTCTACTGCCACTTTAAGCACTATGGCCACATGACAAACAGGCTAGGGGAAAGCTACTGTCCGTTAACTTTTGGCTGTGGATGTGTGTATGACGGCTGCAGGCTGCTGAAGGACGCTGTGCAGGACCCTGCCTGGGGCCGACGCTACGAGCGGGTGCTGGGTGCCCTGCTGTGTCTGTGTGGAGTCAAGCTGAGGGCCGAGCTGGAGAAGCAGACTCACCTGGTCACTCTGCTGGGAGCCGTGGCCGAGAGGGTCCGACAGGCCGGGGGGTCTACACGACAGGTTAATGTGTGTGTTCGTGTGTGTGTGTGTGTGTGTGTGTGTGTGATCTCACTGTATTATCGTACCTCAATCTTTCAGTTAAAATCAATACAACCCTGTTTTTTATCCACAAAGGCAATTCAATTTTGGGCAAGTATAAACAAATTAAAGAAAGGAAAAGTTAAACACAGAGAGAAAACGGGTCACTATATCTTGTATGTGTGTGTTTTGTATTTTTGTGTGTGTTCAGGTGGCGCTGCAGGAGGGCCTTGAAAACGTTCAAAACTTTTTCCAGAGGAACAGCTGCCGGCTTCCCCTCAGCCCCAGTCTGGTGGCTAAAGAGCTAAACGTTAAGGTAACACACACACACACACACACACACACACACACACACACACACACACACACACACACACACACACACACACACACACACACACACACACACACACACACACACACACACACACAGGCTAAGAATAATAAGAAGTTGTCAAATTAGCTTAAAATAAATCAGGGTTTCCACAATATTCAGCTATTCTTTATAACTGTATTCAGTTAAATACGCCTTTCTCACCACACTAGATTAACCTGATCCCTAATGAATTTGCAGTAGTGAATTCATAACTGTAACATTAAATAGAAATGGAACAGAACATATAATCAGGAAACATAAAAATAGTTACATACTATTTATAGAACTGCTGTGGTTCAGACCAGGAAATGAGGTCATGAAGCTACAGTTTCACCAAAATATAAAACACGTCTGTACATATATTCTGTCTGGATATCATTCTGTATACCTCTGGCTTTGTAGAGGCATTTATAGTTTAAATGGTAATTAAATGTAGACCCTAGTAAGACATGACTTTAATGTATCTATAATGTGGATATGATTCAATTGCAATTAGTCATTGGATGGTGACGTTTTTGGAGACGCACAATGATGACATACACTATGTGGCCTCTGGTTAGGTTAAACAAAAAAAACTCTGTTTGGACAAAATAAATCAAAAACACAAAGAAAACCATAAAGAACGACATGATTTAGATGCTGTTGTAAAGCTGCATCTTCTAAACAACAGAACAACATAATGTAATGCAGCAGAATAAAATCATATTGTGTTGTTTGTGTGTGTGTAGGCCTGCTCCTTCTTCAACTCCAACGCAGTTCCCCTCAAACTGGCCCTGGTCAACGCCGACCCACTGGGAGAAGAGATCAATGTTATGTTCAAGGTACTGTACCCACACACAGTATTTGGAACATTATGAAAATGAAACGTATGAGTAGCCATCGTGATATGGTGTATATATATATATATATATATATACACCTGAGAACTGGTTCTTGTGTAACTTTCACACATGCTGCAGTGGTTTCATCAAAACTGTTGTTTACATGCTTCTCATCTCAACACTTCGCCCCCTGGTGGCTGAAGAAGTGAAATCCAAACAGTGATGATAAACTTGCAGAGTGTCGGTGTAATTCGTCTCTGCGTCTGTCTGTTTGTGTGTCAGGTCGGAGAGGACCTGAGGCAGGACATGTTGGCTCTTCAGATGATCCGCATCATGGACCGCATCTGGCTGCAAGAGGGGCTGGACCTCCGCATTGTCAACTTCAAATGCATCTCCACCGGGAAGGACAAAGGTATACAGACCAGAGGACCCCCCCATTATACACAAGAAACTTTCATTTACACGAAGCCACACACATTCAGTTGCCAGTAAATTAGGTACACCTTGACAAAATAAAAGAAACGCCCCTCAGTCTAACAAACTCATGATCCATACAGTTAATTCAACCCCTCTAAACAGTTAAAACTAAAAAAGCAGGGTCGGTCCACCTCCAGTCCACAGGGAGGTGGAAATGCATCTGTTGGTAGCTGCTAAAAAATCCTAGAAGAAGAATAACTTGGAGGTTTAGTTTATTCACTGTTCAGAAAGGAAAATACCTTTCTTTCTGAAATAAAAAGCACCATGGCAACTGGAGGAACAGGTAAGCTCTTCACTCAGGTGTTTGGAAGAAGGAAGTAGTCGACTGCAGTCAGATGGCACAGAAACAACAGAAATTATGAATATGTAATCAACTTGTCAATCATTGGAAACATAACCACATAATGATTCACGAGCAAACCTCAGTCATGGCATCGTTATTACAGCCTAAGGCTATAACTCATTTCGATTGTCCATGGCAGTACAACGAATAAAAAAACAAAAAATGAAGACAGAGCTGACTGACGTGTGCTTGTATTGTGTTTTAATAAAAGCTGTGATGTTTTTCTCAAGGCATGGTGGAGCTGGTGCCGTCCTCCGACACACTGAGAAAGATCCAGGTGGAGTACGGCGTCACCGGATCCTTCAAGGACAAACCGCTGGCTGAGTGGCTCCGCAAGTACAACCCTGCCGAGGACGAGTATGAGAAGGTAGCAACGCATAAAGCATTAACATTTAAAGCCAAAAAGGACGTGAAGCTGTTATTTATTAATAAGTGTTGGTTTCTCATATATTCTGAATCTCAGTTACACCACTGAGCTGCTTTTTAACGCCTTATGGTGTAGACTAGTGGGAGTGAAAATGGCTGAAATATTAAAACCATAATATTCCTTTGACACAGTTATTTGCCTCTGTAGGAGTTAAATAACACACAGTTTATGTGCTTTTGAAGTTTATAGCAGTCGTACAACTTTGTGAACTTTGACGCCTTTTAAATGTGAAACCTTACTCCAAGTTCATAACCTCTGACCCCGACAATCCACGGCACAGAGTTTCAGCCTGAACTTCAGCAGGACGCAGGATTAAAGTTGCCATTAATACATGCTTATATGGAGCTCAGATCTTTTTGAGGCTGTTGAAACTCATCAAAAATGTCATAATTGTTGTAATCACTTGAAAAATCTGGAAAATTAGGGGAAACATTTAATCTATCTGGTCCAAAACTTCACTTCCCATCATGGGGGTACTTGCTATGTAGCCAGCTAAACAACAACATAAGCCTCTGCCTCACACTGATTGTTCATATTTGTTCTTCCCTTCTCTCTTTGTGTCACTCTCCCTCCCCCCCTTCCTCCCCCTGTTAGGCATCAGAGAACTTCATCTACTCATGTGCGGGATGCTGCGTGGCGACCTACGTGCTGGGCATCTGCGATCGCCATAACGACAACATCATGCTGCGCTCCACCGGCCACATGTTCCACATCGACTTCGGGAAGTTCCTAGGCCACGCTCAGATGTTTGGCAGCTTCAAAAGGTGAAAATCAGATATGCCTCATAGCGTGTGTATGCATGTGTGCAAGTAAGTGCTTGTCAGATAAGATGCTTTGGTTTGCTATCAGGGTTGAAAGGTCTTTTCATAAGGGTGAATCAGGATGTTTTCTGTTCCAGGTAGTTATCAGGTTAAAGGTGATGGATCATGTACCAGTTGTTTTCAGTAGGGAATGCTAACACTAAATCATAAAGGACAAACTCAAAGGGCTCTATCTAACACCCGGCTCAAAGAGCAGCGTAACTGTCACTGCTTGTTTCAGACTGACACATTTGTCACTTTGCCAATGGGCATGTTGCTCTTAAAATGAGGTGTGGTCAGGCACAGTGTTGGCATATTGCTATCTTGAGGCAGCAGAGAGCAACTGCGTTAATGGCTTAGTATGTGCAAGCACCCCTAGTCTGATACGCCCTAAATGCACTAGCCCCATGCACTTTAAACCATGCACTATATATCTTTTGAATAGGGCCTTAAAGCTTTGTGCCCAAGTCGTGGTGCTACACTAGACCACCAGAGGAAATCATTTTATCCTATGTATTGTTTTGATGTCATATTTTGTTGTCCTCATTAGGTTGGATTCTAAGAAATTTGAGTTGTTGGATTTACTCTATTTCTTCTCAATGAATGTGTACCTTCAAGCATGACCTGCTTCAAAGCTCACACACTGCACTCATTCCCAGCTGGTGTGCTGCCCTACAACCACGCTATTTTTAGCCTCTGAGCATCTCCACTGAAATATTTAGAGGCTTTGTAGTGTCTTGCTTAAGGGTGTCCCTGTGGTAGCTTTACTGTGGTGCATTCACTCTCCTGATCCAGATTTTCCCAAATGAGAAACTAAAAACCATCGATCACTTCTTAACTTACCCTCTTCAGAGGCTGATGGTAAATTTTCTCTCCTTTTCTTCCATCAGGGACCGCGCTCCGTTCGTTCTGACCTCTGACATGGCGTACGTCATTAATGGAGGCGAGCGTCCCACCAGCCGCTTCCAGCTGTTTGTAGACTTGTGTTGCCAGGCCTACAACCTCATCCGCAAGCACTCCGGGCTTTTCCTCAACCTGTTGTCACTGGTGAGACAGAACACACACACACACACACACACGCACACAAACATAAACCATATGCACACATATCTTTGCACGCATAGAGCATAGGCAGAAAGAGATGCAGCATTAAGTTGAAACTTTCTTATGGTTGTTACTTTGGCTGCAATTAATGATTATTTTCATGAGAGACTCATTTACAGATTCTTTTCTCAATTAAAAGATGAATAGTTTGGTCTATAAATTGTCAGAAAACTGTGGCAAAATTTCCTAGAGTAGAGTTTGTCCAGCCTACAGTCCAAATTCCAAAAATATTCAGTTTATTATTTTATAAAACATGGAAAAGCTGCACATTTTTACATTACAGAAGCTAGAATTAGGAACTATGAGGCATTTGTTTTTTAGAAAAAATAATATAATACAATTAATCGATTGACAAAATAGCTGCAGATTAAATTTCTGTTTATCAACTCTTTGATTAATGAGCCAAGCACTGCAGCTCTAGTTGTTGCGTGGTTGTTCCAGATTATTGTTCTTACATTTTGCAGCTTGGAGCTGAATTGTTTTCTTCCAGCATTTTTCTACCGTCAGCTTCTTTTTCTATTTCAGCCTTTTTAGTAGTTTTGGCCTCTTTGTTAAAGTGTCCTCATTGTTTAGCAGAACCCTTTACTTTTGCACCTGCAGGAGCCACAAGAAATTTTTCCTTCATATAATTCAGTGCTTCACTGTTGTCCAGTTATAGAATATGCTCTACTAAGGAATGATAATGCATTAAAACAACATTTAGAAGTCAAAAAAGGGGGAAAAAATCTAAATATGACTGGAGGTAATTGTCACATTGTATTCTGTTACTGTCTTTATTCTGAAAATGATTGACAGCCCAAAAAACTAAATAATAATTTATAGTGCTTTTACTTTGTCTTGCTGTTATTTAGTGGTATTAACTTAATTCAATAAAAAATCTTAAATATGGATGTACACTATTTTACATTAGTGTATATACCATATATATAGATGTTATGAAATGATGTTACTGTACAAAAGGATGGGTAATAAATGGGTAAATCTCTGTCTGTGTGTTGTAGATGACGTCATCAGGCCTCCCAGAGCTGACCGGCTCTCAGGATCTGAAGTACGTGTTTGATGCCCTGCAGCCCCACAACACGGATGCTGAGGCGACTATCTTCTTCACCAGGTAAGTTATGGCTGAGTGACATGTCCACAAAATGCACTGACTTCTGTCCTCCCAGCGCTGATCCACTCTCAAAAGAAACATATACTGACAGGATGGAAAAGTTTTAAATGTCATTTCCCAAACTCTTGGACAACCTCAAAGTTGGAAACATCTCAAGAAAGGGAGAAACAAATTACTCTTCTTTGCTTTTTTCTCTTTCAAGTTTGCACAGCTGCTATTTTGGCCAGAGCTGTAATTTTGAAAAGAGTTGAGTTGAGGACAATTCTGTTTTGGTTTTTCTTCTGTTGCTACAAACTGTTAATCCAGCAGGTGGCAGTATAAGCACAGGAAGTAAAACAATGGCTGCTGTCTCACTTTACAGCAACAAAAAACTCCTGACACAGGAGAAACAGTATCATGTGGACCTTGTTGTTTTTAAACCAGTTTGGTTAGATTATAACTAAGTTTGTTGACAGAAAAGTGTGCCTTGTGAAAACTTTGTGACAGCTTCAGATCATAGAGAAAACGGCATATTAATAAATATTCCACCTCCACATATCTCTCTCTCTCTGAATCCTCCATATTTCTTTTTTTCCACCCCCCTCCTCTCCAGGCTGATAGAGTCCAGTCTGGGCAGCGTGGCCACCAAGTTCAACTTCTTCATCCACAACCTCGCCCAGCTACGGTTCTCTGGTTTGCCAGCCAACGACGAGCCCATCCTGTCTTTCTCCCCAAAGACCTACACCATGAAGCAGGAGGGCCGCATCCTCCACGCCTCCATCTTCTCCTTCCAGAAGAGATACAACCCCGACAAGCACTACGTGAGTTTCACTGCATCGTGTCCATGTTCCCTTACATGTATTTAAACTGTAAAAAAAACACTGACACCTGATCACATGGCTGTCTCCCTGCCTGTCCTCTCTGTGCAGACGTATGTGTTGAGGCTCCTGAGGGAAGGTCAGAATGAGCCACAGTTTGTCTTCCGCACTTTTGATGAGTTTCAGGAGCTCCACAACAAACTCACCATCCTCTTCCCGCTCTGGAAGCTGCCAGGGTAAGACGTCACCTGAGCCATGACCCTCAGCCTCAGTCTCAATTACTGATCTGATGTCTTCTGACATCAAATTTGAAGTATAGGCAGTCATTTTTTTTTTTTTTCATTTAAAATCTAATAAACCAAATGGACCGTTTCTTTCACATGAATCATGTTGTAATCAATATTCTGAAGACATGGAAGGATACAAATCAATTGTTGAGAAACATGCATCAATAAGTACACGTGTTAAGATCAGTAACAAGCTGATTGTACCGAATTTCAGAAAGGTATTCTAGCAGCTTCAAACAAGGTTGAACACAACCAAGTCACTGCTTATGATAATGATTATGTGACTTATTCCCATATGACATGAATGCAGACTTAGAAACCCTCAGCCTCAGTCTCAATTACTGATCTGATGTCCTTAAGAAATTGTTCAGATGTGGGGTTGTATGAGGTTCTGATCCTGAGTAAGTGTATTACCTACAGTAGATGAAACAGACAGGAGTACCAGCAAAGGAGCGTAGCCATGTTCTGCTGTGGACAGGGGCAGCAGCAAAACATATTTTAGCCACATAAAAAGAAATCTCTCTAAGTGTACGGTATCTTTAGAATATTTTCACCACTTTGCCTTGCCATCAGACAGCCCTTTCTGACGGGGCACTAAAGCTGTTTTATCCATTTGTTCTCTATTCAAAGCCAACAAGACTCCTTGACAAAAATAGTTCATTTTCGTTGCTGGTCTATCGCTGCCGGATTCACCAAAGGCAAGCAATAACAGTAACTGACTAACCGATCAAGGCAGCGGTAGAGCAGCAACTTCCAGTGTTCTGCAAGGTAAAATTAGTGGTTTTGTCAGTGGAGTGCTCTGGCTTTGAAGCGGGCATTGATGGATAAAACAGCTTTAGTTCCCCATCGGAAATGGCTGTCTGACAGGAGGAAAAGTGGTGGAAATATTCTAAATATAGTGCAAACTTTAAAAGATTATTTTATTATTTGGTTAGCCTTTTTTTTATGTGGCTTAAATACATTTTACTGCTGCCTCTGTCCACAGCAGAATATGGCTTTGCTCCTGTTCTGTCTGTTTTTCTGTTAAACTGGTATGAGTACCTCATACAGCTGCAATTAAAAAATTAAAAAACAATCCCTTTAATATAATATACTTTCTTATTGACACATCAGCATTTAAAACATAGTAACTAGCAACTTTCTTGGCATGTTTTGTAGAGAGAATCTCACCTTCTGGATTAATATCCCTTTAACACCAGCCCACTATAACACACTGAACTTTCTCTCTTTATCCCTGTGAGGTTTCTATGCCGACGCCACCGAAGAACTGTAGCTTTGAGGAACATCTGATTCTGTGGAATAGTAAATACTCCCTCCTCATTTCTTATCTCTAGTTTCCCCAACAAGATGGTGCTCGGTCGCACCCACATCAAAGAAGTGGCAGCCAAGAGAAAGCTGGAGCTCAACAACTACGTCCACAACCTGATGAGGAGCTCCACTGAGGTCACCCAGGTACACATACGCACCCGAACACACAGTAATCAGTGAACTCAGCGGGACAATGTTAGTATTCTGAACCAGTCAATGAAGTAATCTCATGTTCTCTGTTTCTAGTGTGACCTGGTCTACACCTTCTTTCACCCGATTGCACGAGATGACAAGACAGAAGGTTTAGATGCCACGGCCAAAGCACCAGGTAAAAGAAAACCTGATTATAACGGATTTTGCGACCAGGTTGCTGATCATTTTAGTTTGCTAACAGACTGTTTCTACCCAAGAGAAAAGTCTATGTTATTTCCTTCATTCCTTCACTCTCGTGGTAACAACTTCCTGAATGTGATAAGTGGTATCTGACTGTTGCAGAGCCTCCACTGAGTCCAACTTCTGGTCGGGTGGAAGGAGAGGTGAAGCTCTCGATCTCCTACAGGAACAGCAATCTCTTCATCATGGTCATGCACATCAGAGATCTGGTAAACGGCGATGATTGAATACATAACTTGAGAAGCTGCTTTGACAGACTGTTTATCTTTTCCGTTTTCATATTATTAATCCATCCCCCCCCCTTCTCCAGGTTTCTGAAGATGGAACAGATCCCAACCCATATGTGAAAACCTACCTGCTTCCAGATCCACACAAGACTTCCAAACGCAAGACAAAGATCTCGAGGAAAACCAGGAACCCTACTTTCAATGAGATGGTTAGGAAATACTAAAAAAGATATTGTATTAATTTATATATCTGATGTATTTATTCCTTGGTTTTAAGAATGTAAACATAAACAATGGAGGCTTTTCTTTTGAAAATAAGATTCTGTTAAGTTGTTCATTAATGGCCACCAATATATGAACTTCATAGCCCCTTTGTTCCCTTTTCCCTCCTCTTCCTCCACAGTTGGTGTACAGCGGCTACAGCAAGGAGACCCTCGGCCTGCGGGAGCTTCAACTGAGCGTGCTCAGTGCCGAGTCGCTGCGTGAGAACTACTTTCTGGGCGGCATCACGCTCAGACTCAAAGACTTTGACCTCAGCAAGGAGACGGTCAAGTGGTACAAACTCACGGCCGTCCCCTACTTCTAACCCCGACCTGCCTCTCTCACGACGCCGGGATCGACTCCGCGTCTCCAGACAAAAGCTGCATTCTGATCATATGGGAAAGAGGGAAGATGAGGCCTTACTTGAAAACACCGGTCACTGCATTATTTTCAGTTCATATAAATACTATATCAGAACTTCATTTTCACTTATTGGTTTATTTAAAAACTCAAATTTGAAGTATAGACAGTCATATCTTTTTTTCATTTCAATTCTAATAAACCAAATGGACCGTTTCTTTCACATGAATCATGTTGTAATCAATATTCTGAAGACATGGAAGGATACAAATCAATTGTTGAGAAACATGCATCAATAAGTACACTTTTTGAGACGAGTCACAACCTGATTGTACAGAATTTCAGAACGGTTTTCTTACGGCTTCAAACCAGGTTGAACACCACTTAGTCACTGCTTATGATAACGATCATGTGGCTTCGGTGGTTATTCCCATATGACATGAATGCAGACTCCTTCAGACGCACCCTGGAAGGGCGAACAAACGGGCCGAGTCACAAGCCCTCAAAGCGGAGCCTGCTCTCCATTCGTCACTATTTTTCTCTCTCCCTCTTCAACTAATCAAGATTGTTTCTGTGACAAACAATCTTCACTTATTTTGTCTCTCTTTTTTTTTTTTTCTTCCTAAACTATAACGAAAGAGCTGTAATGTTTTGTACATTTTGATATTAGAGGACCAAAACGGCTTACTATGATGAGAGTATATATAGATTGACACGTTTATTTTTTAAGGAATAGAAAAAAGGGGGGCTTGTTTTTACATTTTTCCTTGTTTATTTTCTATATAGACAAATGGGAGGCATCAGGGTTTCCTGCTTGGCAGCAGACACTTCTGGGTAGAGTAGTCCAACACACCAAATTCCAGGAGATCAACAGTGACCTTATGATTCCCCTAGAATGTGCCAACAGTAATGAGAAGGACGGCAGATCAAACCACTCTCCCACATCGAGAGCTGAAAAAGGGTGCCTTTGTTTGTGCTCACAATCCCCTTTTAATGCTCAACTTGGCCTTATTGCTATATATATATTTTATTAACAATGTGATATGTCCTTATTATAGAAAACTCTATATTCTTTAAAGTTAAATCAGTAGTTCTGACAGAGCAGGTTTTGTGGGCTGCGACTAAATGCACACTACCAGGTCTTTCTCTCGTGTTATTACTTGACTATTTTCACACAGCACACGTTGAAAGGGGAATTTGTATCATAAGCTTTGGAACACGCTCTTATCTGTGCTCTGGATGAAGAGATTGTAGTTGCCCAATAACGCTGATCATAAGTCTGTTTCCTTCAGGTGGTTCAAAACCATAATTCAGACCTTTCAGAATGCAGTTGAGGGACTTTTTGAGTTCAAACTGGAGTCTGGACGTGAGGCTGTCTGAGGCAGCAATACCACACTCGCTCCCAGTGCGTAAGAGTGGTGTAATGACGCCGTGATAACTGGGTAAAATGTTAGCAATAAACTGCCGATGAAGTCCAGCTCCAGCCAGGTTTTATGATATTTAAGTGAGAAAAGACTGAATTTCTTTGAGGAAATGTCAGGCAAACTGAACTCAGATCAGTGCTTGAAAAGGCAACTTTAACTTAAATCATCTTCACAAAAAAGGGAACAAGATTCTGAGCATCAGCTGCTCTCCTCTCCCCTCGCTAACTATAAATCTAAAGTTGTTATTAATGTTTAATAAAGAATTTGAATTTATTTGAAAATGTTTTTTTTAAAAGAGAAGATTCTGCAAGACAATTATGATCTGAGAGCATCACTCACACTATGAATACTAGTGACTTGATCCACTCTTTTAGTGACTGTACAGAGAAAACAAGCAGAGTTTGTATTAACATGGCCAGTTATTTATTCTTAATTGGTGACCTGTAACCCAAATGGATCAGTGTGTACTGTAATCCCTCTTTCCTAAGGCAAATTAAATGTTTTTGGAACAAATATGATGCGTCTCTTTGTTTCTGTTGTATAAAATGTGACGGGTGAAGATAAATTGTATGATGCATTACAGACCCCCAGCAAGGACCTTCTTACACTGTGACTCTATGGGTACATTTTATATATATATTAGTACCAGTCAAAAGTTTGGACACACCTTCTCATTCAGTGGTTTTTCTTTCTTTATTATTATTGTTTTCTACATTGTAGATTAATATTGAAGACATCCAAACTATGAAGGAACACATATGGAATTATGTGGTAAACAAACAAATGCTCAACAAACCAGAATATGTTTTATATTTTAGATTCTTCAAAGTAGTTGAATGAGAAGGTGTGTCCAAACTTTTGACTGTACTGTACATACATATATATATATATATATATATATATATATATATATAATATATATATATATATATATATATATATACTGGTATAATTGATTGGGGCTTTAAGAAAAGACTTTGATAAAAGGCCCCTCAACAATACAGACCATGTTGGTGATGACTTTGAGACCAAACTCAAAGTCATCTAAAAAAACATACAGTTTTAATTAATATGGTGCCTACACAATATTATAAAATGTTGCATACCCAAATTAAAATCTATTATACACAGTAACTTTGCAGCCTGCTCTGCTGAGTCAATATTATAGCCTATATATAAATCATATAATAATAAAAATATAATAAATAAAAATACATTAAAATGTTTTAATTATTGTGGTACAGACGAGAAGAAGTTTAAACGAGATTCAAAACAACCTGAAAATGTACAAAGACAAAGACTGGGGATAAATATTCAGTGAATATTGGTGAGTAGTTAAATCTAAAAACAATCTCAATGTCCTGTCCCTGAAAGATTTACATTACGTTACATAACTATAATTATTCTGTCTGTATTTATAAGATTTTTTTTTTAATTATTGTGGATTTTTTATTTTTCTTAATTTAAAATACTTGTTTTTTTCTACTATGTACCTTGTTTGCACTATATATATGCTGCTGTAATCCTGTACATTTCCCTTATCTTATCTTACATTACGTAAAATTGCGTAACAAAACAATAAAATATATTTGCATGACTTTCTAATACTTCCATACTTGACAAAATGCAATTATCAGTATGATCAATAATATTATTTTCTAAGTTTCTCTCAGAATCAGAACGTTCATGACGCTCTCGAATGCGTAAGGCGACGTCAGTGACGCGTTCCCCTTGCGTCATTACGTCACGTCCGACGCAGCCGCAAAATACCGACGTCTGACGCGTGCACGGCCTCTCTTCCTCCACCGCCATCATGGGTCGCATGCACGCTCCCGGGTGAGCTCTCTTTTCGTGATTTAAAGTTGTAATATCGCGGATAAATATTTATTTTTATGGCACAGGCTCGCTTGTGAACATATTATGGAAGTCTGAGGAGCGATTCTGAGACATTTAACCCGGAATAGAAGGCGAGAAATCGGTTATAAATGCGGACACGCTCTCTGCCGCTAGCTTTAGCATTAGCTTTAGCTTTAGCATTAGCACCACGTTTTTCCACTGCTTGACTTTGCCTTCTAATTTAAACAGTCACATGCAACACATTCACATCCAAAATGCTTTTTATTTACTTGCTCTTGACAAACATAACTAAACATTTGTTAATAAATCATTTTTATCAGCAGCTAGCTTTAGCTTTAGCATCCATTCACTGCACAGGTTTGCAGGTGGTTAGCTTGGGTTACTAGCCACTTTAAACTTGAAACATGTCTTTTTCTAATGTGTCCTAACTAAACCAATGTCTCTCCTCACAGAAAGGGCCTGTCCCAGTCAGCTCTGCCTTACAGGCGCAGTGTCCCCACTGTAAGTAATGCCACAAACACATGTTTAAATATCTATATTTCATACGTGTGTGTGTAATAATAATCATTTAAATGTGACTTGCAGTGGCTGAAGCTCACATCTGATGATGTCAAAGAGCAGATCTTCAAACTGGCCAAAAAGGGCCTGACCCCCTCTCAGATTGGTAAGTGTTTCTATGGGATAGAGTAGTGGTTCTCAAATGGGGGTAAAATAAAATATATTTAAAATTAGCATCCTTTTAAAAATAGTTATTTAATAAAATATAAGTGTAAGTTTATCAACTGAATTCAATGCAATCTTCAGTGTTTGATAAATCAGACACTGATGGCACAGCGTTGTGTATTACATCTTTTTTTCAACCTAAAATGCTTTACGCTGGTTAGGGGGTACTTGGCTGAAAAAATATTTCACAGGGGGTACATCACTGAAAAAAGGTTGAGAACCACTGGTCTAGAGATATTTTCATATCTCTAAAAAAATGACCTCAAAGAGTATTCAGTGACTGAGTGTGAACATACTACTTGGTATGTAGGACACTTTAACAGTCTCTATAGCTGATGTGAAACTGATTTAAATGAGAGTAGTCTTAGTTGAGCATGTGGGGGGATTGCAGAATTAGTATATTTGTATCTTTCTTTCATACAATGCTGCTTTACACAGTTGTTAGATTTGCAACAAAGTTGTATCATAGTGGTGGTTTTCTTTTATTAAATTGTTAAGCAAACTTGTCTTAAAGAAAACTGGTTTGTGAAAAGGCCTATTGCTATTGGCTAATATAAGCAGGGACGTTGACTAATTCAACACGTGTTGTAGATCACATGCAGCCACTGCCAATATTCATTTGTCTCAAGTCCCTAACTTTACCAAATCAACCATGTCACTGTTATAGACATATTCTATATCACATGAGGGCAATTTTTAAGAGCTTTATCAAATCAAGTAGATTAAATTAGTTTGGACGAAGTCGTTGTAAATGATAGCATTTACTTTAAATATTGAGTATCTAGCTTGCATGCCATTTTATTTATCTACTTTAGGGCACTGGTACTTTGTAGAGGACTATATGTCATATTAGCTGTTTTATGAACTTGCTCCACTTGAATGTTAACTGTACGACTACAGTAAAGGTCGGCGAAGGGCAGTTTATCAGGTTAAGTTGTCCACACTTATTGACAGTAAGAGAATGTGTAGATTGTTTGACAGTATTGACTACTTAATTACAGTATTGCATTTTAGGTGTGACATTTTCCCTATAAAAAAAACATTAAGTGGACTCCTGAAGGTGTACTGTTCAACTTTATGTTATGATCTTATACAATTGCAACCAATCAAGGATGTATAGATTAATGGGGAATTTTTGTAACATGGTCTCGACAAGCTGGCCTTTATTTCAATCAAGATTTAGGTGTTTCTATAAATATACAGAAATATATTAATGGATTGTTGTAAAGAACTTCTCTTCAACTTTGTGTCTGATCTGACACGAAGCGGCAGGCTTTTATCTATATGATGTTGGCACCAGCTCGGTATCGCTGACATAAGCTTTTATGTTTATCTGGTTTGTTAACAGCATCATCAACAATCATTGAAGAAATCCCTTTTGCTTTTGAAATATTCTAACGCTTTGCCTTTTTCTGTCACAAGAGAGCTGACCTGACAGATGAATAAAGCAGATAGAACCCGTTTGTTGTGCTCAACGTAGTGTCCACGTTTTAAGCCTGGTTGTCACCTTGTCCAGGTGTGATCCTGAGGGACTCCCATGGTGTGGCACAAGTACGTTTTGTCACTGGCAACAAGATCCTGAGAATCCTTAAGTCCAAGGGTCTGGCCCCAGACCTGCCTGAGGATCTCTACCACCTCATCAAGAAGGCTGTGGCTGTCAGGAAGCATCTGGAGAGAAACAGAAAGGTAAAACAAGACAAAGCCCCAAAACCTACCGAGGTTTAAGAGTGGCACCTGGTTACCTGAAGGCTCGGAAAGTCTGTCTTCTTATATCTATAATATGCTGTCTGAGATGTTCGTAGCTAATTTTCTAACCATATTATGCTGAGTGAGTGGGTTACAAAAAAGTGACCTTTTAATATGGAAATGCCACCAAATGTTATGCCCACATAACTTGGATAAGCTAGGCTTTTTGGGGGTTATTAGGATCGAGTAGAGATTTGTTTAATGAAATTAGGCATTTTTTCTAAAATTGAGTTCTTATCAAAATGCTCAGAGTAAGATATAAAAGAGAAACAAAAAGACAGTAAATGTGCTGTATGTAAAGGCATTTATTCAGGATTTCATGGGTGGGTTCACATGTTCAGTAATACATCATATGTTGCACTGTATATCCATAACATTTTTTTTACTTTACTTGCAGGACAAGGACGCCAAGTTCCGCCTGATTCTCATTGAAAGCAGGATCCACAGGCTGGCCCGTTACTACAAGACCAAGAGAGTACTGGCCCCCAACTGGAAGTAGTACGTATTGGTTCTGCTTTGGGAAGCGTTCCTTGATGCCTTTTATTTCTCAATTAAATTTGTTTTATATAATTAAAATGGCCACGTTAAACATAATGATGTTATAACGATTGAAAGATGCACAAATCATTGTCCTGCTCTTCCCTTTATTGAGAGTATTGATATTTCTGTTGTGCTAGAAAAAGCTGGAGGTAAATTAGCAGAGTGGCTACTTGTGCCACATCTGCCAGTCCCCTTCATACATTTACATTAAACATTTGGTTAGGCCTTTATTTCCCACAAATTTACATTTTATGAATTGGGCTATGTGCCTTCCTGGATAGTAATTAATTGGGGGTAATTATAACCGAATTAATTGTTTTGTATAGAAAACTTGACACTTGATTTTGACTTTTTCCTCACAATGTAAAGTAGTCCTAACATTGTTTATAGATGGATGAATCCCAAGCATGTGTATATATATAATGGTGGTAGTTTTGAGGAGTGCTCCCTCTAATTGTACGTTTTCTCTTTGTCTACAGCGAGTCTTCTACAGCTTCTGCTCTGGTGGCATAAACGCTACACTTTTGGATAAATAAAAAGATTGAAATTGGAATTTTTTTCTCTGGTCTTTCTTTAAATTGCCAAGTGTTTAACAGATCTTGTTAATGAAATATTAAAATGTATGTTTAGAAATAAAAAAAAAAAGATATTAGATGACGAGACAGTGTTGTGATAAAGCAGACATGTTCTATAAACTAAGCAATAATTATGAGACAGTGAAATTGAAACTGCACCCTTTGAAGTACAGTTTGCTTTTGAGACTTTAATAAACTCCAAACCATTTGACTTTCAAACAAATAAATGATTCTATAGCCTGATCAACATGGGCTATAACGACTGAAAGATGCACAAATCATTGTCCTGCTCTTCCCTTTATTGAGAGTATTGATATTTCTGTTGTGCTAGAAAAACCTGGAGGTAAATTAGCAGAGTGGCTACTTGTGCCACATCTGCCAGTCCCCTTCATACATTTACATTAAACATTGTTATGCCTTTATTTCCCACAAATGTACATTTTATGAATTTGGGCTATCTGCCTTCCTGGAGTGTAGTTAATTGGGGTAATTATAACCAAATTTAAAATTGTATTGTAAGGGCAGAAACAAAAGTTTGTCACTTGATTTTTTTCTCCTCAGTGTAAACTAGTCCTAACATTGTTTATATATAGATAGCTATAGATAGATGAATCCCAAGCATGTATATATATGGTGGTAGTTTTGAGGAGTGCTCCCTCTAGTTGTATGGGTTTTCTTTGTCTACAGCTTGTGCTCTGGTGGATTAATAAAAAGATGAAAATTGGAAAATTTTCTGTGGTTCTTTGAATTGCCAAATCTTTAACAGATCTTGTTAATGAAATATTTAAATATGTAAAAATGTTTAGAAATATATTAGATAACTAGACAGGGTTGGGAAAAGCAGACATGTTCTGTAAACTAAGCAATAATTATGAGACAGTGAAAATGAAACCGCACCCTTTGAAGTACAGTTTACATTTGTGACTTTAAAAACTCCCAGCCTTTTATCTTTCAGAGAGTATGTGTTCTTCCAGTGAGGTGGAGGCCAATAAAGGGATTTCCTCTCGGTGGGGAATTACTGGCAGTTTCCACGCGTCACACGTCCCTCACGTTACGTGAAACAGAAGGCGTGTTTTCATTACGTGAGGGGGCGGGGCTTACGGTGAGCGACAGCCACGGCGTCCAATCACAGCCTCGCACTACGTCACGTTTGTTATTATAAAAGGAGCGCTGTTGCAATAAGGAGACATTACTCTCTACTACTACAAAGAAGACACTACACAACTCAGAGACATGGAGACATTACAGGAGAGCATCTGACCGGAGGACAGCAGGAAAGAAACAATGGAACAAAGTTGCAGAAAAATGAAGCGACAGCAAATCGACGCATATCCAAATCTGTTGGTCTTTGACGAGGAATATCAGAATACGTGAAGAAATTTTTTTTTTTCTGTCAACATAGGGAAAAAAAACATCTGTTTGTGCAAGAAGTAAAAAAAAAACAAAAAAATTGTTATTATGGCTAAAATTGTTGGTAAGGGTTGTGAACGCACCGCGATGGAGAGGTTCGGCTGCGGAGGAAAGGCGCTCCTGCCCTGGACCAAACACATGCTCACCGTGCTGTGGGAGCAGCTCAGACTGCTGGTCCAGGTCATATACTACACCTTCATCTCAGGTAAGACACCTTCTGTTTTGTTCAGCCCAGTTCTATAGTTTTCAGATGCATAATATAGTTTTTTTTTAGATTTAGGATATGTGCAACTGTACTGTCAGTAATATTTTCTGAAACTATTCATATTGCCAAATCATAGTCTGGTACCAGGTGTGTTATTCTGGTGGGAAATAACTTTTATTAAAGTGTATATATTTAGTTTTTCTTTGCTTAAAATCTATTCAATTTAGTTTAACACATATTAGATTTAGGATATGTGCAACTGCAGATGCATAATATAGTTTTTTTTGTGTTTACTTCACTACCATATTATTGCAGTAATACCTGTTTAGTCCATGTGGTACTACATACACTGCAATAATAGTTATTCTGTCTGTATATGTCATATTTCAGTTATTGTGGATTCTATACAGTTTTATTTGCTCATTTGCTTATTTATAATACTTATAATATATAAACAATGTAATACAATAGTTATAATAGTTTCTATCTGTACATATAATATTTTAGTTACTGTGGTTTCTTGCTTATTTATAATACTTATTTTTTATCTTGTTTTTGTTTACTCTGTCTCTTGTTTGCACAATCCTCTATGCTGCTGTAATCCTGTACATTCCCCCGCTGCGGGACTAATAAAAGATTATATTATTTTATCTTATCTTATAGGAGTTTTATATTGTCACCTTCGAAAATGTCATTTGATTGAGCAGTTCTATTTTTCCCAGACAGCACAGACTTCTGATATTTGTATTATTATTATTATCTTTGTTTAAGCAGAACAAAAAGAACCAAAAGCATTTTCGTTTAGTTGTGTTATTTTCATGGGAGATAGGAGATCATAATTCAACAAAATGTAACATGAAATCATTCTATTTTTCCATCATTAACATTTCTCCCCTTCTTTTCCCAGTTTTCCAGATGTTCCGGTTTGAGGTTCACGTGAGAATCACAGACGAGACGGGTCAGCACATCCAGCACATGACCACGGCAGCAAACCCCACCGAATCCTTCCTGTTCTCCTCGCTGTTCGACGGCGACAACGGAGTCATGGTCGGCGGTTCGAATCCCCTCTCTAACTTCTGTGCCGACGTGGGCGACTCCTTCGCTGGGAAATCCACCGCCGAGGCCCTGCTGTCCACTTTACGCGCCGACGACCTGTGCTGCGGATTAGTGGACGATTTTGTGTCCGGCAAAGAGGACGGCATCTTTCTGGGACACCAGTCCAGCTGGAAAATGGGCTTCCCCGGCGACTGGAACATCTTTGTATCGAGCAGCGACAGCTCAAACGACGGCTGCCATAAAAGCACTGAGAAACTCTTCAAGCAGGAAACTTCAGAAGAGGAGAGAAGTTTCCACTGGAGTAGCGAAGAAGACCAGAACGTAGTCGAATTTGACAGCGAGGAAAGCAAGGCGCTCTGGGAGTCCCTGTCGAAATCCAGTGATCCGTACAACCCCTTCTTCTTCTCTGCCTGCATTTCAACTAACACAAATATGGGGAGAAGTAAAGGCAAAGCGACGGACAGCGACGCTGACCTCATGTCAGTGAGCAAGGCCAGCGAGGAGATGTCGGGGCCTCGAGGCCTGAACATCTGGGTCAGCCGCTCTGACAGCGAGAGCAGCTGGAGCAGCTGGGCCAGTTCAGAGGGTTCGAGCCCCGAAATGGACGAGGAGAGCGAGAGGCTCCTGGAGTTCTTCAGCAGTCCCGACGACCCCTACAACCCCATGTGCTTCACCGCTCGCACGTTCAGCAGCACATCACCTCAAACCACCACCTCCACCACAGTCTCCAAACAACAGGCCTCGCTTCCTGCACCTCCATCCAAGTCGGACACGGAGGAGAAGGAGAGCAGCTTTCCTCCTTCATCTGAGGACGATGAAGAAGAGCAGCTGTGGAAAGCTCTCTGCCAGAAGGACGACCCGTACCACCCTCTCAACTTTCAGGCCTGCTTACAGAGCTCCTCGGCAACAACGCCGCCGTCTGCAGACGATCCGGATGTCCACCACACACAAAAGCTACCCACCAAGGGAAATAAATGTGAAAAAGAGCCCAAAAAAACAAAGAAATCCACCAAGCCCTCGCTGCCAGAGAGGAAGTTAAAGCATCACTCTCATCCAGACACAACACTAGTACCCTGGAAGAAAAATGGACAAAAACAGCAGTCACTGCCAGAGGAGGAGAGGGAGAACAAGACCAGCAGCACCCAGAAAAAGGTCATTATCTAATAATAACGTATATTTAAACTGCCAGACAGGATTAGATGGAGCTTTGAATGAAACCCCGGTGGGATTTGAAGTAAAAAATAGCCTCCTCTGTAAACATCCCAGAGAACTGAAATGGGCTTTGATACATCAAGACAAAAGGTTAATATCACGGTTAATAAAACAGCTTTTGGAAGTAATAAAGTAATATAGATGCCAATGTTTCCAAAACTAAGAAATACAGCTTTGCCTTTAGGTAGATGACATTCAGTTTCATTGGGCCGAGTTGATACTGAAGAGCACGTGATCCCTTATTTTAATTTAGTACATTCATATCAGAGGAGTGTCTTTGCTGACTGCTGCAACCTCTTGTGCTTAGATAAGGTCTGATCCCTGCCTCAGCTGACACATACTGCTCAGCACACTGTGTTAGGCTGAGCTGTTGTTTGTTGTCGGTTAGCAACGCCTCGGGTAGTCATGACTAAGCCATGTCATGTGACTGGGGCGAGTCAGCAGAGAGTTTGGCTTCCGCATTGGGCTAAATGTAAAGTTGCAGCAGTACTGCAAACAGTTTTAAGTCATTCCCTGTTTCATCAGACTCCGAAAATAGAGCCTGAGGCAGAAAAACAAGTCACAGTTTATTCTGATTAGACACCTGTTTAAAAACAGTCAGTCAGTCAGTGCTGGGGAAGTTTTTTAGGGTATTTACACGTACAGTTTGAGCCACATAAAACCTAGCTCTGAGTGGTAATGACCACCTATCTGATGAGTTTTATCTGAAGTTTAGATACCTTTTTACTTACATAAGTTGCCAGTTATAAACCCGCAAAATACACAACAGACATCAGTAGCGTTTTAACATAATGTACTAAACATTAGTCTCAATTTCTTGCTGATTTCAGGTGCGGTTTTCTCCTCTGGTCCAAGTCCACGTCATGCGGACCTGGCCGTTCGCTCGCCAGGCGTCTCGTAAAGGACACTGGGAAGAAATGGCTCGAGACCGGGACCGCTTCCGGAGGCGGGTCCAGGAAACGGAGCCGGCCATCGGCCACTGCTTCACCGAGCCCCACAGGGAGAGGATGAGGGCGTATGTGGACGGTGCCTTGAAATGAACAAAAAGTCCCGAAAACACTGAATGTTTTATTTCCTTTTTTTGGATGAGAACTCTCGATTGGTTGCAATGCAACAGTGATTTTGATTTAGGCCAATTAGGAATTTGATGTTAGGCCAACTTTAATGTTCGGTGTCAAGTTGAACAACCTTGTACCTCAGAAGGTTTTTTACATTTTGTGACTGTTGCACTGACTGACACTTTCTCATATTAACCTCAGCATTAACGTGTGGAATGTTGTTTTTGTATGCCTTATACACTGACCTAGTAATGTAACTTATTTATGCCCTATGGAGCTTGTTGTTTATTTTTTACCGTTGGTTTTAACCGTTTGTGTTTTTATATTTGTGTGAACAAACCTGCAGTGGTGAATCTAGAAGTTAAAAGTAGATGATGAAGATATCGTAAGAAAGCAGAGCTTTACAGTACAAAGTGTTTTGTTTAAGCATGACGTGTTGATATGAAGTTCTGGTTCCATTCTTGTCCTATTGTTCAAATAATTTAGTTTTTGATATATTATGTTTTGTCTTGTGTTTTCTTATTTGATGGACATGGATATATTTATTATTATTATTATATTGATTGGAAAGATTCAAACACTTTGTCCGATGTGACTCAATCAGCTTCTCATGGTAACATCGTGCAGCCAGAAAAATATGTCAGAAAAATCGTTGGTAGAAGATTTGTTATTAGGTGCTTTCGCCAAATCAATAAACTTTGTTACACTGTATCATTGTTCTCTGTTTCTCAGATCACAAAGTTTGGCGGTGAAGGGAGTCGTGACTTTTATTGATTCTACTTCACATAAGACAGAATGTTAACTAACCAAAATCACTTCCTGTTTCTGCGTCATGCTTGGTATGTTCTTAGAATTACTGATCCATGTGATACTTCCTGGCATGAGCGTAATAGAGAAGTGGAGGCGGAACAAAATGTCCCAGAACTATGTAAATAACACACACTGGGTCAGATCTCTGTGGGTTGTTTTTTAAAGTAGAGAATGTGTGCAGTAGTGCACGTTTCAGCTGTGAGAGCCTTTTGTAAGGACACACTCCTGGGAATTGTCATAACTAAAGGCTGAGCGGTTTAGATAAAAATGAATTCATGATCATATCTTCAGATGTTGCATAAAAACATCATGAGTGTATCACTGATACTTGTAAAATCCTACACAAAAGTCACGCCGACCACAAACAGTCTGCCAAAGCAGCAGAAACATGCAGAAAACATTTGATAACATGAGTTATAACATTTCACTGCAGCACCTTTAGCCTAAATACAAACCAGTTTGACCTCTCACCCAGTTTGGACACACCCAGTGTGTTCAGTGGATTCCAGTGAAGTTGTACAGGTGCACCTATGTATGACACTCACATATGGTGAGACAAAGGTTACTGGATAACCTGGCTTCCTTTAGTAGTGATTTAAACACATTGTGCTGTACCTTCAACGTCAGCGACGAGTTGGTGATTTTCAAATTTAAAGACGTTATATTAAAACATGGATGGCCAAATATATATATTATTCTTTACATAAGGAGTCACGGGCCAAACAATAGTAAATGCGTAGTTTTCAGCCGACTACATTGCAAAAAATGTCAGTGTTTCTAGACCATAGAAAATGCATTTTCTATCAATATAACTGATACTTTTAAATTCTAATTACTATGTGCCCATTTAAAGTAAAAAAAAAAGGCAGAAATTGCCAATCATTTATTTTGAATTTTTATTTTTCTTGGCCTAAATATCCAGTTAAAAGATCACGATGTAAATAGTAGATGTAAACATGTACGTTTAATATTAAGATGTAAAAGAACAGAACAGAGAGAAATGTTCAGATATTGGTTTCAGTACGAAGAGAAAATGTCACTAAATGAAGTTGACATCTAGTGTTTAAACTCTGTTCTGCAATGTACATACTGTGCAATTTATTAGAAACATCCTCAAGCCATAATCTTATTATTTCAAAAGTCTGGCCACCCGACAACATTGAACCTGCCTATTTAAGGATTAAAGGCTCACCGCTTGTAGTTAATATACCTGCTCATTAATGTAAAAAAAACTGGTATAAAGGTATAAAGTCTAGACATCTTTAATCTGCCACAAAACAAACAAATGTGTCCTTAGTTTTACATTTATTCATACAGCCTCGTTAGTTTTCCTCCCTGTTATGTTTCTCAAATATTTAAAATCCAGATAAATGTTTTCTGTATGTGCAAATTGTTAAAATACACATACACGCCTCATTGTATGGCTCCTTCAACGCTTCCTCCTCATGTACCTTGTGTCTCTCTCTCTCTCTCTCTCTCTCTCTCTCTCTCCCCTCCAGACACACACACACACATATGCACGCACACACTCAGGAGCTCATAATTTCCCAGAGGGCCGTGTGTCTCCGTGCAGAATAACTGCTGTAAGGCTGTCGTAAGACAAGGGTTAAAAACACCGAGTATGATGAAATGACTTTCCAGAGGGATGAAATCAATTAGCAGCTCCACGACACTCTCTGCACCCGACCCACACACACACACACACACACACACACACACACACACACACACACACACACACACACACACACACACACACACACACACACACACACACACAGAGCATGGTGCAAAGGTGAGCAATTGCTGACACTGTTGCTGTGTCAACTCAGCGGTGGGTCTTTTCTGATGTCCTCCCCCCCCCCCTCCCTCCCTCCCACATGTTGTGTAGGTAATTGATCTCCTGCTGCTCTTGCACACAGAAAATATGAAGGTTCTTTGGTCAAGATATTTGTTCGAAGTTGAACAAATACATTTTTTTTTCAATATGGGAAGAGAGTTTTGTTTGCTCCTGTTTTAATATTAAATACCTGAAACATTTGAGATATATCACAGCACCATTGAGGGTCTATGTGGAACCACTCCAGCATGTAGCTTCAGAAAACCTTTCAGTGGTCTTTCAGTTGTTCACAGCGCCAGAATGATCTGAAACAAGAAAACCATTTTCAAGGAACTGTTATTAAACTAAAAGTCTGAATCCTATTTAATTATACTGAGATTTACTGCAACATCCAAAGACATCTAACCCGACATTCAACCAACCAATCAGCCCAAAGTCCAGTCCACAATATGAAGCTCAAATCAAAGAAATATAACGTATACAAAACAAACTGTGTTATATTTATTGTTAATAAGATTGATTTGTGTTTTTGGACATCATTTTACTAGCTTTTTTCAAGTCTTTAAGCTTGTAAATGAATTGTTTTTGGTATCAAACCCTCTTATTTGTTAAGAATCTGAATGTTCTTCCACTACTGATGTTTTTTGGACCCCTTTCTTTTGCATCTTTAGTTATTTCCAGACATCGTAACGTGCTTCCCATGATGCAACACCTAGGAATCATAGAGTATTATTTTTTTAGATGCTTTGTCTTTGTTCCTGGGGCTTTTTAAGCCGACCTGATGACATTAGCTGTGAGCTGAAACAATAAAAACAAACTCTAATATCTAGTTTTTCTTTTGTGTGTGAAGACAAAGTGATGGCTGTTGTTTTTTATTTTGTTGGATGAGGATTCAGCGTCCTGCTCAAGGGCACTACAACAAGATACAAATCTCCATTTCTCCTCCGTTATCGCTCCCGCTTTCCTTTCCCTTTCTCCTTTTTTCTTTTCGAAACCCCACTCCTCTCTTTGTATCTTTGTCTCCATCTTTCTCCTCCTCATCCTCTCCCAGCATCATTAGCTCTGTGGCCTAGGCGACCCCGTCTCCAGGCAACCGGCAGGAGTGGCGAGGCGTTGAAAGTATTGCAGGTGATTGCAGCAGAATCAGCAGCAGCAGCAGCAGAGGCAGAGGCAGTGGGTTTCCAGACACACACACACACACACACACACACACACACACACACACACACACACACACACACACACACACACACACACACACACACACACACACACACACACACACACACACACACACACACACACACACACACACACACGTGGTTGCCCCTCTCGATCGCCTGCCAGAGAGGGGTATCTCCTGGGTCACAATTAGCTGATGATGCAATCTACCAGCAGCTATTGTGTCTGACACCGGCTCACACAGACAGATGGTGAAATGCAAAAGGCAACAAAGCCAAAAATTCCTGTTTATACATCAAACTTAACGTGCAAAACACCCAAAACCAACACCCATATGCCTTTTAATGGTGTCTCTCTGTTCATTTATGTCTTCTCCTTGTGACTTATTCAACATTTAGGATCCACAGGGATTGATGCTTTCACTTAGATTCACCTGGTCTGGCTCAGTAATTAACAAGTGGACTTAAAGGTCCCCTGTGAAGCCTTCAGGGGCCTCCAGAAGGCCAAATAGGGAGTCATTCACTTGAAGAGAGTGAATGAAAACAACTATTTAAAGAATAATCCCTGTCATTCTGAACACCCATACCAGTAATTATGAAACAGACACTATGTATAGTGAGTGACTCACACATATGAACACTTATCTATTCCAGTATGTGCTCATGAGGATTAGGATCTCTGACCAACGACCACACAGGCTAAACACGACGTATTTACATGTAGCTCTGTGTGTTTGTGTCAGTGGGAGAATTTGAATAAGTGTAATGTTTCATTTAAACCACAGAGGGATCCACCTCTCCTCCTCTCCTCCTCTCCACCTCTCCTCCCCTCTCCTCTCCCTCTCTCTCCTCCCCTCTCCTCTCCGGTACGTGACACTACACACACACAATAGTGACTCAGGGTTGAGGGTGATAAAAAGGCCACGTAAAGTGCAATAATCAAACTGCAGATCTATTAGATTCAAGAGAAGTATTACATTACATTACATTACATTACAGTCATTTAGCAGACGCTTTTATCCAAAGCGACTTACAGGAAGTGTATTCAACATAGGTATTCAAGAGAACTACTAGTCACCAGAAGTCATAAGTGCATCTCCTTTCTTAAACAAGCATCTTAAAGCATAAACCAGAGCAAAAGTATAGTGCAGAAGCAAATTACTACGAAAACAATAATTGCAACAGACTAATACGAATACAATAAGTGCAATGAACTAATACGAATAGGATAAGAGCAATAAACTAATACGAATACAATAAGTGCTACGAGGAAGGCTCAGGGTAGAACTTCTTGAAGAGGTGAGTTTTTGTATTGTATCATAATAAATATTGAATTGCAATATGTCACTTTCTAAAATCTAAACAGTTAATAAGTCAAAAAAGACTTGCCATAGCATGTCCTTAAAAACCTTGCAAATTAAATTAAAAGCAGTAGAAGAAGAAGTAGTATGATCTTGTACATAAGTAGCATTATTACAGTGTGGAAATACTCTATAACAAGTAAAAGTTCTGCATTCAAAATCCTACTTGAGTAAAAGTTTGAGCATACAAATATACTTCAAGTGCCAAAAGTGAAAATATTTATATATTTATACAAATTATATTTTTAGATCATCATTATTTATGCATTAATGTGTCAGTTGGTAACGTTTCTGCACATTTTAATTACTTTATATACCGCCGGGTAGCTTGTGAATGTACTCCCGCAGATCAATAAAGTCTTCATCAATCATATCCTATAATAATCTATCATGATTAATATTATGATTATATTTGTATTATTTATCTGAACATACAAAGTCATAACTAAAGTGATCACAAAATGTAGATTTTTTAACATCCTGAATTGTGGTCAAGTAGAAGTATATGGTTCCAGTAAATGGGAATACTCAAGTAAATAGTACCTCAAAAATGAACTTAAGTACTCTTCTTGAGTACATGTACTTTGTTACTTTCCACCACTAATTATAAGTGGTATTAAAACCAGAAATTTGTTTCATGCTTTATTGAAAGTGTTGTTTTAGTCTTTTGCATGGCGGTTGTCATGGCAGCAAAATATTCCAATTTAATGCACCAGTGTGTGTGAACTATTTGGAGCTTCCTTCCACACCCAGATGACCATATTTGGACATCATGTTTCCCAGACAAGTAAAATAAAAAAAATAAAAACACAGTCTAGACCGAGAAATGTGTATCTCTGCTGCCCCCATGTGGTTAGAATTGATAACTTCAAGTTTTCAGTCATTTCCTGTTCATTTGTGCCTTTTATGGTATAAAAAACAGCAGAAGCAGCTCCAGTGAAAGCTCTTCATCTTCCTGATTATTTACTCTTGTCTTCCTGTATCTGTCAGAAACAATAGAGTAGAAGTAGTAGTAGTATTTGTGCAACAAGAGGAAACAAGGAAGTCCTTACAAAATAATAATGTAAAAAAGATAATTCATATTTTATCCTCAAAACATTTAAATCTAAATTATTTTTACAACTTGCAAAATGGCCTTGGTTGGATATGAAATGAAAATAATCAAACCTCAATCAAACCTCCCTCTTTATGCCATGATTAAGAAACAACATATTTAAATACGGTCCTGCAAAATAATGTATACAGGAAAATCATCTTATTTCAGGGGATTGATACAGAACAACAATTACACTGTAATCCAATCCACTAAGCTGCTTTTGTTGGGATTCCTCCCTCTGATCCGGCTGATGGACCGTCTTCTGACTGACCAGCAGCAGCATCCGTCTGATTGAGGAACTGAGCTTCTGTTTGAGAAGATTTATGTTTAAGTCCCTGAACTTCCTGAGATGATCCGGGAAATCTGGACGACAACAAATTAGACCTGCTGTTGTTTGTTGTTTTTCAGAATCTAATAGAGTCATGCATTCAACAGTTGATCTAGTGGGGTTGTTAAAGTGTTTCATCAGACAAATGTTCACGAGGAGGCTTCTCAGCACAGAGAGGAATGTTTAGTCATCATCTTAGATTAGCTTTCCATGTGACATCACCGCAATGTTCAGATCGGTCTGTCTGTCAGTGTGAATAAACAAAGTTCCTCCAGGATGGCGTACAACCCTCAGATTCTCACTGTTACTGTTACTAAGTACTTTTACTCAAGTACTCAAGGTACTATTTAGGTAGATTTTATGCTACTTTAAACTTCTACTACACTACATCTGATAGGGAAATGTGGTACTTTTAACTTCTCTACATTTATTTGACAGCTGTAGTATCTCGTGACTTTTCAAATTAAGATTTCACATAAAAAGACATTTGAATTTGATACAATTTGGTAAACATTAAACCAGTGCCTGCTCTAGTTCCTCTATTGATTACAAATGATACATTTTTAAGTTGATTTAATTTAAATAACAATCCCTAAGAGATCAGATAACTCAACATTTCTCTAAAAGATTAGAGATTTGTCGTAAATACTGCTAGAAATTTGTGCAGCAGAGTTGTTTTCTTCTTTCCTCTATCATGAATCACATCAGATTTATCTAGTAGTTGTGGCCCACTGGACTAAACTATCCAACTTCCCTGTGTAAGGTTATTTAGAGAGCTCTACTGAGTGCTACTTGTGCATTGTTAATCAGAATTAACAAGCTGACAATCTAAAAAAAAACATTCACCGAGCAAGTACAATTTTTACATTTGATACTTTGATACATTTTCTATTATAATACTTCTGTGCTTTTACCTAGGTAAGATTTTAAATGAATAACTTTTACATGTATTTAGGTACTTAAAAATCCTGGTATTGGTAGTTTTACTTCAGTATTAAGACCTGAGTACTTCCTCCACCACTGTCTATGCTGATGTGAGCTGCACTACCAAACAGCTTCATGTCCATCAGACTGGGAGGGGAAGGAACCGATAAGATAAGATAAGATAAGATAAGATAAGATAAGATAATCCTTTATTAGTCCCGCAGCGGGGAAATTTGCAGGCTTACAGCAGCATAGAGTAAAGTGCACACAAGAGACATAGTAAAGAAAGACAAGATAAAAATAAAAAATGAAAAATAAAAAAATAAGCAATAAAAACAGTAGAAAAGTGGTTCGAGCTCAAAGTCCAGCAGACACCGGATCAGTCCTCAGTCTTCAGTCGGTGGTCTGATTACACTTCATTATGTTTACCTCCATTAAGACTCATAGTATAGAGTTAATGTGAAAGGGAAATTCACGAGTGACCTTTAACCCACATCTTAGTCATTTTAACATGGAGACACCATTGTTGCTGCATCTTATCAAAAGCTCTTCATAAAATATTTCATCTTTCTAAATCTTTGCAGTCAGTTTGAATGGAAAATTCCTCCACATGCTCACTCAGAGTCCAATCTGGTGCAATGAGTTTAGTTGTGCTTTGTCAAGGCTGTGTGACTCAGCACAGAGGAACTCAGTGACATTTGATTCATAGTGCTCAATAACACAGATCATCTGGATAGGTAATTCATTTATCTGGTCTTGGACAGTTTGTATTTTCTGTCCAGACACTGATGTACTTTGTTGGGAGTAGTTCTCTGATAAACTGATTACAATGTGACTCATGAATTATCATCAAGAACTGATTGATTTTGAGTAGGTTACAGCTAACATCTCAAAACTTCTGCTAATCACATGTGTACTTTGCAGTAAAACCTTTTTCTGCTTCTCTTCCAAGATTCAGTTGGTACTCAGCGCTTTCATGACGAGAAATATCTTATTTATTTATTGTTTGTTGACGCTGTTGTCAAGAGGTGAACAGCTGGACCGAAATCTGACTCAACAAAAGTGTATTTTCTATAATCAGTCCCATCAGCAAAATTCCTCTATGTTTTTCCATTTTTCATAGGATTTAATAAGATAATCAGATGAAATAAAATCAGTGTACCATCTGTCCTGTATACTTTTGTTTCATAGCCAGCTGGAGGATGAAATGGCGTCTGTTGTCCACCGGAGGGAGACAGAGTGATATAGAAAATGTCTCAGATGTTTTGTAGTCTTTTTCTGGAGTCTTCTAAAGAGGCTCATCTTAACGATCACTCACTTTAGAAACAGACTATAGACAAAAGTAAGAAGTCTAAAATGGCAAATTTAAAAACACTTTTTTGGTTCACTTAGGCAGCTGGGTACAGAAAACTCTCTGTGTATTATTTTCACAGTGAAACTTGATATTTGTGACAGAACATCCTAAACTCATGTCTCACTTAGAAAGCTTTTTTCTGGAGCTTTTGACCAAATCCCTCTGCCTTCTTCATTGATTCATCACCTGTTTTAAATGCTAAATCTGGTCGCTTGATAACAAAATCGCAGAAAAAGTCCAGAAAAAGGTGACGTCACCTTAATATTCAGGCCTTGTGTTTATCATGTGTTTTACGAATAGTTCAAGCAACATTTAACACATTTCATGGTGCTCAAAGTGATTTGATCAATATTCAAAACCACCTAGAATTAAAGTCTTTACTAGTGCAGGAATGTTTCTGTCTCTCTGACTGATGTTTGGACTCTGAAACCAAATAGTCTCTTTCAGGTGATCAATTTGAGGTTTTTTTTAAATTTAGGAGCATGAAGGGTGAAGCTCAGTCAGGCCTGAAGGCTGCTTACAAAAGTCACAAGCCCTCTTATGGAGCCCAGTCATGCATTATTCACCCCACATTTACATAGGACACAATGGGGCAAACAGTGCCAGACGTGTGCACGACCGAGCTGTGTGCAAATATTTTTGTGTCTCTGAATTTCTTCGCCATCTGAAGTTTTTTTTCTGCCCTGCCAGCGGATGTTAAACCAATCCGGACAAGTGCAACGACCCTCAGACTCTCCACCGAATCCCTCAAAGCTTTGGTCAACAACAGAGAGAGAGAGAGAGAGAGAGAGAGAGAGAGACTGCAGATTAAGAACGATATTGTTTCCGTGCACATTTGTCTTCTTACCTATCTCTCTTTCTCTCTCTCTCTATCTGAAGGCTGTTTGCTGAGGGCTTTCTGTGGTATTGTTAAATAAACAGTGGTTGGATTAGCCATGAATTACTTCACATTTCCTTCACCGTGATGTAATAGTTCTGCGTGACACGGAGCTCCAACAAATAACGATTAAGAGATTTACATTGCTTCTCTTTGTGGGAAGAATCTGTGAGATTTTTGGATAAAAGTGTTGAACTCATGAACTCGTTTTCAGAAGAGCAACATTGCTGAGTGAACAGCAGACCGACAATATGGTTCATACAAATAATAATTATGTCAAAAAATAATTATTGGTTTGAGCTGCTTTATTTATTCATCTCACAACTCTGTTTAAGCCTGAGCTTGGTGAGATTACTGACACACACAAACAAACAAACAAACACAAAAATGCTGCACAAATAGAAGAGAACAAATAAAATAAATATATATATATATATATCATGGTAACAAAGGCTAGCAGAGAAATGAAGCCATGAAATCAACACTGACCATCCTGCTGTTTGAACTAAAGCAGTGCAGGATATTTATGCAAAACACATTAAAATCACAAAGGCAAATTGTAGGAAAACATTCCCTCCCCGCTGACTGAAACCTTCCAGATTAACCTCGTTTACACAAATGATATTCTGGCATGGAGGTTCGCATGCTTCCCTGCCAACAGTATTTAGAATTTAAAAAGGAAATCTGAACTGTGTCCAGTGTGAAAGGGTTCTTTCCAGAGGACACGGCAAACGTTTCCTCTTTAATGAACTCACTCATTCACTTTCAGTTCTACATCTGCAAAAACACGTGTGACCGTTAAGAAACGTAACATTTTCAGAACGTTTAGAGCTGCAGACGTCGCCTCCTGCAGGCAAAGGAAAGTGTTTCCGCTGCTACAGTTTCAACATTTGTGCCTCCTGAAAGCTTTAAGTTTATATAGCTGGGATCTTAGAAAGTTAAAAGTGTTACATGGGACACTGTTAGATAGAATTAACTGTTGGCTAAAATAAAATAATTATGTGAATAAATGTATTGTCTATTTCTTATAACTAAAATCTATGAACAGGACAAAACATTAAAGTTTTTAGCCACTTCATCAACAGACAACTGTTCACAAATAGTCTACTCATTCAGTCCATGTGTCAGGACCTTCGTAACCCAGATTGCCTTTAAGTGGCACAATTTCCAAATTGAATTGTCGCAAATAGCAAAATATCTTTTCTTCGCTGTAGATGGCTCATGTTGGACTGGAAGTCCGGGTCCGGAACTGAAGGTCGAAAGCTTTTGCTGCTGCATAAGTGACCTCAGGTGTGAATGTGTAACCTCGCTGGTATGAAGCACAAAGGACAGGCTGGGCTGCTTTAGCCTCCTTATCTTCATATTTTTTTTCATTGACGGCACATAATGTCTGGGTTTAACATTGAAAATCACACTTTCATTTTCCTCTACAGTCTCCTCTCAGATCTCAGTTCCTCTTATCAAATAATTCTTTTTTTTTTCATAGTCACTGACATGCTACATTCACCTTCCTGTGTCTTTTCTGATTTTATTTTATCAAAATGAGCCCCTGCAGGTTAAAGAAATCGAAAAAGACAACATCTAAAACAATATATGTATCAAAAGAATACAATATATGTAAACAAAATGGGTTTTGTCACTTTTTCTTACAGAACTAAGGGACATCTATATTTCTGTCCCTTAGTTCTGTATAAAATGAGGCCACACAGTTTAGTAAATCCTTCATCCTCCTTGTCTCTGTGTTTGTGTGTTTGATTTCTCTTTGTTTTCTCTTGTGTCTTTCTCCAGCATCACACACACACACACACACACACACACACACACACACACACACACACACACACACACACACACACACACACACACACACACACACACACACACACACACACACACACACACACACACACACACACACACCTGAAGATACTGTTTGTCCTGTTGGTTGTTGTTTTCTTGGTGAAACCGGGAGGAAATCAAGCTTCTGTACCCGGCTCAGAGTAAAGTAACAAGAAATGACACTGACTAAACACAAGGACAAACACAGCCGACATGTTTACAGTACAACAATAATGTCAACATGATGGAAGACAGCACAATAAAATGCATGAACTGACAAATGAAATTCAGCATGAGAGAGACAGCCCTTAATCCAGGAAATGAAGTCATAATGGATGTGAGTGTGTCAATCAGAGTGTCTCTTATGTTGAAGATGGAAAGAAAGAGAAAGAGAGACAGAATCCAGGACTTCTTACTGTTTGGTTCATCAAACAGAAACTCATATAAATTGATACTGTTGAGATATGTGCATATTATTCATACATCAACAGTGTGCATGATCATGCATATATATATATATATATATATATATATATATATATGTATATATATATATATATATATATCCACATACACTTTAAAGCTTCACTAATTAATATTTCATATTAATAATAGATCAAAGGAATATGTGTAATGGGAAAGAACACACAGATAACTATCACCCAGTTCTCCTCCGGCCTGCTGAGCATTTGAGCATCTTTCAGCTAATTGTTTTGTGTTTTTTTTTTTTTTTCAATTGAAAATACATTATAAATAAAGAACTGCTTACAGTTATCACTTACCTAATATTTGTCTGCATTTAAGTCCTGTCTATCAACTCAGAGTCATACATGTTCCAGTGCTGTGTTCAAAATGTTCTTTAAAGGTCCAGTGTGTAAGATACAGTGACATCTAGTGGTGAGGTTGCAGATTGCAACCAACTGAACACCCCTCTGCTCACTCCTCCCTTTCCAAGCTTGTCGGAGAACTAATGTGGCTTTCAGATAAAGTTCAAATGTGAAAAGCCCCCTCTAGAACCAGTGTTAGATTTGACCTTTCTGGGCTACTGTAGAAACATGGCAGTGCAACACGTCAGCACATTTTACATAGTAATTTGGTACAACAACTTGCAATTAAAAAATTAGTTTGGCAGGTGTAGTGTAGTAGAAATAAAATAGTTCCTCCATGAAACTGATCACAACAAGCTCTGTGGGTTTTCTTGAGTGGCCTGGTCATGATTTCTGGAGAGAGACGCTGCTGTTGAGTTTTTCAAATGCAATTTAAGGCGCTTTGAGAAACACAAGCTGAGCACCATTGAGTCCAATTATATTGGAGAGAAGACAGACATCTCTACGGCCGACATCTCCGACACTCTGAAACTCCCAACAAAACAATCCTAATCGATAAACAACACCACAGGGAAGGGTAAAAATATGTATTTTTGATTTTCAGGTGAACTGTCCCTAGTTCACACTTATCTTATTATGTAAGTTCAGCGTCAGACAGCATGGCAAGTTCAGTGTCAGGACAGCAGGCACCTGAACACACACACACACACACACACACACACACACACACACACACACACACACACACACACACACACACACACACACACACACACACACACACACACACACACACACACACACACACACACACACACACACACACACATCCATTGCAAGCTTTGATTTACTGATCTGTTAGCCAGTGTTTTTCCTAACTTGGCTGGAAAAGTCTCCATTGTTCTTTCCACGATGTGAGCACTTTATCTTTTCGCACAAATTCACTCCGAATGGTAGTAAAATCCCCCGGGGGCTTCCAGCGGCGAGGCAGTGTGTGAGCTGACCTCCACCCGCTCCTTCAGCTCTGTCTGCCTCGTCAGGAGTTTCTGTTGTTGAGGTGCCTCCAAAAACCAAGTGCTGCCAAACTAAACTACCAAACTAAAAAACCAAACAAGGCGAGGAGAAGAAATCAAGCTCATGCACACAAAAGATGTGAAAAATATGCTCGCCACCGGTAAAGTCATTACATTACATTACATTACATTACAGGCATTTAGCAGACGCTAAGTCACAGTGTTTAGGATAAACGGTCAAATTGAGCTTGATGAAAGGGTTGTCAGGGAGATCCTGCTGGAAACTAGTTGAGAAATGATTACAAAACAAGAAAATGACAATAATAAAATAAGCCATGGGAAGTTCAACATGCTTTATTGTTAGAAAATGAAAACCTCATGCTCTAGGGAGTGATAGATGAAGATCAGTGTGATAAACATCAACTCAGTCTTCCTGTTCTTCCCACCGCGCTCCACCCTTTTGGAAATTACTGTTTTTGGCGAGGAAATTCCTGCCGACTGGGAACTTTAACAACAGCTCAGGTCAACACAGAGTGGATTTCAAAATAGTAGGTCTGGATGGAAAAACATGTCAGGATGTTGTCATGAGCACGCCACCACACGTCTCTTGGATGTGGAGGTGCTTTCTGGAGACGGAATTCCAATGAGCTCAGACTTCCTGGCGAGTGACTCAGAACAAACGGTGTCTGACAGCTGACGGAGGCTCTTATTGAGTCTTAAAGAGCCGCCGAGGAAAGAACCAACAATCCGTTTGCTGCGTGTCAACATCAGAGCCCCACTGACACACCAGCGTGCTGATATAACTGTTTGATATCGGCTTATCACAGAAGTATTAGTATCGGTGTATATGTTGACCGATAGAAACTGCAGGATCAGAATGTGAAGTGATGCTTTGTTTTGTCATTTCATTTTTTATTTCATCTGTTTTGAATGTTATCAGCCCTTTAGATGGCTGCTTTCAGTTGATATCACGTCCATAATTATGTTTCAGAAGGGCCAAACTGCCCTTTTAAGTTTACCAGAAAGAATTATGTGATTTGGTACTAATTATAGGAAAAATTACTGTTGAGATATTGTTCAATTGCTAGACCCTCAATCAATTAATTCCAATGAAAAAAAAAAAAAATGTTCAGCAGAACATTCAATATGCAATATTTGACTGCAGGCAATTTATACAATTAATCCCATATGGGAAATAAAGTTACTAAGCATGAGATAATCATGAATGAATATTCATCTGGAAAACAAAAACTGCTGATATAGAGATAAAAAGTGAATAAATTCAAACTCAAAGAAATGTGTCTGCATTTCTCCACAGTTAATATCAAGTTATATTGTTCTTTCATTAAACTTCTTAGAAAACGGGTAAAAAAAGGGTAACATTTTTTTTTACCCTTTTTTAAAATTAGAGTTTGTTTTTATGAATATTATGTTAATGTATTTATTATTAGCTAATGTGATGATGGAATTTGAAGTAAGGTTTACCTTTTTAAAGTATTTTTGAGGCCATTTTACCCTTTTTGTTCACTTGTTTTTGATAGCAGACGGTACAGCGAACCACAGTACCATCAACTGCCATCATCTTGATAGTAAAATTAATTGTTCATCTGTCAAATATCTTAACACATGTTTCAATATACAACATTTTGTTCCCAGTCTGCATGTTACCAGTGCTGAAAGAAACAAACAAACTGCAGGCTGATAGGAAGAGAATTAGCCTGTAAGTGGAGTAATTAAAATCAAAGCTTTTCTTAATGACATTCCTAATTGATTAAAGGGAGTCTTTAATCTCATAATCAGCCTCCTCCCGGTTAAATCACTTTAATACTAAAGTTGCAAATAAATTAAAGAGCCCAGAACCAGCTCATTTTTCATTCACTCTCCCAAACGAATGCCAGAGAAACACTGGTAGAACGACTCCTCTCCTCTCAGGCTGTTGTGATGCCTTTATGTACTGACAAAAATATCGTAACTATGAATAACTCACATTAATAACCCCTCAAATATGACACTTAACAGATAGGAGTTGTCTTAACTAATATCCCTGTTGGAGAGATGTGATTGTGAGTGAAATTCGATAAACATGTGTTTCACTGATAGATATGGAATCCCTCAATTTGTGAACTGTGTGTTTATGCAATGAAAACTAACTGCATTCAAACTATAATGTGAAAGTATTATGTTAATCATAAAACTTTGTGTCTGAACCAGGTAAAGCAGGTATGACAAGGTGTGAAAACTGCCACATAACTGAGTCTAACTTCGCTTTTGTATTTTGAATGAAGTGGCAACAGAGCAAAGCAATTTTGGCAGTTGAGCCCTCGACCTTATGATTCATGAATAACTTGTTCTTCCTTTGTGCAGCTTTGGTGGCAAACATGGGGAAAATCAACAAATTAAATACTGTTGTTTTTGGGCGCTCCTGTTATTGTACTGACAAAAAGTTTTTTGGTCAGCTTTTCATTTTAAGTATTTTTGGGCAATTTTGTCTTCATTAGATAATGAAAAAAGGAAGAAACAAGGGGATGAGGCAAGAGAGAGACTCGGGATGACATGCAACAAAGATCCTTGTCTGGACTTAATATGGCTGCAACTACACGGTCAGCATGTTGAACCCTTATGTCACCAGTACACCCTTATTGTCACATTTGTTTGGTTCACATTATTCACCTTTTCCTCACATTACTAGGGCTGTAGCCAGGATTTAAGAAATATTGAGGTTTAAAAGTACAAATTCCCCTGGCAGAAACTGTTGACAAGCCTCAAACCAAACTTAATGCAAATTTTAAGTAATTTAAACAGAAAAAGTGAACTTTACTGCTTAGTTACATTTTCTGTAAATGCTTTTATTGCTAAATTACAGTCTGGTCCGAAGAGTTTTATTCTGGTGGGAAATTACTTTTAATCTAATTTTGTATATTTTTTTTTGTGTGTGCCTAAAGTCAATTATATTTTGTATAACACATATTCACACTTTCCCCACATAACTAGGGGCTGAAGCCAGGATTTTAGACTTACTCAGGTTTAAAAGTACAAATTCCCCTGGCAGAAACTGTCGACGAGCCTCAAACCAAACTAAGTATTTTAAGCAAAAATAATCAATTTAACTGCTCAGTAATATTTTCTGAAACTATTCATATTGCCAAATCATAGTCTGGTACCAGGTGTGTTATTCTGGTGGGAAATAACTTTTATTAAAGTGTATATATTTAGTTTTTCTTTGCTTAAAATCTATTCAATTTAGTTTAACACATATTAGATTTAGGATATGTGCAACTGTAAAAAAAAAAAAAGAAGAAAAATCCTCTTATGTCACTATAATTAACTAAAATTAAAGAATGTAAGTGAGGACCAGTGCAGTCTGCAATAAAAACCAAAAGACTACAATCTCCTTCAGCTCTAATCATGACACTAATACACTATGCAATACAATAGTTATAATAGTTTCCGTCTGTATATATAATATTTCAGTTATTGTGGATTCTTTAACTGGTAAGAAACCTTCTGTTTTGTTGAGCCCAGTTCTATATTTTTCAGATGCATAATATAGTTTTTTTTGTGTGTTTACTTCACTACCATGTTATTGCAGTAATACCTGTTTAGTCCATGTGGTACTACATACACTGTGCAATAATAGTTATTCTGTCTGTATATGTCATATTTCAGTTATTGTGGATTCTATACAGTTTTTTATTGCTCATTTGCTTATTTATAATACTTATAATATATAAACAATGTAATACAATAGTTATAATAGTTTCTATCTGTACATATAATATTTCAGTTACTGTGGTTTCTTTACTGTTCTTTACTGTTTTTTTTCAGTTTTTTACTGTTTTTTTATTGCTCATTTGCTTATTTATGATACTTATAATATATAAACAATGTAATACAATAGTTATAATAGTTTCTATCTGTACATATAATATTTCAGTTACTGTGGTTTCTTTATTTTTTTTATTGCTCATTTGCTTATTTATAATACTTATAATATATAAACAATGTAATACAATAGTTATAATAGTTTCTATCTGTACAGTTCAGTTACTGTGGTTTCTTTACTGTTCTTTACTGTTTTTTTATTGCTCATTTGCTTATTTATAATACTTATCTTTGATTTTTTTTTTTTTTTTTTTACTACGTCTCTTGTTTGCACCATCCTCTCTGCTGCTGCAGGGACTAATAAAGGATAACAAAGGATTATCTTATTTTATCCTATCTTATTCTAGCTCAGCCTCATGTGTGTTTTCCAGCAGTGCTCAGATTTCCGTGGCTCCAGAGGAGTGCCTGAAGGCGGCGCTGGCCCTAGCGGTGATCACTGAGCTCTCGGGAGACTCCATGGAGAGGCAATGAGATGAAATAGGACTTCAGACCGGATCATGGCGGCGCCTCTCGGGCGGGACGCCTTACCTGAACACTGGTCCTACGGGGTCTGCAGGGACGGCAGGGTCTTCTTCATCAGGTGAGCGCATTTGGAGCAGCACCGTGCGCTTTACTGCGCCGTCTCTCCCGGGTTTACGCATGTTGGAGCGGTCTCACTGGTGTTTCTTTCCCTGGTGGTGTAACAGGTGTTTTTCTCTCTCTCTCTCTCTCTCCATATCTCTCTCTCTCTATATGTGCGTGTTTGCAGCGATGAGGTGCACACCACCACCTGGCTGCATCCGCGCTCAGGTGAGCCGGTGAACTCCGGACACATGATCCGCTCAGGTAGGTGACTTAAGGTTAACTTCATCCAGGCTGTGCGTCGCTCACCTGTGGTTAACTCCAGGTGTCACTCACCAAGTCTGCCATGTATATATTTATATATTTATACTGTTTTTTACTGTTTTTTTTTATTGCTCATTTATAATACTTATCATATATAAACAATGTAATACCGCTCAGGTAGGTGACTTAGGTTCATCCAGGCTGTCACCTGTGGTTAACTCCAACGGGCTGTGGCGTAGTGGAGAGCAAGGTAGTTCTCCAATCAGAGGGTCGGTGGTTCGATACCCGGCTACATCAGTCGATGTGTCCTTGGGCAAGACACTTAACCCCAAGTTGCTCCTGAAGGCCATCGGTGTGGACTGGATGTTGCATGAATGTTAGTTAGAGTCTGATGGTGGCACCTTGCATGGTAGCCTGTCATCAGTGTGTGAATGGGTGAATGATATGTAATATACTACTGACTGTAAGTCGCTTTGGATAAAAGCGTCTGCTAAATGACTGTAATGTAATGTAACTCCAGGTGTCACTCACCAAGTCTGCCATATATATTTATATATTTATTTATTTATTTTTTTATTTCAGACCTACCTCCAGGATGGGAGGAAGGTTTCACGGACGACGGGGCCAGTTACTTCATAAAGTAAGTTACCTGTATCTGCGCATGGCTCAGAGTTGCGCACGGCTTAATAAAGCTCATGGGACTTACCTGTCTGACCGCCTAATGACCCCCCCACCCGCTGCTTTAAGAAAAAAACAAAACTTGCAACATAGTGTCTTCATCTGCTGCTGTGCAGTATCTGTTGGGGATCATTTGGAAACATATCCACCTTTACAAAATATGTCCACAAGGATTTATTTGTTTGTTGTGTGTTTATGCAATAAATGTATATCAGCAAATTTATTGTTATCTGATATTTGTAATTCTGTTATCAACTTCCTGAGGAGTGTAAATACATGGGGTATGCATATGGATACAAACCATGTGGAGGGTCAAAAGTTATTAAAAGTAGTCCCCCATAGTGTCTTCATCTGCTGCTGTGCAGAAGATGAAGACACTATGTTCAATTAGTGATACTGAGATGTAGTAGTACTCAGATCTTCTAGGGAAGTAAAAAGTAGCAATACATTTACATTACATTACATTACAGTCATTTAGCAGACGCTTTTATCCAAAGCGACTTACAATAAGTGTATTCAACATAGGTATTCAAGAGAACTACTAGTCACCAGAAGTCATAAGTGCATCTCTTTTCTTAAACAAGCGTCTAAAAGCATAAACCAGAGCAAAAGTATAGTGTAGAAGCCAATTACTACGAAAACAATAATTGGAACAGACTAATACGAATACAATAAGTGCTACAAACTACTACGAATAGGATAAGAGCAATAAACTAATACGAATAGGATAAGAGCAATAAACTAATACGAATGCAATAAGTGCTACAAACTACTACGAATAGGATAAGTGCAGTATACGAATACAATAAGTGCAGCGAACTGATACGAATGCAATAAGTGCTAAGCGGAGGGCTCAGGGTAGTACTTCTTGAAGAGGTGAGTTTTCAGCCTGCGCCGAAAGATGGGCAGCCACCAGTGTAGAAACGAATACAAAGTACACAAATGCTTAGTGCTTAAGGAAAATAACATAAATAAAAGCATGCAAATAAACTTTCTGCAGAATGACCCATTTCATATTAATATACAGTACCAGTCAAAAGTTTGGACACACCTTCTCATTCAACTACTCTGAAGAATGTAAAATATAAAACATATTCTGGTTTGTTGAGCATTTGTTTGTTTACCACATAATTCCATATGTGTTCCTTCATAGTTTGGATGTCTTCAATATTAATCGACATTGTAGAAAAAAATTTAAATAAAGAAAAACCATTGAATGAGAAGGTGTGTCCAAACTTTTGACTGGTACTGTATAAATAAAATAAAATAAAATAAATAAAATAAATAAAATAAATAAAATAAATAAAATAAATAAATATAAAATAAATAAATATAAAATAAATAAATAAAATATACAGTACCAGTCAAAAGTTTGGACACACCTTCTCATTCAACTACTTTGAAGAATCTAAAATATAAAACATATTCTGGTTTGTTGAGCATTTGTTTGTTTACCACATAATTCCATATGTGTTCCTTCATAGTTTGGATGTCTTCAAAAAATATATAAAGAAAGAAAGAAAAACCATTGAATGAGAAGGTGTGTCCAAACTTTTGACTGGTACTGTATATTATATTATTGTATTCTTATTATCGATGCATTTAGTTGCACATTACTTTAATGTGGCGGCTGTAAGAAGGTGGGACTACTTTTAATAACTTTTGACCCTCCACATGGTTTGTATCCATATGCATACCCCATGTATTTATACTCCTCATGAAGTTGATAACAGAATTACAAATATCAGATAACAATAAATTTGCTGATATACATTTATTGCATAAACACACAACAAACAAATAAATCCTTGTGGACATATTTTGTAAAGGTGGATATGTTTCCAAATGATCCCCAACAGATACTGTATTTATGGCAATTTGTTGTTTCTTAGCAACCGACGTGCCAACGCCAGTTAATTTTGACCCCAGACCTTAAAAATGATGTAAAAATCTTTTATTCATTTGGTTACTTTCCACATTTGACAATTCTTCCATATTAAAACAGTTGCCAGAGGTACATGATGGCCTAAAAGTTTTTTCTAAGATTGTTCTCTTCTCTGCCAGGGTTTAATTGTGCTAATTGCTGTATTTAATAATGCATTTATTCATATATCTTGGCCTAGAATGGTCAAAGTTAAGGTCAGTATGTCTTAAAAGTTATAGCATAAGTGAACTAAGTGCATATTATGATGGAATTGGGGTGAAAAACTCTTTCCAAATCGGATTTGTCGTTTCTGTCCAGCCAACAGAACAAGCTAAATCATATATTTACATTAATTGTTGAGAGTTTTGACTTCAACAACAAGGTGAAGCAAATTTACGAAACCCAACATCGGACTCCTGATCTTTGCTGTTTGAACGTTGAACATCCTGTGGCTGCAATGCATTCTGGTCTATTGAATCTGTCGTCTGTCTCCTTTGTGATGAAGTTTCTATACGTAAGCAAAAATGCTCGGTATACAAAAAAAAGCCCTTTTTCTTTGATGTTTTATACACCGGTGAAGAAAATGATCATTCACCTCCATTGTAGCTGCGTTGGGAAAACAGTGTCAAGGCAGCGGTGTCATGGTTTTGTCTACAACTACACACTCTCGCTGTAGGAAAGGCTGATATTCAGTCATTTAAACTGATGAAACAGATTTTGTAATATACTGATAGCTTAATGTCCAGCACACAGAAAGTAGAGAACAGGCTCATGCTGTGCTGTGATTGTTAAACTACAATCTGTGGTTATGGAAAAAAAGTGAAAATGATAGCCGCTGTATGGAAAGGCGACGAGGTTGGTCTGATTAGAAGACGTCAACATTCTTTATTTCATGACGTAGATTCGTCCCAAAATGCATCTCAGAACTGGCCTTCAAGATTAGGACTGTTTTTTAAACACCGGATGATGTTTGGAGACATACATTTGCTAAGAAATGTAACTAAGGTAACACCAGTCATATAATTTAGTTTATAGTTTAAAAAAAACACCTTGAAGGGTGGAAGAGTTTAATATTTATCAGGATTCATTTTGCCTCCACATACCTTCTTGCTGTTCATGTTTTTTTTCTGTGTGTGGGTTTATTTGTGGATAATTGATTTCTCCAGTCGTTGAATATTCATATATATATACACACAGACAGCACTTCTACTAATGCGTCTGTAAGATGGACAGTTAGCACTCTGAATGTTAGATTTGTCGACTCAGTTGTTCAGTAATCCGATGTTTTGACGTCTGGTAATCTCCTTTTTAAAAAATGCCCTCAGTGGGATTTAGTGTTTTATGACTGCTGCTGACTGGGATTTGAGTGTCGTTGCAGATAACAGAGGGCAAAGGTCGTTCATGTTGCCGTCGCTGCTGCTAATTGCTTCAGCACAAACAGTGTTTTATTTTTTTTAAGTGAAAGCTGTTTTAGATTTTTGAGTAACTAGGAATTGAAGTTTACTGCAGAATATCTTGTAGTGTTAGACGCTGATTTAAATTCACCAGTCAGTCCTGATGTGCTGTCGTGGTTCTCAGTAATGTGTGACTCAGACTCTGAGTCTGTTGTCTCTTATTTCTGTCACTCTCATAAAAAAATATCCTGATTGGAGTCATTGAAAAAAATAAATGAAACTGGCAATTACTGTGTTTTATTTTTTCAGAATTTCTAGTTTTAAATAAAACCTTTAATTTATGCCAGACTTTATTTTGTAGAGCCTTAAAATGTAACGGTATTTTAATTGGCTATCAAGCTGAGAGCAGGCAGATGTTGTGTTTGGCTGACTGGAAAGCATATTCACCAAAAATGTTTTAATTTTCAGACTTGATGCTTTAAATATAGACCAACCTCAGGTGATAGGCTTGTGATAAAAACTTTTTATGAACCGTAATACAATAATTCAAGGCATTTATTAGGGAGAAACGACAAACACTTTTTTGAGCTTCTCAAATGTGACAATTTCCTGCTTTTTTAGTGTCTTTTTGGTTTGATCCACAAATAATGATAATTTCATTATCGATTAGTTGATTAATTGTTTTGATTCTGAAATGTCAGACAGTAGTGAAACCTCCAAATGACTTGCTTTATCCAAAACCTAAATATATTCAGTTTACTATCATGCATGACAAAGATACCATCACACTCTTACACTCGAGGAGAAGCTTGAACAAACAAATGTATCGTATTTTTACTTGAAAATGACTAAAACGATTATGATGCGATTATCAAAATAGTTGCAGATAATTTTCTACCTTTCGACAAATCCATTATGAATCCTTGCAGCTTTAAACAGTAGAAAGAAGATACAAGCTAAAGATTTACCTACGGCTTAAAAATGTTACTTACAGATTCATCAAAAAGGAAATAATTGTTAGTTACAACCTTGATCTTCTGTGCTAGTTACAATAATATACTCTAGTACATGAAATAATAAAGATGGAGGACTTAAGAGAAAAGTATAATCTGACTTTAAGTGGATTTATTCTGCAACACAAACGGGTTAAAACTTCAACCAAACGCTCTCTTCCTTTGCAAAGAGTGGGACATTTGTTTATTTCTCTCTTTCTCCAAACTTTCAATTGGCTTATGAATGGTATTTCTTCAACAGTTATAATATATTGAAGTAATAACAACCTTAAAATCCAATATCCTTTTCACATCTGATGGGGACTGTTCATCTAGAGGCCGTGTTTATGTAACTGCCCCCCCCCACCGCTGTCTGTTCTGGAGCCTCTTCTATCCCAAAAAATGTTTTTCATGTTTTTATTACTGGCAAGAAGAAGAACACGGCTCTCCCTCTGTGTCTCTGCATGTTTTTCATTGTCTCCGGACGCTCACGGAGCTCTTGGCTTCAGATTATTCTCAGAAGGGAAGTTTGATTCCTGCCTCTGAAACGGGTCTGTTTTTATGATGTTGTATTTCCGAGAGGTTTGCTTTTATCATTTTTAATGCTGTTAACAGTGAGATCCCCCGTGGCTAAGAACCAAAACAAACCCAACAAATACAAGGCAGGGGCCTCTAGAAATATGTATTCATCTCTCATGTAAGAGGAATATTTTTATGTGAAAAGTGACCACATGCTGACCACCGGACGAGCACATCTTCTTTCTCAGGAACGCAACGAATTATTGCTCTAATAATTGAGTAATCTAGTGTCAAAGTTGCTTATTTTTTGAGATTTATGAGGTATTTATATACATAAAAAGTCCGCAAATTGGATAGATGCCTGTTGCAGCTTCTCAGAGCGGGGTGTCCCCAAAGGAAATTGGTTAGATACCCCTTTGATTTACTCTCCGTTTGTTTCCCCTGAAGCTTAAAAATGTATCATATTTATTCATAATGTCTGTGCAGAGCTTAAGGTGACGTTTTCAAATTGCTCGTTTTGTATGACACTCAAACACCTAAAAGATATTCAGTGCACTTCCATACAACTGTTTTTTTTTTTATGAATTTTAGATAAAAAAATGAGCTGGAAATGCTGGAAATTCAAGTAGTTTTAATACTTGCCTGAGGTGGAAATGTTGGTGTTTCCATAAAAACAAAGTTGTTGGGGAACCAACTTAGTGAATAAGTAATGACGTACAGTAAGCACGACTTATCTGTCACTCGAGCGTCACTCAAGAGATAAAAAATACTGGCAAAGGTAATGTCAGCTCTATGTGGAGCGATGATGAGACGTTCCTCAAATGAATGCATCCAAACAAAAACAAATGTCATATTTCCCACATGGTTTTCCACTGCATCCTCCTCTTCTGTGATGGTTTAGTGGCACCGGACCGAATAACAACAGCTGTACGGAAATGCACATACATTCACATTTTCTTTTTGTAAATTTAGCAACATTTTCTTGCGCTGTACATTTGGAGCTTAACTTCACTACAGAAATAAAACCGAGGGAAGCAGCATATTGTCATATTTAATTAGCCCTCATAAGTGAATGTCTGATATTATCACCCGCTGTAGGTTAGCTGCTAACTGCTGCTAACGTTAACTTAAACTCTCCCGATGCTCAAATAACAAAAAAGGGGCTGGAATTTGGATCTTGAGCTATCGGTTAACGTTTCTACCTTTTTTTTAATTGCTCGTATAGAAAATTGTCTCTAAAGCAGAAGCCTGTACTAACGCGAGTAAATCCAATGTCGCATGTGCTGCGTTGTCTTGATCCAGTTCTGGCTGTAACAGGAATATTTATAAATCACTTATGGAACAAATATTAAAGAAAATATTTGTTTAGGGGTGTTAGTTTTACTGTTTTCCATTCCTATATATTTGCATGTTATAAAGTCCTGAGAACGTTCTGCTGAAACAATTTATCTGCGATCACAGACATCATTTCTGCACTACTTCTGTACACTCAGAGAGAGTTAAAAGCCTCCCAGGCATTCTGAATCATTGAACCGTCAACACGTCCTGAGGGTTCAATGTGTTTCCAGCTCTAATGATCGCCATCCACTATCTGAATATGCCATGTGAATATCACTGAGTGACTCCCAGAGCTGCTGATGAGCTCATTGTAGACGTAGCAGCAGTCACGTCGTTATTGACACATTCCTCCTCTGGCTCTTTTTTTTTTCTTATATCTTCGCTCTTGTCCGTCCCAAAACGTTCACTCGTAATAATCCCCCCCCCCGAGGACAAGTGGGACGTAAGTATGACTTTGACGACTTCCTCCCTCCTCTGGGCTAAACCCACTCTCGCATACCTCTCCTCTGAGGTATGACTCAGAGACGTTTGTTTGTCTAACAATGTTCAGACTCTCTCACAATTTGTACCTCTGTTCTTCTGTTTGCTCACACTCGTACCTACGCAAACAGACCTGATGTGTGAGTCGCTCTTAAAAACCTTGAGGGGCCTTACGGATGGGTCATCTTCCTCCTCCTCCTCAGCAGGGGGCTCCTGGTGCAGGGAGGAGGAGGAGGAGGAGGAGGAGGAGGAGGAGGAGGAGGAGCAGAGCCGATCAGATCCGAGGAGGTAAAAGCTCCTGCAGGAACGTCTGCACGACTGGCTTCACCGAGGGGGATTTAAGGGAGGCAGCTGGGGAGAGGGAGAAAGAGTGACTCACACACACACACACACACACACACACACACACACACACACACACACACACACACACACACACACACACACACACACACACACACACACACAGTCTTACACACAGTCTGAAAGATGTCAGAGATGTCTGTTGGTAGGAGAAGACAGCTGGTTCAGCTCTGTTGCCGTCAGCCCTGTCTTTAGTCATTATCCTGTAATCCAGAAAGGTGTGAGAAAACCGGGTCACTATCCTGCTGAATGAACCATTGACTCTGTTTGGAAGTACTTTCTGTAACCGTAGTAACCAGAAATTGTCAACTATATATATATATATATATATATGACCAAGAAGTAGTTATAGACATTTATCCTGCAAAAATACCAAACATTCTTTGGTTTCCGGCTTCTCAGATGTGAGGATTTGCTGCTTTTCTCTGTTTTGTATCATATGCAAGTGAAAATATTGTTTGGAAAAAAAAGACTAAATGATTAAATGATTTTGTAGAAAAAAATAGTCAACAGAATAATTAATAATTAATAATTAAAAATAAGCATGAGTTGTACACTGAGGTTGCTCTGAAGCGATGTGTCTCAGGTTGATGCAAAAAGAGAAGTATGTTTCACATTGACGTCCCAGTACAGTGAAATATTATTAAACAAACGGCTCCAGTGCATTTAGTGTCAGTCACACACAGGTACTTTAGCTTTAAACTCCCACATCAAACAGACTGCTATACTTACCTATGGGACTCTGCTGCAGAGTAAAAGTCTTTTAGTGTATGCAGTTGAGTTTGAGTGACAGTAAAAAAATAAACAAAAGCAAAAAAACTTAATATCATCTTATTAGAATTTTCTTTTGGACCACCTTTCATTTGATTCGACATCTTTGTTTGAACAGAGACAGAAGTTATGACATACAACCACCTTGTTATCACATGCCCAAAGTTCCATACTAAGGTCATCTGAGCAATCTCCATGGCAACTGAGTGAACTCCATACTGATCCCCAGCATCAGCTTGCAAGTGAATCTTTATTCACCTGTTTCAATGGTGTCAAACTTTTGTTTCCAAGGTCTATCCCATAATGTGATGACACAATGTTTTAGAGAGAGAACGGGGAATAAAGAATCTTTTGTGAGCTCACTCTTCTTAGAGAATAGATTTACTGCAGATGTAATCTATATGTGTGTGCCAAGATAAGATAGCAGCCCACTGATTCTTCTGCAAAGGATGAGTTTGATGCAGAGGTTAATATTTTGTGTATGTACCTGTATGTGGATGACTATTGATATAAAATGTATAATGGTCTGTTACTGCAGGGCTCACCAATAAGGATTGCCTTTATGCTAGTAAAAAGTTATATAATTAGATTTAATAGGAGTGTACTGGCCAAGAACATAAAACATGCATGTTTCAAAACAATTTTTAATATATTTTATAAATTATATAAAATGTGAAGACAATAAATCAAAGATTATTCTAGATGTTATATACAAAAAAAAGATAATCTAAGATTGGTAAAATAACAGCAGGGAAATATAAAATCAGTTCATTCAAATTCTTTAAAAGTGAATCCATCACATGATCAGATCAGCTTTCCTCTAATTCTCCAATAAAAACATATTTTTTTTGTAAAGAGTATTTTTCACTCTATCATCCGCTCCCAGTGAATGAGCATGACGCTGAATGACTCAGAGCTTTGCAGTTCTGCAGAGGAGAAGCTCTTGGCAGAAGAGCAGTTATTGGTTGTGCAGTGATTCGATGATTGGCAGCGTAAGCACAATGATAGTATCACCAAGCCGTGACAAAGAGGCTTATCTCAAAGGAGCTCACGATAATGTCAGGAGTGCGGCCCTGCAAGACTTAAACCCTCCGAGGCTCCGCGTTGTACTGACTCCAGATACCATCAAGAACACTGCCGTCGTTTTTTTTTTGCCCTGTAATGTTTTTATAAATGTCTTTGTTAGACCTTTTGAAAGATGGGATCTTTGTTGGAAAAGTGCGGAGTTCATCGGTTTTAACAGATTGTCTTTTTTTTTTATTAATCTTTGAAGAAATACAGAACTCTCTCTCAGTGCGATAACCTTGACTAGCTGTTAAAAAACCACTGATGAGTCATAGATCATGTTTCCTGGTAAGATACTGATGGATGTGAACAGCTTTGACGTATTAAAGAGCTGTTTTTCCCCATTTCTCAAAATTGTGATGTTTGAGGTGTCGGTCTGTTGAGCACTGAATGGACCTAAATATAGATGTTGTTTGCAGAGAAGGCCACGCTGCGTTGGAGAGAATCCACCTGAATGGCTGCTTTGTAGCTGTTTGCTCACACGGGAAATAAAGGAACACACTTCAAAAGCAAAAAAAGGTTCCCTCTAAGAATAACAGCTGTTTGTCCAAATCCTGATGGATAATATTGGTGAAGCTGCTAATAAATGGATCATGTTAAAGGCGTGAGAACATAGGCTCGGTTTGTGCTCGCCGTCTAAAGCTCTTTGTCCCCGGATTGAAAAAAGAGGCTTTTGTTTTTGCCGTGGCTAAACCCCCCCCCAAAAACCCAAAGAACCAACAGTTGGACAAATACAGGCTGGAAGAGAAAGCTTTGTCAACAACAGCTTTTCATCGGTCCAAGGTGCTAACCAGTTTTCTGTGTTTGCTCTCGGAGCAGCAGGGAAGTTAAAGATTGTTTTCTTGTAAATGTCAGCCCAAGGACAACGTTTCTTTACCCATGTTGTCTTCACCGGCTGGTTTCCATGCTTAATGATGTTCCCTCCAGATATTTGCTTCCAACACCTGCTTTCCCTACCGAAAGCTCACTTCAGCAACATATGCCGGGGATATATTAAGTGTTTACTTTAACATGCTTTTGCCTCGTTGAATTGTCTTTCAGCAGAATTTAAATTATGAGAATAAATCAGTAACTAGTAAGGTTTATATGTTTTTGGAAGAAAGACCGATCGAATGTTTTAGAGCTCGTAGGTTGCCATAGCTGGAAGGTCAGGTACATAATGGAGCACTCTTCTGATGTTTTGGCAAATAGAGAAATCCCAGCTGTGTACTGATTCTATTATAGCTCGGTTGTGGTTTCTTTAGCTTCATTATAATAGTTTCTGCACACTTTGGTCTGCATGAAAAGCCCAAAAAGAACAAACACCCTCTGCAGGAATGTTGGCTCTTGAGTGGAGCGAATGTTTGATGTTTGTTTTTATCTCTGAAGGTGAGAGAAAGTAGAAGTTTTTTTTAAGAGGATGAGGACTTTTTCTTTTTTTTCTTTTTTGCAGTGAATGACTTTGGAAATGAGATGGGTACATTTTTCATTAAATCCAGGAAGCCTCCCATGAGATAGCATCTGCTGACTCAGCTTCTTTCTCTCACTCTCTCTGTCTCAGTGTTTATTAGCCGATTTTGATCAGCCGAGTTCATCACCTCTTCTTCACACGTCTCTCGCTGTACCTTCACTCTCCATTTTTCATGTGTTTTTCTGTTTCTTTCCGCGAGGTCAAGAGTGTGTGAGTCTTTCTTTTAATTATTTAGTACGCCATGTTTAATTCAACAAATGTTTTTGGCTAACTTGGAGCCCAAATGAAGGCTGGAGTTTGCCGTAAACGTCAATGAGGAGAGGTTTGTGCCATTTAGAAGTCATTCATCTTGGAGCTCTGGGAACTTTTGATGTGAATTTTTCACATTTGTTTTGACATTGTATAGCCTAAACGATTATAGAAAGAAATGTCAATTGATTATCTGACATTAAAGCCCAAATAAAGCACAATTTCCTTAACTCCATGTTGATTAGATATCAGGAAACACTCTCTGATCTTAACTCAACAATGATCTTTTGTTTATTTTTGCCATTGATTCATAAAGGAACAAAACCGCCTTGTCCGACACAAAATTAGCATCGATTCTGAGCTTCAGTCGCTCTCTCTCTGTATATATTATTGTTCTAGACGTGAGTGAAGTTTTTGAAAAAGTTTCTGATCTAAAACGCCTGAAAAAAAGAGCTGTGAGCTGCAGCTGCAGGTATCTATGAGGGACGTACGGTGTGAGAAGAGAGCTCAGAGCAGTGAGTCAGTGTTTATGCCTGACTCACTCTATTCACACTGAAACCCCACAGGTCTCAGTCTGCATCACCACTGGCTAATGATTTATCAACAGCTCAGTGTGTGTGTTTGTGTGCATGTGTGTGTGTGTGTGCTTTAACACATATTTCAAAGGTTCATGACACCGGACAAACTCGGATAAAAGAGGAAATGCGCGGCTTGAAAGGATTCTTTTATTCTCTCTCCACAAAATCACAGAAATCCATTTGATGCATCTCTTTACCAGCTTCATCTGAAGGCAACACTGAGGAGCATAATATCTCTTTTATTATTCCACACTTGATGCAACAAATCATCTTGAAATTCAGGCCAGACTGTGATATGTATTTCAGCCAGACTATGAAAATAGGGCTGCAGTTTTTTCATTGCAAATTTCATGCTTAAATGTAACTACACAGTTAGTATTTTTCAAGTAGATTTATTAACAAATGTCTATGTGACAAGTTCACGTGACATGCTATGGTGATGATGGTACGTTCTTCTGTACAGGATGTTTGAGGGTGTTAATGTTCTGAGAGGTTGTACATTGTACTCTCTGTGGCCTTGATTTTCACTGCAATATGTAAGTCATGCACCTCTATGGAAACAACACAACCATGGCTAGAAGTAGAGAGAACCCAAACATGTATTTTTTGCAGTATAACATGCCATAAATCATAAAAAAGGCGAGTTGAATTTCTTTGAAAAATGTATTTAAATTTTTTTGGGGAAAACAACGGAATCTAGATATTTAACATTTTTCCAAGTGTCCACAAGTGTTGCCAATGTTTGCGGGAAAAAAATGGAACGACCGCATGATGCATATTGAACAACTTACACTTTTATAACTTCGCCTGTCCTCTCCTCAATTCACTGTGTTCATCAGCCTGCAGTTCAAAGTTTCACGATTTTTCTGTCACGTGACTGTTGGTCTCAGACTAATCAATCATGGCTTCCTATTTGCGTTGAGGATTGCAGAATTTAATGTTATTTACAGTATCTGATTAGAGCAAATGCTTTATTTGTGGCGAGATTTTAAATGAGACATGTAGAATATAATATAAAATATCACAATTTGAAGCTTTGTTCTGGCGGCTTTTTCCGACTGAAGAGGTCGTCTCACATGAAGTGTTCAAGGACCGTCGGAATGACGAAAACCCGACAATAATTATGTTTTTTACACCTTATGGCAATGATAAAAGGTGTAGTTCTCGCTATTGTTTAAAGAAAATATGCTTTCAATCCCCCACAGGGGGTTTTGGGGTTCAGAGGGGTGAGAGGGTATTAATGCAGTTTGATTTGTTCTTTTCATTATCGTGCGAAAAAAATCTCCTCTGTCCCCTTTTCTAAATTAATTCTGACACAATCTCTCCGGAGAAGGCGAGCTGATTATTGAGCTGTTTGTTCATTTTGGTCTCATGGATGGAGGATCGTGTCAGTGACTTTTCCTCTCAACCACAATTCATTTCTTTACTGATAAGCTGCTAGTTTTTAGCTCAGTTCTGTAACTGTTGTGGTACTTAAAGACTTGTTTGGTTAGTTAGTCTCTTATCTCGTTTGTGGGTGTTGTTGGTTGGAAATAGTTCTATTTAATGTTTAACATTGTTTTGCAGTTGTGGAAACGTGCCCATATAAAAAGCCCTTTTTGTCCTGACTTTCAGATGATCCTCTGCGTACACTGACATTCACATCAAGGAATGTTTGTCCTCACCAAGCTCCTCCTGATAATTCATCACTTATTTCTAATCCTCTTCAAACCGAGGTTGTATTTTTGGAGGCATCTCTCTCTCTCTCTCGTCTTCCTCTCCCCACGCTGTTACAGATGCAAAGATTATACTCTTTTTGGGGTCATTTTTAAACCTGTTATACTCTTTTTGGGGTCATTTTTAGCACCTGTGTGTGTGTGTGTGTGTGTGTGTGTGTGTGTGTGTGTGTGTGTGTGTGTGTGTGTGTGTGTGTTGTGTGTGTGTGTTCAATACCATCTTTTTGAAGTAAGTCTGAAAATGGATGTCGTGAATATTTAACCTGGCCTCGGGGCTGCAGTATTAATCCTCAGACTATCACACAGCATCTGAGTACAACACAGATCTGTCAGGCTGACGTGTGTTTCATCACGAAAGACGAAGCAAAGCGGCAGACTGCTTGCTCTTTTTTATTATTTTTATTGTGAAGAAATAGATAAACAGAGGAAATTGTTCGGTACCAGATAAACAGCCACTCGAGTCCAAAAAGATAATCAGAAAATAACTGAGAGCCCTCCAGCCTCATCCGAGGAATGCGTTATTTAAAGAGAAACAGCAGCGAAATGATTCTGTGTGTTCAGGAGAGCAGTTTAAAAAATGACAACTCGATAGTTATTAGTCGTCTTTTAAACTTTTGTTTCACAAAGTGATTTTGGTAATCATGTTATGATCATCATCACAAAGTCTTATTTTTCTTTCTCCCTCTTTTCTTTGTCACAATCGATGTGTAATAGTTCAAAAGCTGATCGGCCTCTCCCTCTTAATTAAAACACCCCCGCCTCTCCCCCCAAAAATAGGCCACTTAAATTTTTCAAGAGTCATTTTTGTGACAAATTGTACTTCTGATAAATGCCAGTCTTGCACGTCCAAACACAGCGAGAGTTTCTCTCTCACATACCGTCTATTAAAATGTCAAACGCATCATCAAATGCAGATTTCTGTGCATGAGGACGTTTTTTCTTGACGGAGTGGGAAAATCTGCACTTTAAAGAAAAAAGCAGAGTTATGAATGTTATAATGGTATGTCCCCTCACTGTACTTTATCATCTCAGAGAACATTAACCCCTTCACTGCTGCTCACTCACTACGCACTTTATAAAAAAAATTGGAAAAGGTCTGTGGTAGAGCAGTGTTCACAATGCTAAAAGCATGAAGGGCAGGTTTACCCCCCCCCCCCCCCCCCCATCTATACACCTGCCCTACTGCATGTTTGGTTGCTATGGTTACACCTGCCTCAACAGCATACACTCTGTTTTTTCCCTCCGCTTTAAATCCTGACTGCCTTCAACAGAAATGTCAGACATGTTTGGTCGATTTAGGATGTAATTTAGTAAATCATCTTTTTTTTTTCTGCCTCTGCTGATGGTAGCAATGGCTGATGGGACATGAAGTTCAATGGGAGTCTAAAAGATGCTGATTAGAAATCAACACATTGGTTTTAAAACATCGCTCTGGGACATTGCAACGTCACTAGTCTCCAAAGATGGTTTACAAAGAAGTCATTTCATACACTTTTGGATTAAGTTGAATCTTTTCTCTAACCACTGAACATAAGCAGAGCTTCTTTAATATCCCAATGATTCAGGGAAATCTTTTGCATTTAGGAAACATTATGAACTTATTGTGACAACAGATGGAAACCTCACTAGCAACGTAAAGTGTAGAGATCGTGACGCTATTCTGACATGCGATTTAAAAAAAAAACCTGTGACATGATATGTCGGGAACGCCGGGAGGGAATTTCTTCAAATTTGGCCAAAAAAATCCACCTGGACTCAAGAATAGACTGACTAGAATTTGGTGATCAAATGTCAAAGTTCAAGGTAACTGTGACCTCGCGTCCGTCCCATTCTTGGGGAACACAATATCTCAGGAACGCCTTGAGGGAATTTCTTCAAATTTGGCACTAAAGTCAACTTGGACTCAAAGATGAACTGATAAGAATTTGGTGCTCAAAGGTCACTGTGACTTCACAAAATGCATTTTTTTGCCCGTAACTCAAGAATTTGAATGCTAATTATGACAATTTCCCACACATGTCTTATAGGATAAAATGATGAAGGGATTACATTTTGGACAGACATCTACTGCAATTTGACTGGTTGGCGTGGCCCTACAACCTTGACGCAGTTAATTCTAGTTTTCTAACTTTTTGAACTTTTGTCAAGTTTAGCTGAGTAAGACGTTTTTGCCGATATTGTGAAAGGCAAAAATGATCAACTAACCAGGGGAAGATAATGTATTGTTTGAAGATGCTATCGTGTTATTTGCTGGTAGTTTATGACTGTCTGTATTGCCATATAACCTATTGGCTCATTCATAGACGTTATGTATGTATGTGTTGGTCTATTGCTGTTGCCAGAGTAAGTTTTTTCGATTTGTATGAAAGCCTTTTTAAAGTAAGCATATAACTTTGTCTTCGAGGAGGAAATAACAACTATATAGCTTCAGTCTCAGGTCGGTTGATTAGGTGATGTTCTTGAGGGTATTCATCAGTCTCACCATATGCCATTTCCTCTCACATGGAGCCTATGAAATGAATCCTCTGATGAGCTTTCTGTATTTCATGATGTGCTGGTTCTTTTTCCGCCTCCAGCCAAGTGTCCTTTGTCTATTCGGCCTTACTTTTGAACAGAATGAAGTCACTTCTTCTGTGCACAACATTGACTGCACCCTTGTATCCCCAGATTTTCCTCAGTTCTTTTGATTTTTACCAGGCTCTCAAAACAGCACTTGTAAATACAGGCTGCATTATGAGTGATGAGCATAAGCAAGGCTCACAGTTCATGAAGGAAGCGTGGCAGTAAACAAATCACCATGATTTGTGCAATGAAAGAAAAAGAAATCCACATGAAGAAACAGCATAGCGTCCTCATTTCTTTTACCACAAAATTGGCAGTCAAGGACCATAAGGGAAAGAAATGGCGAATTAATTAAACAGCACAGGATCAAAAACTTTGCAAAATCCGTCTTGCAAAGTAGCTTTTTTTCATTTTAGATTTGCGCACCAGATCATCTCCATCGACGGTCGTGTGACGGCACATGACGTGCTTTTAAAAACAACAAACTTTAGACGTGTAAAAATGTGTAAAATGCAAAGCCTACAAATGGAAACATGGACCAAAGGCCTAATTTCTCCACATGTCAAGCCCACACATGTCCACCGCGTAGGACCGACCCGTCTCGCTCTTCTCTGCACTACTGTTGTCTGTGGACCAGAGGAAAAGCTCGGGGTTGTAGAATGTGAGGGGGGAACGGAGACGTCCATCTGTGTTCAACACTGAGCAAAGGAGGAAAGACACAAAGGAGGGATTGAAGGACACAGACGCTAAACAGAGAGAGAGAGAGAGAGAAACAACAAGATGGTCCATACAATGTTGTGGGAGACAGTAACACTTCTGTCAGTGTGAGGAGGAGGGCCCGGCGACCAAAACATTAGCAATGCAACCCAGAAAGAGAGAGAGAGAGGGATCATGTGAGAAGCACTGTGGAGGTCGGAGAAGAAGGGGTGATGCTGGTTGGGACAGTTGAAAGCTTTGGACTGATTAGAGCATGAAGATAAATTGTTAAACATCTGAAATAGAGAAAGAGTGCGTCAACATCTCTGCAGCGATCTACTTTGCTCTTGTCCTTCTCTGAGACTTTTTTTTATCAAGATTCTTCTAAAAGTTCAACTTGAGAGGGAAGACAAAGCGGCGGTGAGAGAGACGGCAGTGGAAAGTTGTAGGACGCTCTGGCAGAATGACACTCACAAGAGATGAGAATCTGGGGAAAAAGGATCTGAATCAAGTGAGGTCTGAGAGATAAAGTCTCTAATCAAACACGAAAGAGGTCCTTTGTCGTTGAAGGGATGGGTGTCTGCTGCAGCCGCGACCCCAAACGGGAGGCCGGCCACGAGATGGTCGCCATCAACCACCACTCAACCCGGCCCGGGGCGGCCAAGGCGGTCGCTAACGTTGAAGATCACGAATTCTCCACGTGGGATCTGACGTGTGACGCAAGGTAAGCCCGTCACCGTGGTGCTGCCGAGCAATCGCGGAGGCGTAGTGTCGGTTTAATCCCACGCAGAGGGTTCTTTATGGCGTCGGGAGGTTTTCTGAGGTGTGAAGTGGATCACAGCTCGTTAGCTTCTTTGTTTCTCACAGAAACACGGCTCCCTTCGGTACAGTACATCGCCGTGCCCGGGCCACGTCATAAAACAAGTTGTGTGTGGCGTAGTTTGTCAGCTTTATGGGATTCTAACGGGGCATAAGAGACATAAAAGCAGATGCACACACAGTTCAAGCCTCAGGTGTGTCTGTTGGTTAGCTCAGAATGTACACAACTGAACACACACACTTTCAAAACACACCCACTGCACACCAGTTGTGGCTGAGTCTGGCACGATTGGGTTTTACTGTAAGCACACACATCCTGAGCTGAATGCAAACACGAGATTAATTCAGCTTGACAAGAGCCGTATGACAAGCTTTATTGGCACGCTCAGCACTTTCCTCAGCCTCACTCAGCTGGTCAGACCATTAAAAAAAGGGGATTTTCTTCCTGCTGGGAGAAACGGGGCAAGGCTGAGGGACCAGGGGTGATGGAGGAGAACGGATAAATCTAGAAACCATAGACTGTCACTACATTTTGAAGACACAGTTGTGACTTTATTCCTGATTCCAGACAGGATCTGTCATCAGAGCGGCACAAACCCAAAGTATCTGCTGCTGTTTTCAGTTCTTGGATGTCCAAACAAAAGCTTTTCTTAAAAACAAATGTGCTGGCTCAACAATTCAAGAAAAACATGTGGCCGCATGGGATGTTCAAAACTGAATATCCACATGTGCTCCCAGAAACAATTTGTATATCCAAACACCTGTGTGAGGATTTGCATCAAACCCAATTTTACATCTAAGGAGCTGAACATGGTGAATATGCCAGATAGCTCAATGAGGTTTATTTATTCTTAATCAAACACAATGGCTGGAAATCAAAGTGTGTAGTTATGAAATTATCTCTAAGAAAAACATGATGTAGAGTGGATTTACTATTCAAAGGCAGCTTCCAAATGACAAATTAGAATATATGTAAAAAAAGTATGAGCTTGTCAGACCTTGAAATTACATCAATTGCTCATTTCTGAATCCGAAACACTTGTACGTGGTTTGATATGCTTTTGTTAATTAAACTACTATTATCGAATTTGATGACAAACAACTAGGTTAGGTTTAGGGAAATACAGTGGTAAAGGATCAAATGTATTGTTTGGATTCAACTTTATTTGGAAACAATCGTGGTCATGCATAAAGAATGTTGAAATGGGAAACGACCTTAAATCTGATGTTTTGTTGACCTACCCAACCCGACAATCTCCTCAAATAATCCTCCTTTGCTCCCTTCATTTTTACTACAAACACAAGAGGGCTTTGTCACTTAAATGTAAACATATGTTGTTTTGTAGTCTCCAAGCCCAAGGCGAGATCATTGGTGTATCCTTTAGACTTGACAAAACTCCCTTCAGAGCTTATAAGGACATTATACAACAGTTAGGCTACTCTCGGAGGCTAGCAAACTCTTTGTGGATGTGCAACATTGGTGAAATGTTAAATGCTGTTTATGCAAACGTATTCAACACCACAAACTACTTCCATGGACCTCATCACGCAGCTTACTCACGCCATAAATACTGAACATCATAAACTTTATCAAGTTACGGCGCTGTGTATTGGTTTGTAAAGTGTTCCTGTTGTTTTACCAGCCTCTGTGTATTTTTGAAGTATCATTCAAACTGTAGTACCCTGAAATACAGAAAGAAACAGAAGAGAGGGATTGTTTAGGTGCTGAAAGAATACTCTGATATCATACTGTATAAACACACACAAACCCAATTAACATTGTAGGCGTTCATGATAAACCTATCCGCGCAAACTCGTTCAGCACTTGATAGTACACAAGTATCAACATGTAAAACATCCGCCTGTCACTGCTCTTTTGTGTTTCTAATTTCACCGTGATAATGCATGAAAGCCGGAATATTTGGGTAAATCAGCAGCTCAAGGCGTGTTATAAGACAGCCGCTGCAGGCACCACAGAACAAGATGGTTTCATGTTTAACACTGGAAGCACTTTGTTCTCTGAGCGTCTCCCTCTGCACAGGTGGTGGGAGTGGCTCTCTGGAGGCGTCTAATTCTGTCAGCTTTAATGTCTGTCATGGGCGGAGGGGCTGCCTCTTTTGTGTCTGGAGATGTAGTCAATTATTCAGGAGGAGGATTTAGCTACTTAATGCTCTCTTGATGTGACACCGTTGATTACCGCGAAGTCAAAACGGGAAGGATCTGCCTTTCCATTATTCCCACATTCCGCCAACCCTCAGTGCTCTTTTGTAAATCTGACTGACTCAGCCGAGCTAATAATGTTGACTTTATCATGACCGGAATGGGAAACGGTTGTCACTGATGGGTTTAACCTGGCCAGATGTCAGATTTGTTCATGCAGTCACTCCACTGTCTGAACAAAGTCCCTGCTGTAGTCTCATAAATGGTGAACTCCTAAAGATGATCGAGACTCTTATTTCTCAAAAGGCAAATTTAGTTTTTATAAGACATTTTCCACACAAAGGCAATTCAGTGATGATCATACCGCATAGGTGGTTTTTAATACAAGGTAAGAATTTCAAAGCATACATTTAAACAGAAAAGGAAAACAAAAAGATGACTCCACAGAGAAATTAAAGTGCAGAGTGGGAAATAATAGAAGTGCTTCAGACTGAGTGAAAAGTAATGAAGAACAGGTGTATCATTTGTAATCTGCTTTAAAAGGTGACCAAGTCTTTTATTCTCTTGATGTTTGTTCAAGCATAAGTAGATATATTCATATGCAGAAGACAATCAGAGATACATCCTCAGGAGTATTTCTGAAACAATGGAGGCCAATGTGGAGTCCTGATAATCGCTCTGTTGTGTTCGGACTGACTCGGCACCGGAGGTAGCCGTGGATGGAGGCATTGTGTCCAATTTTTGTCCAATGCTGCCATTAGGGAGGCACCAAACTGACTTTTTCTTTTCCAGCACTGATTCTGTTCAGGGTATCTGCCTACAATAACTACCTATGTTTTCTCCCAAAATTTAAAATCTCTATTTACTGTGTAGACATAATTTATGTAAGGTAACATAATACACTACAATAATAATCTTAATTTTACAGCACTTTTCAAAACAAAGTGTTTTACATGGTTGGACCATTTCTTGGACTGCATTGAGACAAATACAATCACAGCGATTAAACATGATACAAAAATAAAACGGAGTACCCAGTAATAACAAAGAATTTGAAAGGCAAAAGTCATTAGTTTTTAATTGGCAAAAACACTTTTTAATATGAATTTCTCGAGTCATAGCCAATACCAGATCCACTCTATGTGGTCAGTATCAGTGCCAATACCAATCTGGTGTATCAAACATTAACCAAAGTCCCAGTTAATAAAGTGGCACATTTGCAGAGCGTCCAGTTCAATGAGAGGAATCACACCTGTCCTTGATTCATCATTGAAGGCAGTCTTTGTTATTTTTTGATGTGTCTATTAGATATTAAGTCTGATTCTCCACCAAGACTCTTGCAGTGTTGTTAGACATTTGAACGATTTGTAAGTTATTTATTATAGCGGAACAGATATTATTAAGATGGCAAATGTAGTCTGAATGACAGCTTTTAGAAGTTTCTAAGAATTTACTGGAAGATTAACTGATAAGTGTTTCATTTTCATCACAGTAATCTGCAGAAGAGGTTCCAATATTATTGCACTCTTGACAAAGAGTGCTGGAATTTTGTTGGTGTTGTCTGCATTCAATCCTTGTCTGCAGTCAAAATAATCTGCCAACTGCCGAGCCGCTGGGACACGCTCAGTCACTCGCTTCTGTCAGTGTTTCTGGCCTGACAGGCTGTCTACTCATTGGCCAGCCTGTTTGGTATTCAGGTAGTGAAATTGGCTGTTTGGTTGCTGCCAAGCAGCACTGTGTGTTTGACTGAATCAGGTTAGCAGTAGAAAGCAGTCCATTAGTAAAAGGACTGCTTTTGTCCAATCCCCTTCGGTATTGTGATGATAAACCGCACACTGTGGCAGGATTCAGTGGGACAGAAAACTATCCTTTTACTTTTTTTCCTTCCCAACTCTGTTATTTGGATCATTTTTACACCTCAGAAATCATAAGACCGATAACAGGAAGAGTTTTTCATGTTGATTGTATAGCTCAGAACATCCCTGAACATATCAAAGCACTACAAGCTGTTACAACATAAACTCTACCTTACATATTCGATATGACTGGCATGTATTTGCTGACGTTCAACCCCTTAAGTTAGCATTACACTCCTTCCATCGCAGAAAATAAGTTACCCTGAATAACAGCAAGATTTTTTTGCGATGTCACAAGAACACGTGAGGATAGCAAGATCACATATCCCCTGAAATTCCATCTTGTCGTGCTTCAAGTAATGCATTTGTGTCAAGCAAGCCAGTGCACGGACCAATCGGCGTCCTTTGAGGAGCTACTGGCAGCTAGGGGCGTGGCTTAAGTGTGTACCAACAACACAGAGAAGTGACTGTTAGTTCAAAACAACAATGGCGGCTCCTGAAGAGATTAGTATAGGTGATGCAGTAATATCAGTTATTTCAGAACTAGAGATTAATTCGTCATTGAAAGAAGGGCAAAGAATGTTTTTCTAGATGGAAAATGTTTTTTTGCTCTTCTCCTTACTGGTTTCGGTAGGAGTTTGATTGGCAGATGATTCATCCTACCAAGTTTGTTTCCAAAGCGCCTTTTTCCAAACAGTTTCCAATGACGGCTTCTCAGATGGTTCTCTGTGGTAACGTTGGAGATCTATTGACTTCACATCACCACTAGTAGCAGTAGACTCATTTAGACACTTCTGAGCGACCAACATGTGAAAAGCTTCAAAAATCTCGAGTTGGGTATCAACTGATGTATTTGATGTAGTAGAGCAAGCCTGTGTGAACTACAGAACTTATTTCAGCCATCTAAACAAAAACCCTATTCAAAAAAACCCCCATTGATTATGAGTAGAGAGAACAGGACTGCTGACTCGTTTACGAGTTTTAGGACTCATTCCTACAGCGCTCCATTGGCTCTAACTAATGACTATTTTTATTACCGCTTAAACTAATGATTAATTGATCAATTGTTCCCGCTATCAAATGTCAAAGAAATTAAGCGTTCAAGGTGACAAATTGATTTATCTGACAAACGGTCCAAAACCCAAAGACGTTCACTTTCCAATGACGTACAACAGAGGAAAGCAGCAAGTCCTCACATAGCAGCAAATGGTTTCAACTGTAGTACAATGCTATTGCTGCTCCTTTAATCCAACACACAAAGAAACAAAATCCAGTTCACCCTGTTAATCATTTAACGTTCTTTATGAGATACACACACCCCACCTGGAGATTTTGAGCAGCTGGACACTACAGACACAATAAACCATTGGTGTACTGAACAAAGCAGGGTTGGGTTCTCAGGAAGTTGTTACCAGATTGTTTTACTATTCTTCTGAGTCATCACTTTTCCCATTGAGGTTATGTAAGGTATCTTTCCTTTCTAATTTGAAAGACTGCAGTCGTGCCACCTTCACACAGCTATTCTGGTATGGAGTCTAGACATAATGTGTCTGCCAAACCGGCTGTTCAACATGCAAATCATGATTGCAGATGCAAATTGTTTATGCAGCTGTTGATTTGTGACCAAATGCTTATTAACATTTCGTTGCACACAAGGGGGCATTTAAAATGTATTCAAATGTAAATCTAAATCACGGAAGAAAAAAAAAGAAGATTTTCTTATGACTAGAGAAAGTTTTTCTTTAGGTTGTAGATGGGGGAAGTTGGCTCTTCGTATTCATTTGTTGATTTCACACAGAAATGATATATGAAGCTAAAACTGAGACAAACGTGTCATTTCTATGAGTGATTAGAGGAGCCTGATATTTGCTCCATTGGTTTAATTTAACTTTATTGTCTGTTATGGCCAATTTTTACCCCAAAGGATAACTGGAGAAATAATATACATTTAAAAAAAAACCTCTTCAACAGCAGTGAGCAAGTAATTTATGCAAAGAAACCTGGATTCTGCAACATTGGCGTCTCAGCACTTTTTGCTGCTTTCATATATTTTAGTTTTAAATTATCATATGCTCTCCAGTATAACAAAAATGTAAATGCTATACAAAACTAAGGTTCCTTTATAGATTGGCTATTTCTGTGTAACATTGTTTTTGATTAGCTTTGAGTACAGTAAAACACAATACATTTTCTTGATGTATTGCATATAGAAAATATGCATTTGTCCCAATCCATTTCATTTTCACATTAAGCACAGCTGTCTTTTTTGGCTGTTGGTGTTTTGGTGACTGTTGGAGACATTTTCAAGCAATGAACCAAGACTTCTGCACTCAGCACTTCTTACTCTTTCAGTTTACCTTCGATTAAAAGTCAACTATTGACCTTCACTGCATGACTGTGACATTTCCAAACAATGGGGAGGCGATGACAGAAAGATGAGCATGTGGAGAATTTCCCTTTTTTATTTTTTCCTCAAAGGAAAGCTGAGCCCCAATGCCCTCAAATACACTCCTACCCTTTGTTCAGCCGTAACTCTCCCTGCCTTCTCTTACAGTAGTGCAATTTTGAACGCCTCATTACCACAGCCATCACCCAAACAAGAGGATAATTATGACACTCACACTCAGTGGTATTAAGAGTCCACTTAATTGAAACTAAAGGCTCAGACACATGTAAAGTATTCGATAACTAAAAGTTATTTGTCATACCTCCGTTTAGTTCATTTCGTGCATTTGTTTTTTGGCGAGATTGGCGTTTTAATCTCAATGGTCCCGTTTTATAATTGACTGACGACATCCTGGTATATCCGTCAGTCTCCGACCTTTCCAGTGACATGTTTCCACACGGTAAAATGTAACCTTGAGTTTACCTCCGTGTCGCCGCCCATCAATGACGGACCGACAGTGAGCTCTTCCTCTGTTCCCAACAGTAACTGTCGGCACATTCACTGTCAATAACCTTTTGAAGTCTAACTGAAAGGGGTCACCTTTGGGTGGGGAGGTTGAGTTCCCAGTCACAGAGAAGCAGCTAGGGACTGATCATTACCATTTCAATCAGAAGCCAAGTAAATCCAGTTCAGGAAACCAGAATAGAAGATATATAAATATATATCCAATGTAATACCTCGTTTTATTAGCTCAGAGGCAAAGCTAATGCATTGCAATTTATATCAATTTGAGATGCTCTTATCTACAGCAGATTAAATACACTGCCGGGCATTATTTTCAGATTCCACTGCAGAGTCAATAAGCATTAAAAGAGCTAATGAATCTTCATATTTTGTTGACTTCCCTCTCTGGACCTACAGAGACAATATTCAGTGTGCAGTCATTGGTATTAGTGAGAGAAGCAGCAGAGATGTTAATCATTTGGAAAGCCTGATTTGAATGGCTGCTTCCTTTTTTATGGAAGGATCTTTCATATTCCAGTTATTAGCTGACGCTCATAGGACCATAGAACAAGATTAGCTTCAGTTTAATTTAGGTAATATCACTAAAATTGGCAGGACAGTGGAAGCAAGTAGAGCCGAATAGCCCTGGCAGTATGATTATAATTACTTTGCAAGCCAAGTGTTGGTAAAATCATTTTTAGAAATAGGTACATATGACACAATAAGTGCTTTTTCTTCAGGATAAGATCAAATTTGTAGTAATAGAGGACTGAAATGAGGGGAATGAGAAATGATTCAGGAGGCAGAGGGGTGATATGAGGTGCTTGAAGAGATTTCAGTCAGTGATGGAGGATAGAAAGTGATTCTGCTGCTCCGTCTTCAGCAGAACTACAGGGTTACAGATATACGTACGAGTCCAAACCAACAGATAGTGTCTGATGGGGATGTCTGGACCTGCTGGTGGTTATCTAGTACGTTCAGCTCTGCATTAATGATCATCCCCCTGTTGTCACCCGAGGCCTATGAACTCTGCAGATCTCTATTTTCATCACTTTCGCTGTCATACTGTCAGGAGCAAAGCCTCAAATCGAACCGCTCGTTGCAATTTTTACGACGGAAGAGTGGCGAGGACAGCACGTTTTAGGCATTTTTAATCATTAATTGATTCGTCATTAAAACAGTACAAAATGCATGTTTCTTTTTTTGCCAAACAACCCAAGTAAACCGGTTATTTGTAGCCATTATGTGTAGGATTGTAGTATCATAAAGTACACATTGGCAGTTGGGATCGATAGAATATCAAAACTGCATTTTATTAAAGTGTATATGTAATCTGTTTAATGAATTTAAATTCTGTCAAATCCCATAATGAATCCATTTGGGATTGGCATCTAAAACAAACTCCAAAATTCAATTGACACCTCTACATGTTTTAGCTGAGAAGGCCAGAGTTCCTTTAGTTCTTAACGGAAAATAATTCTAAATCTAAAGGGAAATAAACCTTCATTGATTAGTTGTTACCATCCAAAAAAAAAGATGACAGAAATGCTGCTAGCTTCATGAAGTGTCTGTCCTTCTCCATCAGGATTAGTTTGCTGTGTCGACCTTCTATTTGCCACTCCACAGCTTTCGTACAAGGATCAATCTGGTGTGAGCTTAATATTTTAACATTGTTATGCCTCTGTACCGCCTTACAGCTGTGGCTGGTGGCATTATGTGTTTTTTTTAATGCAATATCCCAGTAACAACTTGAGGGAATTTCTTCAAATTTGGCACAGACGTTCACTTTGGACTTAAGGATAAACTCATTAGATTTTGGTGGTAAAATGTCAAAGGTCAAGGTCACTGTGACCTCACGTTTATCCCATTCTCGTGAAGTTGATATCCCAGGAGCACCTGGAGTAAATTTCTTCAAATTTGGCACCAATGTCAAGGTTGAACTGATTAGAATTTGATGGTCAAAGGTAACTGTGACCTCACGAAACATGTTTTTGGCCCTAACTCAAGAGTCCATATGCTAATTAGCCAATTTCACACAAATATCTAATAGGATAAAATGTAGATTTTTGGACAGACATGGATGAAAACTGGTGGAGGCGTACAAATCCGAGGCGGAAATTCTAGTTTGTTATAATTTAATTAAGTTCTTTGTTTTAAAACATAATTTGACACCAGGTTTAGTGTTGTAGCTGCAGAAACAGACAGATCTGCTGGGGTTTGGCCTTCAGAGAGATGAACCCCCCCCCCCGCATTACTCAAGTTTCTCTGTGTAATGAAACATTCTTTAAAGTTTTTTTTGTTTGGGGAAAAAAAGAAGTGAAATCCTCTTGTCTGTCTGTGAGGCTGTAAAAAACTGCTCGGCTTTGAACCTGAGCCTCTTGGTGGAGGGAGAATGAGCTTATGTGCTTTGATTTACAAAAGAGGAGAGTAATACTGCTTCTTTCCTTTTGTGTATTAGATTCTCAGTGCATAAAGAGATTTTCTTTTTTTACTATCCAGAGAAGAAGTATTGTGTTTTGTTATGGACCGGTTAAATATAATGCGCATTAGCCTTCTATTGTGCCAGCAGCTGATCTCATTACGATAGTCCGTGCCAAATAAAGCACCCCTTTTCAAACGTTCACACATGCATGTCTACATTTGCAATGTCAGTGATACAATTATCGTCTGTGGCCGCTTACAGGTTGATATGCTGCCGTTTATAATCCATTTCCCTCGTTGTATGTCATTACTATTTACTGCTGCAACAGGATCATTACAGTTTAATTCTGTCCTTGTGGATTATGAATGCCTTGCATACCAATAGGGCTTTTCTCTCTGTGTGTGTGTGTGTGTGTGTGTGTGTGTGTGTGTGTGTGTGTGTGTGTGTGTGTGTGTGTGTGTGTGTGTGTGTGTGTGTGTGTGTGTGTGTGTGTGTGTGTGTGTGAGAGAGTTAAGAGCCTGCAGTCATAAAACAGACATTGAAACTTTAATAAGATAAATTAATAAATTACATATCCTTTTAATCTACGGCTACAAAATAAATCTTGTTCAAATTGCAAAAAAACTTTAATCAATCATGATTTGACCAAACAACAAAATACAACTCTGGTCAGTTTGCATGCTGGTGTCGAAACTTCAAAATCAGCCGAAGATGACTTCCTTAAGACTCTCTCTCTTAACTTTGTGTCATTTTGATATTTCAAATGAAAGAGGGTCTTTTTACTGATAAAGAATCTTTATTCAGATAAAGAATCAAGCTGACCCAACCGCGTTTAGCACAGTTCACTATATAGCGGCTAGCATGCTCAGTAATGGTGACTTAATGATGTAGAGTCGCCAGATAGTGAGCAGGAGGGCTGTCAAAGTTGGTCAAACTGACCCTCGAACATTTTTTTTTTAAAACACATAGGTTTGAAATATTCAAATATCTTTTTTTGTGTATGATGTCCATGACAACTGTCTGGAAGCAACACATAACTTTGCAACACGTCACCTTGAGCTGAACTTTTGTTAGACGCCCTGTTTCTATTTATTCCAGTCGCTCGCCTTGACCGCGCTGCAATGGATGAGGAACATTGATTTATATAAAACAATACTTCCTCATTTCACTACAAAAACTTGATGAAGGTGGCAGCAGACTGGAGGGAGATTACCTGAGAGTGTCTTGCTTCCCGTTGGCTATATTGCACATCATTTCCAGTAAGTATAATTATATGAAACGTGGGTTTTCTGTTTACAAAGTACAAACTTTGGAAAACAGCATTTACTTCTCACCCATCCTTCAAAAGTCTGCAGTGTGATCCCGAGCACACAGCTGATAAGTGCCTGGTTTGTCAAGCTGCTAAAGTATAGAGCTGTCAACTGTCATCAGTGAGATATCAAAGATTTTTCATAATCACATATGACTTCACAGCAGGTTGCTATTATCACAGTAAGTGGAGGACTATGTAGCTGCTTAGATTATAGAAAATGATAAGAATTAGAATTAGAAAACACAAAATAAATAGTTATTTCCTTCCACTTTCCTCCACCATGACGTGGCATTCGGGACAGTAGCTAAAATATAGTTGTCTAATTTCTTCTTAATATTTTTTCACTGTTGGATTTGATTATGCAAAGACTTGCTCCAGGCTGTGTCAGTCTGAGCCGAACTCCTGTTGCTCAGCACCCAAACGTGGCTCTGAGAAAGTGTCTTTGCTTTCCTCTGGTGTCTGGGTCTGATCCAGGACATAAAAGAAAGTCTTCTAATTGTGATGTCATATTTTCTAGCTGGTGAGACAGGAAGATGCGAGGCCTCGAGGCATGATGAAAGGAAAGAGCTCAGCGGAGGAGGTGCATTAATAGAAGAACTGAGTCTTGTGTGTGTGTGTGACTGAAGATTGAAGAATCTGGATCAAAAGATCCCTGGAGATATTGACACACACACACACACACACACACACACACACACACACACACACACACACACACACACACACACACACACACACACACACACACACACACACACACACACACACACAGGGATACACACAGACGTGATTGCATCATTCAAGCAAGTAAAGCTTCTTACAAGACAGACGAGCACGTTCTTGAGTTATGAGCCAGATGACAGTACATCCACCGGAGGAGTTTTTCCAACGTTCTCAGTGACAACACAAGTTAACACCCCCGATCTGATTTATTTGGTCTATTTCTCATCCAGAGACTAGCATAGCATAAAATAAACAATGCAAAGTCTTTAGGGCGACCCTTCATTGGTGGGTTGTGACATGCAGAAGACAAAAGATCTGAGGTAACCGTGTAACCGGTAACAGAATGTGACTCAGCAGTTTTATTCCTCAAGAATCTGCGGCTCCCAACGTCGACCAATAACAGCTCTTCATCCCCTGAACGTTCCCACCATCGGTTGTATAATAGAAGTGGGCGTAGTCGTCGTGACGTCAGCCATTGGTTTGACGACTTCCGTCTTGAAGCCTTGAGTTCGCCATTTTGACCGTCGCCATCTTCGATTTTTGCAACCAGTGAACAGAAGTGACCATATTTGGATTGTTGAGGAGTGACGCCCTGTATTAATAACCCTGTCAATCACAAGGTTGCCAAGCATTAATTCATACGCTGCTTTATGGTCTATTTGACTCTAAATGGAGCATCATTTACTAAATGAACATCATGCTGTGTTGAAGAAGACTTGAAACTCGAGATTTGGACCATAAACTCATGTTTACAATGTTTACTGAGGGAGTAAATCAAGTGAGAGGTAGGGTCCTTTTCTCATAGACTTCTATACAACCCGACTTCTTTTTCCACCCAGAGGAGTCGCCCCCTGCTGGTCAGTAGAGATAATGCAGGTTTAAGACGCTTCCACGTTGGCTTAATTTTCCCGAACCCTGAGATTGTGGCCTGTGGTTCTGTTGATAAATGACTTTGATCTGCCTGCCCGAATCAAGGACATGTAAGTGGCAAAGGTTTGTAAGCGGCCTTTATTCTTTCCTCCATCCTACCAACAACTTTAGAACATTTAGAAATCCCCAGTCATTCGCTAGGCGTAGATCTCCGTATAGTGTGTGGGGTATACCCAGACTAGATTGATCAAGTCCTCCTGAGACAACTACTATGGAGTCCTTCCAGGCAGTGACTAAACACAGGAGAGGTGGAGGAAATGAGGGAGCTAGAGATTGTGAGAATGCGTCTATTTTTAGAACCAGAGAAAGTGTGTGTGCGTGGGACAAAGTGCCAAAAACGGCCAAAATTAAACTAGACCACAAGTTTTTAAGACGCTGGTGAGAGTTATAGTCAACATTTTGCAGACCTAAGCAAAATGTCATATATTCAGCTTCTGGGAGTGGTAGTAAACCAGCAGCTATACTAACATGGTATATCTCAATGGAGTTTTATATTTTTATATGTCGTTTTCTGTGATTTCCAGGTGAAAAACAGGTGAACGCAGAGCGCCATCCTTGAGCAGCAAATATTAGGTCCTGGATGTTTTTACGCATTAAACTGAGAATGGGCTTCAGCATTAGATTTTAAAGCCATAAATTTCAAGTTATGAGGAAATCAGTGGTATTGATCAACAACTAGGTTTATGATGTTTGTGCTGTTTGGCAGTTTGCAGTGCTGAAATAAAGGAAAGGGTGCAGGTGCGTGTTGTTTGTTAAGGATTTTTTGAAATATGGGCTCAGATATGACCTTGACAGCAGGCGAAAAGAGGCGGAGGTGTGTTAGGAGGATGTGTGTGTGTGTGTGTGTGTGTGTGTGTGTGTGTGTGTGTGTGTGTGTGTGTGTGTGTGTGTGTGTGTGTGTGTGTGTGTGTGTGTGTGCATTTAAAAGCGAGCGGCTATGAAAGGGCTTAGGCTGTAAAAGCCTGATAAGCCGAACCGCAGGCCAAATCACACTCCTGCCATCTCACCCACTGACACAATGATTCAACAGAGCTGTCAGCTGTCTGCACGACGACAACCGCTGTGTGTGTGTGTGTGTGTGCGTGTGCTGTATTTCCATATGTATTTGTGTGTGTGTGTGTGTGTGTGTGTGTGTGTGTGTGTCGTCTGCACATGCATGAATGTGCATGTAAAAATCTTTTCATGTGTACTTCTACATCTGTGTGTCAGTGAGGCTGTGCAGAAGGTTGTCCATCTCTCTTTTGTGTGTGTGTGTGTGTGTGTGTGTGTGTGTGTGTGTGTGTGTGTGTGTGTGTGTGTGTGTGTGTGTGTGTGTGTGTGTGTGTGTGTGTGTCTTTTCATCCTGTGTCGGGGGTGGATAGGCGAGCAAAGGTGGAGTCGGTCCACCTGCGTCTTCAAACAAGGCGAGTGAAGACAGAGACAGAGGATGGAGGAAAGGAAGGAGCAGGGTCCCCTGTGTTTCCCAGCCCTGATTAGATTGTGCTGGAATTAAATTTCACAACAAAAACAAACAGCGGGAGACGGGCAGACGCACTCCCTTCCCTCCCACCTCCTTTGTGCTTTTTATCCCAATCCCTCCCCCCCCCCCTCCTCCTCCTCCTCCTCTTTTCCTACCTTTTGTTTTTTGGTCTCTTTCTGCTCTCTCACCAAAGCAAAGACGCCTGATGTAACCAGCCAATTAAACCCCAGATGATGATGTTCCTTCTGGTCCTGTGAATAAATTTAAGTCTGTATGATATAAGAATATGCCAGAAAGGGATGTGTGACTCCTCATTAGGAATGTCCCGATTGATCTGCAGCCAAGCACTAATAATCAGTGAAAATATGCGATGAGGAGATGGGCCTTAGGACTCTCTAGTCCCTGACTTGGTTGTGGACCACCGAGTACTCCGCCTGTCACTGGGTTAAACCCTCTTGTGCATGCGGTATATCATTAATATTACACATCCACGGTGTTTAGTGCTGCATCCCAACTCGTTCTCTGGCCAGGAGGCTTCACATGTGGCTGCTTAGTTGTGGGACACCCCACTAAGACGAAACAAAACATGTCGGCGGTGTGAGATATTACAAAGTGTGCGAGAGCTAGTTGACGCTAGCTGTTAGCAGCCGGTGGGCAGCACAGTCTCTATGACCGATATGACTCATCAATGATTGTCAGTCGTATCGGCGGCAAAAATGTGATCGGGTCATCTCTACTCCTCATCCCACACGCCATTTAGTAACCCTACCGGATGCACAAATCAAACTTACGTTAAAAATATATTATGTGTGTATGTATTATAAATGTATGTATAAAAAAAAGCAAGATGTTAGCAGAAATGAATACCTTGTGTTCTTTGTATAACAAGCCACCAGGTCTGCAAATCATTATTTAGTTAATGATCAATTAATGATAATCATACAAAATGACTGTCATATGTGACATAGAAAAGCAGCAAATCCTCACAGAAACAAGATCCAGAGAACAGATGTTTGCTTGAAAAATAAGTGAAACAATTAGTTGATTATCAAAGTAGTGACTGAATAACTTTGTCGATCAACTAATCAAACATCTTTTCAGCTCGAGAAGCATCTCTTGTTGCTCACACGTCAATGAGTTGTGAACAGTTCCACCAAAAGAGTGAGTTCTCAAGAAAAAGCTATTGTTAAAGAAAGTAAAAAACTTTCAAAACCTTTTATTCTTTCATCATCATCTCATGACCCCTATAGGTCAGAAGCCTCTTTGTTAGGGGGCTCTGGCCATTAAATCTGTTTTCATTATATTAAATGAGTTGACTTCTGAACTGCATGCTGCTTATCAGAACGCTTTTTGATGAGGAGAAAGGTTTGTTTAGTGGGTGTCGACCGCCATGAACCAAACGTTCCCTTTTCTGTTGGTGTTTCTCGGTGTACTGATCAGAACCGTGTCTCTGATGATGTGAACGCCGCAGGCTTCGGAAATCAGCTTCTTCATTCATTAAAGCTGAGGGACTTCCACTTCACAACCGGGACAAGTGATGCAAGAAGATAGAAAGAGTGTCATAACAGGGTGAAAGATGTCGTTAAATAATGAGTAAATACATGCTGTGAAGGGAAAAGCCCCGTCGGTAAACATTCTCCTCCTCTCGTTTTATCTGATTACGCTTTGTGTCACGCTTCTGCAACCAATTAACATCTTTCATCATCAAATTATCAGTGAATTATAAGTGAAAATTGCCTTTGTAAACACAGAAAGAAAACCAATACTCATGAGCTAATCCAGTGGCTGCTTTCTTTAGGCTCTACCTCCCTGTGGGAACTCTCTTTTTTTTTTTATATCAGACTACACGTCTGGACTTTGACCCGGCCGTGAGTGAAGCTGTCATTTGTCCAGCCGGTGTTTTGTGTCTGCAGCCGTTCCCCAGGTGCAGCAGCGTTGTCGGCGGCGTCCTTGCAGCGGGGGTCACGGCTGTGCTCTGTTTAGTAGGGCGCCGGAGTAGTCCGCCTCTCCGGAGAGACGGAGCATCTCTGTTTAGCGGCACGGAGGTGACCTCTCACCTGCAGGCTTCATGGTCCGATGGGGAGCTTTGAGTCACACTGTGTGCTGCTGAGAATAACCCGCTGTTCACTCACACACAGGCCGTCTGCTGTTAGCTCACCTTTCTATTCTTCATCAGTGCTTTCTCTTCCTCTCTCTCACTTGTATTAAACTTAAAATCTTCCAACCATTTCCAGGCGGCCTGTGTTCTCAATAATCTCACTCAATGATGTTGCTGTTGACAAATAATCAACCACGAAAAATGAAAAATACTCTCCTGTGAATATTTTGCATCAGAACTATTCATGCCTTCAGCGATGCAAATTTGCAACAGTTGCAAAACTTTTTCATTAAAAGGTTTGAAGAGAGTCTCAGAGACAGAGCAGCAGTCAGTCAGACTGTCAGGTAATTTATTGTATAGTATATTGTATACATATTTTATTGAGTTGCCTTTTATGGAAATGCTCTGAGTGGGTTTGAGTTCCCTCTGGTTAGCAGTAACGCATTATACTGTGTACGTCTTGGGCTTTTATTGTGAAAGGATAGAATTTAAGGAGTGGATCTGCTGCAGTTATCAAGGTTGAACGGAGTAATAATGTTTGTCTGGGTTGAGACTCCAGAGCCTCCCTGCTGTTGTACACTATAGTGTACTTTTGATTCCACACAACGTGATTGGTTAATGTTTAAAAGCTTAAACAAAGATCGACCTTGTTCTTTTTTGCTGCCTGATAGTTTGAAAGTATTCATGACAAAAAGAAGTTTGAAAAAATATCTTAACGTGCGATTTAATTAAAACAAAAACCGCCCCCAATGTGTAAAAGGCCTTAAGTGTTAATCTGAGCCATTTGCTTTTAGAGCTGGACAATAACTATTATGATGTTAGTGCAAGCATTTTTTTTTATTTTATGTCAGGATATGGCAAAAGTTTGCAAAACCACTTCAAAGAATGATGTTCTATGTATATATCCAAGCGGAAATGATTTTATAAAAGCAAAATGCCAAGAATTATTATCACAAAATGGTTAATTGATTAAATGATAAAATGATTGGCAAAATTCTGTTATATGGACCAAAATACTGCGTACACTTTCTAGTACTGAGAGCTGGCATGTGATGTGCGGTTAGATTAATAATTTATTAACTTGGTATTTGATTTGATATTTCTTTTATAAAAGTTCTTGGACGGCTGCTGGTTTTTAAGATTTAACATCTGAGAACTTTTCAGTGAAATGTAAAAATCTTTTCTAGGGAAATATGTTCAAAGTAAGGCATTGAAAAAAAACTTGAAATAAATAAATAATATTGGCACTAGTATCAAAAAACAAAACCCAACTATCATGACATGGTTACTAAGAAAGATTCAACATGCTCCGAGTCAGCCCTGCACCTTTTATTAATGGTTCATAAAGTACCTTAAAAAATACAATTATAGCATATACATATTCTTTCTTGCCTCCATTTACAAAACCAGAGTACATATTTCACTGTGAATACACAACCACAGTTGTCTATAATCATAATTAACCTGGTGAGGTGAGGTAAAGGTGTTTACATGAGCTCAACCAGCTTCTCATTCAGGTTTTAAATTACACCGTAGTCACATTTTTTGTGTGCATGTAAACACGCCACGGTCTCTTTCCTCACATTGTCTCTCTCTCTCTCTCTCTCACACACACCCATTGCGACTCTCTCTCTCTCTCTCTCTCTCTCTCTCTCTCTCGTCCTCTCAGCGGTGTGTATCCTGCCAGATGAGCACGAGGCGGGAAAAGGAATGCAGCTCTGCTCTGTTTACCTCTTCCTCGTTTTCTTGCCTTCTCACTACTGATCCATTCACTTCTCTCTCTCTCTCTCTCTCTCTCTGCCACCTCCCCCCCTCTCTTCTTTCTCTTTCTCTCTCTCTCTCTCTCTCTCTCTCTCTCTCTTTCCGTGAGTATGCTCAGTCATTCAGCGCCGTGCACCGCTGTGGGAAGCCTGTGATTGGGGAAAATAAGCGCTTGTGCCGGAGCCGGCTGCCTCAGAGACAAACTAGATACAGCGGAGGGATGCGGGTGGGGGGTGGGGGGAGGCTGTGGATTTTTAACCTGCTCATGACAAGAAGAGATGGATTTGTAGTGCTGTGAACTTTGGAGGGAATGTGCTGCAGGTGTAAAAGACATAAACAGATCCTGTGTGGCATCAGGGTTTACTGGAGGAACGGCGCTCTCTGAAATCTTACATCTTTCTTGGATACTGTCCGATCTGAATCATCGGCGTCTGAGAGGTCGGAAAAAAAAAAACCTGGAAGTGAGCATTGAGATGTGAGGTGGAGACGCATATTACGCATGATTTAACAGCTCAGCAAGGTTAACCCCAAAGACATCTGTTATACCTGATCACACCTGAAATGACTGGCTCGGGGCAGGACTGAAGGAGTAGCCTGTGATGTCAGACTCCACCTGGGGCAGTCGTCTGAGACTCTGCTGAGCAGTTGTGGCATTTTGTCGAAGGCGGACTTCATTCCCAGGTGTGTGTAAACCACATCAGACTTGACTCACCTGACATCATCCCCCTCTCTGTTTGAGCACAGCCCCCTTCGGCTCAGCTTTCTCACCTCATCTCCTCAGTAATCCCCGCTCTCAAACGCACCCGCAACCTCTCGCTTCCTCCCCATGGAGCCACTCGAGAGGCGAGAGGAGAGACGCTGATTAATGTGACTCTCCCAGCAACCCCGCGTCTGATTCCACAGCACTAGAAATAGAAATAGAAACGGCGGAAAGAAACTGCGGCGGCGGCGGCGGCACTTGTGAAACTGACATCACGTGGGAACGAGAGAAGCAAGATGTGGAATCAATCTGGATACTGCAATCACATCCCTCACCATGGATATCCCTTCTACCATGCGCCCTGCAGGTACGCTATCACAAACCCCAGCGTGGACCCAAACTCTGGCTCCTGCTTTCCGTGCAGTTGCATTGATGTGTTTCTGCTTACTTCTTGCTTTGAGGTTTTTGAGTTTTTGAAGTTTTCCTTGTTTTTGCGCTTGGACAAAATGATGTATATTTACCAGTTTCCATTCTAATCTCTTTAATCTGTGGTGTCCCTCAGGGCTCAATCCTTGGCCTGCTGTTTTTTTCCGTTTCGTTTTTCAGAAAACTGTTATTGCCATTTGAGACTGCTGTTGATCCAGTGAGTCTTATTTAATGCATCCTTGTTCATTGTAAAGTAAGCCAAGGTGTTAGGTGCTTTAGACTTTCCCAAAGCGGAGGACGTTACCAAACTGGTTTGTCAGGAATCTTTCTTTGAAGCTTACTTTAACAGAACCAGGAAACTGGTTTTGCCTGTGCGGAATAATAGAAGTTATTGAATAGGCAGTACAACTGGTCAGTGTGACAATAGCGACAGACAGTTCGTGTTACCTAAAAAAACCACTCCTACAGTGAGGGTGTTGAGCCTATTAGCCATACTGTATTTAAACAAAGTGACCGACCTGTTTTCTCTCTTTCTTAAAAACTGTTGGATTGAAACAGATTGCATAACATTTTGCTGGTTCTCTTCCGTTATGTCTCTGGTCCCCCAACACGCAGCAGTAATGACATCATTTCATTTATCACGAGGTTTCAGATGTGACCCACTCGTAAATGAGCACCATCAATCCTCCATCCCCTGAGGGGAGAACAGACCCCCTGCCTACGCCTCTTTTTCTGTCAGATGCTGTAATAGTCTCTCACCTCTAAAGGCTGCTGGAGCTCAACCACCAGAATACTGATTCACCATTACCAGTTATTTATGTGAGGTTGACCATATCGAGGACATGTTTAAAAAATGAAAAGCATGATAAATGCTATACATATAACATGCTAATTGTACTTTTGTGTGCATGTGGGCAAGTGCACATGCATTGTAAAAGCTTAGTTGTAGGTTGTCTTAATCTATCCAAGGCGGCAACCTCTGCCTATGTGGAAGTGCCTTAAACTTGCATTCTTTCTAATGACCATCAGGGGGCGACTCCTCTGGGTTGTAGAAGTCTATGAGAAAACGACTCTACTTCTCTCTTGATTTATTCCCTCAGTAAACATTGTAAACATGAGTTTATGGTCTCAATCTCTAGTTTCAAGTCTTCTTCAATACAGCATGATGTTCATTTAGTAAATGATGCTCCATTTAGAGTCAAATAGACCATAAAGCAGGGTATGCTTTAGGGAGGCCTGACTGTGATTGACAGGTCGCTACCACTGCGTTGTCCGGTTTGGGAAATTTCAGTTTTTTCACCTCGGCTTAAATCCCTTCACAGTGTGTTTTCAGTTCTTGAAAGTTAATTGTGACATTTCTGTCGCATTACAATGTAAGATAAGATAAGATAAGATAAGATAATCATTAGTCCCGCAGCGGGGAAATTTGAAAGGAAAAAGCTCACAGGTGAGCAGGAGCTGCTGTAAGAGGCAGCCACTCGTCAATAGTATAATGTGGTGTTTAGTGTTCAGTTGAGCTTAGCTTCACCGTCTCGTGTCACTTCCGTTTCCAAATAACCAAGAAGGCAAACATGAGTCTTTAAAACTGTAGTCCATAAACCAAAGTTATAGCATCCACCTCTTATATACAGTCTGTTCTCTATCAATGTTGTGCACTTAACATGAATTTGCATGTGTTGGTGGGCATGCAGTAGGAAGCAGGAGCGGTAGGGGTGGTCTGCACCGGGGGGGGGGGGCAGAGGGATTTAGCTGATGAGTGAGTCATACCTCAGACCAGTGGGCAGGTCAATGACCTGTCAGATCAGCCAGCTCATGGCAAAGAGAGAGAGAGAGAGTCAGAGAGAGAGAGCGAGGAAGGGAGGGAATAGGAATCCAGGAAATAGCCCTGAGCTCCAAAACAAACTAACCGTCGCTCTTCACTCCCACTCTAGTCTCTTATGGTGGAGCACTCTGACTCACACTATGAATATTTCACCTGTTGCCCAATCACCTCAAGTACTCCAGATCAAATTGGGCATTGTGCTGCATAAATGCGATGTTCGACATGATTTAAGATGCAGGAGAAACAAACTGGATAGCTTTAGGAGATCGACTCACAGTTTTTATTTATCCTTCCTTGTCAGTGCTTATTTTTGTTAACAGATCAGCCTCCTCGTTGCTTCAATGTCACTTGTGCCCCGTTTCTCATCTTCTCATCGCCATCTTTAATCCTCTTTTTTGGGATTTACGGTCCTCCTGAGAGGTTTTTTTCTGTTGCTCATGCCTCCCTGTCGGAAGATTGACTGCTAAGTAAGATATTAAAGTTAACGCCGACATCTCACTGGCAAAACAGGGGAAAATATATTTTTGGTTCACAGTTAAGGTGTTAAGGGAACACTTTGCAGGCAACGAGGAAGCGGACAGCTGAAACTAGATCTTTGTTTTTCCTTGGAGGAGGAAGTGATAAGGCTTCAATATTGCATTTGTCACTCCAATGAAATAATAAAGTGTTCTAACCGTTTTATTTATGAGCCTCATACTGAGCTGTCAAAATATATTTTTATTATTATGGCTTAAACAGAAAAATAACACATCACATGAGAGAGAAAGAAGCATAGGAATGATAATGAAGCCCTGTTCTATGAACTCAGTGAAAGTTCAGCGATCCTCTGTCGAGGCCGCTTCAGTTAATGATTCCCTCACCTGTCAACAGGCATGCCATTGATCCCGCCAGACTCCGCCCCCATTCCTCCACTCAATCCAACGTGTTTGCATTCAAATGACAAAGTGCTCGTCCGCTGTTTGAGGAAGCCCTTAAGACAGACTCCGTTGTTTGGTCCGCTAATCCAGCGTGAGCCAGCAGCGTGAGTCGACCACGGAGGCTTGAGGTGAGCGTGAAAGCCTGATGAGGGCCTGCGTGTGATTGCCTCAGAGTATTGATTGTGTGTGTGTGTGTGTTGGTGTGTGTGTTTGTGTGTTTGTGTGGAGGACTGGTAATAGTATCGTCAGGTTATCTGAATGGGCGTGTCTACAGTTTGACCTCATGATAAAAGATGTTGTGTAAGGAAATGATTCAATTTGAGATAGATAAGTTAGATGCTGTATATTTATTTATGTAGCCTCATATTTCATATCATATTACAGAGAATATTCATTGGGTTGAACAAGAAGAAAGTCAGTGAAGCGACAAAGGTCGTGACACGGACTCACACTTTGCAGCGCCGCATGTGCAGAGTTCTGCAAACAACTCAGAGGTGTGTACCTGTGTGCAATCAAGCTGCAAGTGAGAATGTTTTACTTTCTACATACTGTACTTGTGTGTGTGTGTGTGTGTGTGTGTGTGTGTGTGTGTGTGTGTGTGTGTGTGTGTGTTGTGTGTGCATTGTGCTGTCAGCCTGCATTGCACAATGGCTCAGGGATGTAAATAGATTTGGGCAGGTGGCCCAGCAGGGGGTGAACAGAGCAGATTGTCTGGAAGCCTTTGCCTCATCCCTACACACACACACACACACACACACACACACACAGTGCTGCACATACACTTATACGTACTGTACATAGACACAGCCATTTCATGATGCAACTTCCAAAAACTCATAATAGAGTGCTGCAGGGATGATGTATTATTGTAGGTTAACCCCAGAGTTGAGCATCCCAAAGATTCCCTTAATTTGGGTTTTTTCCATTGGAATTTTTTTTTTTTTTCAGCAAGATAATCTTCACAAATGAAAACCACTTTTATGATTTATTTTTTTTAAGTGTGAATGCAAGCACCAGTATTAAAAGCTAACACCAAGAAGCTAACCAGACCACAATCACACGACTTCACGTCACCACAACTAAGCCTAAGTCAGGTGAAAAGCTTCAAAATTCACAAGCGGGGTATATACTGATGTATTTTATATCGTAGAGTAAAACCTTTAAATCTCATAAACTTGAGTTAACCAAAGACCTCATTTCGAGCATCTAACAAAAAATCCATCCACAAAACCCACTGACTTAAAGATGAAACCAAAAGTATAAAGATAATTAAGACCCATTCGTGCAGCACTCTATTGACCCCGTATTAGCTACCCTTAACCTTTCTCAAATATTTACATGGCTAAATGTGTATGTGACTCTGAGCGCCCGTTAATCTCTGAACGTGGACTGAATAATGTGTCTGACAAATGAAACCCAGCAGGAAAGCTATTACAGCGGCGCCCTTGTCATCTTTATTTATGGTAATTAAATACATTTGCGTAAAAGGCTCCTTTGCCGGTGAAATAATAAAGATGAGCTTTTTGTGTTTAACTTAATCTGAAGAAAATAACCGTGATGAGAGTGTGATAGGTAATAACTGTAAAAGGAAGGACACTGTAATAGTTTGAGAGTTAATGTGAGTGTAGAGCAAAGAGACTTCTGTATATGTTCAGAAGCATTAAAACTTAATTGACACTTAGGACGCAAATTCCCCTCTCCCCAGTAGACAGTTCATAAAAAATCTTGTGATATTAAATGAGTGAACAAGAAAATATAACATAAGAATGCAAGTGCTCTTTATTACAGTACAGGAGGAAATTCGGAGGGGAGTTTTTGGTCGATATTCTTGTGTTCTGGGCAAGAAAAATGTCATTGTTTTCTAATAAGGAAACAACTGAATACATAGCCTGGAGCTGTATAAATGTTGGCACCACTCAGCCTGGCATTAAACAGAGTGCCAACAACTTCACATTACCAGCCAGAGTAAACTGAAAATAAGACAATTGAGGGTTGGAGCATAGCTTATTTTGGGACAAAAGGTGGAAATGACACTATACACAGCTTCCAGTGCTGGAGAAGAAGATACAACTAATCTGAGATGCTAAAATGAACCACAAATCTGTTCAAATGGGTCTTATAGTTGATTTACCAGCCTGGTATACTGCACAGTTGTAAGCGTCTTGTATTTTCTTTAACATTAAAACATAGAATTGGACAGAAAATGTGCAGAAAGAATGTCCAAATACAGCAGAAAGCTCCTGACCCAGCATCTTCTCCTGGGACTCCGCAGTAGAATCTGTCATTCAGCTTTTCCTCTTCTCCCACTGAGTGTTGACAGTCGTCCGCTGCTGGACGTTTGATGCGTCTGACACTTTGACAAAAATGAATTCCCTACAAGTCACTCTGAGGGAGGGTGCCCTTATGTCACACAGAGCCAGGCTGTCAGTGCTGCAGACTGGAGGATGAGGATTGAACCAACACTAGAGAGAGATGACACTGCGGTTTGTTTGTGCTGGTGGTGGTGGTGGTGGTGATGTGGTTATAAGATGGTGGCTTAACTGTGGATGTCAGTTAGTTTTCAGTGCAAAGTCAGAAACCACAGGCAAGCAGTAATCCTGGTTTGTTACATGAAGAGAAAAACAAAAGTTGAGCGGAGCACATTACGTAATCTATTTTATTATGAAGGGTCAGCTTTTTAAAAACAACATTACTTAGATCAAAATTTAGTTTTGAAACAAAACTCCTCATGTCTTATTTAACATGATTTTGACATCAGGTGATTTGCTACCACGACACTTCATAATGATGCTTGTTCAAACAATTAGAGAAAGTGTTCAGCTTTTTGTAGTACATCTTATCTTTTGGGGGGTATCCTCCTTCTTTCTCGCCTGTTAAATATGCACAAACTTTCAAATAACATAACCTTGAGGCTCAAACTTTGCCGGCCTAAAAAAATAATAGAATACATTTTAGAAAGTTAAAATGAAATGCATGTGACAGAAGACAGCAATTAGTTATTGTTTGTCTTTTTTAGACACTTTTACAGCTTGTTAACAATGTCGACATGCGTAAGTTTGCGCATGCAGTTTGGCAGCGGAAGTTCCGCTTATTGGAATTGGTGTTGTAGTTTCACCACGTTATGTTGTTGCTGTTGGAAGAAAAACTCGCAATCGCCATATTGTCATTTCAGCGAAAACTTTGTTTGCACATTTCAAAGAGCCGTAGATCTGTCTCCGCCTGTAGGGGAACAATGCCAACTCAGAATAACATTTTTTTAAGAATAATAGACATTGCTGACATTTTCATAATGTCACATTCTTAGATGGGACAATGTCCTAACGCCACCCTTCTTACAATCCAAGACGTGTCCTCGTCTCAACTTTTCTAGTTCATGAGAAGTGGGAGGAAATAAAACCAAGCTAAGTTATTTTGGTGTCTAAATCCAGCCCAGAAAGCTATCGGTGCCGAGTGTAATCTGTGTTTTTTTTTTTTTTTAACGTTGCTTTCATCAAATCAAGTGTGTGTGTGTGTCAAATGTGTGTGTGTGTGTGTGTGTGTGTGTGTGTGTGTGTGTGTGTGTGTGTGTGTGTGTGTGTGTGTGTGTGTGTGTGTGTGTGTGTGTGTGTGTGTGTGTGTGTGTGTGTGTGTGTATCCGGGCTGAGGGGATAGAAGGCAGCTGTGAACATGAGCAGTGTGAATTACAGCGAGATGAGAAGATCTCTCCACCATCCTCTTAGAAAATGCACTGAAGAATCTCACTTGATACGAGGTCTTGAGAGTCAGACGGGACAGTAGCCTAGAGCGCCTTACGAAGAGCGCCGACTTCAAAGGCCTCACCTCTGTTGATTCTGGCTGAATGGGAGACAAGACGAGATGCTGAGCACTTGTTGGGGGAGTGTGTGTTTCTGTACGGGCCTCAGCCTCGGAAGGTAGGAGAGAATCAGAGCCACTTATGTTGTCAAGAGCAATATCTGTCCATCAGGATGCTGTCCTTGTCTCCGGTTATGTTGTGTGAAACGCATACAGTACAAGTAGTCTAGATTGTTTAACAACAGCATTTAAAAGACAACCTACACTGACAGAAATGAGTAAATCTCCTTTATGGCACCAAAGTGTATAAAAGAAAAGCCAATTGTAGCAAGAAATGGTGAGTACAGTAGAAGCCTTATATGAGGAGATTTGGCCTAAAGGTAGATTTTGTATAATTGTATCCATTCAAACCTCTGTAACTGTGCATTCTGTAGGAGATGAAACTTTGCAACCTTTTTTTTGCAGAATATTATATTTTGATGGAAAGTGTTATTTCCACTGGGAATGGAGGATGCACGTCCGCCTCACTCAAAATCCCATCTTTGTCCCCTCACTTTTGCAGTTTCAGTTAGATTTACTCATTTCAATTTCATAAGATAAAATCCTCTTACTGTCCAGCTGTCAAAATCCAGAGATGATAAAAATTTAAATATTATTATGTGTGCTTTGACCTGAGAATACCGCAAACTCCTCTGCATGTTTTTCAGGAAAAACAAAACAAAAAAACAAACATTTTTTATTAGTCAATATAGTCAATGATATTCTCAATAATTTTAGTATTGAACATTCATCAAATATTAAATATTGCGTAAGACAGTAAAGGACAATGCTCTTTTTAGTGAAAATGCACATTATATGTTTATCATAAAGTACGAGGTCTCTATTAATAAATAAGCAATGATTGTATTAAAGGTTGGTAATTAATGATACAGCAATTTAAACAGCATACTTTTTGTTTGTTACTTAAATTTTCATTAGACTATTATTAATATGCATTGTTAATTTTTTTCTTTTATTCTCAAATGTTACTTTTGGTATCATCATCAACCATCGAGTATCAGTCTGCTCAGATTTTAATGTTTATGAAATTTTAAAAAGTAATCTTTGTCTAAGAAACTTTTAATAACGTCATAAATGGCACCAATACTGATCCATTATATTTAATTGGTGCATTACAATTTTTTTTTGTCTGTGTATTTATCTGGATGTACATTTTTTCTGTTCATAGGCCATTAGTTTGGAGGACGGGAGCTTTTTCTTTCTATTTATATATATCATTAGGATATGAAGGACTAATTATTCATATCAGGATGATAATGTCTTGCTGCACTCAGGGGAAATTAAACTGAATTATGTTGTTTTTTTCTTGTGATCATCTTATTAAAGAGTGAGTTGCGCCTACCGGACACTGATAACGTAGATGGAGTCTACAGCCTCTGCAGGTTTGAAGTAGCGGTTTTATCAGGAGTGGAGGATGGGGAAGAAAACCGCTCTTACTTCCAATCCAGAGCTGGATTTGTAGGATTTCTTTGCTCCCCATTCTCCATCTGTCTGCCACTGAAACCCTCTGAGCTTGCCAGTCTCGCAGGTCTCACATTACGCCCCAGCTGGCTCAGTCCGTGTGGGCAGAGCAGCTCTAATCCCTGCAGCCTAATCTGAGACAGCTTTGTGTGTAATCAAAGCATCCACTGTACATGTATGGAGAGGCGGGGCTGTCCATGATACAGGTTACACACCATATGGTTCCCATCAAAACCCAAAGACAGATTGGTGATGTCTTGTAGGATAAGCCTGTAGAACTGGTGTAGAGCATCGTTTCTGCTGGACTGGTGGATCGTTTGCCTCAGTGGGCTCACAGAGACAAACCCACCCACTGCATGACTTTATCACATTTCTTTACTTAACTCAGGAAATTTGAAAGTTGGTGCTTCCCACTCCTTAGTATTGAAGAGAAATGAATGTATTTAAATAGTCAAAATAAAACTAAATAGTCAAATTAAACCATTTCAACATCTTAAATGACAATTTTATGGTTGTGTAAGTGGAGTTACATGTTGGTACTAGTTCTTGGCAGCATTAGCACTCTATTGGAGTCATTATTCTGGCCACTTGAAGAATTAAAGTATAGTATTTACTTTACTTCTAGCTTTAAAATGGACTTCCACCAACTCCTGAGAAAAATATCTGGGTCTTTAGCTCAATTCGTCACCACTTCTTGGTGACTATGTGTGTCTGTTTTTGGTGCTGGGCTCGTAGCACCAGTGAGCTTTATTGCTGGAAACGGTTGTTTGCTCGGGTCAATAAAGGCAGTTTACGCTCAACCATTCTGTAAATGTGTAAAACTCCATTGTAGAGCTCAAGATTTGTGTTTTTATGCCTCTGGGATTTTTGGCACCACATAAAAGTTCAATGTTGATCTCAAAAATATTGATCAATGTAGTTTCAAGGATGAATTGACCCACATTTCTTAGGTTTTGTGTATTTTGGAAGATGCATATGTCTTACAAAACCATTACTCACTCAGTAATAGCACTTTCATGTGTGACTTTATGAAACCAAGTAAAGTATGTTTGGCACGGCAGCGAGGCGTTAGGTGTTGTCTGCTGTGGAGGAAAACGGTTAAGTAGGATGAATGGGACAACCCAAACACATTTCCAGCTCATGTATTCCACTTCCCACACTGGCAACTCCAAACAAGAGGAAACTCTGTCTCGCGTCTGTCTCAGTGGACTCAGTGGACTCAGCGTGGGCCGGGGCAGAACTACACCGATTCTCTTCAGTGTCAGTGGGCAGACTGGATTCCACCTCCTAATGAGGCATAAAGTGCCGTTGTATACCTGAGTTTAGCCACAGAGGTCCACACTTTTAATATTTCAGCAGCCGTTGCTCCTTAAAAAACACGCAGGCGTTTGTATCCGGCTGATTAAAATAGAAGAACATGTGCAACTTGAGATTCAAAGCAGGGATGGGTATTATTTTTAGTGCCTGCATTTCTCTGCCTGCTGCGTTCGGGTAACTTTTTAGTTTATGGGCACATTTGGATCTTGGGTAATAAATGCTGCTGCAGATCTGTGCATCTCCCTCATGGGGGACGGAGTGTTGGCGTCTTTGAAGCCAAGTTTCAGTGGAGTGATAAATGTTGCCGTAGTGACTGGCCCCAGAAATGCAAATCTAACACTGATGAAAGTGCGGATTCCTGAGTAACTTTTCTTTTGGAGATTTTGTTTGATCATTGCTTTGACTTTAGACTTTAACTTCATCTTGGGGTTTTATTTTTAGACCATAATTCACCACGGCTGTGTTTTCTGAGACCAGGCCAGCTGAGTGAGGCCCAACATCTTGATAGTAGAACTTGACTTGGGGCTAATTTTACTTCAGGTTCCAGCACAGCTGATTACAGGCTATTGATTCTAATACCTCAAATGTTACCAAAACGGGGATCCACAGCAATGGTAGTCAGGTTGGCATTGGCAACCATTTCAAGAAATCCGCCACCCATTCTTGGCTTTTGGTCGCTATCATTGGCCTCTTTTAAACATAATAAATTCATAAAAAATAGGGACAGCAAAGCGCAAAACGTAGCAAATGTGGACCAAAAAATGCATACTTTTTTCATATTTGTTGCATTAGTGATATTTACATATCACTGTTAAAGTCAGAACCGGAACCAGACAATGCTGTATCTGCATTTACTCGCATGTACAAAGGCATCTGTGGTGACGAAAAATGGTGTCCATATTTTAAATTCTGGCAAATAAAAGCTGGATCTGGTTGCCCTGCTGGCAAAGACTTTTAAATTAGTGTCGAGCCCTGCAAAGTGATTTTTATTGTTAAATTCATGGATAAGACGTGTACATCATGGATGACACACAAAGCTGACAATCATTGCTCTCGTACTCCACCATCTAAAGTGATGTTTTATAAGATTTATTTCCAATTCTGTTTCTTCCTCCTTCTCCCTCTCCTCACACTGTGACTCACAAGATCATTTGTAGAGTGATGTCGGCCTTACTCTACACTCTGCACAGAACAGACACAGCAGCGACAGCTGTGAGTCCTTCCTCAGTGTCTTGAGTGCTGAAACGTCGTGTCAGAGCTTGCAGCCCCAAAAATTCAAAGAACAGCTTGAAGTGTAAATAGATGCTTTGGTTTGTAGTTGCGGATGGAAAGCTTGGGTGAGTCATGAGTTAAGCATGAGTAGTGGCAGGCGTATTTGTCCATCTGACTGACATCAATCTCAGGAACGCCTGGAAGGAATTTCTTCAAATTTGGCGCAAACATCCGGCTGGACTCAAGGGTCAACTGATTAGAGTCGAATGGTCAAAGGTCACTGTGACCTCATGTTTGTCCTATTCTCTTAATGTCTCCAAAATGCTTTGAGGGAATTCCTTCAAATCTGGCACAAACATCTACTTGGACTCAGGGATCAGCTTTTCTGCACAACCAGAACCTGCAACTTTCATGTTGTTAAACCGGTCACGAAATGGATACTCCTTTCTGGCTCAAACTGCTGCTGCATCACTAGCATCACTGCTGCCCACATGTAACATTAAATCCATCCAATCATCCACCTTGAGATACAAGTTTTTTCCTGGTGGGATGGTGTTACATTAACTGTAACTCAGTATTCACACAACTTTTCCCCAGTCAGTTGGAGCTAAACACCTTATTATGTTGAAGGGCCAAGGTGTATATTTGATTCGTTCATGCTCAGAGACGTGTTGTTACCACTTTCAATCAACCAGATTAACGCAGTTTATCACCTTAATTAAACGCCGGAGCCAGTGGGTTGATTTGGTCATATTAAATATCACAGGGTCCTGTGGTGTCGGATCAGGGTGCAACTTGGTGTCGCTGCGTGGCATTTAGAGGAATTTGCTCAGATGGATCAATGCGATGCTCGTCAGTGTGTTTGTGTGGGCGTTGTCGTGTCTGTCTCCCAGTGACTGTGCTGTTTTTATCTCCGTCTCACTCACTGTCTCTCTCGATGGCTCTGTCAGCACATCTTAATATCTGTATGATCTTTGAATTTCTCCCTGTCGCTGTCCTTATTTATAACAAATCTGGTAAAAACATGAATCAAACACTGCCTCTGAAGATATGACAAGAAATGCAAATGAGCCTGTTCGATAGAGCTGCCGGTCTCATTCCAAATTAGTCGGACTAACCGTAGTAAGCCTGGCTTATTGTTAATCTCGCTTTATGGAACCGGTCCCTGGTGAAGGTTCCATGTTTGTGTAATACGGGTTGACAACATCACAATAATGATGAAACATTTTTCTGATTCATGGCGACATTCGTCATGGTTCCATTGAAACACAATTAAATATATAAAGTGATTGCCACAGACCAAGCTCATAATTCGAATGCTGAAAATATCAAAAGCTCAATTTGAAACAAATCTGTGTATTTCTGTCAACATACTTGAATATTTCTGCATTTATTTGAGACAATAGAAAGGAGATCAAAGGGAAGAGAAAGAGAGAGAGTTTGGATGACAGGCAACAAACATCCTAGTCGACCTGAACTCGGGTCATCACGTTTAGTCAGCATCTTAAAGCTCCAGGCCACCAGAATGCACAGAAATGAAATGTATTTTATATAACTCTAAACATTATAAACTGTGTGTTTTCAGTTTAGGTGTTTAACCTTTTTATACCTGCACATGTACAGATTTTAAAACAACTCTTTTCCTCTGTTAGAGCAGGTACATCAACACATTTACACTCCTTTGGTTTGTTCAGTAATTGAACTCTTTGCTATCTTGCTTTGTTCTTTCTTTCTTGCCAGCTTTGATTCGACTCCCATCAATACTACACACACACACACACACACACACACACACACACACACACACACACTTGCAAACATTCCTACACACACACACACACACACACACACACACACACACACACAAATCCCTTCCCCTCTCTGAGACGGGGCCGTCAGGACGTTGTGAAGTGTTTTGAATGTGAATGCGGTTTAGCCTTGTCTTCCATTAGCATGCCAGGCTGTCAGTCTCAATGCAGAGTCCCTCTCTGTCCGGCTGAAAGCTGCTCCCCTGTCGTCCACACACACACACACACACACACAAAAACACACACACACACAAAAACACACACACACACACACTTTCAGAAGAGGTGTTGCTTGCAGCAAACACTCTAATCTCCTTCTTTTGCAAAAAGCTCGCACATAAAATCCCAACGCTATTTGGCAATATTTATCGCAACGGACAAGAGTCGGGGGCTTATTTAAAGCCATCTCGTAGTTGCCATAGCAACAAAATGTCCCGAGACAGTCTCTTGAGGGCTGGGGGGCTGGTGGTGGTTTGTCTCTGCCTGGTGGCATCACCAGTAGCAACAGAGGTGGACGCCACTCCGTCTGCTGTCTCTGATTGGCTGTGATGGACGTCTCTATTACGACCACATTCCCTCCCAAAATAAAAGCACAATCAAGATAGAGCGGCTCATCAGGGCTGAAGAATCCCAATCCTGCTCCTTGATGGAGCTGCAATTATCTGTCAGGGCTGCTTTACAACCTGTGTGTCTGTCTGGGGGGGCGTCGTGGTGGGAGGTCGGGACGTGAGCTGGGACAGCGTCGGAAAAAGAAAGATGACAATGATGAAATCAATTTCAGCAATTTGACCAAAATAGATTCTTGAATTGAGACAAACTGTGTTTTGTAAAAGCAGGTTGTGAGGGGGAATAAATAAATGCTCAGTCCAGGGTGATGAGAAAGAGAAAAACAGACTTTAAAGTAGAGAGTGGGATAAGAAATAGAGAAAAAAACACAAAGAGAAAGGAGTTTGAGAGGACATAATGGGTAAACATCAGTGTCTGATAGAGAGGAGACGGGAGGTGGAGGAGAGAACAGGAAAGGTCACGGAGGTGGAGTCACGGCTGGGAGGTTGTGAGGAGCTGAGCCTGCCAAGCCGAGCCGGACGCTCTATAAATAGTCCCATACATGTAGTTTTGAGGGGCACAAAGGTTGATATTCCTGGAATCAATGAAAATGTGATCACCTCAAAAGGAAGGGCAACAACAGTGACTCATGTGATCAAGAGATTTCATTAATGTGGTTTTAGAGGGAACTCAGGTTGCTACTTCAAGCAGGGAACCAAAGAGCCTCAGGAATCATTTAAACTCAAAAAACTAAAGTTTTTTTTTATTGGCAGTCAGAAGATTCACAGGAGACAATTTCAAATACTTACCTAATGCCTGCTTTCATAATTATACAATACAAAAAAAGTAGGTGCTTTTTAGGAAAAAAAAACAATCAAGAAGCAAAGGACATACAACAGAGACATATCCATTAGATTAATTATAAAGACAGCAATCCAAGAGAGGCTTTTCCTTTACAATCAGATCACTAATAAAAAGCAATAAAAATGAATACTTTCAGTACTGATATGTTAACTTTTATATCCTTATTTCATTTCTCTTTGTTTATCCTATTATGACCATTTTAATCTCCATATTATATTATTTATACATTTACTATCTATCTTACCTTGTCAACGTTAAAGGCACTGACTCTTGTCAACATGCACGTCTCACTGGGATGATCTTTTTCAGAGATACATTCCTCTTATCGGATCCATCTTCTCGGCCGTTTCAGTTGTGTAACCTGCCGTTACATTTTTTGTTGCTCTCAGCATGTTTGCATTCAGCTCTGTTTACTCAGAGCCCTCGTGTTTGTGTGAACAGAGGAGTTGTTTCATGTCCACACGCTGTCAGGACAGACAGGATAAGAGATGGAGGAAGTAGATTGTGTACAGCAGAGCAACGGCTACCTGTCGCTCTGTCAGGGGGATTGACGGCTCCGGTTCAGTCCCTAACAAGCTGTTGGTTTCAGTTCAGCTCTCCAGAGTGATCAAAGTAAAGAGAAACTGCTCTTCAGTTTTAATGATGGTAGTGATTTGAATATATTACTATACTATATCACTTATTATGTTTTAGATTTCTCATCTCTTGCTTGTCCTTACATAATAAACTGTGCCAGAAATCACCCACCCATCACCAACATGTTTACAGATCCATTACAAGAAACACATACAGACAGCATTACCGAGATATTCAGCTACCATTTATGAATATGTTTATAAATCAACTTTGCTGTTAAAAAGCTGCACATTTCTTGTGACAAGTCATTATTTATTTTATAATTGTTTTGCTAAAGATAGCGACATGGCTCGATGGATGCCAAGGTCAATAAGTCTGTTCACTATAACTCAACAACTGTTAGATTGATTGGTATGAAATTTCGAGCAGCTGTCCATGATTCACAGACGATGCATCATACATACTTTGGTGATCCTCTGGCTTTTACTTTACTGCCACCCCAAGGTCAAAATGTCCACTTATCCAGTGAAAAAGCTCCACATCCACATCCACAGAAATTTTGGTTCAGACATTCATGATTCACATTTTGTTCTAATTATAGTAGCAGATTATTTGCATTCTAACATGCTAAACTCTGATGGTGATCATGGTGAAATTTAGACAAATAAAAATCATTATTACTATTAAACATTAGCGTTTTAGCGTGGTCATTGTGAGCATATTCGCATGCTGACATTAACGTTTGGTTCAAAGCCCCATTTTGCTTAAATACAGCCTCACAGAGCTAATTATATATTCATAGACCAAGCGGAAAGCTCTGCTGCTGATAAATGAAACCAATGCGGAAGTGCCAAAAACTGCAGTTCATCAAACGGCCACTTGAGGTTGGCTCTAAAAGCGAGTCAATCACCATAGACCTAAATGTTAAAATTCTTAACTTTATAGCAGAAATAAACATGTACAGTCTGTCTCTATAGCTTACGTATTTTCCCATTCATGTTACCTGTACACAGGTGCATTTTTGTGTTAGTCTCCAGTTTGAATTAAATTAAAGCTAAGCTGCTTTGAGTGACAGGTGGATGCCGTTACTAGCGACTAGCTGTCTGCTCTGCTGTGTCACCAGGGCCCGAATCAGCTCCACCGACGTTCCACTTATTTGCCCATTCAAGCTGTGTCCTCACTACCAAGATGGCAACAGCCGCAGCCACCAACTTTTAGCTTCACAATTGGCCTCAGAAACCTTGGTGACATTACACAGACTACGTCCATTTCGGATTCAGATAAAAGAAACTGAATGTGGTGAAATGTTTGACGCAATCACACTTTGAAAGACGCTGGCCATTCATGTAACTGGGGATCCAGATCTGTACAAACATGCCCTGAGGTAGTACAAACCCGTTAATCATCTTGGGCCATTGAAACGACCCTCCAACACCACCTCACAAACCCTGCACTCATCGCCACAATGCCTGATTTGCTGTGGATTCAGCTTTAGATAGATGGGGAAAAGAGTATCTTATATTCTGCGTGAGCGTTGGACTTTTTAGTCTCAAGCATTCAAGTTTAAGGTTAATTAAATTTTATTGCAATCATTACCCCGTATAATTGCCCTTCAACAAATCCCTGGATCCCAGCCCGCTGCAGCAGAGCTCTTCTGCAGGTGTCCAAACTAAGAGAGAATTTGCCAACAGGGATCAATAAAGTATCCCATTATGTTATTAACCCTGCACTCCGTAGGCAGTACATCTGCAGCTTTGAGGCTCTAAACAGCTGCTTGAGTTACACCACTGACACATTTTTCCTCCACTTTACCTCTTGATGTTGACCCTCGCCCACGTAGATCTACCACCTACCACCGCTGAAGAGCAGCCAGTAGAGAGGACGCCTTGTTTCTATGCCGATGATGTAAACATGCGCTCATGTCCTGCATTCTCCTCCTCTATTACTTTACAAACTGCATTCTCTTCCAGAAACCGATGGCCTTATTGTCTACAAAATGTTTGACTCAAAGAGAAGCAGTTAATTCGTAATTATAAAATCCATAGAAATTGCCTCCTAAATATCTATATATATATATTTTTTAGTCTTCTGTTATGAGCCGGAGCATTACTCACCCCTCTACATGCTCCTCTGAATCACGGGGCTCCGTTCCTCTGCCATCCCTGTTTATGCTAATGCAAATATTTTCATTATCTCCGCAATAAGACATTTAACAGGCACTCTGCTTCTCAGCCCCCCTCGAAGAGCGGCTATAATTAGAGTCAGCCAGGCTCTGAGGCTGGGGGGGGGCAGACCCAAAACGTCACCCCTGATTTGAATGCAGACAAGTGTCGAACAAGCAGGGATCTGATTTCTGTGGAGCTATCAGGAAATGTGCCTGCATGTGGTCTGGATAATTGGAATGGGCTCATTTTCCAAGTACAGTGATTGTTGGAGAAGGAGACATCGTGACTGTGATGCAATCATACTGACTACAGAGTGACACAAATGAATCCTCATGCCACCCTGCTGGAATGTATCCAGCTTTAGCATTTGAGCCACATGTTAAATCTGTGTGGTTTTTTTTAATGCACAACTTTGAGACATGAGAGACCGATCAGTCCTAAACCTGGATTCAGACTTAGGTTTTGGTCTTGCACACTGGCTGAAGAAAAAGAAACGTGCCCCTTAGGGATGGAGTGGGACATGCTATGCTATAACTATAGTAACAACCACCGCTAACTACTCTACGTAGTACGGTACAGTAGGGCTTTGAGCTAAATGCTAACGTGCCTGCATTGACTGCGTTAAAAAGATGATATTTAGCAAATCTAATGTTTACCAATGTTCCCCATTTTAATGCATTAGCATGCTTGACATTTGCTAATTAGCACTAAACACAAACAGCTGAGGCGGAGCTGAATGGGAACGCCATTAGTTGTGCAGGTGGTGCATAAACAAATAAACATCACCAAATGTCAACCTAATGATGTCGCTCGATGAATCACAAAAGTTATTTCAATTTGTCCCGAGGGGAATGTGAATCATTGGCAATCTATCCAACAGTTGTCCAGACATTTAATTCATCCACTCTAACAAAGTTGTTGTTCACTGCAGCCATCTTTATGCAAAGATAGTTCTTCATTCAGTGCAGCGATCATTGGGAACCTCATCTGTTCTCCTTGAAACACAATATGATTAAATACAGAGTTTGTAGAGGGAGATTCAGTTGGAGAAAAATCTGGTCAAAACAAAACTGAATACATAAATGTAAATGTCTTGCAGATATGTGAAAATGCATTTCTTCAACTTTGTAGCTTGATCAAGACACATGAGAGACAGTGACGCTGTAAAGCTGAGAGCTGCATCTAAATATTCAGAAAGAAAACCACTGCAGCCTTGATGCACTGTGATATTTAGTATTTCAGAGATATTTTTTATTCACCAGCCTTCTGCAACCATGGGGTGAAAATTAAACTGGCTTGTTAACATTTCTCATTTAAACTAATGAGCTCTGCTTCCTCCAAGCCTGTTGCAGGTTGAGAGGTTTTTAATAATGAATGCTGATAATCTTACAAATCCATTTAGGGGGGATGATTGAAGGCAAATGGAAGCCAATTTTTGGGTATGCCTCCAGGGCGGGGATAGCATTAAGTTTACGGGGTCGTCCGTCTGTCAATCCGTCCATCTGTATGTCCAAATTATCCTGAACCAGGCGGCAACCTCCGGTACTGAAAAGTGAAGCCAATGCTTAAGTGTCTTAAACTTGCATTATTTCTAATGGCCAGCAGGGGGCGACTCCTCTGGTTACAAAAATGAAGTCAGATTGTATAGAAGTCTATGAGAAAATGATCCTACTTCTCTCTTGATTTATTACCTCAGTAAACATTGTAAACATGAGTTTATGGTCTCAATCATTAGTTTCAAGTCTAATATAATACAGCATGATGTTCATTTAGTAAATTATGGTCCCATTTAAGCTAAAAAACGCTAAGGAAGTGTATGATTAAGCCACAGCGTTGTCAGGTCTCGACGTGTTTTCCATTCATGAAAGTTAATTGTGAAATTGTGGTCGCTTAAAAACGTCAGCTTGCTTAGAGTTTGGTTGTATTTAGCTCCAAACTCTAATGTTACTTCTCAACACAAAAAAACAAGATGGTGACGGCAAAATAAACAATATGGCCGACTTAAAAAATGCCGAACTGAAGGCTTTAAAACAATAGTAAACAATGGGGACGTCACAGTGGCACCCACTTCTTCTGTACTTTCAATGTTGTGAATTCTTTTTTTTTTGGTACAAATGTCTTGGGCTAAAGGATGAGCTGATTAGAATAAGAAAAATTCATATACAGGATGATGGACTGTTTATTGTGCAGTACATCACCCAAACTAATAACCGTATTGTTTCAGCACATAACTAATCTGAGCATAGCAGCAAAATATGATCCGGCAGCTCCCTTCCTTTAGCGCCAGGGCTCCTTCTGTCACCATATGATGCGTTGGAGGTGTGTTTGTGGTGTTGCTGAAAGGCATGCTGGGCTTCTCTTGCAGCAGAACTGGGTAATATTTACTTTTATTGTGTTGGCTGTCAACACAGAAAATGATGTACAGTATTGGTGAAGTGTTTATGTTGTGATTTAACTACAACACCGAGGTGAGAGCTGTTCACTGGAGCGTCTTTCCATAACTTTGACTTCGGCCGATGCCAAGATTAGAGATTGAGGGGAGGGATCATATCCGAGTTATCCGAGGATTATTTCAAATAATATCTTCTAAGTAAGTAACGAAACACAAACAAGATAACTTATTTGATAAATATACCTGTGTATATATAATTGTATTTGCCAAATGTACATAATGCAGTCCATATGATTTGTAGCTGAAGCGTTTCATTATTAAACTTCATAAACTTGGTTTTCACTTTTACCGTCAGTCATGAAGAAGTCATAAACTCCCAAAACGTTTAAGTTGTGCCACCTAATAAATGTTTGTGTGTAATCTCATTTAGACTTTATTAAAAATGAGAACAGGATTTAATATTAGTTTGCTTGATAACATATATTGATGTTATCAATTATTTTACTACCCAGAGAGCATATTGCATGGTGTTGCAGTAGCATTTGAATTATTGCCTAATATTGAATGACTGCCCTAAGAATGTAACTCATTTTTAAGATTAATGCCTCTGCCATGATGTGCTTGTAGAGCCATTCTGCTTTCCAGCGGTACCTTGAGACCTTTAGACTGTTTATCTTGAAATTTCCCTTTTTGAACCCTCTGAAACAAGTTTCTGGGCTTTTTTATTTTTTTGCCTCCACATTTTAATCACTGTTGCCTTGTTTTTCCACTGCTTTTTTTCACTGCAATATATCCTAATTTCCTTGCACCTCTATGAAAACAGTGTTATAATGGCTAGAATTCAATAAAACACATTTATAATACCATAAATCAAAAAAAGAAAACAAACTTAAGTTATATTTCTTTTTTTCTTTTTTCTTTACACAAATTGGACCACAATGGAATCCTGATTAACTTTTTACTTTTTTACAACCTCTACTTAATATCCCTCCTATAGTCTCCTCTCTGCTCTGTGTGAACAGCTTGTAGTTGAGTCAAAGTTTCACTGAGTTTTTGTCATGTGACTGTTTGTTTCAGCCGAGTCTTTCATGGCCTCCCAGTTTTGTTGAAAAGCGCAGAATTTACTGTTTTTTACAGGATCTTCTTCGTGTAAATAGTTTCATTTTTGGGGAATTTTAAATGAGACTTATATTGATTTTAAGGAAATACTACAATTTTAAGGTTTGATTTGGTTGCTTTTCACGATGGAAGCGTTCAACACACATGATGTGTTTAAGGACAGTCAGAAAGTCAAACATCTGACAATAATGTCTGTTTTTTTTAGCTTGTTGCTACGGTGTAATTTTGGCGATATTTAAAAAGAAATGCAGCATACATTTGAAACCTGTCTGTGGGTTTTTCATTGCTTCTTAGCTGCAGATGCTAGGACCGATATATTCCCAGCACCGGTAGTGTTTACACAGCTAGTGTAGCCACAGTCCTGCCCCTCTCAGCTGCAGTGGAATTAATTCACTTACTTGTGGTGTGTCTGTAAACAGAAATAATGTGGTCATACATCCTATTTAAATACTCTGTTATGTAGTAGTACATTGTTGTATTGTGGATGGCACTGGTGGGCACATGGTCTCCATGCCAGCGATGTCAGTGATGCTCGCGTCCTCAGTTATTCCTGGCACCCAGTCGTTCTCGCTCTGCCAGCAGCGCTGAGCGCCTGGCCGCCTCGTCCTCGCTGAGCTGCTGGAGAAGTTTATTTTTTATTTATTTTACTGGGTCATCCTGAAACCAGAGATGGGTGGAAGGGGGGTGAGCGCTGTGATGTAATGAGCAGAATGATGCTTCGTGCATCAGCATCTGAGGCGTCGAGGTCATCCGCCGGGTCGGAGCTGTGCCTCTTTACCTTTACTTCCTGTCTGAGCAGATAACAATGGGTGTGACTAACGGAGCCTTGAGATGAGGCAGGGGTTGAGTCAGCGATGAGCTAGAGAGCGAGCTGCATTATGCAATCTGTAGATGCACCTTCCTTGCTGTGGGCAAATACTAGATCCTGTTGTGTATATCTATACTTTGGGGAAAAATCCAATTTGCTGCAGTGTATCTTTATCTAGTGACCACTTTGACACGACCCTCCAGCGTAACTCTTAAGAGCCTTGCACAGTTTGTGATAAATCAACTTGAAAGCTTAACCGTCACCACTGAATGGGGAAATGTGGCACAAAAAGACCGGCATTATGGGTCTAGCTTATCAGCCCGATGGGCCGAGGTGTGACACAAGCGATTTGTAAGAATAGCCGTCATTACGGTCATTTTCGTGGCGAAGTGTGAGCTGAAAACAGGTTTCAGCTCACACTTTGTCTTCCGGTGGATATGTCTGTTTTTTTACCACTTAACATGACCAAACCTATGTGTTCTTTTACACACCTTCTTTTAATCAAACAAGCCTGAGTGAGATTGACAAGCGGATTGACGGGGAGAGTGTGAGAGAGAGATAGACAGACTGTGAGAAAATGAAATGAAAGAAGCTGTTTGTCTGTGATGATTTAATCTGGATGTGTGGGTGGGGTAAAAAGTGGATGATTTTGAAAACCTGAACAAGAGACGGTGGCATGAAGCAATGTGGACTAGAACCAAATGTGTCACCGCCTCATGCTCACTGGGCCAAGGAAGGAATTTACTGGCAGCAGCGGCCTGCTAGGAATTCAGCAGGGCAAAGTGTGTGTGTGTGTGTGTGTGTTGGCAGTGGTCAGATTGTGTTCCATCTCTTTACCCCCCGGCCGGTTATAGGGTCGAGCTTGCACGCCTCCTCCTACAGACAGGAAAGAGCGTGTAGTTCATGCAGCACTCGCCCACGTTCACACGCTCGGAGGAGAACAAAAGTAATGACGGCGCCGCGGTGACCGAGTGGACACAGGTAAACACAAATACATACAGGAAACGGTCCAGGCTTTACAGCCTTTCATTACGCTGAGGGGGAAACTTCCGGCTTCTTTTCATAGTTTTTTTTCTTTTTTTTGCGGTGGCAGAACAAGGTGGACCTGAGCTCTAATGTTACAGCAGCACTGAGCCGCTCTCTGTCTCCACTGACGGAGCGACACAAAGGGTCTCACAGACGGACGGATGTTCATCTCCATAGCTCCTCAAATATAACTTTATATGATATTGTATGTCTGTGGATGGGTGGAGCAGAGCTTTGCCGTGGTCAGGATACACCTTCACTCATCCATAGTGCCGTTTAGAATTCTGCAGAATGCACAGACTAGTCAGAGTGGGATGATAAGTGGTTTTGAAGTTATTTTAATGCTCTGCCAAATAACCTTTTAAAAATATTGTGATTTGTTGACGGCTGGCACTGCAGTGACTAAATGATGACCTTCTCACAAAATCATATATTTCTTGCTGCTTTTTATTAGGGAACAGATGTTACTTTTGGCTTTCCTCCTAAATTAAACATAAATGTATTCAATTTGTTTTACCAATTTTGGGCAGTGTGTCTGATCAGTCTTTGCAGTTTTTGCATGTACTAAATTCATTAAATGTATAGGTTGCGTTTACGTCATGCAAATCCCTATTATTATTATTATTATTATTATTATTATTATTATTATTATTATTACACAATACATGTTTTACTGTTTATAGTGAAATGTATTGTAGTATCAGTGATCAAACTACATAATTAAAAAATAATGAAAGATTCCCGAGTTCAGTTTATGAAAGAAAATACACACATTTATTCAATTTACAACTATAATCAGATTTTTTTTTATCACTCTAACCAAATGTTTTTGGCTTTCATTTAATTTTTGTTGCAGTCGAGAGGATTTTTTAAAACCCTTTTAGATCAAATCCCAGGTCATCAAGGGCTACATTCACAGCCTGCACACTTTGTAGCGCTCCGATCAAATACAAAAGATTTGATTTAACCCACTCAAACATTCCATTTCACGGTGAGGAATCACAGTAATCAATGCATCAAGTGGTTGTTTGGCACTAGTACAATACGATTGTGCTTTGGGAATGTTAACAAAAACACTTCTATCTTAAAGTGAATGCAGTTTTTGGAGAGCTGAAGGCTGAAAGCATCATCTCGCTCCTCTGCCTGTCAGTGGCCGTTAAATAATCAGAGCGGCGGTGCCGGCGGGACGCTCAGCAGGCTGCCAAAAATCAACGGCGATAATATTTTAACCTACTTTGGTCCTGTGACCAAATCAGAACCCCGCATGCAGCTGTGGCATTGTGCAACTCAATTAGGGGATTTTTATTTAAACATTAGGCCATGCACCAAAGTGCCATTTAGTTCCTGGCAGAGGTGTTCGTGTGTGTGTGTTTATGTGTGTGTGAGTGTGTGTGTGTGTGTGTGTGTGTGTCCGGGGTCTGTTATCAAATTAGTTAGAGGAAATGACTGGTCCTGGTCTGTGCTCTCTCCAATAGATTTGAAATTACAGTCTTTACAAAGAGCACATTTTCTGGGCTTTCCATTTGAACGGTATCAGAGACCAGTCCGTGTTAAACTGGTGCAGATTTTGTGTCATTTTGCCAAGAAGAGAAATCATTTGGCTTTTTATTATATATATATATATATTTTTTCCCCCCCCCAATTAAGATTCTCACTTGGTCTTCTGCTTGTTACATTTGAAAAGGTCACAGTGTTCAAAATAACTTCTAGCATTTTAAATGAGATACTTTTATTATTTTTTTGTAACCAAAGATTTTTTAACTCTGGTGATGTTTGCTCACCTACAGCCTGAAACTGTACACACACACACACACACACACACACACACACACACACACACACACACACACACACACACACACACACACACACACACACACACACACACACACACACACACACTTTGTTAAACATGTACAATGTGCTCTGAATGGCAATGACCTTGCTGTGTTTTCCCATAGTGCACCAGCAGCGCCCCCCCCCCTCCCTCCCTCTCTCCCTGCACTTCAAACACATTTCATGTGGAAAAACCCTTTAAATAGCCGTGACCTTTGACTGAGAGAACACCTACTCGCCAAATCATCTAGAAACACACTGTCGGCTACACATCTGTTAGAAAGGCAGGCAGGTTGGCAAACGAAGACAAATACCCGCCCTCTATTTTAGATGTGGGCGAAACCAAACCATCAGACCGTCAGTCACAGTCAGATGGAGGCGTGGCTTATCTGTGATGGTGACTTATTGATCAGCCCGGCCTCAATAAAAAGACGTGTCGGGGTGCCATGTGTAGTATTATAACCGCAGTAAATCATTAGCACATTAACTTTGGCCCTGACAGAGTCGCTGGTTATTAACTGAACACAAAGAGAGAGGGCTCAGAAGAGAAGCCTGGCTGATTCAATCAGCCTCTCTTATGCAGCCTCTTACATAACGCCATTACACTCTTTAGGAAGTTGAGTGTGTTGGATTTCATCTCACATGCTCTTTAAAATAGATCCTGGGCGGCTGTGGCGTAGTGGAGAGCAAGGTAGTTCTCCAATCAGAGGGTCGGTGGTTCGATACCCGGCTTCGGCAGTCGATGTGTCCTTGGGCAAGACACTTAACCCCAAGTTGCTCCCGAAGGTGTGGACTGGATGTGAATGAATGTTAGTTAGAGTCTGATGGTGGCACCTTGCATGGTAGCCTGTCATCAGTGTGTGAATGGGTGAATGGTATGTAATATACTACTGACTGTAAGTCGCTTTGGATGAAAGCGTCTGCTAAATGACTGTAATGTAATGTATATTTTTGCATCATCCTGATTGAGTCAAAAAGCAACAGATTTAAAAAAACAGATTTTTGAGACCTGTTGGAGGAGTGAGTTTGTTTTGTTTTAACCAATAGAGTAGTCAGAAAAATATGAGATACCTATTATACCTTTTGGTGTGAGATTACAAATATTTACGTGCTTAGTTTTGTTTATCAATTTTCTGAAATTAAAATAATAACAATTATATATCTTCGTTCATTTCAGTATGGAGCACCTTTAAACCTAGGGTTGGTAATGTATTTTAGTAGGGTATATTGGTTAAAATTGTCCAAACATCCATGAATCAAATGCTTTGGCAAAAAAACCAAAACACTACGGTATCTGTGTCACACACACATGCACTATAATGCACTATAAGGCACAGAGAAACTCTTATATAAAAAGCACAGAGAGGGAGAGTGACTTCATTTTCTACTCAGGTAGACATTACTTCACTATATATTTACATAGCAAAAAGTTGTTTTCTCTTACATTTATGCACTGAATATAGACAACCTTTAAAGACAAATATACAGTGGGTACGGAAAGTATTCAGACCCCTTTAAATTTTTCACTCTTTGTTTCATTGCAGCCATTTGCTAAAATCGAAAAAGTTCATTTTTTTCCGCATTAATGTACACTCAGCAACCCATCTTGACAGAAAAAAACAGAAATGTAGAAATTTTTGCAAATTTATTAAAAAAGAAAAACTGAAATATCACATGGTCATAAGTATTCAGACCCTAAAGGGGTACTGTAAAAACACCACTTTAAAGCACATTACGCAGGTGGACTATTTGTTCTTTCCTCCCTCAAAAACCATTAGAATGGTAATTTAGGTATTCTGGTTATCAATAGGCAATTACAAAAATCCCTGACAGCCACTCATGACTCTGTGTGAATAGTCTGTCTGAACATAAAGGTAATTGGACACCTTGATACAGGCTCTGCAGAAACCTTGATGATCAAGATATGCCAACTCTTTTTTTTTGGCAAGAAGACAAATAGGAAGAAAGACCTTCAGACTGTAATTTGCTTTTAGAGATGCAACTAATGATTATTTAAATGATTCATAAATCATTTGATATTTCCTTCCGAGTAGCTGGCAATTGTTTTTGTGTCTTCAATGTCAGAAAATAGTGAAAATGTCCGTCATAATTCCCCAGAAACCGAGGTGATGTTGTGAGAATATTCACTTTATAATGATATGAATACTCTAATGAAATGTGTTGGTGATGTATTTCCAGTCAGTCGATTGATGATTTCGGCAGCACTGATCTGCTTTCCCCTGTAACTTGGCTACGAGGACAAACAAGAGTAAATAAAAGCGAGCGGAGTTCCTCGAGAGACTCGGTGACACCCGAGTCTCATGACACAGCAGGTGCAGCGTGCATGATCAGGCCTGTTTACATGAGAGGGTGGGACGCGTCCAGAGAGAGGACCATCATGGGACGGCGCCGTTGTTTACGTAACCCCCGTTCTTCATAAATGTCATATGGATATCGACCGGGGCAGAAAAGTCAAACGCTGAGGCGCGGAGCTCAGCAGCTGACAGCGGTTCAGTGGTCAAGATTGTCTTGTAAGAGGAAGTTTTAATTCCCAGATGTGATGCCTGCCTTAAAACAAAAAAGTCTGCCTCAGCTGGAGGGGAGCTGGTCTGATAAATGGAGACAATAGAAGACCAACAAATCACAAAATGACTATAGTGGCTTGAAAGAGAGAGAAAGTGATATTTGGATCTTCGCTTTTTTCCCCAGATGACAAAGTAATGAGCCGTTTTGTCTGAACAGCTTGTTGGGTTTGTGTTTAGAATTACACGGCATGAAATAACTACTTTTATATCTTCAAGTCTGATGTCACACAACCCCAAAATTAATGTCTGAGACTTGATGCTGGTGTGAAAGGGAGAGAAGTCATAAGTGTTTTTCCTCTGACGGCAAAGTGATGAGACTCTTTATCTGAACTGTTTGTCTAGATTCTGTGTCAGCGTAGTTTTCTTTGTAAAGGAAGCTGTTGTATCAATAAGAAAAGTTCTATATCTCCAAAGTCACTGTGATCAATGTGATGGTTTTGATGGAGGCATATGCTCCCAGCTGGGATCAGCGCTGAAACAGGTGCCAGCATCTTCCACCAAAAAAATAAAAATCAATGCACTATCTTCAGTGTGTCTGAGCTCAGCTGATTGGTGCAATCAGTGTTGTGTCGGGTGCGTCTGAGAAACACTGCTGAAGCAGATTGATCTGAATTTTGCAAATATGGCTTCATATTTGAGAATTCAAACTGACACTAATGGGTTTGTTCATTTGTTGGATTGATTTGTTGCAGACAGTCTGAGGAAATGATTGACGTTAACACGTTGCAGTGTGTCAAGCTTTGCATACTTTTTTATGAATCTATTCACATGCTGACAGATCTGCTACTTCCCTCTATGGTCTGTTTTAGAATCCCTCTGGCGGAAATTTTATTCTGCCTAAACTGCTAGCATGTTAATAAAGAAGGAACGATATTTCATGCATATGACGAGGTGCTGACATTTGGGACAGATGTGGATGTAAACTCTAACTTGACTGCTTGGCGCAGTCATAAAAGCACAAGGCAGTAATTCTAGTCGACCAATGAAGCGCTAACCTCAGCGTCAAACACACGGTACTTCCTGTCACTGCTTCACAATAATACCCACCCTGTGTTTTGTCAGTTGAATGCTTTTAATGTGAAGGAGATTTAATCTGAAATGTTGGGTTTGCTTAAACAAAAACTTCATTTATCTCTGATATGACTGTAGAGAGATATCAGAGTAAACAGTGTGGCTGATAACACTGAGATCAAATTACAGAATGGGAATGGGGGACCGCACCACTAACCATAACAACTAAACTACTATATAGACAGGTAAACATGAACAGTATCAAAAACCAGGTTTTAATTCATTAGAAATCATTATTATAGCTTTACTATTAGATAACTTTGTCTTCTTTTGTTAAATGAATAGAAGGGTTTTTAGAAAATGCTAACTTTTTTCAAAGTAAAGTGTCAAAAAAAGTATGTGATTCACATATTGGCACAAAACTCAAATGTTGTATAAATTCTGCTATCAAAAACGCTGCCACCCTGCATGTAAAACTGTTACATCTGTTATGTAAAGCTGCATGCATAGTGTCACCATCATTGAGACTATTAGAATCAGTTGGAGTTATTTTAATGATATGGTTATGTAACTGCTGGAGAGAAGTAGAGTCGTTTCTCAGTCGTCCTTGGATATTTTAGTTTATGTGACAACAGAATTGTTTGGATGAGTGGAATACATTTTTTACAGCTCCACTTGTGTGCTTTTAGCTGATGCTGTCTTTCAGGTGCTCTTAACTCTTAGCTACAGTGAAATAACCGTAGATATAAAACATAATGAACACGGCTGAACAAAAGGATTCAAAGCCTCCGAGCTCTTACATGGTCACCTGACCCACGTGGGCCTTTTGTAAGTTCTGGTTCCTGTTCAGTGAGTTCACACAAACGTCATCTGTACCTCTTATATCAAAGCTTTCATCCTGAGATAGTGAACCAGATTCACACTCCAGCTACGCAGACCCACAGAACCAAACAAGAGGACGCATAAAAACAAACCATTACAGTTTTCTGATAACATTACTTTAATATGAGTCAGCATTTATATATAATGGGAGAAATCAATCAATTAGTCAGCAGATAGTCATGGACATTTGTCTTTATGTGTTTGATGAAACCTGATATTAAGACTGGACAGGATTATTAATAGCTCAGCCTGGTAAAACATAACTCCTACTATCAGCTGTTTTCTTCTGCAGCAACGCAAGCAGCAAGAATTCTCGTAAACTGGACGTATATTACATGATATTAAGTTGAAGAACAGCAAAGAAATGTATTTTTTATGTGGCAACTTGTTGATAAGCAGTCATGCAACATGGATAATATATTTGATCCCTTAGGTAACTTCTCTGCATTCCATGTTTTTTTATGTAATAACAATCAGTTGCTATCTTTTCTTTTTGGGCCACTGAGAAGCAGAATCAACAGCAAGCTAAAATCACATATGTTTGATTTGTTATGGCCATGTCAAATTTATATAGTTATTGTATAAAAAAAAGGAGTTTACACATCTTATTTTTGCCACTACAGTTGCTGTTCTGAACCAGATCAATACATTTCTGGACCATAAAACCAAAACAATGAGCTGGAAGACGCTAAAACGGAAAGAAACTGCCCTCTTCACATTTCAGATATAAATCTGACCCAAGCATAAAGATAAGTTCAGCTCAAACGTTTTGGGTTGCCCCCCTTTCCCTTTCCGTGCCTCATCTAATTCTACACACACATATACTGTAGTTAGCAAAAGCATTAGCGTTAGCATGATGAAGGCCACTTTTGTCTGGATTGCTTTCTGATCGTTTCTCTTGGTTTTGGTTCTTTGACACATTTCTTGTTGTTTGACTGTTAAACACTCGAACAAAATGGTCACTCCCGTTAAAAGCTCTCGCTCTTTCAATCCGAGCAAATTACTCCGAAAAAGAGATATTTACCATTTATGTTTTAGACACTGATCTATTCCAGCTCTACTGAAGCTGCACTTTTTCTCGCTGTGAGATTCAGACACACAAGGACTCAGAGATGTGTGGTGCATTGTGTGAACGTGTCTTTTTATTACCTTTTATTAAAGGGCATTGTTAAGAGGGTGCTTTATAAAGCTTTTAGCGCTGCATTACAGCTCAGGTCAGCTCGGCTGAAGTGACACCATCATGGCGTCATTACATCTCGTACTATTTTGAACCTCGCTGCAGAGCGAAGTCACAGCTGCTGATAAACAACCTCTCAGGACACTGTTCTTATTCTGTGAAGCAATCAGACATGGATATGTATCCGATCCCCAGGAGGAGAGCTTCACATATCAGCTGAGGCATAAACAAGTGCTGGATTTGATCTTCAAATCTAATGCTCGGCTCTCTGAGAGGATTTGCGGTGTCCTCAGCGGTCATAAATACCTATTTTAGCATTTAATAGTCTGAAGAGATCAGAGTTAATAGGCTTAACATTTAATTTCATAAGCTCTGTATGAATTCTGCATGCGTCTATTAGTTCTTACACATACGTGTGAATGAGAGACGGTCTTACAGCTGTCATCGTGGCATAATTAACATTATTTCTTAACTCGCGGTTATTACGTGTTTGATTTATTGTGTTGACGTTTATTATTTATTAAGACCAAGGTGTTAGAGGATGCTTTGCGTCACACTTTCACACTTTGAAGTCGTAGATTGTCGCTGTCCTCTGGAGCGTCGTACTGTAAAAGAAGTGCCTCTCTGAATAACACTGTTCTTAGAGGAATGGTCGGTGTCACATTAACACAATCAACCAATAATCTAATAATATGTTAATGGTCTATTAGTCCTGTTAGCATCATTTCCTACTGATGTAATTTCATTTTTACATTTATGTAAGCTTTTCCTGACGATATTTTTTAATGTAATCCATTTACACAACCCAACAAAGAGCCTTGTAACACATATTTAGACTTTTACAAATGTATCACCATATCAGGATACTTTTGATAGATAGATATATATATTTACAATTTCTGTTCTTATTATTATTATTTAAAATGAATTAATATCACCCAAAAAGTACTTTTTTATTAAGAAAGAAAAAACAACGATACCAAAAATGATTCATCAAACAGTTTGTAACGACTTCCTCAAGATCTGTAATCATAATGCAGCGTACATGACATCACCTGCATCGACCCATGTAGCTGTTTAGCGGTAGACTGAAAGCGGCTGCCGTTTATCATCGGCTGTGGAATTTGTCTCAGCTCTGCAAGGAGAACGTCTCGGCCATAACTCATGGCTCTGAGGTCTGTCATGACTCTCTGTTTTCCTTTACATGCTACAACTGATCGATTTTATAATTCCATCCTATTCAGACGATTATTATTTCTCAGAGCGTATCCCCCTGAGGGAGGCTGCTATCTGGAGCACTGAAGAACACCGTCTGCAGAACTGTGCTGCTCTTCTGTCCTTGTGGATTGGAAGCAAAGGTTCTCCGTGTTCTTGAACACAATGTTCTCCATTTCAATCTGTAGAGATTTTTAATTTTACATTTTTTTGGGCCAGCTGTCAAACATTAAATGTGAGTGCAGTCCCCTGTGGGCCACTGCAGGTGATTCGTGGAGCTTGTGAAAACGATATATTCCTCGCATTATGTTTATTTTTCTTGAAACCTGGCAATTGAACCAACAGCCAGCAGCATTCGAGGATTGGTGACGTTACATTACATTATGCAGAAAACAGTAGGAGAAAAAGCCAGACTCCTCCAAACCACAACAGAAACTAGTTTAATCCAACCAGTAAACTGTGTCTACTTCATTTTAACCCTGTTTTCTAACACAGCATTTCTGCTGTTATCTTTCTGGTGTTCTGTATGCATTTTCAATTAAAGCCATTCAGCAAACTATCATGACTGAATTTGGAATGCAGATTGAAAGTGTTGATCTGCAGGTTCTTCTAGAAAACATGATTAAAACACCAACAAATAACCAAGTTATTGCACATGACGGTTTCAGTTTTTAATTTTCATATTGTCGTTTGTATTCTTTGTAATGCATTTTGGTTACAAATGGTTTGAAGTCAATGAGGCCCATAGGGGGTTATGCTAGGGTATTCGATTGACTAGTACTTCAGTCGATTACACCCACTTCAGCCTCCTCAAGGCTTGGTTTGTATGATATCTTATGAAAATTCCAGCAGCACGTTTTTCAATTTCAGCTTCTTACATTGATATGATCTTTTAAAAATTCACTTCCGTTTTCACAGCAAACAGTAGTTAGGTGTAGGCAACAAAACTACTTGGTTAGGTTTAGGAAAATATCCTGAAATACTTAGTTAGAATAAGGTAACAAAACTACTTGGTTTGATTTAGGAAAAGACAGTTGTTAAAATAGTTCAGGTAAAATAACTAGTGCCTAACTAATGAACAACAAGTTATGCAACACATAACATGGGGAAGAACAGCCGTCTCCTGGCTTAAAGGCCGCTATTTGTTGGACCCATCCACCTCAACCCCGCCCGCGTTGTGTGTACATTACTGCTCTTTCAAATTCAACATTCATGATTATGCTCATAACATACGTATCGCTACGAATGCCTGCAGCCTGAAACCCAAAATCCAAATTTAGAAAAAAAAGATGATGGCAAGCAGTGAAGTCGAGGCAAAATGCCCCTTTAGTAAGTGACAAACATGATGTCCATGTGTTTCTATGGCCTCTACATGTGTAACTGTTACTAGTAGTAGTCAAACTAGTGGAAGAGGCTCAACCAATGACAGCAGAGAACTCTGACAGACATCAGTACGAGCTGAAGAGAAAGCGTCTGGAGGCAGCGCGTTTATATGAGACCGGTTTAATGTGACAAGTCGTGTTTAGGTCTCATGCTGTGAGCTAATAACGGCGTTGTAAGTTCCCGTTATGGAGGCCGCCGCTGTCACGTCAACGTGCCTTCTGGGAAACCTTGTAGCCCTGAAGGGTTTGATCTTCTGCTACATGAAGCAGGGACCTGTACAGCATGAGTAATGTGAGCTGAAGCAGAATGGAAAACGGTGTTACTCCACATCGATCGTTGTTTGATACGGGGAAGAGGTTTCTGAACCTTTACACACACATGGGGTTTGTTTGATGAGTGTTCATGGTGTTTCTCGTGTATGTCTGGCTTCTGGAAGAGGCTGCTCAGCAGGTCTTATTCTGGGGAAAGAACTTTTTGTCAGAGTTTTGAGAAGCTAGTAATTCTGTAGCAAACTGCATGCAGCACTGACACTATTGTTATGTTTTTGAGGCTGTGACTGTGTGAATACATTAGTCTGTACACTGATATCTAAAGGGTTTATATTCACTGTTGGAATTGGAAAGAGAAATGCTATTCATTTACCTGCCATATATCTAAACCAATTTTTTTTTTAAATATGATCCAATATTTTAGCACCAAACTACAGGTTATTTTTTAATACATTTGGGTCATTTATTTTTCAGATGAATCCATGACTCGTTAGTGAGCTACTTGTCTGGATGTCAGAAAATAATGAAAATGTCCGTCACAGTTTCTAAGAGGCGACAGCCCAAAGATTGAAGTTAAAGCTTGTTTCAGAACTATTATATTCCTGCAATCATGTTGTCAGACAGAAACAAGGCAGCATACCTTTTATCTTTAAAAAATAAATAAAATTGGTGTTTTTTTATGATGTGCTTTCACATTTTGTAGCAGCAGGTGTCCCTCTCTATTAGAGATGACCTCTTTGTTCATTGACTTCAGAGCTGTTAAAACTTCACTATAAACATCAATATGCCACTGCAGTCATTGTCAAATTCTCTGCTGTGAGGCATTCAAGCTCCACACAAACACACACACACACACACACACACACACACACACACACACACACACACACACACACACACACACACACACACACACACACACACACACACACACACACACACACACAAAGTGACCCTCAATGCCACCCTGTGTTGTTTACCCTGTCAAATGGTTCTACACTCTGGTTTGCGGCTTAGAATGACTGACTGAGTCCATAACTGATGGAGGCCCAGGCCTGCACTGTCCAGCATTTTGTGCTGAGCCCGACACTTTGTTGCACACAGGCTGGACGGGACGGTTTGGGTGGGGGGGGTTTGGTGGGCGTCCCAGCAGCCACCCCTCACATTCTACACCGGGCTGATAAAGTCAGGGACGAAAGGCTCCATCAGGGTGGAGAGGTGGGACAGAGCCCCTAAGCCCGCTACTCCTCTGGGGAATGATCGGCTCGTGTCCGCTGTACTTGTTAAATCTGGGGGGGGGGGGGGTAAATCCAGGGTGATACCCTCGCAGTGTTTATGCAGCGCAGCCGTGGTTTCTAAATTTGTCCCTCCTCTCTCTCTCCTCCCTCTGTCCCTTCAGTCATAACCAGAGGACCACGGCGTTTCGCCATCCTGTCAGCGGGCAGATCTCTGCAGAGAACATGGATTTTATCCTGCAAGAACAGTGAGTCGTCAAGTTTTTTTTTTTTTTTTACTTCTCTACAGCTCCATACATACAAACAATAACAAAATGTTGGATGCCAAAACTGGCTCAAATGTTTTTGCATTTTCATCTGAATGCTACGCTGTGAGCTGGTTACTTTATCACTTTTTTTAAAGCGAGGATAAATCCAGAAGGATTTAAAGAAACTTTTCTGCTCTTGTAGTTGTGACTGTTTGATGGTTTGCTACAGTGTTACCTGAACTTCTGTTTGACAGTGACTTTGGAAACGTCTTTCCCTAGCCTTAAAGTCATCTTTTACCTTCCTTTTCTAAAGTTTAGCTTCAAGTTATAATTCTTTATTGAGGAGGTATTCGGCAGGTTTTAAGAGATTGTTCGGGGTTGTTTTATGTGAAGATGTGGGCCTTTTTTAATTCACTGCTTTTTGAAAGGTGAAAACTATTCTTTAGAGGTGCTGCTGCTCAGAGTTGTTTACCTTTGGACAGAGCCAGGCTAGCTCTGTTTCCAGTCCTTATGCTAAGCTAAGCTGTAGGGATGTTTTTAGGATACCAGAAATTTAGTAGTCGAAACCAATGCCAGTGAAATTCCACGATTCTCGACAACCAATTTTATACAACGGTAAAAAATACAAAAAATCAATTGACACTTTTTAGGATGTTAACAGGATATAATTCCCTGTAATATCTATTTTATATTTCGGTTAAAACTATTCCTTCAAACAACTTTTTATTCAGGATTCTCGTCAAAAACTAAATTGTACAAGATTACATGTGACCACATCATGATAATGTTCTAATTAACCTTTACCTAATACTCATTAATACTTGAACGCATCATAATAAAAAGCAATGCAAACTCCATTAACGTTAGCTGCCCGCCGGCTGCTAATAGCTAACATCAACCTGCTTAGAAAAACAAGTGCTGTCAGGTTTTCAGCGTTTTGGGATCAACTTGGTACCGAAGTATCGGTTCTCGTGAAATCCCTACTAAGCTCATAGGCTTCTGGCTGTAGCTTCATGATCAATAAAGCAGAGTAGGCATTTACCGCACAACTTGCAAAGTGCATCAAAAAGGGGAAAAGTCTGAAGTGACTCAACAAGAAAGCAAATTGGTCTATTTCCCAAAATGCCGATCTATTCCTCTCATCCTAAACTACAGGGTGTTTTTGTGTCAACAGTGCGAGGTGCATGGGTTATATCTACAGTATGTCCATTAAGGTAGTAGATATAAGACCATTTGTATTTTAACCAGATTGTCTCATTGCGATAGAAACCAAAAAGAGCACAAATTAGTTTCATTCTGCTATTTTGAGATTGTGATGATGCTGTACCATTTTAACAGACCTGGTAAGTGCAGGTCTCTGTGAAACAAACGGGTCAGAGTGCTTACTCATGCTTGTTTAGGAGACACTCTAAAGGCTTTGTGTGGGCAAAGCTTTTCCCCACCGGTGACTAAACCCAACACCAGACTTTCACCACAATAGAGACGATCTCTAAGGTCTCAGTTACAATAGATGGGACGCTATTGCTGCCCCAAATTGTGATGTAGGTCAAAGAGACTGCTGAATTCTGAACAAATACTCAAGCTTGAATAATTGAATAATAAACTCCTCTGCTACAAACTAAAAATAAACAAGAAAAACCACTTTTTAGGAACGTTAGCCCAGGGGGTTTGATTTATTAGCGGGTTTGTGCCTTTAGAAAAATAACTCCACATCTTGCTCCCGGCACTGTGAACCAGTTTTGTTTTTTTGCAGCGATATATGTGTGACATTGTTCCCATGTATTCAGAACGGCAGGCCACCGTCTAGGAACAGAATGCAGCTCTGTATATTCCAGACCCTTCCTCCCATTTCTTTCAGCTGTTTAAAAGTCTACCTGCATAAACCCCTCGGGAGGTGAAGTCGAATTTGAATGTCAGCTGGCAGAATACATTTGGCGAGAGCTTGCGACTTCCAAAATACACAATTGGATTCATTCCTTTACAGCAGCCATGGTGCTATTGAACATTTGGCGTAGGAATGGAAGACTCGAGATGCTGTGACTAAATGCTGTATTTTCCTGTGACCCAATATTTTGGGTCTTAAAGCTGCGTATCGTTGTCAAAGTATGTTAAATGACTTCTTTTAAGGTCATAGTTGATACAAGGCATCTTTGAGTTTCCTTCTGTGGATCTAAGGGGTTTTGATGATCCACTAATCTCAGTATTTTGTTTGATAAGTTGCTTATAATAATTTTAACTTGTATGTCTTTGGTAGAGAATCTTGCCTCTTTGTCCTATGCATAAATAGGATTTATTTTCCTGCTCCAACATTTCTATGTAGACGACACCATCTTTTATGCCAATGGTTTGGTTTTATTTGGGCTTTTTGATTTGCCCCCTGAGGGTATTCCCCTGGTGTTTTTTCCTGAAGTGTACTGAGACTGAGTAGCGCTTTGGTGCAACTATCTCGTGGTAGATGTATTGCTGAGATCCCAATAAAGCGCAGCGTTGAGTGTGAAGTTGTCGGTTTGAGCGGTTCTTGAGAAAGCTGCATTCAGTCGGTTCTGAGGAGGCATGTTTTTGAACAATCGCTGCAATAGGATTTCTGATTCGACTCAATCAAACTTCCTCAACAAAACCTGTCATTGAGTAGAACGAACATGCTCTTTAGAATTAATAAATTAGTCTTGATGCTTCACAGTCATAAAGTTAAGGCTTACTGTTTTCACTACTATTTAGATAGAAGTGAACTGTTTATGTTGATGATTTTTCGGGACAGCATTATTTCACTTCACATGTTCAGTCATCTGAAATAAAAGACATAACATGAAAAAAATCAACCTTTCTCTTACCTACTACATCTTCATTCATGAACTTTTGATGGGTCACAATTTTTTGTTAATTAGTTCTGGGTCAGACTCATGCATGTTTGTTTACTTGTATAGGTACATTTAGTTTTGTCTTGTTGCTTTTATTGCCTTTAATTAAAAGGTATTGTTTGGTAGTTTGAATGAAAGTATAAAAAAAGGATGTCTGCACTGTTGACTACACAACACAAATACAACAATCTTTTTTTTGTCACAAGGCTCAATTCTTGAGCATCTCTTGAAGAGACCCTTAAGAAAGAGTTTCAATCTTACCTACTTTAATTCCCCACTCAGACCTCAATAGAATTTATTTTTATCTCTTGATGAACAGTTTAATCATATATATTTAGCTGCATTATGTTCCCTTCTTGAGAGTTCTGACACTGGTTTTCTCTTCTCATCCTATGTGCCAAATATTTTTCTCCTTTTATTCAGTATCACTAGACCACATATATTTTACTAATTCAGTGAAGAGCAATTAATATAGCTTTTGTACTGTAGCTTCTAATGTAATGAAGAAACCCATTAAAATGTAATGAAGTTTCACTGCGCAGCCTATTTTCAATTCACCTCTTTCCGTTTCTGTCTCATTCTTTCCATTTCCTGTTCTCTCTGTTTCCATTTGTTCCACCCGTCCCAACTTTATTCTGTCTTTCTCGTTCTTCATGTTATCTGTCATACAGTAGCTCTTTTCTCCGAACTCTGCTTATTTCATCTCCTTTCTTTTCCCTTCACCCTATTTCACTCTTTTATCTCTCTTCTTTTTTACACCTGTGTCTTTGTGTCTTTCTCCTTTTTTTACTATTTTGAATTTGTCAGACAATGTGAGATTGTCATTTCAGAGAATCTATCAAATGCAACTAGTGTTAGAAACAAACATAACATATGACATGTGGATGCAGTTTTTACTTGAGACTTGAAATTGGTTACAAAAAATGTGAATAATGCAAACAAAATGCAAGAAACGTGTATAATGGGTGCTCAGATATAATTATTACTACATTTGTGGCAGGCTCCAATGTAGCGGTCTGCAAGAGAAGCAATATTAGCGTACGTTTTTTTAATCTTTAGCATGAAAGGCATGCCCCCCCCTCCCCCTCTGCTTTACTGTCTTTTTCTCTGCTGCCTCTCGTCCATCTCTCCATTCTAAACAAGGAGGAACCAGGTTACATTTGTCTCTGCTCTGCTCTGATGGATCTGTCTTATTAGCAGCTGTGTGGGCGTGAAGCAGGCCTGTCCAAGCTGCTCTGATAACGTGTCAGTGCAACATGCACACACACACACACACACACACACACACACACTTTAGACATTTGTGCGTGTACATGTGTGGTTATGAAAATAGATGTAATTCTGCTCCAAGTTGGATGACAGGTGGTGGTTAATACAGCATGTGCACTCAGAAGCACTATTTTCTGCCTCAGTGTGATATTGTACACTCGAGTAAATTCATTGCTGTGATTATTCAACACACAGCTGAGAACCATCAGCAGCATCGAACTTCCTACTAACAGTAAAGAACGTCCAAGAGGGTGAAACATTATGGCTTTGGAAGACCAGTTGACTAAACTGAAGAAACTTTATAGAAAAAGTGCCTGAATTTAAAAAAAAGATTGTTAACTAATCCCCAGGTCACTTGCAAAGCAACTTATGAATCAGAATTTAACAGTAATAGCTGTTCTATATTTAATTGGATCCTATTATTTTTTTGTTTGTATAGTAATACATTCAAAGATGTACAATGAAGATGTTGAACAAACCGTCTTGGGGTACAAAATGTTTTCTTCTTTTAATTTATTTTGAAAGTCTCTTAGTTCTATTTTTCGACAGACTCTTAGGATCATTTCCCATGGTGTTGTTGTCTCTGGTTCATACAAGATACTAACTAGGAGTTATGTAAGCTTGTTTTTAAGGAGCCTTTTTCTCCAAAGTCTGTGACGTATAATGTAAACTAAAACTGTAACAATTGAGCTCCATTAGCATCATGGAGGAAGAACACACTCGATGATTTCTCAAAACTGTTAACTTGAAGTGCTCTTGCAGAGTGGATGGTACTTGGTAATTCTTTGACTGTCAAAATTGGTGTATAATTCTAAGATTTTTTTTTCTGCAGCTGAAAACAGCTTAAAAGTTTCTCATTATTATGATCATGGGTGATAATAGCCAGGCTAAATCTGCTGAAGCTCGCTCATTAACGAGCTCTTATTTCGTTTTGTTCGGAAACAAACAGATGTGTTAAAGCAACAATTTTGGGGTTTTACGGGAAGTTGGATTAATGGATGGTCCAATCAACTGCAATCAAATGGTCCAATTAAATTCCACATCTCGGTGTGGAAAGACCGTGAGCCAGGCTAGCTGTCTCCCTCTGTTTCCACTCTTTGTGCTAAGCTAATAGCCTCCTGAGTCTAGTTCCATGTGCGTGGTATCTATATTCTCATCTAACTCTCTGCAAGAAAGCGAATAAGCAAATTCCCCAAAAATGTCCAACTTTTTCCCATAACATTAAATTTGAATGGAGTACTATTTAGTTATAATCATAATAATCATGATAATATTAATAATGCATGTAATAGAAAATAAAGCACCTTATTACAAAAAATGCAGCACTAAATGCTTCACAAAGAATGAGATAAACATAGAATGAACTAAAAAAAGGTAAAAGAAAACAACAAAAAAACCCTCAGTGGAGGTAATTTGAGGCTTAATAACCTAATTTCAAAAAGTTTGACCTCTTGTGCACAATTACTTTTCAGTACCTTAGTTGAGGCAGAAGTAAACACAGACCCTCCCAGTTTCCCACCAGACACAAATTCACTACAGGGCTCAATTACACCGAAAAAAAAGTATTTTTTTTCCCAGCTATCTCGGAACATCTTCCCTGGGGTTTAACCTCACTGCAGGTCTTATCTGTGTTGGGTACAGACAGAAAACTTCCCCGGGAAAAACGAGGACTGCTGGTCTAGATTGGCACCTCACATTTGTCTTTAAAGACAGATCTTTAGCTGGGATCTTAAAACATCTCAGGGTCCAGTATATTTGGGCTAGTTCTTTTAATCACAGCACGTCACTGCCAATAACCATTAAATCCAATGACTTTGTGTTTGTTATTGCTTTTAGGCTTTAATTTTGATACTTTTAATTGCTTTTCACCATAAAAAAGTCATTTTTTTCCCTTTCACATTATCCTTGCTTGTGTCATTCCATTCATAATGTTGCCATGGTAATGTTAGTATTACGGGCTACATGTTTGGTTGTAAATTCTCTCATCTAATTATAATGTACCGTTTTAAAACAAAGATGATGTAATTACCATTAATGTATGTAGTAGGCTGGGATTGTATTCCCACCTTCTGTTATCCGTGAACCCTAATTATCCAATTACCATCGCTCCACTGCCAGTAACACAGGAGAAACCATTTCAGCTGCAGCCCAAGGCGCTCTCCAAAACCTCCACTGTGCTGCTATTTAAGGCTCCTCTGAGCCCGCATGAAGCTCTCGAGGGTTTCCACTGAGGCCAAAGCTGTTTTGTAAACCTTTATACTCGTCCAAGGATTTTTTTCACTCAACTGAGCTGAACTTTTTCAGCCTCTTATTCATATACTTTCACGCACATCTGTACTTTTTTTACTGTCGGCCACTGAGCCTTTCAGCTGGAGCCAAGCTAACCTTTAGATGTCCACCACCCTGGCGACTACACATGCTGGCACACAAGGTGTGGAGTTCACTGGAGCTCATACTTTGGTATAAATATCTGTCAGCTCCAGCACCGGCTTCCAGCTGTACCAGTCAGGACTTTTCTTTTTTTTATATTCAATGTCAACATCAACTTTGATGGAGGCATCAGCTCACGGGGTCATGAAAGCAGAGTCGAAACTCCATCTGAGCAACAGGGTGCGCCGTGTATTTGTGTGTGTGGCGGTTGGCGTCGGCGGGACTGCTCAACGGGGGTTATCACGGATTAAAGTGGCTAAAGTGTCAGGACTTTACAGCTCCAACGAGTACTTCTATCAGCTCTTATTTTGGCAGCAGGAGAGATGGAATAACTTCCTTGGCTGCTGCCGTCTGGTTCTCAATATCTGTCTGCATTCGAAGTGTGTCGAAGTCTATTTACACCCCGTCTGTCTGTCTGTCTTCTTGTCGTCAGCTCTGGGGGTCATAGGAAACATGGAAATACATGTCACAGACACTGGTGGAATTAATAGGTTGTCTTAAGACATTAAGACATTTATTTTTCTTAATGTCTTCCCATCATGAACTGTATATCAAAATTAGCGGTAGTCACCTTGACGTCACCCGTTGGTTTGTGTTCTACAGTTTTGAGGCCTTATGTTTGGCATTTTGGCTGCCACCATCTTGTTTTTTTGGAACCAGAAGCAACCATGTTTGGACTAGTAGGCGGAGCTGGAGGGGGGCTGGGCCAGGTAAAGAAGCTTACTTTAAGTTAGCAGGTAAAGCTAGCGCTGACTAGCTTGGTCATAAATTGGGATGCTAATTTTGGCGACAACAGAACGCTGAACAACGCTGTGGTAGCCACCTGTCATACTCTTGCGTTATCTTCTATTTGACTCTATATGGACTATAATTTACTAAATGAACATCATGCATGATGAAGAAGACTTACAATGTTTACTGAGGTAATAAATCAAGTGAGAAGTAGAGTCATTTTCTCATAGACTTTTTTTTTTTTTTTAATAACCAGAGGAGTCGCCCCCTGATGGCCAGAAGAGAGAATGCAAGTGTCAGGCACTTTTAGGCCACATTGGCTCCATGTTTCAGCCCATGGTTCCCATACATGTTATCCCAGGCTTTAAAATAATCCTAATAGAGGAAATAACTTATAATTTAACATATAATTTACTGCTTCATTTTGTTGCACAACATAATATAAATCTCTAAGCTTGTGTTAGTCATGCTCAAGGCTAGTTCAAGACCAATTTTAGAGCAAAGCCCTATTTGTCATTCAATTTCATATAGTACATGTTATTTTTAGCTATTTCAAATTCTGGTTGAACGTATCTGGGGAATAAAACAGTTCTTTGTTGGCTATGCATGTCATGCTCAGGTCAAATACAAGCTTAGTTTTGATGAAAACAGAGCATGCATGCTTGGTGAAACCTTTCCCTTTCATAAATGGAGGTAAACAGAATTCCTGGCTGTCACTCGGCATGCCTTTCCCTTTGTCGCCTTTGTTTCTCTCAACTCTTCCTCCGTGTTATTCCCCTCTTCATGTTCTCAAGAAGCTTTTTTCTGTTCTCTCTCTCTCTCTCTCGTTGTCCTTGTATTTTTTTTATTCTTCTCTCTGACCCTTCCCCTGCTCATTGATATGGGACCTGGTGATTTAAGAGAAGTTACGCCAGCAATGTGATGAGTGAACACATGGTGCTTTCGCCAGGGGGGCAGCTTGGCAATGCTTTGGTTGACTGTTGCCATGGCAGCAGCGGTGTGGAATTGAAACAGGGGGATTGTATTGTAGGAGGAATGTGTGTTCTCAATCTCTCTCATTTAGAGTATCCAACAATATTCAATAGATTTAAACTTCATTAATTAAGCGTCTTGCTTTTGTTATCATCTTATAGCTGTTCCAACAGTTGATACATAAACTTAGAGATAAGAAGACGGATATTAATCTCATGTTAGTGTGCAGTGGGTTAGTTTAGTTTAGCATGAATACTGCAAGCAGGGGAGAACTGGTATTCATGTTCTGTTCAAATGCAAATAAATAAATACAACGCCTCAAACACGTCTTAAGCTGGCTTGTTGCTGCTTTCCGTAATGCAAGACTTTTATTTTCTTTACATTGTCATAGTGGTCAGTGATGGTGTTTTTACTGAGTTACGTTATATTCAGTGTTGTTATCAATCTGTTCCCCCCCTCATGTAGGTAAAGGTGAAGGACAAAAAAACACATCTCAGTATAATGTAGTGAAGTACAACACCACCTTTACTATGACCTTAATGATTAATATATAATTTAGCAAAAACTGAACATAATAAACTTCATAAAAGTAGAATTTGTGGCAGAGCTGCTGTATTCAAAATGGGAGAAAAATGTTGCTCTTCTCCTTTAATACACAAAACTTCAACACCCATATCAACAACTGAACTTTAACACCATGATTTAAGAATATAAAAATGTCAAAAACAATTGACAACAAAACAAATATAAGAACTAAGGTCAATTGGCCTCCTCTTCATTTTATCCCCCCTCCTTTCAGTGCCCTTTCTCAGACAACAACGAATGTCAAATCCAACCTTCAATTTGATCTCAAATACGCACCTGTAAACATTCAATACTGAATCTTGCACAGTTTTGACACTATCAGGGAAAGAAAATCTGTCCACAGAGAGTCAGATAGAAATATAAACACCCGGCACAGCGCTGAAAACCTCCTCTGTGGTAGTTCCCGCGTCTCAAACGCCACATTTTGCCGTGATGACTCACAAACAGACTCACAATGTGAAAACAATACCAGCGTCGCTGTTGTTGCTGGTAAAGATATTCAGTGAAAAACAATTCAGCTCCATTAGCATCATGGAGGAAGAACACACTTGATGATTTCTCAAGACAGAAGTGTCAGGGAAACAAAGTTTAAAGCAGAGAATGGAGATGCAGTAGGTGGATTTTGGGGATTTAAGTAATATGCCTTTGAGATGGAGACACTGACTGTCCTTACCAACAGACAGTCTGCAAAGAAAGTTTTGTCTTGACTCAAGATTTTGGGGAAATTGGGTTCAACAGTGTGTTAAAGCTGAAATAATGATCTCAACTCTTCTGTTTTCTCTCAGATAATTTAAAACCTCTGAATATTTTGCTCTGCAGAATCTAAGCGCTGTATTAAAATGTCAGCTGTGCCTGTGTGGGAAGTCATTGTGTTGATTCCTGACATATTTTGTAGCTGTGCTGGTGGGAGTTAGTCAAGTTTTTAAGTGTTTCAAGTTCATTTTTTCCTGTTTCCTGTTTTGTGAGAGGTATCATTAAAATGCAGGAAAACTCTAGTGGTAAAATGTCAAAATTCTTTCCGACAATTACTTTTCCTCTGCGATTAAGTCTTTTCCGTGGCCTCTTTGTTCTCAACATGGCCGCCTTTTCCTCCCACAGACAAAACAAGAGGAGGCGAACTGCTTTCCTACTGATGAGCAGCCAATAAATGCCCTCCAGCCCGTTCTGTGGTTCCACTTTTGACCCATGGCCAATATTGCTGAGTGAGATTAATATGCAGCACTCTTTAGATCTGGGTTTCCACCGTCTCGTACTCTCACGGGCCGGCTAAGTGCCCGTCTTAAGTGTTGGTCCTTCAGTATCATTTGCCATTTTTTATTTATTTTTTTCTTCTCCAGTGAGTCATTTGTTTATATATTTCCAGCGAGGCTAGAATAAATATGGCATGTTTGCATTCATTGAAAGATTTCACAGAAGCTGAACGTTGTGCGTTTGTGTTCGAGCCGTCATTAGTGATATTTGTCTCCATGTATTTCTTTTAATGATGAGTAGTTAGTATGAAGCTTTTAACAGTTTCTGTTTGAACCTCTAGCTTTTGAAGTCGCTTCAAAGGATTGTCTTTGGTTTGTGGTTGAAACTACAGCCCAGTGCATTTAAGGTAGAGGTGTTGATTTCTCTGAAGCCATTACCTGATTGGGTTTCATCTCTAAATCCCTTTCTTCCATTTGTTAAAATTCATCATTCAGTGTTGATTTTGGTTCCATTACATGTCCTCTTTCAGACTGGTGGTAGGAAAACACCTAAAGTACACATTTACATGTTTATTTTACTACACTTTGTCTATTTACGTCGGTAGATTTCTCCTAAATTCACCAAAGTGAGCATGAGATAATGCCTAATTTGCATATTTAAACATAACATTTCATAACACTTCAAAAAACTCAAAATAATTGTCTTTATGTAAGGAGTGAAGTGGGGAAGTTTCATGGTGATGTGTTTTTTTTATGGCTCATGACTGTTTAGTGATAAAAAGATACATCCCACATTTCCTCTGTTAAAACCTTTAGACTCTAATATGTAAACAAAATGAAGGAAGTATTTTGTGCCTGGCTTTATCCAATGTTCTGGAAATGTATGCAAATTAGCAGACATTTGATAAGCTAGCAACTCATTTGCATATTTAAACATACATTTTCAGAGAACTTGATGCCCTTGATTGTGATTGTCCAGCTGTGGATTGTGAAGTGTTTTATTTTGGAATAACAGATGCTGTTGCAGATATGAATCTTCAAAATATTGTTGATTATAATGTTACAATGTGATTGACATGTAGACATAGAAGGAAACAGTGCAAATGAGCTTAAATTGAGTTTAACTTGTTATATATTATAACACCCTTAAGGTCAGAGTTGTTGGATTGGAACCGGATGTCTGATAGTTTGAAGAATAAGACCAGCTGGGAAAATCTTGGCCCGAAAATTAAGCGAATAAATCCTTTGGCCCTCAGCTACAACAATCATTCAGCCCTTGAGCAGAGCACTTACTTATCAAGGCTGCTCCATGTAGTTTAAAAGCTTACTGTATATTGTTATATTGAATGATGTCTGATTGTGTAACAGCAGGATGAGGAGTTATTGTTAGATGTGTACATTAAGACGATTAACATAACTATCATTGTAGTTTCCTGTGTTGGAGCTTTTGTTATTACATAGATTTCATAGATGTGGACTGATCTGATAAGAAATTCAATTATCTGTACAATAGTGTAGCAATTTTTGTGTAACAAAAATGTCAACTTAGGTTATGATGCTTAAAATATATGTTAAAATGTGTTTTTATAAAATTCTAACACAGCAAATGAACGGTTTAAAATCCACTCCGAAACAAAAAGAGAAAATAAGAGAAAACATGCCAGTAGACAGGAAGAGACACTTATTTTGAAAGGTCTTAATGGCCATAAACTACACTCCATAGCATGTCTGATATTGATGTTAGTAACATGCTTATTTAGTCCAAATAATGCTGCCAAAACTTTAAGAAATTGATGACCACTCCAGTGCATGTTTTGTGCAAGTGACAAAAATAAATAAATAAAAATATCTTTCATAATAAAAGCCCTCTCCGGAGACTGTGGCCACCACACTGATAGAGCTGCAGAGACAACATGTTTAGTGGAGTGTGACGGTCTCCTTTCATCTGCTCTCCTTTGAATCACTCCTCATCTTTCATCTGCTTTCCCTTTTTTTCTTCTTCACTTTTTCCTCTCAGCTAGATTGGTTCAGTTTGGTTCAAAGGGGCCTGTTGGGTCGGTGAGAATCCCCTAAAGTACAGACCTCCTCCAGGTGTGTCTGCAAAGACCACTGCTGCAATGTTTAATTGAATGTTTCGTTAGCCGTTAGCTCTGTTAGCCAAACACCGGCTTGAAGATTGTTGTGATATGAATTTAATGCATCAGTCTTATAGATTTATCTATTTTTCAGTCATTTTCTCTCACTTTTTGCTCTTTTCCCCTCTCTGTTTGCTGCAGAGAAGGAAACTAATAACCACAGATGACCTCTTCCTCTTTTGGCATTAGAAGTAAATAAGCGTCTTGTGTTCCTGTTGGACCTCCAGGAGCTTTTGTTACATATAGATTACTGCACAGAAAAGAGAGGTCATACCTTTCTACCGCCCTCCTGAGCAAGAACTAGGCTGTTTCATGAAAGCCGGATTGTTCCCTTAAAGACTCAGGACCCCCTTTCTGATCTGTTTTTTATAGAAAATCTGATAACAGACTCCCAGTCGAATCTGTGTCCTTTATGGGAGACATGTGAACCTCTCCGGAGAGAACGTAATAGTCTAGTCTAATTTTTTTTTTTTATCTTTCTGAGAAGAAATCAAAGTCTCCCTTTTTCTACTTTATCTCATTTCTATTTCAGTCTCAATTACCTCTCTCGGCTGTTTTCCTCCTTCTTTCAGGAAGAATGTTAAAAGCACTCTTCTCGTTCTCTTGCTCTTCACTCACTTTTACCTTTTTAAAGAAAGGTGTTTTGGTTGTCGGCGGAGTGGTTCTGTTTCATTGCACAAAAAGCAAAGTGCCTGTCCATATTTTTTAATTAAAATCAAGCTCTCGATTCTCCCTTATGTATGTTGTTTTTTTTCAATCGGTTCCATTTAAACTCTTTCCAGTGAATACTTTTGACTTTGATGAAAATGCAACTAATGTACATTTTATAGTTCCTGACCTTTTGAAATGTTTGCATGAAATTCTCTTGACGGCGGAATGAGAACAAAGCTAATGTCTCTCTCTCTCTCTCTCTCTCTCCCTCTGTCTCTCTCTCTCTTTCAAACCACCCACACCACACATTTGAAAGATTTACATTATGCATCTGTAGATAGAAGTTGTTACAGTGCAGCCTGTAATATGGAGGACAGAAATGAGAAAAAGAGAGAAATACAGGGAGGATGGCTGCAACTGTAAAACAAAAATCTTCTCCAGAAAATAAAAGTGAGACAAAGATTAAGTAATAACACATTAAGTGACACCAAATATTTTTGATTTATTCCAGAAATAACTGTTATCCGAACAAGTTAGAGCATCAATTGTTCACTACAACAGCCGTTCTCCAACTGACACAAATGTATGTTCACAGAAATCAAAAATGCATGGATTTATTTGAAAAAGATAGAAGCGTGTGAGTGTCAGAGAGAAATATAGTCGGAGGTAATTAGGTCGGATTTCTGGATGGAAGAATGCATCACAGTGCCAGTGTTTCTCCTTCTGAAACTAATCAGACAGATTTATACACTCACTCCGCCTGGTGTCAGCCCGTTGACATAAAACATCCAGCGTGGAACGTCTCATCCGCCTCATCCGCCTCATCCGCCTCATCCGTCTCACAGCGGCAATAACAGGGCTGTCACCACGCAAAGACATACACAAGTCACTTTGTGTGTGTGTGAAGTATTATTTTACTTCACACAAACTAATATTAAGATCTCATTGACAGTAAACTGGTATCAGTGCAGCTTATTCTTCATCATTCTTCGGACTTTATTTAGATCATCAGTCACTTCCATTAAGTTGTTGCTGGTCTTTCAGGGTTAAACGCAAAGTAGGAAAAATCTACAGAAATTCAAATTGTACACAGTATTAATCATACAAGCAAAAGGCAGTATATACCAAAGGCAAGCTTTTATTGATTAAAGTTCATTATTATTAACTGATTTAGCAAATTTAAAGGACAAAGAATAAAAAATGACTGATTAACATTTTTTGAAAGTTTTTGTAAAAACGAAATATTAATATTAAGAGAAAGTATCGGACAACAATGCAGTAACCAAAGTCATCCATCTCTGATTCAGTAACCTTTTGAGAGAAAGTTCCTCTAATTAACTGTGTTTATGTTAAGATAGCGTGAAGAATGTCTAGAGAGAACTATTTTTATCACATAACTTGTATATGTACACAACCAGGGGACTTGTGCTGACGTGACATGTTTTATACTTCATATTAAGAAATAAAGAAATGTGTACAGTTCTAGATCTTTGAAGACTTGTCCAGTGTTGGAGAGGCCTTTAAACACTCCTTTTGATAGGCAGTCCACCACTGGAGACACGATTTTGGGATGGTTTGTACATCCGTGGATTGAATAATTAAAATAATTCATTTATTCTATTTGTCGAACTGCCAACTGTGAAAACTATGAATTCTATCAGCAAGATCCAAAATATGTCAGCCTGTCAGAACAGTTTTGTCAAAACTATTGAATCTGGTGTTGATGATCAACAGACAAAATCAGGTCTTTGTCCAGTGGCTCATCATCTCAATCTGAGGCTCATTGGCAGGTGAATGCACATTCAGGTATGAGAACAAATCTAAAACCCTCCCTCACCTTCTGGGGGAACACTGTACATTTCCTATTGTTAGCAAGACAGAGTGAAGATACCCAACTAAATGGTCATTTACTCCAATTAACAGAAATGAGTTAACACACAACTTCCTTTCAGAGGGTTGATCATTCATCTTCTAACAAGAAATGGTACTCCTGAAAGTGCTTTTATACAATTTACAAGAAAGAATGTGATTGATTTAGATAAATTGCCCCGCTGCACCCCAGTGATTATTTGCAGAACAAATATGAGTGATACTGTTGGGTAGCTGAAGCTGTGGAGCTGTGTTTGGTAATGAACTAAAAGCCTCTTGCTGTGCTGTACCTCTGTCCTTGGCAACCGTTAAAGCCCTCCAAAAAAGAAAAATGCTGCTGGATAAGAACATGATTTTGAGCGAGTGCTGCTTTTATTCTATTTTTGTAATTGTGGTGAAACAAAAAGCTTTAAAAAGGTTGCACCAAAGACTGCAGACAGGAAGGAACACTTTGGCACCTTTTTGTAAGTGGTGGTCCAATCAGTGCTGATAAATACAGCTGATTTCACCTACATGCGAGCTCTGGGTTGGCCAATTACACAAGTTCTCTTTTCATCTGATAAATAGACAAAATAAAGTAAAATATAAAGGGATATATTTACTCCCAAACAGATACATACAATCAAACACCCTTTGAATTCAAGTTCCTCCCTTACGCCAAACTAAGACAGGTATAAAAGCCTTATTAACTCTTCGTAAAACACGCTCTGTTCAAACCAGACAGACACACAATGACATTGACCAAATTGATCATTGTTCGTCTTTCCACTGTTCCAAGAATCAGCAACTGTAGTTTGGTCTTAATAAATTCATAAATCACTGAGTTGGATGTGAAAATAGTCTGGTTCTTCTTCATGCTGTTTTTCCCCCTCTGTCTCTCTCTTATTTGCCGGCTGCCCACGGAGAAACTGCCCCCTATAGAGAACCGTTGGTGGTTTCCACTGCTTCTTTGGAGGCGGACCATTAAATTAAGAACAGTACAATGACAAAAATCACCCTAAAATCACCCTGCTGGTCTTTGTTGTCTTTTTCTTCTTCATCTTCGGGCTCCTGAAGAAGGTCTCCAGCTCGACTCTGTCCCAGTGAGGAGGAACACTTTCATGCATAGTAACACACACACACATGTAGGTTGCTCTCGCTGGGTTGTCATCGGCAACAGCATCCAACAGAAACTGCCCACGCTGACATTCATTACAGCAGAATGATTCCGATTCAGTCTGAGCAAAGGTTCACCCAGTGGGTGTTTGCTCTCTGCAGCTCAGGTTGTGGAGGCTCCTCGTCGGTCATATCCTCCAACTTTGCAGCTGCAGCATCGTTCGGCCTGCATACGGCTCTATATCCGAGTCAGCCAAAACACTGTAGGATGTACGCTGTAAAGATCTTGGTCTATAACATCCTCTGTATATTTTACTACCTATTTTTTGGGATGCCTTTTATCACATCTACTAAAGCTGAAGTAGCCCTCTGCAGTTCTTCCTTTCTTGCCACATCACTGTAATATCGCTGGATTCAGGAATAACAGATTTTGTAGCTTAGACATACAGAATATTTGTGTTTTTTACACTATAACCTTCACTCAGAAAGATAGAAATACGGTTGCGAATCAGCGAGTTTACCCTTTTTTATATTAATAAATCTATTTAGATGTGAATTTTGTTGGATATCACCTTGAGCTATACAAATAGATTAATGCATTTATGAGAAGAATAACAGAGCATCACAGAATGAAATCAAAACAGAAAGCCTTAATTCAGACATGGGCTTCCGTGGTTCTTCATAATAGAGTATGATTCATTACACCATTGAACTATTTTAGAATAGTTTGTGTGTCCTTGTGAAAATCACTTAATAATCACGTTATTGATCCCTGAATACTGTTTTGTGGAGTCGTTCATTCATTTACAGTCTTTATATCATTGATGACAGAGGTCTGTAGTGCTGTTTGTTCAGCCTGGACTGTTTCATTGCTGCCAGGTTCAGTACTTTATGACATACATATCTTGTTGACCCATCATTTGACCACAGATTTATCATTTGTCACCCCTTACACCAATTCCCCTCACTTATGTTTCCTACACATCAAGTATAAAAGGCAGAAAGTATTAAAATGCTTCCACTTCCCTTCATAAAAGTAATAAAGATTACACCCAATCCAAATATTTAGAAAGCCAAATCCTTTTCAAAGCATCACAAATAGATCCAAAAACTTGTGACTGTATTATGTGGTTTACGTTGGGATTATGGACTGGTGCTCGTTTATCTTCTTGAAGAACACACTTACATAACGCGCTCTGCTGCTGTGTGCACTTTTGTTTTTCTGCTGGGGATCTGCTTTGTTAGTCTATTTATCAGCTTCCTGTTGGGAAATGGTCATGTGAGGTAAACCTGAGGGTGCAAAAGGAAAATATTTTTTTATCCAGACTTTTTCTCATTACACTTCAGCTAACCTGATCCAGCCTTCCCTCCTTAACGTCTCATTCATTTTACATTATCAGTTTTTTCACTTGGGTCTTTTACAAAGTTCATGATGATGTTCATAAGCAGTAATTCACAAATTGTAATAACCAAAATGACAAGAAACCATTTGTACCGAGTCAAAAAGATAAAATGTTTGATGACCGCAAGGAATCTCTCTCTCTCTCTCTCTCTCTCTCTCTCTCTCATCTCTCTCTCAAAATCTTATTAAATAATAGACTGTCTACTAAAGTGGAATAAAAGCAGAAATCAGAGTCACCACACCTATTCTATCTACCCAGTCCTTACAGTAAAAAATACAAGACGCTATAATAAACAGTCAAAACTCTTCAAAAACAGCGCAGATGACGTATATCAGATTTGAAAAACCTGTGTTTACCCTTTCTGTGTGTGTGTGTGTGTGTGTGTGTGTGTGTGTGTGTGTGTGTGTGTGTGTGTGTGTGTGTGTGTGTGTGTGTGTGTGTGTGTGTGTGTGTTCTTGTCCAGGCCGCAGGGAGCTTCGTTGATGTCCAAACCCGTGTGTGAGCAGCTCTCCAGCACCACCGTCAGCGAGGCCTCCACTGCCCTCACCTCCTCCACTGTGGACACCACCTCCAAGGTCGGTCTGTGTGTTATTGTGTTGTTCAGTATTGTTTGGCTGTGGTTGTATTTAATCTTGTCAAAGCATGATGAGGACAACCTTGTTAATTATGGATGACCCTTTCTCTGGGAAAGATACATCTCAACCCCTTGGGTGTTTGTCTGTGTCATAGACTGTGTATGTAGATGTACACCGCCTCTTTACTTCCTTAAGCTGTAAGAAAATGAAGCCAAAGTATCCCGGATAAAGACACCGCCATTATTTGCTTTTGATGTCTTTTAAACACAGCATCCTTACTCCTGAGCTCTTCACTGCACTGTGAAAGAACGGCATTCATTTGAACATTTATTTATATATTTTTCTTATTTAACCACAATATGCTTAAAGTGTTCTCTCCTTCACTTATGTAACTTTATGAGGTCATAATGTTACGGAAGTGACGTAAAACTTCCGGCTAGTTTGGCCCTCAAACAACAAAAGAGAGAGAGACGGAGCTGAAGCTCTGGAGGAAGAGTTCTTTGAAATGAGAAATGTTGACCAATCACAACAGAGCGGGCTAGCTGACCAATCAGAGCAGACTTTGAGGGAGGGAGGAGCAAGCGCTACAACGGAGCGTTTCAGAGAGGGGTGAGAAGAGGTGCTGCAGGACAGCCAGGATGAGAAAAACAAGGAGGATTATGAGCATTAACGCATGTAAACATGTTGGAACTGTAACTTGAGATAAAAAATATGCACCCGAAAAATAGCATAATAGGGCCTGTTTGAATAATTATGTCCAACCATCTTTTCCTACTATTCCTTGTTGTGCCCCTCATTCAGATGAGATCTACAAAATACGAATAAAGTATCAGTGGTAGTAGTAGTAGTAGTAGTAGTAGTAGTAGTAGTAGTAGTAGTAGTAGTAGTAGTAGTAGTAGTTGTAGAACAAGAGCCATTGCTCGTATTTGTGTCCACTCACTGACCTGGCTAGCAGAAGGTTTTAGCTGACTCATACCAGTTTTGGATGGTGGATGATGATGAATGGGGGTTCAGAGGTTTTCTGCAGTTGACAGGTCTGCAGGAATGAAAAACATGGGGGACTAATTGGAGGGAGAGGTGGGGGTGGAGCAGGTTGATTAAAGCAGGATTCAGATGCAGGCAGGTAAATATGAGGTAATTAAAACTGACTCATAGCTGTCTGTCTTACAGGAAGAGCTACAGAGGGGCACTTTGACCATAAAAGACCGAATTGTTTTCGACGGTGCAATTTAGTAATCTCTCAGTCTCAGCAGGTCCATCTTTTTTTGGTCCGGACTAAAATATGTCAACAAGGATTTAAAGTAACCTCCAGCGTTTCCAAGTGGTTTTATTGTTTGCGCCACTGTCGCAAAGACAACTGGAATGGATATAAAATAATATAGTAAAATTGAAAATATAGGGAATTTTGATGCATACATTCATGTCCCGCTGTGAATGAATTGTAATCGCTTTGCTAATCTTTTAACCTAACACCATCATCTGGTGAATTTCTAGTTTGTCCATTTCTTTGTTGTTTGGTTTAGGACCACATACTTGCAAAGCATCAGCTGTGTTTCTTCAGTGCCAATTAGCAAATGTTAGCAGCTGTTAGCATGCTAACATGCAAATGGAGCTGAATGTGGAAAACATTATGCCAGCTAACTGTCATCATGGTGGCATTGTCATCGCGAGCATGTTACCGACTGACGTTAGTGTTTAGTTTAAAGCATTTAATGCCTCAGTACATCCTCATAGAGCTGCGAGCCAGGCTGTAGATTCTTGTCGTTTACTGGCTTCATTCACGTTGCAGGTCTTTGGGCTGAATTCAAAAATGCTGTTCATGTCAGATGTGCTTTATATCCCTGCTCACATCTACTCCAGAATACAACCCACACACACACACACACACACACACACACACACACACACACACATGCCGATATCCACTGACAGGGATGCCGGAAAGAGGCGTGAAGAGTAACAATAGAACAAGACACAGTTACAGTCATGTCTGGATGTCCTTCAAGCTGTCATCGCTTCAGGCAATGTTCTGTTGGCGCCAAAATTATGAAATTTCTTCGATGCAATTCAGCATAAGCAATGCTGAAGAATTCACAATTTCTCATGGTTACAGTCTTTAAGATCTGGTTTTGGTGCAACATAAAGGTGTCCAGGTAGGAATTGGGAAGCCTCTCTCTGTCTTAGTTATTAATTTACTTCAGTTTTAATTTTTTTTGCTCACTCTTTCACCCTGCCACTTTTTTTTTTTTTTTTTTTTTAGTCTATATTTCACACACTCCTTCGCTCACTCGCACGCATGCACATGCACATGTGCAGCAGAGCTCCACAGTGGCGTGAAATCTCATCCCGACCCATAAACAGGTGCCGCGGGACTAAGATTGAACATGTGTCATCGGGCGCGGTGCAGAGATGACAGGACATCTATCACTTCGGCCTGTCGCCGTTTCCACGCCCCGTGTTTTTCCCCGGCCTGCAGCCTGCAGCCCTCCCAGGTGCTCTGGCTCATCACCCCCGCCACAAAACAGCAGGGGAATAGTACCGAAGCCTCATTTCTGACAAGAAAAACTCTTTAACAGAGGAGAAGATGAGTCATTCATGCCCCCCCCCCTCCTTTCAGAGCACGCCGCCGTCAAGAAATGAATCCACAGTTTGAATAAGTCACATCCATTCTGACAAAACATCAGAGGGAGCGCCGAGACAGAAATCATCCCAGATTCTCCCGCCAGTTTTGTGTCACAATTCTCCTTTGAGCACTTGTGTTCTCTGTCGCTTGATGAATATTTAGTGATGTTGTGTTCATAACTTCTTTGGGATTTGTCAATGTCATTTAGCAGTCCCTGATGTTTCTCAGTTTTAGGTTATGAATTCATGCAGCTTTATGTACCTCATCAGTTCTATGCCTCAGTATTTAATAGTTAAAGGTTAAAGGATTGGTTTCTCCATGATTTGAGTCCCTCTGGTAACTGGAATGAATTAAATTGGAAAAAGAGTGACTGACACTCCCCCTTAACTACTACTATTAAGGTACCAGTCCTACCTCCTAATGCATTAATGGATTTGGGGGTTTGAGCTATTCTGGTTTCACTTTAATTTTCAGTTTAATGAGCATGCAAGCTTTCCCTACTAACATCCAGCTTTATATTCACACAGTGAAGTGGAAAGCTGTCGGAGATCAATAATAGGAGACTATTTGTTCTCAGCAGCTCACATTTTAAAATCCACACCTCAAGGCATGTTACTCTCTGTTCCCGACCTCGACCTTTGAGTTCTTGAATCTAGTTGTTTAAAGCCAAACTAGTGGTCCGGGCCTCGGGGTGTCTCTGGAAATGTTGGCCTTTTTGGCTGGTCCATCACTTTAGTCCAGAGTGAAATATCTCAACAACTATTGGATGGATTGCCATGAGATTCTGAGGGAACATGATCAAGAGAGGATGAAAGCTAAAACTTTGTTGAATCCCTGACTTTTCCTTTTTTGAGGTTGACATTTTAGTTTTTTCGTGAAACATCTCAACGACTACAGGATCAATTGCCGTGGATTTTGGTACAGTCATTCATGATGCCCAGAGGATGAATCTCAATTCTCTGACTTTTTTTTTATCTACCATCACCAGCATGTCAAACATTTAATTTACATTATCCAGTGAAATATCTCAACATCTACCAGATGTAATTTATCAAGGGAAAAATACCAGTCTACCAGTACCACTCTTCTTAACTGATTTAATATGTCCACATCCATGCCTCCATGCCATGCACGCATAATGTTTTCAGTTGTCGCATTGGAAGGAATTTCTTCAAATTTTGCACAAACCTCCACCTGGACTCAGGATTAACTGTCCATAATCAAGTGGTCAATGTTCAAGGTCATTGCGACCTTCTGTCCGACCCATTCTTGTGCGAGGATGTCTCAGGAATGCGTTAAGAAAATGGCTTCAAATATTTTCAATTTTCACGAATTTTCAAGAATGAACTGATTAGAATTTGGTGCCCAAATGTCAAGGTCACTGGGACCTCACTAAACATGACGAAATACCACACATGTCTAATATAATGATAAAATTATGACATTTTTGAATGTAGACTTCAACTTGACTGGTTGGCAAAGGCATACAACGTGAGGCGGTTATTGTAGTTTATAGTTAAACATTTAGTTTTTAAAATATAAGAAAATAGTAGAAATGTCCAACACAATTGTCTAATCGTTTCAGCACTAAACGTAACCCAGATTGCCTCCTGAGAGCTGCCGTGTTCAACTACACTCACATGCTCTTAACGACTAATTAGATCGACTTGAACAGATTGGGATTAGGTGTCTGGTGTAAATTTACCTCAAACACATTTCTAAAGGGAGGGTAAAGTGCCGCTCTTGTCTAATTACCTCAGCCCTCCCAGATAATTCTCGTCTGGCTAGGAGATTTGAACCGACATCCTACAGGTTTCAGACCGGTCTCTCTGGGCGTTTAGGTTGTCTGATCGCGTTCCATTAATGAAACAAATAGCTGAGCCGCTCACCTGCAAGACAGAGTGCTACTTTACAACAGGGACCACAGAATTACCCCTCAGGCTTAAAATAGACCACCGCATCACACACACACACACACACACACACACACACACACACACACACACACACACACACACACACACACACACACACACACACACACACACACACACACACACACTATCGCATATTTGCAGACACACCCATACAGGCAGAGACAATCGCATCATACATGCATGGACACACACACATACTGTATGTTCACAGATAAGGGACTTGGATGTGACAGTGTTGGAGCCGCTCTGCATCTTTGCATCATGCTTGGCCGACCAGCCTCTCCCTCTAATTACAGAGTGGGTTTGCTGTTTACCAGCTGTGGATGCCTCCACGGTGCTGCTGCCAGTACATACACACACTAATGCCGCCGTCACACCAAATCTTAAATTATAATAACAGAGGGACGGAGGCGGCAGGATATATTTGTGTGTGTGTGTGTGTGTGTGTGTGTGTGTGTGTGTGTGTGTGCCACGGGGAGTTGTTTTTCTTGTTTTTCTTCTGAGGTTTCAGAAAAGAGGATGGCGTAACGAGATTTCATGAATATGTGCATGGTGTATAAGTATGTTCGCGGGCTTATACAACAGTCACGCACACACAAACACAACAATAACGCAAGAATGTCATGGTTTGAGAGAGAGAGAGAGAGAGAGAGAGAGACAACGGCATCCATTCATATCTTAAATGTGTGTAACGAGAGATAAATTGACGTCAGTGCCTCAGATGTTGTACATTTATACAGTTGGCAGAATTCTATCTTAAAGAGCTGAAACATAAAAAAATACCAAAGAGTGAAACATTTCTAATAGACCTCATAATTTGTTACAATGACATTTCACCAGTTTTAGTATTCTCTGATCGTTTCAAGGCCTTTTTTAAAAATAAAATCGCATTACTTGATCAATTCATAAAGAAAATCTGAAGATTATTTGATAACAGAAATAATAGTTTTTTTATGGAAGGAATGTGATTGTCACTAGTCCGTGGGGAAATCGTAGTGAAGACGGTGGTTCAACAGATCAATATATTTTTTTTTATTAAGAATTAGATATTGTCTTTCCTGGTCCATTTTTCTTTTTACCATCTAAAAATCTTTACCCGTTAGATTCAGGAGTTTCCACCAGAGATGAAGTTTGAGTTTGTCTGTGTATTTGTCCAAGCTCAGAACTTTTCAATAGATTTTTTTATGATTAAATTAAGTGGCAAGTAAATTCAAATCCACCGGCCTGTCTCCTTTCTCTGTGAAGCTTGCATGTTTTTTTGTCTGCACAGGTTTTCCCTGATTTAGTTTCAGATGTCTTTGTTTAGTCATAGTTATCAAATCAGCGGCATGCACGACAAAGGATGCTAGTAAAACGAAATCCTATTCTGCATCTTGATACGTAAGAACATCCTGACTGGGACGCTGCTCCTAAAACCTGAATGAACAGCTCTCTGTCTGTCTGTCTGTCTGTCTGTCTGTCTGTCTGTCTGTCTGTAATATATCTATAGGCTACAAATAACAGACACACTTTAAGTATTAACACTATGTGTAAAAACACACCACCTTAACCAAAAACAAAGTCAAATTCCTTGTATGCGTACTCATACATGGCCCATAAAGCTGATTCTTATTCTGAGAACCTTTAAGGCAACAACTCCATTGTTACATAACCTGTTGTAAAGGGGTCTTTATTTAAAAATAGTGCTCTTCTACAAATCCTCATTATTCCAGTTTATATAACATGCTGCATTCACTGTATCGCACACACTTGAATACATTCACATGTGGGTGCCGCTCAATTCATCCACAGTCTGTCACTGAAACTGTCACCGCCTCGCTCCCTTTGATGGGAGCCGCTCAGGTTCACTGGACAGACTTCCCAGCAGGTGCGTGTCTGGCGAACCAGTGACCTGCAGGTCACTAGCCCACTTTTCTAACCTCCCACCTGTTACGTCTACAGAGGCTCTGACAATTTCTGGCTATAGTCATGGCAACCACGGCTGGCGCTCTCGTGGAGGTCCAGTGGAAAATTGTCTGTACTCAAATAATGGCTGTAATTACGTAACAACTGGGGCAGAAAACGGTACCAGGAGATGATAAAAAAAGAAAAGAAAAGATAAAGTGTGTGAAGGTCCATTCAGTAATGTGGTTAGTCAGACTGAATGGTCTGATGAGGCACAGACGGCCAGTTTCCAAATATAAGTCACTGTGACTCACAGATCCGTCCCACTTTTGATCCCACTATTTTACTACTAACAGTTTTGCTGCCGAAATAAATATCCTTGTGAGATTGCTGTTAATTAACTAAGCTAATATAGCTCTGCAAATGCTAAAGTTGACATGCAACAACTTCAACTTTGCTGCTGAGCAAATTAGATGTGTAAAAAAGGAACTGAACAAATGTTGGGTCAGCTAATTAACCACAAAGCTGTTAACTAAACACAATATATGATTGCTAAGTAACACAATGATCATCCCTCGCTCACCTGCAGCTATGCATTCCATATTATTTACGTGCAATGGAATTGTTGAGGTCATGTGTAACTCTATCAGTCATCGTTGAGGACCTTAAACCTCATGAGAACCCTCCGTCTTTGTCTGTGTGTGTTTCAGGGCTCCCGGTCCAGTGGAAGGGTGCACAGCTTTGGGAAGAGAGAGCAGGCCATTAAAAGGAATCCCAATGTTCCTGTGGTGGTGAGAGGATGGCTGTACAAACAGGTCAGGACACACACACACACACACACACACACACACACACACACACACACACACACACACACACACACACACACACACACACACACACACACACACACACACACACACACACACACACACACACTGTCTGAAACATACTCATTCTAACACTTGACTGGGCTTGCCTCGTTACATTCAGTATATTTACTGGACTCATATTCTGAAACTAAGACTCTGAATTGCTTTCCATGCGAGCAGCATTTATTCTGATTTCTTAAATAAGCTCATAGTTCTCATGTTGGGATACCGCCCACATGTCAAGGTGTAGAGGTCTGGCGTGTTGCCAGTCAGACAGCCAGTCAGACAGCTTAAGGCCTGGTTGAACTGACTCTTGCCTACGAAAACTTGCTCTTGGGAAGAAGACTGTCACCTTTAGTGTGGAGGAAGCACCACCGCCATAACTAAAGTCTTTGTTGTTGTTGTTTTGCTTGGTTTAGACATAGCACAGACAGCAGTATCAACATGACAGATTCAGGTTTTAGGTTGAAAGCAGGAGGGAAACTCAAAGTATTAGAATTCCAATATATTTTTCTTCATATCCTTTCACAAGGATAATCCACTTAGAATCATTACTGCTTTCCAGGGAGTCTAGAGTACATAAATTATAAACAAACCAAAAAATATTGTACCTTTTACAATATAAAGATAAAGGACTTCAACTAATTATTATATATAACATATAAAAAATGACCTATATTGTGTCAATGCATCCTAAAAATGTTCTATAGGATATCAGAAAATTGTGAGAAACCCACTTCACAACTTCCAAAATGTCTTGGTTGGTCTCACCAACAGTCCAAAACCAAAAAAAAAAAATTTACTTAAAGGGGACATATCACAGAAAACTTGCTTTTTCAGCGTTTGTGCACATACATGTGGGTATCTTCAAACCAACCTACTTTTCTGGAGGGGCGGGATCTTAAAGAGACAGGCGCCAAAACGGAGCGTTGCAGACAAAGGTTGAATATATGTATATTCAGACAGACAGTATGAAGAAAATAATGTGTTTCTTGAACATTAAAGCATGTAAACATGTTCTAGTAGAAACCCAGAATACAAGTATGAACCTGAAAATGAGCATGATATGTCCCCTTTAAATGGTTATCCGAATAGTTGCGAAGTATTTTTCTTTCAAATGAGTTTTAACTCTAAATTGAGCTGTACTTTATAGCATTAAAATGAATGGGAAAGTTATTTAAACAATCTGTATGAACAGCCTCATTGAAATACTGTCCTAAATACAATATCCTCCGTCTGTTGACTAATTCAGACTTGACATGTCCGTGTCTCTTTAATACACCACCGGGATGAGTTCCAGCTTCAGCCTGCCACACATTTCCTCCAGTGGCCTACTTCTATTTTTTCTTGATTTATGTCTTTTGCTTTGGCAATATAGAGCACCTGCTGTAGATCACAGACAGGCTATTACTGGAGGGACTCTGAGTATTCGAAGTTGTACTTAGAATATCTGTAGTTGGCATCGTCCCATCGGGATACGCTTGGCGGCGGTACAAGACAAACAGTGAGTGATGTTACTGCGAAGTAGTTATACTTTAATGACCACACATGGAGACACGTACACACACACACACACACACACACACACACACACAACTAAATGAACAGCCATACGCTCGTTTGCACATACGGTCTGTTTGTGTAGTTATCTTTTAATTAGTAAAACACTGGCAGGGGCACACACATGCACATGAATACACACATATACTTGCATGTACACACATATGTATGTACACACAGGCTATACACACACACATATACACACTATCGAGATCATATTTACAGGAAGATTACAAAGAAGACTCTGGATCTCCTCTCTGCTTCGAATGGCACCATTTTCAGCCAGCGAACATAAAAGACAGAGCGGGCGGTAAAGCAGCCGTGGCAAGCCCAGCGAGCCAGTGAACGAGGATAAATGATCCCTCCCTTCCTCCCTCTCTTTCTTGTTCTCTCTCTCCTTATCTCTGCGCCTATCCACCTCACTTTTTCTTTCGCTTTCCGCTTCCCCTCGCTACTCTTTTCCATCTTGAAAAACTCCCATCATCTTTCTCGTTATCGCCTCAGATCTTGTGCTACTTTGTGTCTCATCATTTATTCATTAATTACTTACACTCTTTATATCTCATTCTCTCTGCAGGACAGCTCTGGGATGCGTCTTTGGAAGAGGAAGTGGTTCGTCTTGGCTGATTTCTGTCTGTTCTACTACAAAGGTGAGTCTTTGTTGGAGGAGAAGGTTCTGGGTAATGTCGACCGGACCTAACACGTGGAGAAAATGGTCGAAATTCACACTTACTACCAGTTCCCCCCACATTCGTACATTCAGGGAAGGAAAAAATAACAACAACACCTTTACAATTCAATACATCAACACCTTCGATGCTTTTAAAATCACCTCAACAAAACCTGAATGTCATAAGCTTCACGTGTGTCGGATCTATTGAACGGCTTTTGTGTTGGACTGGATTTTATTCTGCAGGTGTCTCACTGGTGTTGTTTGAAATAAAAAAAAATGATTATGCTACCATTAAAGTGGAATTCACTGTTGAGTAATTTTTACATTTAGAACATATCTATCTTGAATATGGAAGCATTTTGCTGACACTCCAGAAAAAAAAAAGACAAATCCGTATCATGTCTCTTTCTTGTCTTTAAAACTGAGGGAAATACAGACAACCAGGGGACATATTTGTCACTGGAGATGAATAATATTTATGTCTGCACTGGAAATATGACTGCTTTCAATAAAAAACAAAAGGTTTGGACAAAATTCAAACGTTTGAATTGGATTGTGATGGTGCTGGATTTGAAGTGAACCGCAGCTGACAAAGGAGCCGGTGATTGAATTTGGGCGGGCGTTAATCTGATCGTTCTCAGTGAGTTATAGCTCAAACACATGGACAGATATGGATGCACACTGAGCTGCATCACACACTCCATCACCATCCCTCCTTCACCGTCGGCCTTCCATGCCCCGGCAGTCTTTATCTGCCTCTCCACGCTTTTCCCTTTTTCATCTCCATATTCTAAACCGAACCTTTTTTGGGACACGCTCCTCTACCTCTTCACCTCCACGGATGAAATCAATTATCTGTCGTTTCTTTCCCTCTCTCTTATCCGTCTTTCTCCCTCAGTTCAAAGGTTTCTCCTCTCGACATGAAAACACTTGATCTGTCTCCGGAACCTCTTGTCCCCTCCATTCATCTCTTGATTCAACACAAACAATTAAACCTCCTTTTCCTGTCTTTGTTTTTTGATTAACCTTTATTAGTTTGATGGTTCCCATCAGGGCTGTAGAGGTCATGTCTATTTTTTCAAAAATGTTGGTACTTGTAGCAGCCTGGTGTTTACATTTTAAGATTTAAAACCCTTCACATGAACGGAGACAATGATATCGGTCGAGTGTGTTTGTGAGTGTGTGCCTGTCTGTGTGTGCATCTCTGCGTCTGTCCACGGCTCATCTCACATGATGCTGCACCAAACCGCATAATGTTTTAGGAGCTTGTTTATGGCTGCATACTCAAGGACCTCTCATGGTTGCAGTGATTCACATTTCCTCAAAATAGCTTTTATTGATAGACACTGATTAGGAACTCTTTCATTTTATTGTTTCGGTCATCTTTCAAGTTAAATAGCCCCAAATTCTCTGCTTTTTGCTACTAAAATGTGAGGATCCTCTTTTCTCTTGTCATACACGATAGTAACCCGAGTTTCATTTGGGTTTTGGACTGATCTGGCCGTAGAAAATTATAATGGCCGTTCTTCATTATCTTATAGACAAAACGCTTAATCAATAATGAAAAGTATTGTTTGCAGGCCTAAATGAAATGTGAAAAATCCTTATAATACTTTTTTTATTTTCTTTGAAGTCCCTAATAGGGGGGCTGTCCGTTAGACACATGATCTCAGTATTTCTAAATGCCTTATTCATCTTAAGATAAGATAAGATAAGATAATCCTTTATTAGTCCCGCAGCGGGGAAATTTGCAGGCTTACAGCAGCATAGAGTAAAGTGCACACAAGAGACATAGTAAAAGAAAGACAAGATAAAAATAAAAATGAAAATGAAATTTAAAAAAAGTATTATAAATAAGCAATAAAAAACAGTAGAAAATCAACAATAACTGAAATATTATATTTACAGACAGAAAAAAAATCTTTCAAAACCTGTCTACTTATTCATGCACTGACCTTTTCATTTTCAAACCCTTTTATTAATCATGTTTTACTGTCCAATATGAGACTCAGATCTCTATGCAGGAATTGCACTGTGGGAAAGCCTTTGAGGGCTCAGGGCAAATATCAGGTAACTTTAGTGGTTAGATCACCTAAAAAAATATGATTAGGAGGAGATCGAGGAGGCCATTGTTGAGGAAATCAAAGAGGAGGTGCAGGAGCTTGCATAGGAAGTTGAGGAGAAAGTAATGAAGGAGGTTCAGGAGCACTATCAAGTTAAAACTCCCCTTCTTATTTCATTTACATTCCTTTAGAGCATCCACGCCCTTTATCCTTAAACCCACAAGTCATAGAAGAAAAAAACTTTAACCGGGGACAAAATAGAGCTCTTTGGCTGCTATCTAACTTCACTCGTCACAGTCCGGTCTGCTCAATGTGTGTGTGTGTGTGTGTGTGTGTGTGTGTGTGTGTGTGTGTGTGTGTGTGTGTGTGTGAGCAACAGATAAAAAAGACCTCAACGTCTTGCCTACCATTTAGGGAATGTCTCCTCCAAAGGTCCTTGAATTATTTTTAAACAATTACCCCTTTAATCCACAGTGACACCTTATCACCCCTCAGGCCAACACCACCCCAAACACACACACACACACACACACACACACACACACACACAACACACCGTGCACCCATATTCTCATTCCAGTACTACATTTTTACAGTGTGGTACTCGCTCTGTGCACACACATACACACACATTCTAGCGTGCTGTCACAATGTTCCGTTGAAAACAAATACTCAAGATATTTATTCATAGCTGTGCGAACTAATTATCGTAGGACGTATTCTGGTTGCACACTCGTGTTTGTACTTTATATCTATGTGAGGACCAATTTCTTTCATTCGAGTGTCAGGATGTTTTTGTGTGTGGACATTTTTAACAATCCTCGCTTCTTCAAAGGGCCGACTAAGGGGTTAGGAGTTTAGGTTAAGGTGAAAGGTAAAAGGTTAAGGACTCTATTATGTCAGTGAGGGTCCTTATAAATATAGAAGGACGAATGTTTGTGTGTGTGTGTTTGTGTGTGTGTGTGTGTTCACTATGATCTCAGCGTGTTAACGGGATGGGGCAGCCACATAGGAATGGCGGCTGGCTGCCAGTTGGACCCGGCCGGCGTTCACTCTGTGACACTGGGACACCAGAATGGTCATTTACTGTTTGGCACGACACCGTGGCATGAGTGACGGCATGCGGGTGTGTTGATGTGAGTGTTGTGATACTGGAGACTGGCAGTGATGAAACCAGCGGGTGATGAGTGATATTTAATCTCCGGCTCCTTCCTCTCCTCCATATCTCCCTCGCTCCTTTTCTCACCTACCTCACCCTGTTTATCGACTCCCTTTCTCCCACCCCCTCTCTCTCTCTCTCTCTCTCTCTCTCTCTCTCTCTCCAGACAGCAGAGAGGAATTGGTCCTCGGCAGTATTCCTCTGCCCAGCTATGTCATTTCAGCCGTGGGACCCGAGGACCACATCAGCCGCAAGTATGCCTTCAAGGTACGCCTCCCGTTGTTCTACAGATTACTTTGTGCTGACGCATATCTTTGAGTCACTTTCTCTGATGTGATTGTTTTTCTTATTTTTTTTAAAAAAAACAAGAAATGCAGCAAAGTCATGACATCAAATTCAGCCGAAAACAACCTTGCAAACTTAAAATTCGGAGCTAGAATAGGAAGAAAAACAATTCAAATCAGAATTGTGTGTTGGACCTAACAGCATGAAAGTTTCTTTTCAAGCTAATTTGACTGATAACATTTGTATCCAATGTGATGACACGATTGAGGATTCTTCTACGAGTGGAATCGATGTTCTCCTGCACACTTCAAAGTTTTTTTAACGCTGTTGACACTGTTGTTCCAAAATCAGAAGACTAAAAAGAAAGTATTTTAAACACTGATGCTTCATTCCCACTACAGGCCCATATGCTTAAACTATATAACCCTTGTTCTATTTAAACCCCCTGATGAGAGTTTCCACCAAGTTATATTGTTAGTGACAGATAAGTTCATTAGAAGTAATACACATACCTTTAAAACTTCAAACCTGCTGCCTCTTTAGAACATTATACTACCATAACACCTGTTGCACTCTATGTCGACCGACAGGTTTGGTGGCACGCAACTTTCCTCCCTATCCTGTCGAGTATTATTTATGAGTTATTTAACTTCACATTGTGTATTCTATTCTTTTTGAACAAATGTTTTTGTCTGCCGTTGAACACAACTGCTTCTAAGAGCCTGTTATAACTCACAGCATTGGCAACGTGTCTTTAGGTTGTTTGCAGAAAATGCATCTTTAAGTCAGTTAATTTACATTCAATTAAATTATTATTTCTCATTAAAAATTTGTAATAGTTTTTAAACCATTGCTGCATTTCAGCAGTCACCTAATTGAAATGGCGGTAAAGACAAAAATACGTAAATAACACTAATGCTTTTGAAATGGTAGTAAATAAAAAAGATCTTCCTACAAACATAAACCTAAATACCAAACCGCCCCTCCGCTTTGTGCAGCACTCACCACCTGTTGTCGCCATGTCTATTACCACTGAATGTCTGTCAGTGTCTTTATTGAGACAGACAAGCTCCTCTGGAATGGAATGAAGCTTCTCCGTTCCCCGAGGCAGTCGAGTCCTTTTGAGTCGAGGCCGACACGTGTGAAGTTAAGAGGCAGGCATAATGTACAAAACCCACAACTGAGCTGTTCCCCTTGTGTGCAAATAGGCTTCAACTCTCCGTTGCCTTTTGCTTTTTGTCTTTAGTGAGTCATCGTTTGATTTAACTTATATGGATTCATAACATGAAGTGTCATGTTTGCCTAGTTGTTAAAGAAAAGCCTTGAGACCAAAAGGTCATAGTTTGAGAGCTGCAGCAGCCATGTCCACTGATCTATCCTTGGGCAAGACACAGATCCACTACCTTTCTCACCGCCTAGAGGTCTCTGGATAAAAGTGTTGACTTAATGGCTGAGGATTCAAAGCTGCAAACGTTCACCAATTAGCAATTTAGTCCCTGCAAACTGGACAAGTTGGTTATCATCCAATGGGCCAAGAGACAAAGCTCACCAAGCACTTATAGAGAAGGTCTGACTTCAACCCAAGCTTTTCCCCTGTGGGTCTTGACATAAGATCTGATCAGCTACAGTGGAAGCAAACGTTCAGAGACTCCAAAGATCCATGTGCGCAAAGCTGGAGTTGCAACAAAATCAGGCAGGAAATGGATATGAATTAACCAGGCAACAAACTCGAAACACCAAAATCAGCCATATTGCAAATGGCAGTCCTAGGAGATAAAGGTTGGAGTTTGAGGGAAGCTGCATTTTCCAGACGTGGCCCATTCCTTTCTATATCCAGACAGTACGTTGTGGACCCCAGAAGACAAGATAATCCTGGTGGAGCTTACAGTGCAATGGGAGGAGGGTCTTAAAGTGGAATATAAGACGATTGCCCCACATCTGAGGGTTGAAATACCCAATGAAAGTTGTGTACCGTCTGAGGACCTCTGCTCTTGACTAAAAGCTTCAGTTACCTCCTTAATAGGTAGCTGGAGAGAGCACCAACCACCAACTGGTGTACAAACAAGTGGGCATTAGAAAGTTGCTGAACAATCTAAGAACCTGGATTGTAGACTATGTAGCTTCCTGGCTATGATATAAGTCAAATATTGTTGCCAGTTTCTCCTCAAGGGGGAAACGTCTTTTACACAAGAAACCATAAATAAAAGTGTACTTTTGAGGAATCTCAAGCCTGGTAAAGACAGGGAAAGAAGAGGAACAATTAATGCCATCACCAATTACCAATCACAGAGCTCGTTAGTTAATATAAACTAATACAGATGAACAATATTGTACTTACATCATGGTCAGGAAGCTGTAAAGGAGAATGATGGCTGTTGCTTTATGAAGTTTGTAAGTCTATCTTCTGTTTTTCATTTAGTTTCAGCTTTTAAAGAGTAGCTTAACAGCAGCTTAAAGTCTTGTTTTCCACTGGTTTTTACTTCTCACATTGCTGCAGTGATGCAAAAATGTACTAGAGGGTGTGGCCAGTACAAAGTGACATCACGCTTCCGACAACACCCAACTGCAAGTGTTTCTGGGTGCTGTCTGAGGTAAAAGCAGACAAAAAGCAACCAAAGAGGGCAATGAAACCCTGGTTTTCAGTCAGGTGGTAAGTTACTCCTTAAAGGTATAATATGCAGCATTTCGACTGTTGGTGTTCGTAAAACAAAGCATTCAAAGTCGGCCCCTCCACCCTGGCGGTATTTGACGACCTGGACACACTGCGCGCTGTTATTGGTTTGGGGTTACATCCCCCATATGGGCTTATCTTTGCTGATAGCCAGAATTTCCCTCAACCCAGTAAAGTAAGAAGAAAATACAGACAGAGATCAGAGTTTCTGTAGATATAGACACAGCCACTAACTTCTAGTGGATCATAAGTGAGGATTGAGAGGGATTCATTTTGTATTTTTGTCTATACATTGTTTATATTTTAGGAAAATGCTGCATATTATACCTTCAATGTTTGAAACGAACTGAAACCCCAGCAACTGGTTCAGAGCAGGCTCAAACAAACTCTAATTTAACATTTTAAATGCTGCTAAACACAGGTCTGTAGCATCAGCGGAACCAGTCAGCCACCCAATGGTCCTGATGGGTTGGGTATTACATGATGGTGGTTTGCTGTGTGAATGCTGCACCCATTGTGTACCAAGTTGACCTACACACATCATGACTCCCCGAATGAAACCTTCAAGCTTCGACGACCTCCCCCCCCCCCCCCCACCCCTTCCACATCCCCCTCCTTTCCCCTATTCACTGAATCCTCTTCCCTCTCTTGTTCCCATTGGTTGGCCGCCCCGACTGGGACTTCCCTCTGTCCCCGTGAGTGTGTCGCGTCGCCCAGTGACAGTCCTCCCATAAATAGGTACTCTACCTTATCTCCTGCTCTCACTTTGCCAGATGTGAACGTTATATACATATATATATATATATCCTTGTTGTCCGCCGTCGGTGTGGCTTTGTTGGGTCCAAACACGATGGAATATACATCAGCCTTGTATATTCCTCTGTTGGTTTTTTGATGCATGTTTTGAGAATAACATGTCCTTTTGGCTGGCGTGGTTGTGTCGTGTTTTTCTTTCATTGTTCTCCGTCTGATTTTATTCTCCCCTCTGTCTTTTCCCCTACCCCTCTCTCTCTCTCTCTCTCTCACCCCATCCTTATTATCTGGATATGAATCTTTGTATTTGGCTTATCTGGTGTGGGGCTTAACATTCATCTTTGTGCTGCGCTTGCTGCCTCCTCCATCTGTCACATCTGCTGTACCGGCATGCAGTCTGCTGATGGCTTGGAGAAATACTTCAACCTCACACTACTTTTCCAGAAATGACTGTAGGAGAGATTTTTTTTACTGTAGATGCGAGCTACGCTACCCCATAGTCACTAAAATGTAGATTTTCCCAAAGCAGCTGCTGCTTAAAGAAACTTTGAAGTAGAGAATCCTGTTATACTCTAGCTTCCTAACGGGATTATTTAACAAACAGACTAGTAACAGACTGTTTTTCTAAAAGCAGGCATGACTTTAAACCGAGACACCCACAAGCAATTGTTGTCTCCATTTTTTTTTCCAGTGGAAATTCAATTTCTACAGCTGCAAGTTTAGGAGAACGTACCTTATCAGGAGCTTTGTGGTGCTCTGGCTGCTGAGGCTTATCTTTATGAGCACAATGACTCCTTAAATAGTGCCCTGACAAAGAGTGGTATGTGTGTGTGTGTGTGTGTGTGTGTGTGTGTGTGTGTGTGTGTGTGTGTGTGTGTGTGTGTGTGTGTGTGTGTGTGTGTGTGTGTGTGTGTGTGTGTGTGTGTGTGTGTGTGTGTGTGTGTGTATGTCTGGGGCTGTCCACCGCAAAAAAAAAAACACACTATTGTAAGCCCTTCAAAGTGCAAGTAGTGAGTGATATTCTTCAGTCTGTAGAAAAAGAGCGCCTGTAGGAGAGAGAACACAGAACAGGAAGGAAGTGATTAGGACCGGAGAGTTTAGGGCGAATAAAGAGAGGAAGCGATAGGTGGAGAGGAAGGAAGTCATGACTAGTCGCGGTGAAATAGAGGGCAGAAAAGATTCGGCGAGAGGGAGTTTTGATAATTTTTTCCATAAAGGGTCGTTAAACAATACAGTGAAGAAAACAAATAATCAGGAACACCCTTAAAACTCCCACGCAGTCACAATGCACAAAGAGGAAAAGAGGCGTAGCGTTGTATGAATTCAGTGTGTAGGTGGATCGGTCACGCACTCAGAGCTGAATGACCCACTCAGCATTCCTGCTAAAAGGAGGCAGAGACTCTCAATGTTATTTTGGACCGCTGGTGGTGTGCGTTGGATTTTGTCGCTTATTGTGTGTGAATGTGTGTGTGTGTGTGTGTGTGTCTGATGTAACTAGAATAGGGATAAAACATGGCTGGTGTTATGAGATCAAAATCGTTAAGGCTTTTAAATGTGTGTATGGTCTGGTAGAGGTCGCATAAGCGTTGAGAAGAGGTCGACTGTCGTTATCGGTGGAACTAAGCTCCGGTAGTGGCCGACCGGAAGTACATCACCGTTTAACATAGAGGCTCCATACACATAACGAGGGCCACTTTAGCTGCAGATATCAATGTGCATGTGATTAACTTCTGATAGTAAATTAAACAAGTCTTAAAAACCCAATGAAATGCCACATCTTTGGATATTGGGCCTTTCCCATTTCTCGATGTTGAGCCTCCTCGTCTCCTCGTCTCCTCCGGCCTTTGACCGTGGAAATCGCAATTCCTAAAGTGCATCTCGAGGAGCGAGGAGGCCTGATGGGGGAGCTATAAGCGAGGATAGATCGGTGTAACATTTGCTGTATTCTTTTCAGCACCTGTGACATATAAAAGAGGCGTGACACATAAATGATCTCAAAGTGTGACTGTTCCTTTAAGATGATCAAATATGCAGTCAAACTTAAATGTATGGCGCCGTTCTAACTACATTCCTATAGTCACATTTCACTTTGATATTACTTCTGTTTTTGTCGCGTACATCCACTTCCAATGCCAAATTATTACAACAATAATAAACATTCTCTTGCATTCAGCACTCATTTTGCTCAATTCTACGTTTTCATATAGATGGAGAGGACAATAAAATGTCTTATTTATTAAATGCCCGATACCTCGACTCCTCTCTCCCTGCGTCTCTTCCTCGCCTCCTCTGCTCTCATCTCCTGTGGGCGGGACTAAGCTGCGAGGAGAGGAGGCGAGGAAAGGAGTGGTGGAGAACGAGAAAGAAATGAGAAAGTGTTGGGGTTTTTTGGGTCCAAAAGCACCATGTGAATAGGATTTAGAATTAGGGTGAAGATTAGAGATAATCTTTGGTTAAAGTTTCTGTGATTCAAATGAGGGTTTGAATTCATATTGCAGTACAAGTGTGTGTCTGTGTTTCTGCACTGTGTGTGTGTGTGTGTGTGTGTGTGTGTGTGTGTGTGTGTGTGTGTGTGTGTGTGTGTGTGCGTGTGCTCACTGCACATGCGTGCCAGTATCTCTGCACGTGCCTAAACATCTGACTAGCGGCGCAGTCCTCTGTCTCTCATCAAGAAGCCTGTCCCATTGTAGCCATAAGAGGCCGTCTGTCAGAACGCTGATGGTGAGCGAACAGCCGTGTTTGGACAGCTGCTTCCTGAGGATGCTGTTATTCCTCTCGTCAAGATTTCTAGGCTGTTTCTTTGGACGTATCCACCATATTTCTTTTTCTTCAGTGAGTGTTTGCTAACTAGTTTCCCCCGCCTGTATCCTGTCCTCTTAACACATCTTTATGCCTGACAGTGACAGGCTGGCTGAGTCCTACGTATGGTCCACATCTGTTGTTTTCCACTGGGTAGCGTTGTGGTTTAAAGAGTCTGCAGACTTTGTTTTTAACCAAACATTGCTCCAGCTTATATAACTGATCAGACAGCAGTCAATGATTAAGTAATCAGTCTAATCAGCTAGTGTTTGCAAACCTGCATAGCCCTGGATCTTGATTGGAAACAACATACCAAGTTCAGTAGGATCTGTTTTTCTGCTCAGTCAGTAAATCTTATGTGGAACTAGTTGGTGGAAAAGAAACAACTGTAGCACTGAAAAACAGGAACCAATTTGTTAATTAACAGGAACTGCATTCATTTAAAGGCACCGCCTTTAACATTCTATCATCATCCACCACATTAGAATGACCTTAAACAACCCCTCCCAACTACCGGAGAGCTGGTGCACCAGGTTATTAGGACTTGGAAGAATCAAGTGAGCTGTGCAATCAACTCCCAAATGTGCCAGGATCAGCATCAAGTAGATACTCAAGCACAGTGAGTCAGGGGTTTGAAGTTTAAAGGGGACACATCATGAAAGACTCACCTTTTCAGTGCCTCAGTGCAAATACCTTTGGGTATCTGAAGTGCTTGCCAACCCACAAACATTGAAATAAGATAACCCAGTCTGTTTTAAGAGCAGACTGGGCTTATTTTCCAGGTGGGGGTCTTAAAGAGACAGGCGCTAAAATGGAGCGTTTCAGACAGAGACTGAACACAGATATATTCAGACAGACAGTATGAGAAAAACAATGTGTTTTTTGAACATAATAGCAGGTAAACATGTTCTAGTAGAAACCCAGAACACAAATATGAACATGAAAATGAACATGATATGTCCCCTTTAAGTCATTTTTTTAGTGCACAGCAGCAGCAGCCAGGGAAATGAGCTTGTTTCAGCAGCCAGACAGTAGTGCTACCAGAGGACAGGCCACCTATTAAGCTGTCTGGGAACCTTGATGGGATGTAGGAACGGGAGCATTTATATTTGTTTGTGCTCATGGTTGCATCTGTGAGCTGGTATCTATTCAGACTTTATAGTAACAAAGATAGAACAGCAGGGGTGACAGTCTTTGTATGCATTATTCACAAACTTGTTCAGCGTGTACAATACATTGAACGGAACATAGTGAGTGTTTTGTTTTTACCTGACTGTCATCGCGCCGCAGACAAGGAGTCGAAAACTGCTGAGGAATCATCTCATTTCATCACAATATAGAAACCAAATGAAGAAGTCCCAGGGAAATGATTGCAGCCGCTGTAGATCCGACCACAACAGTCCTCGCACACTTATTATCCCGCATTCATTATTCAGAGAATGAATTAGGGTAGGGAAGATTTAGCGTCTAATTAATTTTCATTTGCATGCATCTGTTGTCGAGTGGGCTCTCTCATTTGTCTTCCAATCCCAACCGCCCAAAACACTGAAGGAAGGAAGGAAGGAAGGAAGGAAGGAAGGAAGGAAGGAAGGAAGGAAGGAAGGAAGGAAGGAAGGAAGGAAGGAAGGAAGGAAGGAAGGAAGGAAGGAAGGAAGGAAGGAAGGAAGGAAGGAAGGAAGGAAAGGGAAAAGTAGGACATTTAAAGATCTGTGCCGTGCTCAGTGGAGTGCAGCTCACTTTTAAAAGGGCCTCTAATAACCCCACTTTCACAGCAAGGACATCTTCATCAAGGATACAAAGCACTTTTAATCAAACAGCTGTTAGTGATGTACCGTTTCTTTGAATTTCTTGGCCCACTTCTGTTGTTTGATGCTGTGCTTTCTTATCCCTGTCGATAGCTGGCCAATTAGAATATCAGTGACATCACGTTGAGATATTTTTAGCACAGCTCTGAAACGAGTTCAGCAGCACCGAGATGTTCTGCCTATATGAATTATCAAACAGCGAGCGTCTTGGTGTCAGACTCTCAAGGTCTTCTCTCTGGACTTGCATAATCTTAAAGGCAGAAATCCATCGTAGGAGAAGCAGAGATACCACTGAGACTGATGCTAGTCTCAGTGGACCAAAATGCAGTGCAGCTAGAAACAAGTTGATTTTCTTCAGAAAGAAAAAGCAGCTCTCATTTTATGTTGACTGGAAAGAAACTCTCCTGCAGTTACTGTGCTATGGCTAGTATTACTGCTCTCTCCACCTACACGAACAGAATAACCTTTTGAATATAACTACTTCTAAGGCTCTCTGCTAGATCAGGGAAATGCTGTTGAGAGAAAGTAGGGATGTAAAAATGATCAGATAAAGCTGAAATCTTTGATATATTTCTGGTCAATTCTTGGCAGCGGAACAAGGGCTAAACACAACATTGAAATATTATTATCTTATGAAGTGGTATAGTGAGTGTGTTAGCAAACAGTGTCTTATTTACACATCTTCTAACCAAGGAGCAACATTAAAGCTAGGGTTGGTAATCTTAAGACACCAGCAGAGTGTGCTTGGTTTTAAAGGGCCAGTGTTCAGCTTTTAAGTGGATCCATTAGCAGAAATGGAACATATTATTCATAACTATGTTTTCATTAGTGTTTAAACACCTGAAACTAATAATGGTTGTGTTTTTGTTAGCTTAGTTGACGCCCTTTATATCTACATAGGGAGCAGGTCCTGGTCACAGAGTCGGCTGTCGTGAACTGCCATGTTTCTACAGCAGCCCAGAACAGACAAACCAAACACTTGCTCTAGAGAGAGAGATGCTTTTTGTGTCACCTAAAGGCCACCGTAGTTCTCAGACACACTTGACACGGTAACTTTAACCGTTGAGTGTGAAACCGTGGTACCATCTGACTTCCATCTCTCTTAAAGTAGTTATATTACAGTAAAGAATGACCTCTGAGTTAGACAAATAGCGATACCACCATTTTGCAATTGGCGGCTCATGTTACCGCAGTCTATGATAGGGTGAAGTGAGCAAAGGGGTATTCAGTTGGATGCAATCTGCAACCCCACCGCTAGATGCTGCAAAAATGTACACACTGTACCTTAAAAAATGATTGCACAGACTGTATTCTTTATTATCAGACCTGCATTAGAGAAAGTATCGTAGTGCTGCAACATCTCATATTACATGTTTTGTTCAGCATAGCACAAAAAGATCCTTCTAGTATTCTCTACACGCTGAGCCTTTGTATCTCTCCCCATGATGAAATGCTGCAGATGTGCTCCCGACTCTCACACACCAATAACCGTCTATTAGATAAATGACTAACTAATAGCCTTTTTTTTTTTTACCGCACATACAAAGACATATCAATCTAAAGTTCAGCTGGGCCTGTCATGAGCTCAGCACTTAAATCACAGAGTACAATTGCCTTGTCATGGTGTCTAATCAGGCTTGCATTTCACACTGCGTCTCTGCAGAGCCACTTTTCCATGCCAGACCACTGCAATGACTTCCTTTTTTTTTTTTTGTGAGAGATATGGTGTTGAGAAATATAGCAAGCATAAATGAAAAGCTATTATAACATTACTGTTTGTTTGTAAACTGTTATCTGACCTTTTTATGCGTTCTTAGTAGGTTTATAAGCCGTAATAACAGGAAAGAACAGGTTTGTGAGGAGACCTTGGGGGTTCATTTTGTTCAGACACTCACATTTCCTCTTCTCCATTGTACCCGAGAATCTTTCCTCCCATCGGTCAAAACTTGTGGCTTTGTTGGTCGTTACTGGCTGGCCTTTGTGTCTCTGTATTTATCTGTGTGGTCTCCCTCATTGCCTCTCTCTCTCTCTCTCTCTCTCTCTCTCTCTATCGGTCGATGCTCATGTGGCTCTTGATGTTGTTTCTCTCGTTGGACAGCATGACGTCTCCCCGTCTCTTTGACCGAAAGCCGAAGCTCTCTTCTGATCTCTCCGACCGCTGACCTTTGACCTGGCCTCTCTTCTCTCTCCCCACTATAGGCCAGCCACACTGGTATGCGCTCGTACATTTACAAGCAGAGCTCTGTGATTGGCTCGCAGGCGGAGCACACTGGGATGCGGACGTATTACTTCAGCGTCGACACCCAGGAGGACATGAACACCTGGCTGAGGGCCATGAACCAGGCCACAATGATGCAGAACCACACCAACACACTCATCGGGTAGGGACACACACACACAAACACAAACACACTATGTCACTTTAACTTGAAATGAAACCACAACTTACAAACATTCATAGCCCTTAAACCAGGCTGCTGTAGAACGGAAGCGACACACTCAACACACTCCTTTAGTACATTCAAAAAAACCTTAATAAATTTAAGATCTTTTTCATTTTCGGTTTCCAGTCAATACTCTGATTTCTCCAGCTAACGCCATGAGCTCCCTCTTGTGTCTGTTGCCAGTATTTTAAATTCCTACGTTGCTTAAAACTAAAACTTAAGTCATGTTTTGTATTTTTATAAGGTTTTTTTATGTACAATTCCTAATTGGGGTCACACAAGAAATCACCGTGTATGTCTGACTGAAAGCACACACACATACACTAACGTACACATGCTCTGTTATTCAGTCATTACAGACACCTAACACACACACACACACACACACACACACACACACACACACACACACACACACACACACACACACACACACACACACACACTCTTACTCCCTTCAAATGTTCATCTTCCATTAGTCAATCTTTGGTGCCGAGCCTGTTTGTAAAGTGCTGTTGCAATTTTGGACTACACTTCCCAGAGATCACCTGTTCATCAAGCAGGAGCCTCTTTACTGGTACATCTTTGTCCTGTGTGTAAAAGAATTGTGTGCAACATTAAGGAGGATGTATAGGCAGAAATGGAATATATCCTCCACTTGTACTTAAGGATGAATTGAATAGAATTTGGAGGTCAAAGGTCACTGTGAGCTCATTAAAACATGTTGTTGGCTCAAGAATTCATATGCTAATTATGACAATTTCACACAAATGACTTATAGCGATGACATTTTGGACAGACATGGATGTAAACTACAACTTGACTGGTTTGCGGATGCATACAGCACATTAATAATAGTTTATACATATCTTGCAGTTCTTGGGACAATGTATTCATTTATTTGTTGGCTTGCTTCATTAATATTTACTTATAAGTCTCCAATTAAACAAATTGTTTTCACTCTTAATCCTCTTTAAACCTCCCAACATTCCATCAGTCTTATTTACTTACAGCAGAACTTCTAAATATTCTACAATGCTTTGTTTATAAATACTTTCTAGCACAATCCATGAAATGTTTATCATCATCATGCGCAAAGCGATTGTGAGACAAGATTTGTTAATGCACTGTATGCAATAAGTACAGTTGTGTTAAAGCCCACAAATACATTCTTCCTAGAAAGTGCTACCATTGTTTATTTCTCTTTTGTCACTAACGTCCCCACTCCACTGTTTACAGCTTAAACAAATCTGTCTGGTCCCGAAGCTATAGAATATGAACGCAGTGTATTTATTTAATTTAATACATGTTTGCTTGCTTTCAAAGAGTAGATCCTGATGTTGTGAAACGCTGTTTTTGAACAAACAGACGCTTCCCCAAATGCATTATTCATGTGTTGACGTCGGGAGGTGGCACAGATCAAATGCACCCCATCGTTCACTGGCAGCCTCAGCTTGTACAGCTCCGTTTTCATATTTTTTTCTCTTTGGAAGGGGAAATCCCAAAAGACTTCAGCAGTTGTTAATGACTGACGGGAAGATGACTGAAGACAGCTTCAACTTGGGATGTTTTTAAAACCACTTTTTCAGCCCCCGTTTCTGTATTTTTCTATTGAACAAAATATAAAAGTAGGATTGCTATTTTGCTGGCATGTTGCACTTCTTTTGCAATAGTTTGGCTACTTTTACAATATGTAAAAACGTTTTTTTTATACAGTGATGGAATGCATTGCTTGTAACACACTGTTCTTAAACATTCCCTATTATGTTATTTTCCGGGTGCATATTTTTATCTCAACTTACATGTTTACATGCGTTAATGCTCATAATCCTCCTTGTTTTTCTCATCCTGGCTGTCCTGCAGCACCTCTTCTCACCCTCTCTCTGAAATGCTCCGTTGTAGCGCTTGCTCCTCCCTCCAGAAAGCAAAGTCTGCTCTGATTGGTCAGCTAGCCCGCTCTGTTGTAATTGGTCAACGTTTCACATTTCAAAAAACTCTCCCTCCGGAGCTTCAGCTCCGTCTCTCTCTTATGTGGTTTGAGGGTCAAACTAGCCGGAAGGAGTTTTACGTCACTTCTGTAACATTGTGACCTCATAAAGTTACAGAAGTGAAGGAGAGAATTCAATGGAGCCGTTTCAGGCAGATCAGGAGCTTCTGAGGGGGAGAGTAACTCATTTTAGGTGTGGCCTTCAGGTTTTACACTCTACGGACCTTTTACATATACAAAAATATATATATCACACTAAAGGAGAGGGAAAAAGTGGAAAAGCATAATAGGGCCACTTTCAGCTAAAAGATGATGTCTCCTAAGCCCCATTCAACACAATCTAAAAGGAACAAACTAGTCATCATAGTGCTAGTTTATATTTAATATCTTCAGATACCACCTGTTTAATTCATTTCCCAACTTTGGAGTTTGGTCCATTGAATATCAGAGAACTGACTGTTCCTCTGGATTCTTATCACCGGGGATTTCATTAATGACTTTAAAATCTAGCTAGACTTTGCTCATCACCTGCCCTGCTTTAAAGTACTCTGTGTGGTGAATTCAGCAATGGGCTTTAAGTTTGGGACGAGTTAAAAGTTTCTCTTTTATGTGACAAGACATCGAGTTCAAATTCAGTGCAGCACACCAGAACAAAGAGTAAGACGACTGAAATGGAGGAACACAAAGTCCTTTGAGAGATTTGAGTAAAATAAATCAAATGCCAGCTGTTGTTAATAATCATCTGGTTCTCTTTTGAAGCGTAGGTTTATCCAAATATTTAAAGTTGGCGCCAGACAGGAGAATAATCATAATCCTACCCATGTTAGGTTACTTTTGTTCTCCTCCCTGCTGCTTTTGTTAGTTTGTTCCCCTTCCCACAGCTCACAGGTGTCTCAGATGTATTCTCCATCTTTTCCTTTCCAATGAAACTCTCACAATGTTGAAAGAAAGTTACAGAAAGTATTAAGAGTGTAAAAGGCTTACTTTCATCCCGGCTTTTCATGTAATCTCATCTCTCCACAGACCATCCGACAAGTTCGAGACATTTAACCTGTTGCAGCAGCAGGCCGTCCCGCAGACCAACCACGTGAACCACCACAAGTCCCCGGACTCCGGAACCATGAGACCCCTCGTCCACGAGGTTCTCCTGGAGCCCGTCCACCGCGACGCCGACGAGCGCTGCAGCTTCCACAAGGGCTCCCCGGCCACCGCCGCCTCGGAGCACCCCACAGGAAGCACAGCCCTGGAGATGGACACGCACATGTCCCTCCCCTCCAACCTGGCACCCTCTGCCCTCCCGCAGTTCGACCATGTGTCGGCCTCGGCGCCCGTGTCCAGGGTCCCGTCGCGGGCGCCGTCGCGGGCCGCCTCCACGCTGCCCTCAGGCGTCTGCACGAGGAACGGCCTGGTGTCCACGCCCAGCCCCATCCTGGAGCCCAACGGCATCGCAGCGGGGACGTACCAGAGGGCGCCCGTGGTGACGCCCCCCGCCGACGCGCACAAGCAGGTGCACAGGAGAAACACTCTGGAGCAGGTGGAGCAGTGGGTCAAAGTTCAGAAGGCGGAGCACAAAGGGTGGGTCACTGTCATATGTTATTATGTTTACTGACATGTAGCATACAGAGAGTGTAGAGTTCCATCTAGTGACCTTTGATTGCAAATGTAAGATCAATACTGCCCTGTCAGGTGCATATAAGGTCTGCACAGCATAACGCTTTATTTCTGAACTCAGACTCAAAACATTGAGCTTTATTTTTAGTAAGAAATAGTACAACGGTTTAATCAATTTCCTTGTGAACTTAAAGCCCATTTATAGCTGAAATAATTTCATTTCTTATGTCTAGTTTCTTATTTCATTGTTAAATATACATTTAAAGGGGCCCTATTATGCTTTTCCACTTTTCCCCTCTTCTTTAGTGTGTTATATATATTTTTGTACATGTAAAAGGTCTGCAGAGTGTAAAACCTGAAGTCCACACCTAAAAGGAGTTACTCTCCCCCTCAGAAGCTCCTGATCTGCCTGAAACGGCTCCATTGAATTCTCTCCTTCACTTCTGTAACTTTATGAGGTCACAATGTTACGGAAGTGACGTAAAACTCCTTCCGGCTAGTTTTGCCCTCAAACAACAAAAGAGAGAGACGGAAAATATTAAATTTGCACCTGGAAAATAGCATAAAAGGGCCTGTTTATGGTAAGTTAAGATTAATTTATATGTATTTTGTTCATTGAGTGTTAAAAATATCTCCCGTTTCCTGCTACTCAACAGCCCCCCATCCAGAGAGAACACCCTCCCTCGTCGCACCCCTCCAACCCAGCACAAGTTCACCACCCTGGATTCATATCAGACTCTGCCAAAGACCCCTCGCCAGAGCCCCACACCGGCCCGCATCGGCGAGTACAAGTACGCCCAGGACCGCCTCAGCCACTTCCGCCTCGCCCCTGACCCGGGGCCCAACACCGTGTGGCAGCTGTACGAGTGGCAGCAGCGCCACCAGTTCCGTCATGGCAGCCCAACGGCGCCGCTCTACACCCCGGCCCCGGACTACCCGTTCGGCCCCCGGCCCCCTCCACCGTGCCTCCCACCTCCTCGGCGCCCAGGTCCGAGGGGTCGCCCCGCTGTGTGTCGGTGCCGCCGTCGGCTGCAGACATCCCTCCACCAGGGCCTCCACCCGGCAGCAGCAGGACCCTGTCCCCCACACGGAGGCCGCACACGCCAGCCGAGCGGATGACTGTCAGGCCCGTGGGTGACAGGTCTGTGGTGGACATCCCCTTCACTGTGTCCCCCCGCAGGGCCAAATCTCAGATGCTCAAGGTAAAATAAAGTCTGAGAAAAGAAGAATATTGCATCTTTGTTGCAAACAACACAAGATGTGTAATTAACTCAAATAAACTCACATTTTTATTTTAATTGGTTGAATAATGCAGTATTTAGTATCACTAAACAACGCATGTTCAGTTTTACTCTGTGATGCATCTTATGAAAGGGACAAGAAATTAGAATAAAAATAATATTAAAAATAGAGCCCAACTTTCTCTGGATGCAGTGATTTTGTATCGTATCTTACTTACTGTGCACGGAAAAGTGTCTAAACACATTTCTGCAATTTCATTCGGACAGTCCTAAATCAAAGATTAAATGATTGATGACATTTAACTGTCATAATAACTGGCATTGTAATAACATTTAAGCATTAACCTCACACTTCTATCCAAGGCAACCTGAAAATGACAGCAAACTTAGCTCCACAGTCATCAATCAACAGATAATTATTCAAGTGTGCCAAGAATATAAAAGAAAAGAAGATAAATTATACAAGAACAGAGAAAAAAAAAGAAGGAATGCAAAAGAAAGTGCTGTAATGTATGAAGGATAAACACTGTAATGCTAGCATGTATAGGCATTGTTGATTATTTGACATTATCAGCTGCATTCTGCTGAATGGATCGTATAAAATTGATCCCGTCTTGCCTGTTGTATGTTCTCTTCTAGAGATTGGACCAATTATTTTCTTTTCTTTCCACTGTCAAGTGCAAAAGTATGAAAAAGAATAGTTCCTCATCCAGAACAGTGTCAGTCATTCTGGCAGCGTGGGGCGGATGTTGGACCTGTGCTTCACTGAACACAATAATTGTTTCAGTTCTTTTGGGTCTCGATGGCAGACTTTTCCTTAAAGTCTGTTTAATTACCTCGACTGAATCAGCAATCAGTCAAACAGCTAACTGTGAAGTATACTGAAGATGTTTATACAAACTGTTTAATACACAGTATTGAATAATAAAGCTATACAGTATACTGTATATCAATATATTTGTCACATGCATGCACACAGAGGAAACAATAGCAACTCACAGTTCTGAAATTGAGTGAAAAAAACACAAATATGCAGATTTACTCCCACTCTTCCACAACCACCAGCAGCTCAATTTTGCCCAGAGATAATAAAAATACAGTGTTTTGTTATCGAGGTCATGCAAAACACTGCACCCTCTAAAAAGAAGAATTGTAGCCTTTGGGGGATTCTTCACTATTCACATTATTTTGTGTGGTAGGACCGTGTTTTTTCTGTAATTGCTATAACACACATTGTCCGTAATTAGATTAAACATTATATATTCTAAACTCCAGTGTGTGTATGGTTGTACTGTATGTGTGTAACATGTGTTGTTTATGTGTTGTCAGGCTGCTACTATCGACAGACGGTCGATGCCTCCGTCTGGCTACATCACACACACAGTCAGTGCACCCAGCCTTCATGGCAAAACGGTACGTCTTACTAATAAACACATTACTGTATTGCAAATATTCATATTTTAAAAAAACATTACACGAGGCATGGATTTAATATTTTCACAATTTGGAACTTGGAGCAGAAACCTTGACGCTTGAAGGCTTAAGAGGCCTGTGTTGGAGTATCCTGTGATGTGCTTTTTACAATGTGTTCAGGCTTCCAGACAGTCAAGAACTCAGTCACCAGAAGAGCGTTCATTTTTCTCTACTACAAAATCTTAACAGACATTGTCTGAATCTCGATTAGCCTGTTTGTTGGCACGGGCCAGTTGGCTGTTGCTAAGCATTTTGGGAGACTTTGCCTGTCATCTTCAGTGTGTTGCTGTGAGTTCTGCCTTTTGTTTCGACACCGTTAATCTTCCTGAATTCTGCTTGTTCAGCCAGTCGCACGACAAAGTGTCTACAGGTGCTGTGAATGTGAAGGTTTTAAACAATAGCAGTTCTTACTGAAGTTTGCCGTGGTCAGTTTCTGATGCCGGATGTGTTGTCCTGTGGTGCCCGACAGCCCGAGGAGCTCACGCTGCTCCTCATTCAGCTCCGCCGGCATCAGGCCAAGATGGCCTCCGCACGTAAGCTCGCGTTCAGCCAGCTGCAGCGGCTCAACGGTCCCACAGAGGCCTACCACCACAACCACTTCCTCACCTCCACCACCACCACCACCACTAGCACCAGCCCCCTCCTCAGCTCCGGCCCCTCTCCTGTGTCCCACCTCGGACACATGAGCCTCTCTGCTCCCCTGGGCTCTTTCAACTCCCAGGTGTGCGCCCCCTCCCTCCTCAACAGCATGCCCGGCCCTCATTTTGGCTGGTAGAGGTTGCCACTAAACATATTGCAGGGGGTGTATAACAATACATCTACCACAGTTATTATCTTTCTTTTAATTGCATATGTAGATATCAGATCTTATTGAGAAACGTCAATATTTCTGTCCATTATTCATGGCTCTTTGTTATTCTGTTTGTTTATCCGTTTAACACTTTGGCCCAGGGTGAAATATCTCAACAACTATTTTGATGGGCATTCCACGAAAATGTTATAACGACATGCCTTGTTCCCAGGTGATGAATTCTAATCATTTTGAGGAAACCACTAGCAATTTAAATTTGTTTTTGTGAAAAGTAATATCCGGGTTTACATTCAAGATGCTGTTGGTAATCCAAGTCCTCAGAAAATGAAACCTTAAGACCTTTAATTAACTGACATTTCCTCCAGTGCCCCTGTCAGGTGAGGTCATCAAGTACAGAAGATATTTCCACTTTGGTAGTTCCTAACTGTAACAACATGAAATACTGTGTGTAATATAGTGCTGAAAACCAACCCATCCCCAGATCCCAAGTCTCAGTACATCAGTGGCAACCTCTACCCAGAAGCCCCAGTGCTTTAGTGGCGTGACATCGGGCATGGTTGATCTGTGAGAGCTGGTCCTGCTGCCGTCATAGAAACCATCCGCCTCTTTCCATGTGCTGTTCTTGGCTGGTCCGTTTCCATATCGTGCTTCTAGCGAAACTGTCCATAAGCATGTTGTGCTGCTAACTCCTCGACGTCCACGAAACACATCTCGTGCTTTTGGCTAACCGACCGGCTGACTGTGGATGTGGATGTGTCGGTCAGCTCGGTCCTCTGATTCGTGAATCTTCTTCTTCTTCTTGTTGTTGTTGTTGTTGTTGAGTGATGTGAGCTGAATTGGAGGCTGAATTCAACCATGTTTCAATATCTGCTGCTTCCAACGGGTCTGGTTTGTGCTGGTGTCTTTGTTTGTTGCAGTAGGAGCATCTACAAAAACATGAATTAATACATTTCCACTCTATGTGTTGTGATGCATGTTGGCACGGACACATAACAGCAGTTCATACCCGACACACAAACATCACTACGTCCTTCTACGTCAGTGAAGCTTCTCTAGATTCAGACGCCTCGCATGGTGAATTATTTAATTCCTATCGGCACAAATCAATCAATCAATCAATCAATCAATGTTTGTCTCCCTCTAGAGCGATGACACCTATATGCAGCTGAAGAAGGACTTGGAGTATCTGGACCTGAAGGTGAGAAACCAGATATCAGTGTTTAATCCCATGATCCCTGTTAGTAGTTCTATTTTTGCTGTGAGTTTTTTTTTTTCTAATTTGAAATGTCAAAAATAGCTCAAACTAACGCTCTTGGTGTTTCTTACTGACGACCACTTGTAACAATCCCGGCCACGAATAGAGATGCTCCGGCTTCTGGGAGAAACAAAAACATCCCCAGTAGACTTCTAACTCCTCTTATTGACCGCGGCTCTGTGTCTTTTGTGATTCTGACCCCAGATCAGAGCTCTAGAGCCCCTGATCCTCGCAGTTCACAGTTTACTACTGCACTGCACTGCTGGGCCTCTCAGGCCTCTGATGAACGTAAGCTGTATGTGTCTGTGTGTGTGTGTGTGTGTGTGTGTGTGTGTGTGTGTGTGTGTGTGTGTGTCCGTACAGACAGATAGTAACGTTGTGTGTAGTGCGTCTGTGACTGTGTGTGTGTGTGTGTGTGCAGGCGCATATATAGTTGTGCATGTCTCTCCAGTTGTTTTTAAAACATGGACGCATGTGTCCAGTCTGTGTGTGAGCGTATGTGTTCTAGAGGGTCTTTTTGTTCTAGAAAAAGACCATCCCATTGCTTCCAGCACCGCATTCACGGCTTGAATGGCATCAGATGTCTTATCTCTATGTGATCTTTGACCTGTCCCCTCCTCCCCCCTCTCCTCTCTCCCACGTGGTGATGTTGAAAAAGTGGGCATGGGATGGCTCGGCAGTGCATGTGTTGTGGCTGTGGCCCCGGTGGTTGAAAAGCCAGCTGCTTCTACCATCGTCTCTGAAACGCTGCACCTCCTTGACAAGAACACAGGGCTCTGCTGTGTCAGGGCTCGACTTTGGTCCAAAAAAGATAAAAAAAAAGGAGCACATGTGGTCCTAAACCAATCATTTAAAACGCACAAGAGAGAGCTGCTATCGGTGAAACTTCTCATTGTGAAATTTGCACTTGTGCTCTATTTCAGTGAGCACAAGTGTTTTCAGGAGGTTATTTCAGACCCAGTTAAACTCAATGTGAGCACCTGAACTGGGTGTGTTCCTAAAACAAATACTTTCCTGTTCACAAAAATAGAAATACTGCAACTTTTGGACATATTGTACTGTACAGAGTTTTTTTTTTTTTATAGATAAGTCAACTTGTGCAGGGCTTCAAAGTGTCCATAGCCAATGTGTTCTTCATGGCAAGAGCTGAAAAACAATATTCACCCACTCATATTGTCATATTCCTGGAGGCGTAGAGAATGTGTCACAGATAGTGTGTCTCAGCCTCGTGATACTTTAGTCTGTAGCTGGTCTCTGTGTTCTCTGTGCCTCCTTTATTTCAGACACTCTGCTCTGCCGTTAAGTAATGTGGAAATGCTTATTCTGCCGTTTGTAGGTAACTGGAAGTCAGACGCTGAAGGAGTCAGGGAAACCTGTCAAGGTTGCAGAAAGTGACGTGGATGTAAGTACAGGCTTAACGGCCTCTTAAAATGTTGGCTGCATTTAAAACAGCTGGATTAAAATGTCCATTTCGGATGCTATCAAGGGGATATGTTTTCCTTCCTGTTTGTCTTATAGTATATTATAGTATATCTAAAGAATGTTAACAAATTTCTATTAATTTTTAAATTTGGTGGAAATTGAAGCTGTTGGCCAATAAAATGTTGGACATTGATGTTTTTTTTTCATACTTTCTTGAATGAAAAGGTCTGGCAAATGCAATCCACGATTTTCTTTGACTGTACGTTGTTTGATGCAAAAAAACGTATTCACATGCAGTTCAAGATTCTGCTCTCATTAAAATAACACTTATTCATTTGTTCACATTACATTTTAGTTTCTCTTCTAATTAAGGAAAAAGCGAGGCAAGGTTCACAGTATGGAATTAGATTTTTGTCATTTTCAGGCCTTGATAAGTATGGGGAAAATATGGAAAATATTTGGACTTAAAGACTGTTGTTCTGTTTTTTTAAATATGAAATTCAGAATTTATAAAAAATGAATTGATCATAAAAGCAGAGTGTTTTTCCATGGCGTTCAGAGGAGGCAGCCAGCGCAGTCACTAATGTTGAGGGTAATTAAAGCGAAACAAAACATGGATGTTTTGGAAAAGGTGTGGGAGGACACGACAAAGTGTTCCTCTTGTCCTCACGGGGCAAACAGCATTAGAGTGCGTTAAAAGGTAAATGCCATAACTCCCTCAGTTTGATAATCCAAACAGTCTCGTGTCTCCTGTGAAAGTATTTCTCAGCATAAGCTCCATACGCAGCTGTTTAAACAATTTATGAGAGCGTTGTCTGCGATGAATATTTGATTAGATCCAATAACAACATCGCCGTGGAGACAACAACAAGGATTAATAATTGATTTGATGGAATGCAAAAAAACTGGCGTCGGGTGAAACGGAATGTGTTGGGATGAGCTCTGTGTTCACATCCAGCTGCTCAGTCACGACCTGATTACACGAAATGTTGTTGTTTAACCGCGGGATGATAAAGGGATCCGACCTCTGCCTCTGAGTTTAATAGAGGATTAACAAACAAGGCTCACGGCCCCCCTGACACTGTAATTCAAAGAGTCCCGGGGTCACGCCCACTTTGTGTAATCGCACCCGAACCAGACCGAGCTACTGCAATGCACATTATGAGTGTTGCAAACCTGCAAACATTTAAACAGAGATCTGTATGCACGCACATGAACACATCTCTGCTCATAAACACACACCTTCTGTACACATACTAATGTATCTACAGCTGCAAAGGCAAGGGGACGTTGTAGTTAACAAACTGAGAAGTGAGTGTACGGTTCCTCCCTTTCTCTCTCTCAGCTCTGTGTCTCCCCCTCTTCTCCCCCCTCTCCTGCAGGTGAAGTTAAGTCGGTTGTGTGAGCAGGACAAGATCCTCAAGGATCTGGAGGCGAGGATCAGCTCCCTGAAGGATGACAAGGTACACGCTCTGTTAGTTATATATATATACATATACACTTTCAATCGGTCACACCATCAAATTCCAGCATGAATCAACAGACAAGACATGGTTGAAATATAGAATAAATATTACACGATGGTGTCACGTTCAAGGACAGAGTCAATAACAGAGGATGATTCAGCTATTAAAGAGTAGAGAGCGTCACACGTCTGGTTTACCCGTCTATCTAGAATCAAAGTGGTTTTCCTGCTTTATTCAATACAAACAGTAATTAGAGGAAATTCTACTGACGGAGGGTCGATGATATTGATTTTTCAGACTGTGTCTCTCTGTTTCTTGATTTGAAGAGGCATTGAAGACCTGTCCAGAAACAAACAAACCCCAACGGAAGTCAATAAGTTCTTGAAAGGATACTGAAATCACAAAAAAAGTAGATAACAATACAATATATGCTGTGAAGACTGGAATGAAAGTTTGATGAGATACAGCTCAGAATGTGAGTTAAATGAGATCCTCACTGTAGAAACATGCTGCCATCTGGAGGCATTTTTAATAAAGTGCCATCTGCTGAATATTTCCAGAGCAGACCACAGGGGAGCAGGTCTTATAGTTGATACTTTGGTTGACTTCATGCTGAACAACTCCTCACCCCCCCCCTTACCCTTAACCCTTAACCCTTAACCCTTAACCCCACCTCCCCTCAGGACAAGCTGGAGAGTGTGCTGGATGTGTCCCACCAGCAGATGGAGCAGTACCAGGAGCAGCCGGCCCACGCACACAAGATCGCCTACCAGCAGAGGCTGCTGCAGGAGGATCTGGTGTCCATCCGGGCCCAGATATCACGCCTCTCCACGGTATGAACACAACTATGTGTGTGTGTGTGTGTGTGTGTGTGTGTGTCTGTCTTTATTTTAAATCTTGCACAATACACTACATATTGTCTGGAGGAATGGGGTTGAAATCTATCATAATATTTAGGATATTCTTCTTAAATTAACAGAAACATCCAATGTAAACGTCACACAATGGTGAATATATAATATGATGATTTTCTTTAGTATTTACAAGTGTGCTTAAATAAGTCTCTACATGTTTATGGGCATGCATGTGGTACAATATGTGTGTGTGTGTGTGTGTGTGTGTGTGTGTGTGTGTGTGTGTGTGTGTGTGTGTGTGTCTGCAGAGGTGTCTGTATTTAAGTTTGTGTGTACCTACTGAGATCTCTATGAGGAAGCATCTGTACTAGAGTTTATGTAACCTGTGTGTGTGTGTGTGTGTGTGTGTGTGTGTGTGTGTGTGTGTGTGTGTGTGTGTGTGTGTGTGTGTGTGTGTGTGTGTGTGTGTGTGTGTGTGTGTGTGTGTGATGCAGGAGATGGCACTGGCCTGGGAGGAGTACAGCAGGCTGGAGAGATCAATGGAGCAGTTGAGGATTGCGCTGCAGGCACACATGAACCACAGCGCCACCCCACAGGTGAGACCTGGTACTGCAGCTCACAGCAGGTTTAACCACCAAGCTGTCAGCCCTGCTCTTTCAGTTTAAAGATCTAGTTTTTCCTCGTAGGCTGGGTTTTATTTAGATTATCTGTGGCGTACTATATTTAGTTAGTCGTCAAAGCTTATAAAATAACTTTTTGTCACATTTTCTCAAACTGTCACTATGTCCTGACAGTAAGTAGTGCAGGAAACAGATAATCTCTGCAAACAAATCTAGTTCTTCTGCCTCCCTTATGTCAGGATATAGTGACAGTTTAAGCAAATAAGACCAATAGTTATTTCATTTATATTAACAACTGTAGCTTTAAGTCTTTCAGATCATTTTAAATCATCCATTTATTTTCTAATAATGTCATAATAATAATCTGATTCTTATTTCACAAGTTCTTTGATGACATTTCCTTCAAACTATTTACAGGCCAAATTGTATAGTTCATTAATTCTGTGACATTAAAAACTAAGTTGAACCAAACCAGAAGTGAAAGACGAATGGAGTAAAATGTGTGTGTGTGTGTGTGTGTGGTGTGTGTGTGTGTGTGTGTGTGTGTGTGTGTGTGTGTGTGTGTGTGTGTGTGTGTGTGTGTGTGTGTGTGTGTGTCCCAAACTGCAGCAAGAGAAGGGTGAGATGAAGCGTGAGCTGTGGAGGATCGAGGACGTGATGGGGGGACTGAGCGCCAGCAAAGCCAACTACAAGATCACCATTGACTCGGTCCAGAACCCAGGTCGGTAACTACGGCAACCCAGCAGTTGTTATCAGCAAAATATTTTATACAGTTGATTTCAAAATGAAAAAAGGTGGAAAGAGAGTTTTCATGATAAAATAAACGGTTGTCACCAGTTAATAATTACCACACTGACACGTTCACTGAATTTACAGTCTGCTACAGATTCTTAAGATATTTAGCACAGTCAACACATTATGAAATTATCAGTTGTTGTAGGTAATGCATTCCCTGTACACTTGTAATTCTTATTACAGTTATTCCGCTTCTAAAGATCAGATTTTCAGTGAAAAAGGCAACTTGTGGCTACATTCATTGAAATCTGTGTCTACATGTCTGTTTTTCTACTCTACTCACTAACTGTGGTCATAAATTGACCCTCTTTTTTCTTTAAATCCATTTTAAAACTGCATACATTTAAAAGCCGAACCCTGATTTCTCCGTGTGTTCAATCCCCCCTCACCAGAGAGGAAACTAGTGCCTTCGGTGTCGGACCCGGCAGTGCCTTCTTTCAGCACAGAGGTCCATCCGCCGCCTCGCAGCTCCATCCCCAGCATCCTCTCCCACACTCTGCCTCACAGCACCGTGCCAAAGTGGGTGAGTGTCACCCTTCTGCTGATCCCTTCATATGAATGAACTATTGCTGGATTGAGTGATTGAGTGTAAGGGTTTTCATTTCTGCCTTTGCTCTCCAGGCGGAGGACAGCGCCCCCCCCAGGCCACCGCTGCCTCGCCTCTACGACTACGAGGAGGCGCCGCCTGTGGTGCCGCCTCTCCCCAGAGAGGCCTCGGTCATCCGCCACACATCGGTGCGAGGGCTGAAACGCCAATCGGACGAGAGGAAGCGGGACAGGGAGAGCGGGCAGTATGTTGCCAATGGAGACTGTAAGGTATTCTCACCTTTGTGGGAGTGAGGCCTTGTAAAAGAGGGATTTTCATGTTAGATTTCAAATTGAGAGGGTTTTTTTCTCTGTCTAACCTTTTGTGGTTCCAGGCGGACTTGAGGTCATACGTGAGTGAACCAGAGCTGCCAGGCCTGAGCCACCAGAACACCGCGTCTGAGGTGGACTACCAGTATTACCAGGGCAAAGGTATCCGAACAGTGACATTTAAAATACACACATTTAACAGACAATACACACCCTTATTATTATTTTATCATGGTTATTTATTTCCCAACATAGAATGCAATCCTCCTATCTTAGTACATTTTTGTATTTCTTTAAGGATGTGCAGTAGATCGACATGGTTACTTCTAATTGTAATATTTCTTACTGGAAACAAACTGGGTTTTGTTGTAAAGTATGAGAAAAATGTACTTGGCGAGCTTTAATTAAATTGATTTAAACTTGTATAGACAAATGTTTTTGTGTTTTTTTGTTTCATTAGAAATTCAATCTCTTCAGAATAGAATATCCATCACTTAAACATGGAATATGTGGTGCTTATCTTACTAATGGAATTTATTGTCATGCAGAAGAGGAGCATAGTGTTTCAAAGAGACGGACCATCATCTGGAATGTTATTAAAATTCTTCCAAATCCTGAGACAAAATTTTCAATAAAATCAAATAAAATGTCATTTTGTAAATATTTTTACTGTTTAGCAATTAAGTTGAGGAATTTATTTTACCAGTGTCCATACATAAAATGTTTTTTGTTTCACCTTAAGTTTATTTTTTGATTATTTTTTTTATCCTTGTCTCCTGGATCCAGGTCTGCCAGGCTGCTCTTTCCGACTGAACCAGTCCAACTCCATCGCGTCCTACGTCACCCTAAGGAGAGGCCCAGGTAGCTCCGCAGCCAAGGTGAGTCTAGATAACAACATCTGCAGACACCTGATGATCAGCTGGAGAAATCCAGGCTCTCTCTGTGTTTTTTATACGCCTGCTTATGTTGCAAATTCTGTGTTAATCATATGTTTAATGGCAAGTTTAGGGTTTAAAATGTAAGGCTGAAAGATCCTGAATAACATACAGCCATAAGGAGAACTTCCTCACGTGTACAAGTGTTGTAAACAATACCCTAATCATATCATTACTTTGCTGTATAGCATGTGATTATTAGATACTGTGTGTGAATGAGACATCTATTCATTTTTACATAAGTAGTACAGATATTAGGTACAGGCAGCATTTGATATGCATGTTGTAGACTTTCTGTGAAATCGCACACTAACATACTGCAATAGGTGGATCCCTAGTTCTTATATATAAATATGCAGTTCTCATAAGATTAAAGACTGGAGAGGATTACTTTTTTTAACTCTATAATGGGATTGGAATGGCAGTTTTTTCAGGGACAGGAGTGAAAATCCACGCCAGTATTACCCTCTAGTGAGTGGCAAATAGTATTTATATTTGAATCCTTATTTTGAGACTTGTATTGGGTTTAAATCTGCTACTTGTTATTGCTGTTTCTCCTCTATCATTTTGTTTACTCTTGTCTTCCACTACAATATGTTACAGTCTTTGTTCCACCATCTTTTCTTACTTTCTGTCCACTTTTCATCTTGTTCTGTTCTAAACTGTCTGTCGCCTCACTAACCATCCACCCCCTCTCTCACCTCCACCCCGTCTTCATTCCGATTCTCCCTGCTACTTTCCTCCCGTCTCCCCAGGAGAGACCCAAGAGTGCCTTGGAGCGTCTGTCGTCGCCCACAGAAGCCCTGCTGCTCCCGAGCGGCCCGCCGCGTGGCCGAATGACCGCGGAGGAGCAGCTGGAGCGGATGAAGCGCCACCAGAGGGCGCTGGTTCGCGAGCGCAAGAGGAACCTCAGCCAGGGCGAGCGCTCCGGCACTGACCGCCTCTCCGCCTCCTCCGTCGGCACCCAGCGCTCCTCCTCCTCCTCCAGACTGCCCTCCAGCACCTCCGACCCTCCGGCCTCCGTACGTTACCCTCCGCCCCCCCGCGGCAGCAGCAGCAGCAGGCACAGGGAGCACCACCTGCACCACCACTGCTGCTATGCCACCCTCCAGCCCCCGGCCACATAATAACCAAGCGGGAATGCTAACACGCTAGCACTCTCTGCCTCGCGTAACCAGTGGTTGTTGACGTTAGCACTAACACGCTAAAAGGGCAGGACTGAGCTAGCTAGCTGGGTTAACGCTTTAAGAACAAATGGGCAGAGGGAGGTGAGGGGAATACTTGGCTAGTTGTGGACCGGGACAGTCGCTCCCTGTTTATTTTATTTTTTTAGAGGTTTCGACCTTCAACCTCGTTTCCACTGCCCCCTGGTGGGACCTCACTGACACACTTCTGAATGTAAATCCACAAAGAAAAAAGGAGGAGACGGAAGGCATCGCCCTGCGTTCCTTCCTCTGATTTTATCACCACAAAGTAGAGAGAAGAGCCCATTTATGTGCATGTACACGCCGTGTACTTGTACACTTTTATTTATTTACTGAGGGATATTTTCAGTATACAGTTGTACAGTTATATTTTGTAGAGATTTGGTATATAGAGAATATAGAGGAGTGTTGGGGGGGGGAGAAAGTGTAAAAAGAAGTATTCAGGTTGATGGAATATGAAGAAAAGGGGCAAAGCTAGTGGCACAAATCATGATCACATCTCCCTGCTTTCTTTTCCTTCAAATGAAATCCAAGTGCCTTGTTTTTGCTGACGATCTTTTTTGCCTCCTTAAATCAACATTTGATTTTTAATCGTGGTGTGTTTGAGGCATGCGTCTCCACTTCAGAGACATAGAAACGATGCAAGAGCTCAGCTTTACGGTGGCTTTTCTGTTTAGTGGGAGTGACACTGCTGGTTTTAACCCCTAAAGGAACACTTTGACATTGAGACTTAATCCAGTTTATTTGGTTTCAGTATGGAATGCTAACAATGCTAACATGGGTGAAAAAGGTGATTCAGAAAGTAATTCAAAATGTCAAAGTCTTCCATTAAGATAACATGATGCATTATAACAACATGATTGGTGTTATGATTGCAGACTAACACACACACACACACACACTCATAACCAGACTGCTGTGAGATCTGCCTGTAATCTGATTACATTTACCTTAAATCCTCGAATTCTAAATGTCCCTGTAACAGTGAGCAATACATAGTCTGTAATCCTCACCTCCATAACCATAAACGCCAGAGCATATTTTATTTTCTCTACTCCACCAGCATAAAACATGTTTACACCATTTTATATTTTTGAATTAGCGAACCTCATTAACACAGCCTTTTCTCGTGCAGATTGAAATGTTATTTTCTATCGTTTGACAGTGGTTGATAATCACTTTGCCACATCTAGAGTTGGGAAAATATAATCTGTACTCGTATCCGAGTACTTTTAAGTGGCCTATGCTGTGCTGTTTTATGCATCATAAATATACAGGACAGGTTTATGCGACAGGGCTGAAATGCAATAATAAGATGAGGATAGATATGAACAAGGAGCGGACAACTTTGTCGTAGGAAATATTTGTGGAATAAAGGCACTGTACGGTGGCCATATCTGACAATTTGTGTTAAACAGATTCAGGGTCATTTTTAAATTGATAAAAAAGTAATAAAATAAAGCAATTTCCCAAATTATAAGGCAAATTCTTCTAATTCAATGGTTCCCAACCTGAGGGTCTTTTGCCTTTTCGATTTTAAGAGGTTTAAGACAACTTGAAAAATATATTTAAATATACAGTTTGTCTATATCTCGGGATTAAACTAAATTAAATAGTTAATTTTAAAGTCAGAATTATTATTTAAGATATAAACAGGATAAGGGCACCGGGAAACCTGATCACACGATAAATTCACTGAGCCTTTGTTTTCTGCTAAACGGACTTGTGCTGCGTCAGAAAAGTATGCAGTTAAAACAGGCAAAGAGTTAAAAAAAACAATAACGTCAGGGAGAAGAAAATGCTGAATTTGTCAGAAAAAAAAAAAGCCTATTAAGTATGTATGATTGTTAGGAATAAAGAAATACATATGGTTATAGGCGGAATTGTGTTAAAAGTTACTAAAAGTAACAGGAATATTGAGCTCTGATGCAATAATCAATATAAATTCACCAAAGTCTCTCTTTTAACACAAACTTCCTGCAGTTATTGCGTTCTTTTTTTGGGTCCCTTTAGGGTAAAAGGTTGGGAACCGCAGAACCCAGAGGTTCTCCATGGCGACGCTGTCCGCTCCTTGTTTTTCTGACGAGTATTAATCCGGAAAGCTTTTCCGCCACATCGCTTTTTATCCTTCCACAGCTACGTACACAATATATGAGATCAAAGAGAAACTAGTTCCAGGAGGTTGAAGAGTAGAAATATAGTAGAGACCTTTAGAGAAGTGAACCGCTAACCGCCACCTAAATCTGTGTCATTATGAAGCAACGCACAACTCTTCCCTCTTCTTTTCTATCATGTAGAGATTTGCACTCAAACAATAAAGAGTTCCTTGCTTCTGAACCTCCTCTTGGCTGTGTTCTTCCTAATCTGTCCTGGGGTTTTTGATGAATCTGTGTCCGCATGGTGTTTTTCTTTCTCTCCTATCCGTTTTTCCTCTCTGTGTGTGTGAGTGATTCTCCTTGAGAGCAACGAGGCGTGGGATTCTCAGAGCATGTTGAACACGCCGACAGATCAGACCTTGCTGCGGGCTACTGGAGAGGGAGAAGGATGCATGCATGGCTTTTGACGCTCCTTGGATGATTACTTACAAGTACCCCCTCACCACACACACACACACACACACACACACACACACACACACACACACACACACACACACACAATCAGATAATAAAAGTCAAGAGTATTTCTGGAGATGCTGAAGCACTGGTGTACACAGGAGAGAAGCATGTGTATAATTACAGCTTCCAGAAACACACTAATCATCCTCCTGATTCTCCTCTGCGGTAACGATACTAAACGTGGTCCTTCTAAACTCCTGGAGGAGCTTCTTGCTATAATTATTCCTGGTTGAGCAGAAATGTTCCATTCATATATATTTGTCTCCCTTTCAGTTTAGCGTTGTGTCTCCTTCTACCTGAGGCACGACTCCCTGCAGAAACAACTTGACATTAATATACACCAATGCACTGTATATTGTAGATATTACCCAGGGAGACTATAGTGAGCTATTGCTAATGCTAGTTTTAACATTTCCCCATAAACTCCACTACTTTCATTCACAAATAGATTGTCAATGTCCTCCTCGTCTCTTCCTGCCACCACTCTATGTGGGTTGGTCTTTTCTTTCACTTTATTGAACATGATGAGAGTCATTTTTTTATGAACCTTCACTGATCTATAAAAGTACTACGGCTGCAACTACGGGGATTATTTTCATTGCCGGTTTGTCTGCTGGTTTTTTCCTCAATTCATCTTTTGCTCTGAAAATGATCTGCCCAAGATGAGTTTGCTTGTTTTTTAGTCCAACTAGCAAATATATTGAGTTCCCTATCATAGATGATAAATGATAACCAGCAGCAAATATTTGAAAAGTAATCATCAAAAAGGTTGCAAATTAATTTAATACGAGTTGAATAACTGATTAATCAACTAATAGTTTACGCTGTAAAAAACATCCGTTGTGCGGAACGCCAAAGGCTTTAGCTCCTTATATGGAGATCATATGTTGACACTTGGTGCTATAATGTTACCGTGTAGATGTACAGGGAAATCTGTGTGGAGAATATGTAAAATATTATAGACACTGGTATTGTGTATAAAAAATCTGGTTAATTTGTGGCAACAATATCAATGGCTCAAAATCAATTGTCCAAATGAATTATTGTTAATAACATCCAGGACCTTTTAAACACATGTTCAGACAAACAGAGGTTTTGTTATGGATTTATACTTAAAGGACCAGTGTCTAGCATTTAGGGGCGTCTATTGGCAGAAATTTAAAATTATATTGATAAGTATGTTTTCTTCAGAGTATAATAACCTGAAATTAAGAATCCTTGTGTTTTCTTTACCTGGGAATGAGCTGTTTATATCCACATACAGAGTCGGCCATGTTGCAATGCCATGATTCTACAGTGGAGTCATTAACACTGGCTATAGATAAGGCCTTTAGCATTTCTAAACGCTTGGCGCACCAGATAAGTTTTTGTTGCTTGCAATCTACAACCTCACCGCTAGATGCCGCCAAATCCTTCACACTTGCCCTTTAAAGACTTAACAAAAACAGAAAATGTATTTATTAGTCACCAGGCCAGATGTGTAATCCTGATTCCTGCCGTTTCTAGGTGTTTGATTGGCAGGAGGAGCGACTCGCTGCCGAAGGTCAGAGCGATGAAGGGTGGAATCAAATGAAAGAGAGAGGAAGGATCCATTCGGATGAGTGGGTGACGGCGACGGCCACGCGCATACGAGAAGTGGATGTGGAGCCTCTGGACTACGACCTGGACATCAGCCGGGAGGTAAACACACAAACAATCATGAAACATACAAGTGGTAATACAACAAAAGATACTAATCCTCTAACAGCTCCACTGTTCTGACTCCTTTGATTAAATCAGCACTTTAAAGTTGTCATCTGTTAATCTGGTTCACCTTCCAGGATATTTTATAACAGACAGGTGTAAGCGTGAGTTATTCTCTGTACTTCCATCCCTATTTGTCAGATATTGTGACTATACAAAGAATTTTTGCCACTCTTTATATGAATTTGGCTAACCAGTTTATTTACATGTCATGAGTTAAATCGTGGTCAGACTGAAGGGGGGACGTTTCAACCATCTGACATTCTGACTGTTTGACAAGGCCTGCAAATGAATGAGAAACAGGACTTTTCTGTCAAGTTTTTAAATTGGCTTCCATTGACTTTGTTAATCAGCAACCCTTTTTCAAATCCAATTCATGGTATACCCAAAACTCTGTGCTTTTTTTTCCGACTAAAACATCCACATTTCACTGCATGGAAGTTTATAAAATTTAAATCAAATCTAAATGAAACTCATTAAAAAGTGTAATTTAAAGAAAAATAATGACAGGTTAGATTAATTGTGAAGGGCTTAGCTTGACATCTAAAAGACTGACTTTTTATCCATTATACAGCTTTCCAAACCGCAAAAAGTTCCCATCCCGGAGCGCTACGTAGAGTCCGACCCCGACGAGCCTCTGAGTCCAGAGGAGCTGGAGGAACGCTTCCGTCGGGCCGAGCGCATCAAGAACCTGCTGGCCAAATCCAGGTACGCAGCACTCAAACAATGCCTCAGGAGTTGGGTTTATACAGATTGTTTGTGTATGCAAAGGGTTTGGAGCTAATTATTCAGTTTGTGTCCTGTCAACAGTTTCCAGAACATACAGCCGTCTGCACCCCTGGACTTCAGCGAGCTGGACTCCGCTCTGCAGCAGCAGGAGAGGATCATGACCGTGTCCCACGCGCTGGCCTCCGAGGCCTCACGCAAAAGCAAACTGGTCGCAGGTTAGTGTACTCGCACCTTGACTGACATAACGCATCACCGAACACTTGAAGCATCATCCAGCACAGCTACAGCTTCCTGTAAAACCTGATACTTACATTTTAGTCATTTTAGACCAACCAGAATATCCTCGCTTTGTAGAACCTCAAATCAGTTATCTCAGAGGAACCGTCTTAGATTGTTATCTCAGACAGGAAACATGTGATTTGTTCCTGGTGTGCAGGGACTGAGTGGCTGGAGAGTCGATGAGCTTGTCTGGTCCAGGTACTTTTCCATTTTGGGTGGTTGTGTTATTTGTATCAGTATTTGCGGTTTGGTTTAAGTCAAGATTGTGCACAGATTGGTGACAAACGGGACTCAAACCCATAAAAAAACAATCACTCTTTTTTTCTTCTTTTTAAATCTTCTGTTGAAGTACATAATATATTGTAATTTTTTTTGTCCAGAGTAAACCTACATTTGTTTCATTTATTCAACGGGGATAATGCAGATTAATCAATATTTCAATTACCACCTAAATGTAAATGTGCCAGAGTTAGTTCATGAGCTAATTATATATTCTAATATAGATATTTTCTGTCACATTTGTACATAATCTCAGTTTGGAACAGGAATACGTAATTTCATTTTTATGAATAATAAAAAAAAAAGGCTAATGACATTCTCTACTTAAAAAAATAACATATTTTAACTTTGATTGAACATTTTGTGGTTTGGTTTTGGAATTTTCTGTCCATTTGTTTCAAGTCCCTGAAATCTGTGTGCAGTCCTGGTTTCTTTGTTTGGGTGTTTTTGGTCAGAGTGGCTCAGGTGTCCTAAAGAGCTGCTTCGGTGAAATGTGGTGCCCTCATTTGTGCAAGTGGTGTTTGTGTGTGTGTGTGTTTGTGTGTGTGTGTGGGTGTGGGTGTGTGTTTTCTGTGTAAAAACAAAACAGAAACATGGATTGAACATATACAGGACTAAAGACATTCATACTTTTCATGCACAGTAGTTTGTGCCGTTCTTTTATTCCTGAAGGAAAATAGTATTTTACTGCCACAAAACACTTTAGATTACATGGGTCAACACTAGTTATTATTTTACTGTTACTTTAAAATACACATATTTTCACATAATATTAGAGCCAGGACACCTCTCTTCAATTCAAAAATCATAAATTTGCCTTAGAGGGCTTTACAGCATACGACATCCTGAACCTGGACCCTTTTAACAGGAAAAAAGAAACAAACCTCCGGGACTACGGAGGGATCCCTCTCCCAGGAGGTGCATAAAGTGCAGTTGCTGCCATATGTGCAGAATTAACCACATAGTAAAATTACAACATAGTCAATCCAGATGACAGAAATGCTACATATGAGAGCAGCAGTAGCACTAATAATAGCAGTTATCAGATTTGCCACAACACACAAATCTACAAGAGACATTTTCTCCTTGGAGCAGTTTGTCCTTGTTGTCTTTTCAAACTCATTAAAATCAAAAATACAAATTAATTCAATTAATTTTATTTTAATTTTATTGAACAATGTGAACAAAACAGACATTCAACAAAAAACTTACTGTGATTGAATGTGTTTCATTTAAATATGTTTGCAACTACAATGTCATGAGAAAAATACTAATGTCTTCACTGTTTTTTTTTTCTCCTCAGCCAAAGCTGCTGCAGAGCACTGACCCACGAGAACAACCGACACAACCAACACAAGAGTCTTTGAGGAGAAAAAAGGATCTAATCATTTTTCAGCAGTTGCCAACTAACTGATTCACAAATCTTTTTATGAGTGAGCACAAGACACATTTTTTAGCGCTTTGATTCAGAATCAATCTTTGCTACTGCACAATTAAGCAATAATAATTTATAACACGAGTGAACTGCTTCTTTTTTAAACCTGCAATTAACCATGTTGTAGTTTTTACGAGTGAATAAGAGTGAAAAGAAAGCCAATGCTAACATGCTCCAACTACAGTGGGAATGTTTTCACATGAATCCTTTATTTATTACCTTGTTTGGGCTTAACATGCTTGTTCAATTTATACTGTACATTTTCTAAATAACATTGATCCTGGTCCTGTCAATCAACTAAACTACACTAGAAAATAATATGAATAAAAAAGAGTTAATCATTTGGTGTCATTTTCCTGAAGGTTCATTTTGTTTCAAAAATATAATACATGTTTCTCTGTTGCACTCAAAACATTTGTCATAAGCTTAATAGATTAGAGCATAAATTAACACATTTTTTAAAGCTATTCATTTTAAAGGCATATATATGCATTTTATTGTTAATATAAATATTGTTAGCTAGGAGATGCAGAGGAGAGGCAGTCTTTCAAAGTAAAGGAACATAAAGACCAAGTGAATTTATCACTTTTTAAGTGTTTTCCACAAAATATACAGTTGTGACGCATTCACAACAGCCTTGTTCTTCCTGTTAAATCAAACCCTGGAGCGATTATTCCTTTGGTGCGATTAGTTTGGATTGTTGTGATTCCAGACCAGAAAGCCGCCTCGAAGGGTTATTAGTCTCAGACCGCTGGACCACAAGTGAACCATTTATATGTTATATTATTGTTTAAAAAAACATTTGCTTTCCTGCTTTGGTGTCAGGTGAACTAGTAGCTTATTCACACATTTACTAGGACAGAATTTGAGGAATTTAATGTTCATCAGTCCAAATATTTGGCAGAGATTAGCCAGCTAGCTAGCGCAACATGTAGGCTATCATTGTGGCATTGGTTAGATTCACAAAATGGACTTTTGGTTGTGAACTAAGCCACAGAAGGGCCGGGCTTTGAAGCAAATTTTACACAGTAGATAAAACGCTTGAATTACCATATCCGGGTCTGTCACGTGACCCAACGGGCACAAAAAGGCTGTTTCCCATTAACTTACATTAGGAAAGAGACTACAGTAACTCAGCGGATATTTATTTAAATTTTTTTCAAATCTAGAGTAATTTTCCGTCCTTTAACGTCCACTCTATTGGCCAATAGATGCGGAAGATCTGGGTATTTTCATCTAAATTCTATACTGGGAAGAACTTTCATAGGATTGAACGGGGAACAGCCACCATCTCTATCTCTAGTTCTCTTTATACATCCATGGTATGAAGATAAGAGATAAGATAATCTTTATAGTCATCCATGGTATGAACTGGCCATAACTGTCACCCAGTGAGAGTTCTGCTAGAAAACTAACTTGATACAAACACTCACACATTAATAGCGTGTTAGAAACAAAGCCCATCTGAAATCCCTTTATTTTCACCATGATGTTTGCATTGATAGCCTTGTTTGCAGCCTTGATTTATTCTATGCACATGTTTTATGAACATATACATTGAATATTTAGGGGTATTTAAGGGTCTTCTTGCTGGCACAGAATTAATGTGGAACCAGGAAACCCCAGCCTTAAGCCTGGATACAGTGGCTCAGAGAATTTAGTGTGGAACGTATGCAGGTGCGTCATGGAGTTTGGTGTTACGGCGTAGAAGGTCAGAGTGCCAGCGGACCAATCTAAGAACACCCCAACCCTTTTGGAGTCAAAGTAGGGGACATGTATGTATGTATCATTCTTATTGTACCAGACTGTGTATTTGCCGTTACAGTAGCGCAGACTCCAGGACTTATCATTGTAGCCAAAGACACAATCGTTACCTGTTGCTTTCCTGCTGATTCCTTTATAAGCCACCCCTATAGCGATCCATTCCCCAGTCCACTCTACCTCCCAGTAGCACTGAGCAGACAGACCCTCTCTACAAAGAACTTGTCCCCAGTCTGTAAATCTCTCTGGGCTGTCAGGGTACGGCTGAGCCGTTTCCATTCGCGTTGTTTTTTTGTTGTCTTCAGAAAAGGACAAGTGTGAATGGGCAGTATTCGGATCCATGGTAAGCTCACATGCATCTGACGAAACAAAAACAGGAAATATAAAAGATGTGTTTAAAAAAAATTTGCCCAGTCCAAAAATCATTACCATAAACATTTCCAAGACATTTTCAGTTTTGCCCATACAGAGACGGAGCGCATTTAGGTCCCAGGAACAGTGGATGTGACAACAATTCAACAGAAAATGTTCTTAAAGCTACTGTGTGTTGGGATGCACGACCAACAGTGCAAAGAACCCAGAAATACGTTTTTATAAGCTGCCTAAGCAAAACTGAGTATAGGCATCAGCAGGAAGAATGGTAAAAACTGTGAATCCTGAAAAGTAATTTGTCCAAATGTCATCAAATTAGATTTCTTTAAGTTAAGCTAAAGCATTTTAAAGTATGTAACTTGTGTTATAGTGGAATGTCGATAAATCATAAAGCTCAGCAGTATTTTGATTGCACATGCCTTTAGCTAACTACAGGTGATTGCTAGCACATAGCTAACATTAGCTCCCTAAGAGCTAACCTGTTCCACCTCTGGTATACATTGAGCTAAAGTAATCCTTTGACATGCAGAAATCCAATGAAAAGTCTACAGTCATTTGGTTAGCATTACATCCCCTTTAAGAGTATGACGTTGCGCTTAGTCTCTGTATTTATATTTTAAAAGGATGAATAGTTTGACTGCCTTTGTTAAAATAGCCATTGATTTGTTTGTTAAAGGAAAAGAAAAAAACTTACATTTCTTCAGAGCTGATTTAAGGTAGCACTCTGCATTGCCGTTGATGCTAGAAAAATCAAAGAGATGACATTTGATACGTAAAAAGTTCTAAATGACTTTTCTGAACAAACATAAAACTTGTACATTTAACTCAAAGTCATACCTGATAGTGAGGTGTTCAATGTCCTTCTGTAAACAGGACAGCAGCTCCATCCCTCGTTGTCCCGGATGATTGTAACTCAGATCCAGTTCCTTCAGGTGGGTGGGGTTGGTCCGCAGGGCTTTATCCAAAAAGCCACACCCAACCTCTGTGATTCCACAGAATGACAGCCTGAAATTACGGAGTAAAAACAATTTATTGCAATGAACAGAATGCAATACAAAACCTTATTCACCAAAAATGTAAAATATTTTTTTGTTACTGCCATAGATCGCCTACTTCAGCACTTCTTCACAAACCTCAGTTTTTCCAGCTTACATGTCTGACTTGCCAGTCCAGCAGACAGCAGCTCTATTCCCGAGTCTTGCAGGTCATTGTCACTCAGGTCCAACTCTTTCAGACATGGATTGCTGAGAATGGCCCCAAGTGCTTCGCAGCATTTCTCTGTTAGGTTACATTCTTTAAGCCTTCAAAATGAAAAACAATTCAATAGTTAAGCATCATTTGCTAAATTGTGAAACAACAAGAAATTAAACAATCAAAACTATCCACCAAATATGTTTTTACTACACAAACAAACAATAACCTGTCATCAGCATACGAAATGACCACAGATCTGGATCAATTAAAAGATGAAGCTACCTGTGAGCTTAAACACTTTTTTTAAGGTACATCACTGTAAAAATAATTATAGTGCATTATATATGATGCACAGATACGATAGGTGTAGAGGATATCGGTCTTTACTCACAAGGCTACTCTCGATTCTTTGATCACTGGTAACAGCCTCAGAAGACCCTCCTCTGATCTAGAGTATTTCCTCAAGTCAAACTCATCCGACTCTTCCTTTGAGGTCAGCAACACAAAGACCAGAGCAGACCACTGCGAAGGTGACAGTTGCGTCCCTGACAAACCACCAGAGCTCAGGTAGTTCTGGATTTCCTCCAAAAGCGACTGATCATTCAGCTCACCGAGGCAGTGGAAGAGATTGATGCATCTCTCTGGGGAGGGATCTTGCCTGATCTTCTCCTTGATGTACTCGACAATTTCCTCATTCCTCGGTGAAATGCTCCCCATTGTGGTCAGGACCCTCTTCAGCAACGCCTGATTGGATGTCTGTGAGAGGCCGAGAAGGAAGCGCAGGAAAAGATCCAGGTGTCCGTTCTCACTCTGCAAGGCCTTGTCCACTGCACTCTTGAGAAGGTTGGTTGCTTCACTGGGAGCCTCCTGGACAGTGGCGGTTTCTTGTGGGTCCAGCAAGTTCTGATTGAAGCAGATGAAGGAGTGGAAAATATACATTGCGGCCAAAAACTCCTGAATGCTGAGGTGCACAAAGCAATAGGCCTTCTCCACACAGACGCCGAAATCATTCAGCCAGATCTGTGTGAACACTCCTGAATATGTTGCGGCGTCGGTGACGTTGATGTTGTACTCATTCAGCTCGTTCTCATAGAAGATCATGTTGCCCTTCATCAGGTGCTCATAGGCCAGTTTTCCAAGCTTCAAGATCATCTCTTCATCCATTTCCACCTGGGACGGTGTTTCCTCTTTTCCTTCTGAATACTTTCGAGTTCTGATCACGGAGTTGTATACCAGAAAATTTGTGTACATTTGCGTCAGAGTTTTTGGCATTTCTCCTTTGATCCCTTCCTCCGTTAGTTTCAAAATCCTCTGCAGAACGGTGGCAGTTATCCAGCTGAAGACTGGTATGTGACACATGATGTGGAGGCTCCTGGTTGACTTGACGTGTGAGATGACTCTACCGGCCATGTTTTGATCGGAGATCTTCTTCCTGAAGTACTCTTCCTTCTGGGGGTTGTTGAACCCTCGGATCTCCGTCACACGGTCAACGAGACCAATTGGAATGCGACTTGCAGCTGCCGGCCTGGAGGTAATCCAGATGTGTGCAGAGGGCAGCAGGTACCCCTGGATGAGATTTGTCAGTAGTTCATCCACTGAAGCTGGCTCAGAGGCGCTGGGGCAGCGCTTGTTGTGATCGAAGTCCAGGGGAAGCCGGCACTCATCCAACCCATCGAATATCAGCACAAGCTTGTATTCGCCGAAATTCGAAATTCCTGATTCTTTTGCCTCTGCAAGAAAATGATGAAGAAGCTGCGTCAGTGTGAAGCGTCCCTCCAACAGATTCAGCTCCCGGAACGGAAGATTAATTAGGAGCTGGATATCCTGGTTAACTCTTCCCTCTGCCCATTCCAGATTGAACTTCTGAACCGAGATTGTTTTTCCGATGCCAGAGATTCCTTTCGTCAGCACGGTTCTGATGAATCGGTCCTGTCCAAGCAGGGGCTTAAAGATGTCTTCACATTTGATTGGCTTGTCTTCGGTCGCTCGTCTCCTGGTGGCAGCCTCGATCTGCCTGACTTCGTGTTCATTGTTGACGGTCCCAGCATCTCCCTCTGTGACGTAGAGCTCAGTGTAGACCTTGTTGAGAAGCGTCTGGGTCCCGTGTTTTGCCGTCCCCTCATAAATGTATTCAAACTTTTTCAGTTTGTGTCGGAGTTTGCGCTGGCAGACGTCAAGCTCGCCATAAATGTCTGGTCGTACAAAGAAAACAAAAACAATGTTGTTGCATTCATTTTATTTGGTATAACAGATTCTCTCTATTTTAGGGAAAACACCAAAAACTTTACTAGTTTTCGTTTGTCATGAAATTTGTATCAGATATTGACAGATACTGCACTTTTTCCTACTCTTGGTACTTACGTTTCTCTAGTTTGTTAGCAAGCTCTCTTTGGTCCATTTTCTTAAGGACATGTAGTGTGATCTTCAGAGCGCCTTCACAGGCACTGTGCTCCTGATTTTTATCTTCAGTAGTCCAACTTTCTTCATCCTGCCTTTCAGTCTCAGAAGATTGTGACAGATGTGGAAAGAGCATCCTTTTATACCTTTTCAGCTCACTCAGCAAAATGTTCTTGCTGTGTTCTTCCACCAACTGCAAAGGCCAAAGTAGAATGAGTGAAGCTTTTTAAAATATGTTCACTTTTACCAAGTTATTGTCAAAAACGTATGAATCCAACTTAACCTATTTCAGAAAATATTCACTATTGTTACTTTATGTACGTGAAGATGTTCAGACAGAGACGTACCTTGAATAGGGCATTTTCATCCATCTCTGTCGATCCTGAACAGTCACGTTGGCCCCTTGAGATAAATATTGAGCAATATGTCAACAACAGCCACAACGCTCCGTTTGTTTTCACCTTGTGAGTCGTCATAGCAAAAGGTCGTCCACAGTAGCGCTTGAAAGCACTCCGCCAGGTGTTTACATTTCCGTCCGTGTCAGGATTTGTCACAGCAATAGCGCTGTAACCGTGTACGATAAAGACGAACAAGTTTCAGGTGTGTAGTTCAGATCAAAATAATGGCCAAGTTCAAAGATGGGTGTGGTTCGAGCAAGAGCGCCAGAAGTATGGGGCTCTGCATTATGATTTTAAAATGCATCTTGATGTTACTTTAATTTAAATTACCTTTTAAATTATTTTGTTGTTGCAACCTAAAGTTTGAATATAACAAAGTAAGAATTGTGCTGCTAAGTTCACAGAAGACAATACTAACAAGTGGTCTCTGCTGAGGTTAGGATACCTGCCATCTAGTAGTCATGTTTCATTTAGACACAGTTACAAGAAACGTGAACTGAACAGGCCTTATCCTGAGCTTTGAATTGTTATTAGCTCTTGACAGGTTGGTTCTGTGTTGTTTTAGAAAAAATACATTTTTAGTCTACTTCAGTGTTTTAAAACATTTGCACAGTATTTCATCATGCAGAGAAAAACATGGACGTAAACAAATCCAGTCCAGGAATCCAGTCATTATCTTTAGTGGCGCTTGATCAAAAGTAAAGGAATCGCCTGAATCTTAGGATATTTAGGAGCAACGTTTTTGGCCAGCAGCTAGATGGTTCAGTCTCCAGAACCACATCATCACTACCATGACTCAAAACACAGAACAGACTTCACGTATGTACCTCTCAGAATCTTTGTTGGAGGAGTCATGACAAACAAAATCAAAATGACAAAACTGAACTGTAAAGAAGAAGGAAACAACACGACACAATGGAATTACAGAGCTGGCAGTGGTTAGGATTCCTTCTCTTGGAATAATTGTATCTGTATCAAGCTTTTTTTAACCGACATTTCAATCTAGAGCTACTTTTCTACCATTGAGTCAGTTATAGAAAACATTATATAAATATCACGTGTAAACCAAAAGTGATACATTTTAAACTACATTGCAAACATTTAATTACAAATAAATGTCAAAATAACAACAATAATGACAAAAAAATAAACGTGTACCTCTCAGCATCTTCCTTGGTGAAGTCGTAAGAGGCGTCACTTTTCATGGACAAACAGGACGAGGCAGGCAAGTCTGATTTCTCTAAACTAACCGGGCTGATAAGAAAGACGAGGTTTTATTCAACAACAGGTGTCTGTGTCTATTTTCATAAAGTCGGATGTCAGTGATTGTCAAGATATTTCACTCAGCATAGATAAACCTACCGATCAGCTGCTTCTTTAGAGAACACGTGACGAATCTCCATGGAGGCCTCACTTTTCAATGACACGCAGGTCAACGCAGGCGACTGTGACCCCCAGCATCCTTTCTGGTCTCCTCAGCAGCGTCCATTTTGAAGGTTATAACACCTATATGTTTTCTTATTGAGACAAGTTATTTTTCATACAGCTGCTAAACTGTGTTCTGTTTACATTTTGATTTCGCTCAATATGTACATAGTATATAAACCCATTAACAATAACAATCATTAGGGCGGTATAACTTAGACGTCTAAAGTGTTCCCAGATAACTGCAATGACAAATAATCAAAATTCAACTCACCCGTCCACAAAACTGGTTCTACATCTGATAACGGCTGATGGATGACTACAGAATGAGGACGTCTTTGATGATTCAAATCATTACTAGGACAGAAAGAAAACAACTACACTAAGCGGGTCAGTTTGTAATATTTGGAAAATGATGTTCAAAAGAGTAATTATACTAAATAAAACAGATTAGATTAAGATTGAACGCTTGTCCTGCCACTTAGACAGAGAAGGTGGATTATAGGATTTGACAGCAGTGCTCTGTCAGCTGCAGTCAGAGGGCTGGTGATTTATACACACACACATACACACACATCCTGAGGAAGTGAAACCAACTATAATATCACGTTATAAACGCACATTTAACATCTTCTATCACATTGTTAACGTGGAGTTAATGATCGCAGGCTTAAGAGGCTTAATTAATAGTAAATGCACTTCACTGTACATTTTAAATACATTGTAGATTACTTTTCAGGATAAGTTACATCCAAACTGCGCAGTGAATACAAAGTTCAAAATTTCTCTGTTCCCAGAACAGCTGTCTAAAGTTCCTCCAGTTAGGATCTGTAAGTTAGTAGTTCAAGATGAATTAAGCCATTAATGTTATTATTATTGATATAATACATTTCTTCAGGTAAAAGCAAAGAGACAAAGACTTACTTGCGACTTCAAGGCGCTGCTGGGGGCGTTGAAAGAAAACTGCGCTCAAGTTTCTTCCGCCTTCAAACTGACACGTTTCCACCTGTCCGACGTTTGTAGGCTGGAGGTCCATCAGTGACGGTGGCTCTCTCCTTTTAAAAAAACTGGTGTTCTGATGCTTCACATGGTTAATCTAGGACTTCACACAATCCAGTTATCTGACTGAAAACATGGTGTTCAACATGAATTGGCTTATCAATAAATATCTTTATTTACAGATACTAAATAAATAACCTTATTTATTATGTTTGCAAATATTATTTTGATTTTTGAGATATTAAATTATTATCAGCAAAATTGAAACATGAGTCCACTAGCCAACAATCTAGCATCAAATCTTACATTTACAAAGAAAATAATTTGATAATGTGGCAAATGTAGAATATTTGCCACATTTCTCTGAATTGTAAGTGTACAGCGCAATTCACCGGTCTCAATATTCAATGTGTTTTTATTAAATGCAATATTTACAGTGCATTCTTCACTTTTTTCATATTTTTGTAAAGGCTCTTGCTTAAGTCTTTTAAATTCATTTTTTTCTTTATCAATCTAGAAAAAATCCTGTTTTGGTTTTGTCATTTTGGAGTACTGAGTGTACTCCAAAATGACAAAACCAAAACAGGATTTTACATTTATTTTGTTTATTTATTTAAGAGTCTTCCACTGCTTTGCAAACCTGGATTTGGGATTTCTGACATCTTTCTCTACAAATCCTCTGAAGCTCCTTCAGGTTGGATCATGTCTGTTAACATCGTTTTCAGGTTCTCAGCACTCTGGACCAGGTTTTCTTTATTACGGATATCTCTGTACTTTACTCCATTCAGCTTTCAGTCCTCCAGTCCTTGTGCTGGAAAACATCCCCACTGTGAGGCCTTCTACAGAGAAGTGTGTGTGCTTTAACAAATCATGTCCAATCAGCTGAATTAACCACAAGTGGACTCAAATCAACGCGTAGAAACATCTCAACGATGTTAAAGAGAAGTGGGAGCGACAGTGTCATAGCAACAGTTCTGAATACTTATGTAAATGTGACGTATCATTTTGTTTCTTTAAATCATGTTATCGTCTTATTATTGTGAGATATTGAGTTTTTGAAGAAATGAATGCGCCATCTTACGACTAAAATGCATGTGAAAACCCAAATGAACAACTGCACTGGAGAACATATCCAAATAGGGCTTCAACACATTCGCAAGATCAGTTTTTTACTCACCACATTTCCTTTAAAATAATTTAACAGAAAGTTTACATTCCCCCCGGTAGACAAAATGAACTGTTCCCTCAATATAGAATTACTCAAGTCTTAGTGAGGGCCGTGATTGGTTGAATAAGTTGTCTTGCACTTATTATCATTGTCAATGCTGACTTCAGACACTATAAAGGTAAAGGTGTCCACTTTATGAATCCACAAGGATTTATAATGCATAAACAGTATGGGAGAAACACTTCCTGTCTGAGGGCACCTGTAGTTAAATGTTAACAGCAGACTTCATACAGACACTTCCTTTTATTGGTTGTCAAACAAGAATTCACAAAATGTACAATGTGTATACCAATCATGCTGAATGGCAATCAATCCCGTTTAATCCAACATAATTCTTGGCGAATGCAGTGACTGTTAAAATGTTCAAACAAAACACAAACGGGACTGTTTGCCATCTTAATTTGATAGACCACCACTCAACCCACAGCTGACCTTTTTTAGCCTGTAGGCTTAATTCTCTGACCACATGCACTCCAGGATGTCGCCCAGTGACGAGTGCTTGTGGATGACGGGTGATCGCCTACAGTAAAACAAATAACGTCAAAATGTACAAATTGGAGATTACAAAAACTAGTTCCTCCGGGCCCGACCCCTCGACCCTACGCCGACTTCACAAAGCCCATCTTGTCGGCGTGTTTCCGTTCTTCCTCCTTACTGTCTGAGCTGGACTTGGCCTGGTCTGAGGTCTGTTTCTTTGGGTCGGGGTCGCTGACTTTGTCCTTGGCATCTGTGGGTTTCTCTTCACAGGTGGACTTTACTGGCTCTGTTTCCTTTAGCTGACCGTCCACCGGTGGGGAAGGCAACGACTCTCGCTCTGGGGAAGGCTGTGAGGAAGAGCACAAAAAGATATATATATTCTTTTTTTTTTCCCATTTCTATTTGTCTGACAACGGGTAAACAAATGTCCCTGGGTTATGGTGAATACTTCTGCCTCGGGGCTACAGAACATCCTGATGGATTTCACTTTGAATTCAAAAGAGAATATTGTCATGACACCTCGAAAATTGCTCGATGTTGGAGGAAGTGCTACTTCTTTGTTTGAATATTTTTTGCACAAGACACAATGACAGTGTATGTTTGCTTTCTGCCAGCCACAACCTGCTCTACTTTGTGTAGTACTTCTGCTACATCTATTATTCATGCTACTGTCTTGCATCATACGAACACTCGACCTCTCAGCTCGTCTGGAAATGTTCTGCTGGGATGATGCAAGACCTGCCTTAACTCTGACTCAAACCCTTTAACGATCATTATCCACGGTGTGGTTGCATCCTGAACTATCTTCTATTTTTATCTTTTAAAATTGTTCTGCTGTGTTTGTATGTGAAGTATGCTGCACAAATGAATTATCCTTGCATCATAGCATTTATTGGAATTCTAATTAAGGATTTTTTAAAAAGCGATATAGCAGCAGCTAAAAACAGTTTATTTTGAAAAGTAAGGAACATGTAGAGTTAGTTTAATTACTTTGAAAAGCAAAAAAAGCAAAATATCTCTGATAGTGTAAAAGAAAAGGAGACTGCTGTAGAGCAAGAGGTGCTTGTAACTACAAAATGAATGTATAGTAAGTAAAAAAAACTACAAGTCAATACAGTCAAACACTTTCCTGACGTTGTGTGGATGGACATTGTTTGACTAGAAAACAACAGCAAAAGCAAGTCTGTTAAGTCATCAAGATTCAGCAGTACGAGTCCTTCATTGGTAAATCCATTAAAACATTTTTTTTTTTTTTTATGTCTAGCTAGATAAATTAAAGATGTGACCCCCTCACCTCACTGAAACCCAGGCCACAGTGTCTCCGGTTCCGGCCCGACAGCTTCCCGTCCATGCTCTGCTGGTACTGCATCTCTAGCTGCTCGTTCATCCTCTTATCCTCGTGCCCTGCAGAGGAGACACCAGTCACAGCAGGCACACCCAGCCATTACAGGCCTATCCATGCATGGATAGATCTGTGCGGCGGATGTGTAGTGGGGAAGCCGGGTTAATCGCATTGTGCATAAGGACGAGGCAGCAAAGGGACAGTAGTTTGGACATTGTCTTACATTAGCAGAACAAATATAGCCTTTTTACAAAAAGCCAGATAAAGAAGCCTACCACTGCGGACGTGGGATGTCGACTTGTGGTCGCCAATGACGAGGCGTCCTGTGTGTTCTTTCTGGAAAACAGAAACAATCCCATTTTAAATCAGATATAAAATTATTTTTATCTTTTTATGCACAGACTACAGGTCCACAATAAACCAAACTGAAAGTACAGTGATCTAAAACACACAAACAAACCTTTCCAGCGCCCATCAAACGTAAAAACTTCTGCTTCCTTTCATTGCTTCCCAGATCCGCTGCTGCCCACTGGGTAGACCCATCCTGCCAAGACAAAACATTGTTATCACGTTGATTCATACGCTCAACAAGAGCGGACCTCCATCAAACACATAATGATCAGATCATTTACAAAGTGATTGTTTTTACAAAAGCACTACAGGTTGTTTCCCTTTGCCCTCTGAAGACTCACACAACCCTGTTAAAGGAGAGGCGCCTTTAAGAGCAGAGGGATCAATGAATCCTGCAGTCTATTGGAGGTATCTTTGATGTTGTTTATTTCAGAATTCTATTTAAGGATTATGTTGCCTTTTGTATAATAAAGTATAGCAGAGTCAGATATGCAGGGTGGTAATATTGACATGGGGTAGAAGACCCTTTACATCATAATACTTAAACCACGAGATGATCCCACTCACATGTGGAAGACGCAAATATATTTGGGGTTAAGTGAAAATTTATGACCACATTATGCGATATTACATTACATTACATTACAGTCATTTAGCAGACGCTTTTATCCAAAGCGACTTACAATAAGTGTATTCAACATAGGTATTCAAGAGAACTACTAGTCACCAGAAGTCATAAGTGCATCTCCTTTCTTAAACAAGCATCTAAAAGCATAAACCAGTACAGAAACAAACTAATACGAATACAATAAGTGCAACAGACTAATATGAATACAATAAGTGCTAAGTGGAAGGCTCAGAGATAAAGTATGCAGCTTTTGATAAAGAATAAATGTGCACAAAGTCTGACATACTGGCATAATGCAGTCACACACTGAGAAGTGTAACCAAACCACAACACTAACTAAAGAAATACAACAAACATGTGTTTTAAACTTAGAGGTTGCAGAATGCAAATATAGAATGAGATAATCCCAACACACTAAGAACTGTGAGTTAGGTTTAAAAAAGAAAAGAGAAAGGTTTCCTATTCTGGAGGTTAAGGACCCATTAAACCAAACACAGCAGGAAGCTTGTCTTAATTGGTTAATTGATTAATTGGTTAATTGGTTGTTCATATTTAAAATGATAATTAAACAAAAAAAAACATGTTTTTAGTTTTTACACATTTGCTTTATTGTCATTCCCCTTCAGAGTGAGATGATTGATATGAATACAGTTTCAAAGTTCACTTCTGAAAACGTGTCCAGATTTCCCCATGAAGCCCTGATGAGCAGCGTTAGCACACATGCTAACACATGCTAGCTCTATCTAGGTGTCTACCTGCTTTCACTTCCGGGTTTCATTCGGTGTTTACTACTTTACTCACGTCATCTGGAGACGCTGGTCGCTTTGTCCCATGCCTATCCTCTGAGTAACTCATTATGAAGGAAGATTTAGGGGGAGAAATGTCAATGAAATGGCATGCCACCTAGCAGAGGCTAGCTGGGTTTGTCAACAACTCTCTGTGTCGCCACTTCCGGTTTCTTCTTCTTCTACGTTTATGGTGCGGTCGGTTATGCCGGCTCTCTGCTGCCACCCACAGGTGGGTTGTGTTACATCACCCTTAAAACAAACAACTGTTCATCAAATGCAATGAAAGACAACATTTAGAAAAACGGTCAGTAACACTATATATATATATATAAATATATATATATGTGTAAACTTTTGACTGGTACTATATATATATATATAGTCATATTCTCATTTAATGTATATATATATATATATATATATATATATAGTACCAGTCATTTGGATACATTTAATATATATATTAATATATACATATATATACAGTACCAGTCAAAAGTTTGGACACACCTTCTCATTTAATTTTTAATCTTTTAATTTTTTTTTATATTATATATATTTTTTGATGGTACTTATATATATATATATATATATATATATATATATATATATATATACAGTACCATTCAAAAGTTTGGACACACCTTCTCATTCAACTACTTTGAAGAATCTAAAATATAAAACATATTCTGGTTTGTTGAGCATTTGTTTGTTTACCACATAATTCCATATGTGTTCCTTCATAGTTTGGATGTCTTCAATATTAATCTACAATGTAGAAAAAATAAAAAAATAAAGAAAAAACATTAAATGAGAATGTGTGTCCAAACTTTTGACTGATACTGTATATATATATATATATATATATATATATATATATATATATATATATATATATATATATTTTATAGAGATATAGAGAGAGAGAGAGAGACAGATGGTCAGAAGTAGCCTATCAACTGAAGCTTACTTCTAACAAGATGAATTTTTTTTTATTAATAGGCTACGCGTAATTACATAGAGATATCCTTGTGTCATTCAGCAAGAAGTCTGTATTTAATGAAATAGTTAATTGGCCCAATTGCTCTCTTTATTTGGCTAATGTTTGAATGTCCTTGTCAACGTCAAGAGGCATTTCTTAAAAAGGGACTAAATGGAATTGAATCACTTGTGTGTGTTTTTAAAAAAACTAAAAATGTGTTTTGTCAATAGCTAGATTCAGCCTGGTCTTAGAGAAATGCAAATTCTTGCAAAAAAATAGCTCGGATTCATTAATTGAGGATTAGGATATTTAGAAACAAATATATCGGCTATTTGATAATAAAAGAGAGTTTTAGAAGAGCAAGGCAAGGTTATTTATGGATGACGTCTGTAAAAAAGAAGCAGTTATAAGATTAAAATTAGAATGATAATTAAAGGGACATAGATCAAATGGCAGAATAAAAGTGCAATTTCAATGCAAATCAAACACTTTCAGGCAAAATGACACAAAAGTCTTTATCCTGTTTTTAAAAGTAGCTACAGTTGTTAGTTATTTCATTTTTTTCAACATGCTGTTCTCATTCAATTACATGGAGCCAGCTGAATCCCAAAGCTGTCCTTTTTCTGTGGACAGTTTGAAATAAACTCTCTATTGGACGTTCTGCATTAAAACAACCAATAGGTGGCGTAAGAGTAAACGTCATGAAGAAGCGCTGCTGACAGGACGACACAAAATCATCCAGATATTAAACGAGAAGTTTCGGGGTTTTTAGTCCCGTTTATTAAAATAAACACCAATTGTAGAATGAGTCAAGTTGAGTTCAGATACCTTCCTTTATCATATTCAATAAACTGTTTTTATACTTCAGCAAAAATGAAGAATAATCTAACTTTTTTTTTTGCAAGACTTGTCTGAGAAAAGACAGGAGAGGACGTCTTTAAAAAACATTTTTGATCACAAACTTTATCTCAAATGTTATTCCCAATCAGAACAATGTGTGTGTGTGTGTGTGTGTGTGTGTGTGTGTGTGTGTGTGTGTGTGGTGTGTGTGTGTGTGTGTGTGTGTGTGTGTGTGTGTTTTAAATGAGAAACGACCAAAAGTGAGACATTCCCCACTTACATCATGCTAAATATTACCACAGAAAAAAAAAAAAATAGTTTTCTATATTTACATAAGCAACATAACGTCTTATAGAGAGTATAACTTATAGAGAGTGTAACTTATAGAGAGTGTAACTTATAGAGAGTATAACTTATAGAGAGTGTAACTTATAGAGAGTATAACTTATAGAGAGTATAACTTATAGAGAGTGTAACTTATAGAGAGTATAACTTATAGAGAGTATAACTTATAGAGTGTAACTTATAGAGAGTATAACTTATAGAGAGTATAACTTATAGAGAGTATAACTTATAGAGAGTGTAACTTATAGAGAGTATAACTTATAGAGAGTGTAACTTATAGAGAGTGTAACTTATAAGAGTATAACTTATAGAGAACTTATAGAGAGTATAACTTATAGAGAGTATAACTTATAGAGAGAGAGTATAACTTATAGAGTGTATAACTTATAGAGAGTATAACTTATAGAGTATAACTTATAGAGAGTGTAACTTATAGAGAGTATAACTTATAGAGAGTATAACTTATAGAGAGTGTAACTTATAGAGAGTGTAACTTATAGAGAGTGTAACTTATAGAGAGTATAACTTATAGAGAGTGTAACTTATAGAGAGTATAACTTATAGAGAGTATAACTTATAGAGAGTGTAACTTATAGAGAGTGTGGGTCAATGTGGGGAGATTTCTGACACATATAACGTGTTTGTTAATAATAATAATAATAAATTTAATAATGCAGAAGAATCTCAAAGTGCTAACTTATAGAGAAAAAAAGAGTGTGGGTCAATGTGGGGAATTTCTGACACATATAACGTGTTTGTTAAAAGAGAGAGAGAAGAAAAAATTCCACTGTTAAATAAAAGCAATTAAAGCAATAGGCCCTAATTTAATGAAATTGTATTAAAAGTGGTCTCCAGGAGCAGGTGAACATAGGTAGAAAAAAAGTTATAACAGGAAAAGTTAGAATGAGTAATAGAGGAGAAAAGGAGAATATAAACTGTTTATACCATAATGAACAACACGTATTTAGAAAGTTAGAAAGTGAGAGAGAGAGAGAGAGAGAGAGAGAGAGAGAGAGAGAGAGAGAGAGAGAGAGAGAGAGAGAGGGAGGGAGAGAGAGGGGAGAGAGAGAGAGAGAGGGAGAGACAGAGAGAGAGAGAGAGAGAGAGAGAGAGAGGGAGAGACACCCTGCATCTGCGTCTTTACCCGACGCTGCCCCGCACTCTCACTTAACCTCCACACAGTGCCGGACGGGAAATAACTTCAAATACTTTTTTTTTTTGTTTGTTTGTTATTTAACTAGATCCTCGTCGTGCCAGCTCCTCGGGCTCACTCTCACCTCTGAAGACGCCTCACAAGCTTTTTTTATTCCACTTTTCCTCTGATCCCCTTAAACAGAGGAGTTACCAAAGTCCCAGAGATGGTGACTTTACGCACGGGATCCCAGCGCAGCTCCATCTGACTGCTCTTGTTGTGTTTTTTTGTGTTTTTTTTGACGCTGAAACTCTTCAACCATCACCCCAAAACATCGATCTCACAAGTTTCTGGCTGGAAACACGCAGCAGCGAATGCAGAGAAAGTGAATCCAGGTAAGAGACGTCCTGTCCGGCAGCCTGCAGCGGTCCTCCCCGGGCTGCCGGTGCTCACTCCGGTTATCTCTGCTGCACAACACGCAGAGGTGTCTCCAGGTCTTTAAACCTGCATGCTGGACCGTGATTAGACCTCCTGCGAATCTCTAACTCACAGAAGACTTGTCTCTTCTTTATTTATTATTTTTGTTTTTTTTAAGGAAAGTTTTAAAAGTGTTGTTGAATTTTTTTTAAAATTTATATTCTGTATAGTTATTTAAAACTGACTCAATTCTAATAAAACAATAACCATCACGAGTTAATTAAAGTTATTATTAATTAGCAGACGTGCAATTTATTAGAAACACCAGTGACATCCGTATAATATCCAGTATTAAGCATCATAATAAACACAGCAAAACCTCGTGGTTGTGCTTTTGCACCACTTTCATCCACTGAGACTCACCTTCTAGATGGTGATGAGGTGCTAAAATAAATAAACATAATTATAACATGAAATCTGTGCTCCTGCAAACCACAACAGAAATGGGACTTCTTGACACGTTTTTCCAGACTCCAAGTTTAAGCTGAATGAAATATTATCAGTTAATTTCAGCCTTAAAAGATGCAACTATATTTGTGCAAGAAAAGCATAAACTTCAGTTTAAGCTGAACCCTCCACTCCATCCCTGTCACGCACTATTAACAGAAATGGTTCAGGAAATTAAGAGACATTTAGAAGAGTATCTGAAGCACCACGAACAGATGAAAGACCTTTAACGAGCTGCAGAACTTTTCATTTTCAAGCATTTTTTTAGAAATTAGTTTCAAGAAATCCTAAAGTCATCCCATCCAGACTCCAGTGGAGTCTTTGGGAGGAGACTTCCAGTAGTTTCCTCTTCGGCCACACAGCGGTATCCTTCTGTCCAGAACCTCTAAGTGCGCACATTTCATCCAGTCTGTTGTTGTTTCATGCACTGGAATTATAACAGAGATAAATAGATTGTGGAGAGAGAGAGAGAGAGAAAAGAAAGTGGGTCGTCTTCAGGGCCAAAGTTAACTCTCCCTCAGAGGTCACGGTTTCTGACCCCAGACCAATGCGTGGAGTCATAAATTAAAATAGACCCTAAAACGGAGCCATTAGGAGACAATACAGGACAGAGTCCCAGCACGGAGAGAGGGGCTGACAAATACATGTGTAAGTTTCCTTTTTTTTATTTTTTAATGTTCTCTCCTTCATCATGATGCCTTTCTTTGCGTCAGGTCGTTAAACGTTTACAAGTATCCGTTTCTCCTCTGAGTCCTGCGGCCTGATGGAGGTGCATGGATGGATTGTGGGAAAGTAGTTTTTTTTTTTGTGTGTGTGTGAAGCTCGGACAGTCACCTCACCCCCTCACCCTCCTCCTCCTCCTCTGAGGTAGAAGTTGCCGGTGAGGATGAGGCAGGGGGTACGGGAGGACATGGCGCACACAGCGGGCCTGGAGGCGACAGATAGAGACACGTCAGGGTGTTCCCCCTATGTAGAGCTCACTACACCTCTCTGATAAGCCGCTGCTCGCCTGCAGATAAGCAGCTTTTAGAGGAACGGAGCCAGAGAGAGAGAGAGAGAGAAAAAGAGAAAGAGAGAGAAAGAGAGAGAGAGAGATCACAAAATAAGTCTGAAAGAGGAAACGCACTATTGTCCCTCTGATTTGTAACTTAAAGCACTTTAATCTGCATTTTGGAGTTTGGCACAATTTCCCAGCATCAGCTTCTTAATTGATTTTACGCATTTTTATTTTTTTTAAATTTTTTTTATTGTTTGCACATCAAATCACTCCGCTCCTCAGGAGGTATACTTGTCCTTCATGACAGATCCTCCAGTTGCCAGACCAGCGCAGTAAATCAAAGATTTCCAACAAGTTGTTTAATTGTTTTTTGACTTTGGCAGAGCAGTTTATAGGACCCCCCACCACCACCACCACCACCTACCCCTTCCTCCTCCTCCTCCTCCTCCTCCTCCTCCTGTAAGTGAGAGTGTCTGTCTGAAAAACAATCCGAGCATGGGGTGGGGTGTTGGGCTGGTGGGGGTCGCAGAAGTTGATCTCCTGTGGCATTTTGTTTTGAGCAGGTGCTGCGGGTTGAAGTTCCCTCATAAGGTAAAGTGGCATTAGAGTGTCCAAATGGCAGACTTATATATAGGCTGTCCATTCAGCACATTGTCCCGGCTGCATCGACGCGCTCTCCCTGCTGTCTGAGGGAGACCTCTTCTTCTTCTTCTTCTTCTTCTTCTTCTTCTTCTTCTTCTTCTTCTTCTTCTTCTTCTTCTGTGTGGTCCATTAGGGTCCCGTCAGCAACATTCAATCATATATTTTGAGCCGTGCGTACAATGACCCTCATTATTGTGGGGAATTTCAATGAATCTTTCTTTACCTGTGATTTAAGATGAATTAAAAAAAAAAAAAATCTGTAAATAGGAAATGATTTTCTCTTTTCTTATTTTCTCTCTTTTTTATTTCTATTTATTTATTATACTTTTTTTTTTAAAATAGCACAGGTTCATTTGCTCAGTTAAAAAAAATAAAATGCATCTTCATTTTTGGGGCCTGAAGCCTCACAAAAAATGATTTTATTTAATTTTCAGATTTAATTTTTTAAAATTCAGATTTGATCTCTCACACACTCCCACCTTCATTTCGTAGCTGTGCAGCATCAACACAAGTTTAACTGCTATAAGTAAAAAAATCCCTACAAAACATTAACTAAAAATCTCCAAAATATATATTTTTTTCTCTGCCTCCAATGTTAAATTCCAAGAATGTGTGCGGTGCTGTTAATGCAATGCAAGGCCAACCTCAGGATCTAATTGTCATACTTAGAAATCCATCCATTGCTCACACGTTATTCTAATATGTCACATATTTCGTGGATTCTGAGAGGCCTCCCCCCCCATCAGTGATGTCTATAGGGACTCTTAAGTGTCAGAGAGAGGGGACGAGCATTTGGAGCGACTGAAGATGAAGAGATCTGACGGCCGAGAGAAGGAGGGAGAGAGATGAAGGGAGAGCCTGAACAGAGGAGGTGGAGGAATGCTCTTGAATTTTGAGATTGGCGACTGCGAGTTTGCCATCGATCAGACGACGTCGCCCTGACAGCAGGAGAAATAATCAGTTATAAACGAAGCGAAATCATTGACCTCTTTAGCAACGTTGTGATTTTTATTCACCCTGTTTTTTATCGCCTCTCTTCTATCTGACCGACGTGTTTCCACATTCAAGTGTTACCACGTGTTTTTTTATGATTTTTTTTTTTTTTGAAGATGTCATTCACCTTCATCAAAAAAAAAACGTCGCTCCACCATTTTAAGCCTGTGGACGATCCAGAGAGTCCTAATTATTTATTGTCGGGCCCTTTTGAAAAACACACACCGGCCCCCAAATTGGACATGTGTTGTACAAACACAAATTAAACATTTAGCCCTTAAGTATTTCTCCCTGCGTCCTAAGTGCATATTAGTCAGCCTATACTTATCTGTGGCCCAACGGCACACCCAAATTGCAGTGTTGCTGCTGAAAAAGAAAGGTTGAGGCCCCGGAGAATGAGCACTTGAAGAACGCTGGCAGATGTCCATAAGTTCTCTAAAACCACAACGCAAGCTTAGGTGTGTGTGTGTGTGTGTGTGTGTGTGTTGTATTAACGTGTGCATGTGTGTGGATTTCTATATCTTTTTGTGATTGTCAACGTAAACAAGTCCTTCAATTGTTCCTCTGTGTGTGCTTGTGTGTTTTTTGCATGTAGGTGTGTTATAGGTGTGTGTATATATATATGTGTGTGTGTGTGTGTGCAGACTCCACATGTATGTATGTTTGTATGTCCTTGTGCACTCTGAGGTGTGTCTCATACAAAAAGCATTTCTGTGTCTCGTGATGTGTCCTTGTCATGTGTGTCTTTACTGGGCAGCCTTTAAAGCCTACACGTATGTATGTTCACGTATGTTCTTGAGTCTCTCTGTGTGTGTGTGTGTTCACGTGTGTGTGTGTGAGTGTGTGTGTGTGTGTGTGTGTGTGTGTGTGTGTGTGTGTGTGTGTGTGTGCCCTGCTGGGTGGGCGTACTTCTCCGCGGATCCCTCTGTTCTCCACCACCGTATAACCTTGGAAACGGTTTCCTCATTTCCCCCCTGAGAGCGGAGCGTAACATTCTCCTCTCTCCCTCTCCCTCTCAATGGTCGGGCTAACCTTTCCTTTCTGCCGCCGATCCTCCAGCACCTGCTCCCCACCAGCCAATTTCAAAACTCAGAATAAGAGCTTAACTGACACACACCAGCTCCTGGTGACAACATTATTCCCTCTACACACACACACTCCTCCTTCCTCTTCATTTCCCATCTTAATGCAAAGTATAAGGGCGACATCTTTGTTCGGATGTCATCGTCGCGGTCGCAGCACCTCGTACGTCCTACAGAGCAGCTCGAGTTCATGAAGTTCATCCTCTTCCTCGGCCCTTTTCTCTCCCCGACCCTCGTTGCTTCAGGCTTCAGGGTGTGTGTCACAACAACAATGGCTATTATGTACCTGCAGAGGGGTTGAGTTAGATTTATAAATGTGTGGTTTACACAAGAGCCTTTTACAAATGACTGCTGCAGTGTTAACACAGTAGTCACAAACCTGGCGTCCTGCCTAGAGAGAGAATAACAAGGGGGTGGCTTAAATCCACACTTTACTGAAGACTCTTTTTTCTTAGATTGTGATCGTCACCGATAAACGTTGTCTGCACCGTAGTTGTTTTTCTTCTTTTTCTCTGCTTGTTTTGTGATTTGTGAACAACTTGGCGTGGCAAACCGCAGCGTCGCTCTCTCGCTGCTCTCTCGCTGCTCTCTCACTTTTTTCTCAAGTGGAAAAAACTCACCATGAGACTCTCCAGCAGCACATCACACACAGAGCTGCCGTAACTTTGAGTTGTTGAAAGTACATTTAAAAAAATCTAGGAACTCAGTAATTGAATTAACACAAAATAATTCCTTGAATGCACCAAACACGTCCGACTCCTCATATATGTAAACATAGGAGGTGCTGCAGGGGAAAGTCATTTTGGGAAACCAGGTCAGAGTTTGTTCTTGCATCCTGAGAGGGAAGTTATTTTGATTGAGAATAACTAACTGACGTTTGCTTTATTTTGCATATGGTCACATTGACGTCTTCTTCAGAGTCTTTCAGTATTTGAAGCGTTGATGAAACATTTTCACGTCGATCCGACCCCGCTGACTACGCTGACCTGTCCCAAACATCTGTTCCCTTTTTAGAGTAGGACACATAAAGGGAGGTAAACATATGGCTTTCCATTAGTTTTCCCAAATTATATTACAATAAAGTTTTTCTTTCTATCGGCTTGTAGTGAAATAAAGAGTTAAGGTGCTTTTTGAAATTGAAACCCAGCAACAAATAGATCAGAAAGAAGTTCAGGTCAAACAAAGAGCCACTTTTATGAAATTTTCCAAACTGTCAACAGTTGTGGAGTATTTTATTTCCAAAGTTAAACATCTAAACATGAAAAATACAAAACCCAGTTTAACTGATACATAGAATAGTCAAATAGTGGTTTTGTAATTAGAATAAAAATTAAATGAACACAGGAAAGTTGGTTCTCCCGATATGAATACTGAATGTTGACCCTTCAAAGCAAACAGAAACAACATTTTCTCTCATGTGGCTTGCAAAATAGATTAGCCATCAGCAGTTATTATTCATTGCTGCTTGGTCATGGAAACCCCATCATTGTGACTTTATTGTTTCACTTTAAGGAGGCCGAATCATCGTAAAAAGACATAATTCAGACTGTTTTTCCTCGGTTGCAATTGACGGCCGACTAAGCTTGGCCAGGAGCAGCAGCCAAAAACGAGTCCTGGAAAAAATTCTGACACAGTTGATTCTGTGTTAATTCATGGGCATAAAATACCAGATTAAAGTGTTCTCTTTGTTTCAGACTGCAGACTTTTAGTGTATTTCAAACTAGACTATAGGGTGACCAGGAACACTGGTGCTCAAGTGTCTCTTTATCTGTCAGTCAGTCGTTGTGGCCTTGGAGTTCTGCAGCGGCAGATGCTTTGGCAATTACACTGCTCCTGATGATTTTACAGAAAGGGGAAATCACGTGCGAGCGTGTCTGCATGTCCAGGAGGTTCAGCCTTTCCTCCTCCTTCCACTTCCGTCTCTCTCCCTGTTTTCTCTTTCAGTCTGTCTTCAAATGGAGATGTGTTTTTTTCTCAACTCTACTAAACAATTCTCTCCTCAGTATTATTAGTCTGTTATTGCTCTAAGATGACTCCCAACTTCAGTAGAACCTTCAGTGTGCTTAACACAATACAGGGAGTCAATATGGGACAATGGGTGTCATTAGCAAATATCTCCTGGTCTGTTTGGTTTTAAGAACCAGATGGGCGGGGCTCGATCTAAAAGAAGATACAAGGGTGTGTTTGTACAATCAAGTCTTTGAAGATTAATTTACTCATGTTTTGCAAACAAAAGAAATTATTACAAGTCTCTCGCTATTGTTATTGCATGAATCACTCTCACGTACTATTCTTGCGAATTTGATCCTCACTTTCTCCCTTTATCTGCTGTTTTTGAAGTGAAAGATTTTGCAATATAAGTTGTTTCCAGAGCCACTCTAGTGCAACACGCACATTCAAGTTTCTTCTTTTGAAACCACCATACGTTTATCTGTTCAAGGATGGGAAAGAAAAAAGAAATGTGCCGAAATGTTGGTGGCATAGAAAAGGCCACCTGTGCTGTTACCATGCACACTAAACAAACACGCATTTCATGACACATAGTCACACGTATCTTGCTTTCTTAGCTCCAAATATACAAAAGGGGAATTCACTCTGCTCTCTATTGTACATGACTCATTTCATTCAATATAAAACCTGATATTGCTACGTTGTGTAAACAAAGTTAGATAGTTATTTCAAGTAGTTGGAAGACATAAAAGCCTGGATGGGAAAAAGAGGATGTGTAACCTTCACAATGACAATTGTCTGGGAGACAAATATTATGTTTTGTTCAAACGTAAGACTGCAAGCATAGTGGGGAGAAAAACATGCCAAAGTACCATTTAAAGGGGCACTCTAGCAATTTAGTGTTGCATTTCCAGAAAGTAGGTGGTCTTGTGAGGAACAGATTTAAAAACAAATTTTCCAAATCACAGCAGCTTATGATCAGATATCCTAACTCGACCTTGCAAAAAAGAAATCTGCAATATATATTGTGATAGAATAAAATCAAAGAAAATTTTCACCTTAAATTTAATACATTTGAAAGTTAAATGCAGCAATCGGGTTCACATAAGAGCAGAATTAAGAGGCCAGAAAAAGAATTTTGTGCTCTAGTAAACAATTTAATCAATAGCACACTGGCTGTATAGATATGAATGGTGATGACAGCCCAAAAACAGCCCTTTACCACAAAGCTTGGTAAACGAGACGGGGACCGTGTTTCAAGATGGGTCGGCTGGTTTGGAGACATCGCAGCAGAACCCTCGACAGACCGCCCCTGTTGACAGTCACGCATCCCCGCCAGCAGTGAGTACTAAGTTCATGGCCCTTGGAAGCGATGAGGTCCGGTCGGAGGTTCTGCAAAGATCTGCAAAAAAATGGCTTAGCTCCTTTCTAGACACTAATAGGCTGTAAGGCTTCATAAAGAGATTCTTAATTCACACTCGAAAACAAGAGGGGATGAGTGCAGTCAAGCTCCTCACAGTTGTTGTAGAAGACATTTTATACAAACTTGCCAAAGAGTAGTGAGTGAGGAGTCTGCAGGCAGTCAATAGCAGTATGAAAACAATCATGAAAAAGTGTTTTGAGAGGTCTCATCCACGAGGGGTTCTTCCGTATGCAGCCATAACTCGGAAACCAAAATATTTTGTAGTTTGCCACAGCAGAATGCATGATAGGCCGTGGACAGACACAGAGATGCACTTTCACACACACAACTGATCGCATGATCCTCTTGATGGGAGATAATGAGGTGTCCTCTAGAAGAATGTTTTCCCCTTTGTTCAAGCATTTCATGATGAACTTATTCAATTTGAAAATGAGCGACAATCAAGCTTTTACTTTTGAGGAATTGTTGGTTATTTGGTGACGTCCATGCCCGTGTTCTCACCTCGCCAAACAAAGTCAAATGGATCAACATTTGCGCCAGAGTTGAAACAACTGCCAACAAGCCTGGCATGATTGTACTCTGAGCTCATGTTTACATTGTTTTTACAGGTTCTTTCTGCTCCTCCCATCCACAGCAGCGTCACCCTCCTCTAAAAGCAGGCCGGCTAACCTTCACTTAACCACTCGTAGTGGTTTGGAGTAATGGGGCGTGGCAGCAGGGTTTTCGGGGTGCGAGGCCTCTGAAATGACCCTGCGGTAAAGTAGTACGGGCCAAGATAGCGTGGTCCCAACACCCCAAAAAAATCCCAAATCCAGTTGGTCGTTGTCCAGCTTGTCCACGCAGGGCGTCGCCACGGTTTCTAGGCCGTAAAGAAGTCTTTAATCGAGGCCGTTGTCATCATGAGATGGTGGTGAGTGTTTTGGCACACGGTGGAGAGATAGAGGCAAGAGTGAAAAATAAATAAAAAGAGAGAGAGAGAGAGAGAGAGAGAGAGCTGAGGATCTACCGTGTTGCTCAGAATAGAAATGTACCGCTTGACGGACAGCTCTGAGAGCGGCGAAGTCTTTGCGAGACACACACATGAGGTTCACTCCTTGTGTCATGAAGTTCCCAGGGCTATATGGTGCCTGGGAACGTGTTCATAAAAGAGAGACTCCTGACACACGCTCCTGGCTCAAGTCTATTTTTTCATTCGGCATGCTATGTTCTGCACACGCTGTTGGATTAGCACAAGTGTGGAGTGTGGTGTTCAGTGATGACGGGGTGCGCAGAGGAGTGGCGCTGGCTCCGGTATCGAGCTGACTGGGCTCAGACCTCAGGTTTCCGCCACGTAATCCAACACACTTTACATGGTAGGGCGTATGGCGGTGCCGCGGCCCGCTGACATTTGTGCCAGAGGGGATTCACGCACAAGAATAGGCGAGATGCACTTAATTGGCGACGATGCGTGGAACCCACCTGTTGGGCTTTTTTTATCATGTGTCTAATATTTAACTTTATGTTTTTGTTTTATCGTTCAGCCTGAGACAATCATACAACCGTATTGTTAAAAGGTAGTTAATTTGGCTTGGCCCGCAGCCGGCGTGTAACCGGATAGAATGGCCTTTTGCCACAGTACCTCAATTCGATGGTTCCCTGTACGAGGGCCTGCTGTTTTCAGGGGGAAAAAATCGCTGCCTCAGCAAGCTGTTTAGTCTCATTCTCAAGGAGCTTACACTGTGTTTCCCTGTTTAATATGGGAAACATACGTAGGCTGGCCTGTGATGTCAATTGTTATTACTGGAGGCCTGCTATAGGAAAAAAAATCTCATTTGCCTTTGTAAAGCACTGTAGTGAAAAGGAGCTTATGTCATAAAGACGCTATTGTAGCTTGCCGTGTGTGTGTGTGTGTGTGTGTGTGTGTGTGTGTGTGTGTGTCTTTAAGTGTCACCTACTTTGACTTACACATTGTGGATTTCACGTGTGTTTTCCTCACATTTATGCAAGTTTCAATGGACAATGGTTTCTGTAGCAGTTTGTTCTAAGGGAGTTAAGCTGCGACCCTTTTGTACGAGACGTTTATGAATGAGAGCTTCTATTGTAGCTGCCATAAATGATTACATATTTCTCCTGCCTGCCCCTTTTTTTTTTTATTTCACGTGCTCTTTGTCGACGTGCAGCTCCATGACTTTTGCTGGTGGAGGTTAAGGTAAATCATAATGTTGATGGTGATGATGATGATGGAGGGAATCATGTTGTGTTGTGTTCCTGTAAGTCGCTTTGGATAAAAGCGTCTGCTAAATGACTGTAATGTAATGTAATGTGTGTCAGCTCAAACAGAACCAGAAATCCAACCAATTTGACATAACTCAAACATTACATTTAATGTTATGTCATTTAAAAGAAACGAAGTGTTAGGAGTCTTGCTTGATTTGCACAAATTTAGTCAGTGCTCACCCAATTAATAGTTATGAAACAGGTCAATCTGCCCAGTTTCTTCTGTAGTTTCTGTTACTCGCAGGGGTCGAACTGCCACATTTCAAGCTGCAAATAAGTGTAAACGTGTCAGTGTTGCTTAAAATATCATACATACATACTCGATCGACTCTCCTCCGGATTATTAAAGCTTTTTTAACAGCTCCAAATTGAGAGTGTGAGTAGCATCGTAAAATGAAAAAAGACTGAAAAAGGCAGCGGAGTGGATATCAGATCAATAACTGTTAGCCATGTAATCACTCAGACTGAATCTCACTGACCTCTAGCAGGCAAGAAGCAGCAACAATGCATTTTATACATAAAAAAGTATTCATCCTCAGTAAACGTGCTTTAAAATAAAATATGTGAATTAATTCTTCAGAAAAAACATTCCATCTCAGTGATACAAGAAAGAGTGGAGTCGGGCGGAGGAGTTTGAGTCTGGAGCGTCCGATAAACTCGATGTTTGATTTCTCTTACGAATACAAATTGGAGACACATGTGGGAGGAGAAGATTGAACTAAAACATTTGATATTTATTGCTACCACTGTTTTTTTCTTTTACTACTCCTCCTGACGACCACCTCCTCCATCTCAGCGAGGCCTCCCCCTCACATTCAGCTTCTCCATGTTTTACGGAGCAGCAGATTTGTGCGCTGTCCTCTAAATCATTTACCTCTCTCGTAGATTACTCCCTGCTGGAATATTGGCCTGACGGACGTTTTTTTTCTTCCCTCCCTCTGCTTCCCCAGTGGACTCATTTACATTTATGCACGCAGCAATTAATTACAGGGCTGGCGCTGGCCTTGTAAATTAGAGGGAGCCGAGGTCGGCCTCATTATTGCCCCTGACAGTTAAAGCCTTGTTTGGGTCGTGACAAGCTTGACTTCGAGCTGGGACAGTGGAAGCCTAGCAGTGGTTGGCTGCTCTTCATACATCTGATATCACTTTGCAGTAAATGAAGAAAATTTATTTTCTTGATGAAGAAAATATTTTGTTCGTTTTCTTTTTTTTTTTTCTTACTGGAAACAAAACTCCTTTTGCAACCTTCATTTTCTATATTCAAGAAATCTTTTTTCTCTTAGCAGCCATAGGTCACCATTCACGGCCTTGTGTTTTGCCTTCTGTGTGTTTCGGGGGTCTTTCATCCAAATACTTGTTGAGGTTTCTTTTTCTTCTATAGACCCAGGAGTCAGGCAGGCGACTTCTCACGGTATTGGCCTTTTCATGCGAAGACGCTCCAACTTTTTTCCGGCTCCTTTCCCCACAAGGCCCTCCTTTCTTCTCTGTCACGCAGCGATGTGTTTGTGCATACCTTACCAGCCTGACAAAAGAAGGGAGAGATCCTATTCACTTCTGCCTTTGACATTCGCCTCTTGTTTTTACAATCTTTCCAAGGCGTGCTGTTTGCACAGTGGAACAGGCTTTGTCTTGAAGAAAACAGGACAATGGCGAGCGCCATAATGTAATCTCCTAAGGGTAGTGAGCAGAGGGGCGAGGTTTAGATGTATGTGCTGGCGCTTGCCCCTACCAGCCCTCTCCCTCCCTCCTGCCCTTTACTTTTGCAATATTTCATGTTAACAGCGATTTAGGAGAGAATACATGTTGTCACTTAAGCCTCTCTAATGTTCACCTAGGTCTTTTGTGAGAGGAACACAAAGGCTTTTCACTCATGCAAACATCCCCTTCCCTCATTCCACCTATTAAAGGTGTTCTGAGTAGCAGTTTGCCCACCCACATGCATATCTGCTGCCCCGTGCTTTTTCTATAGCAACATAACCACAAAACATTCATATATTATCTTTCCCGCACCTGAAGGAAGTGTTTTATCAACTTGAACCCAACCACACATGGGATCAAAGTTCTGTGCTATTTACACCAAACCAATCAAGCACCCTTAGAAATCTGTCCAGTAGAAGAAGGTCAGTGTGCCTCCACCGCAGTAAGATCGTTGGATTAAGCAACGTCCAAAAACCCAACGTTGCATTTTCGAATGCATCTGATAATGTTAAACTATCTGCTATCTGTCACGCCCACTTCACATCTATTTAGACAAAGTGTTTGGAGGTGAGGAAGTCGACAGAGTTTGAACTCGCTCAAGCTCTCTTTTTTTTAATTCTTCACACAACTACTTCTGTTTCTGGAGTGCAACACCGTGAATGACTTGAGTTTGAGTGATACTTGCGTCTTTGCCCATCGCTGTGATGTAATGCTTTTTAACTCACATTTGAGCGATGCGGTTCGTTTTTGTTATCTATCATCATACGATATATGGACATGACCTTGATTGTATTAACGTTATCCACCTATCCTACAATAGATGCACATGACCTCAATCATTTTGTTTACATGTTTGTTTGTTTACATAAAAATGTCCTCAACAACTTATCCAACATGATGCGAGAATAAACAGCAGGGTTTTCTCTATTATTACAAGACTTTGGTACTACGCAGACATTGCACTTTTTTTTTAACAGAGCCAAAGAGTCTATGCAATTTTTAAAAATTAATTTAGAATATTTTAATATATTGTTCTTTGAAAGGGTGCACCTGCATTATGACGCTTATATATTACCATTATATCAGTTGTAGAAAATTGTCATAAATGCCAATAATATTGTTAAACGCAATTAATTCTGGGATAATTTGTCGTCCAACAAAAGCAGTAATCGTGACAGACCTAAACATACCCTGGCCTCAAAGCAAATGAGTACTGTATGAACCTGTTTTGGCAGTAATAGAAGTAATATCTGCCAGATCTGATTAAAGATCAAGCTTTTGGCAACATTATTATATACTACTGACGATCTGTCAGCCAAGAGAAAAAGCTGAAAAATAACAACAGAAACATGACGAGGTCCGTACAACGCGGCCAGCGTCCCTCTGAGAGTCAACGTATGCTATAAGCTCATCGTTTATGGGTCAAGCGAACCTTCATTCTGGTTTAATTGCCCATATGATTAGTTGGAACCATATTTCGTTTCCTATGGTGCAGACATGGAAGTGGCAGCACAGAGCCTCATGTGGTGCTAAGCTCATTGAGAGAGCTTCTGTCTCATAGAGATCCATTGTTCTTACTCCAGTGTGTCCGCGGCCGCACAAGTGGCATTGACAGCTGCAACAAGACAACATTTGGGAGCGTGCATATTTTGTTTCGTGAATGCGTGCATTCATTGTGCAGGTGCAGGCAATCGCTCCGAATGCAACACAGTATATCTCCTTGTCGTGCAACATATCTCTTACCTCTCTTGTTACTCTCTGTAATGATATGATGCCACAGCTTGGCGTTTGCAAAAAGCGAGGCCTTTTTCTTTTGCTGCTCTAGGTTGCTTTTGCAAACTGCTGGCTCATCGGTATGGTAACATGTGTCATGATACAGCAGTTGGACAGTGAGCTAAAAAGGTAGCTGTATGTATCTCATAATATTTGCTTAATCCCATCACTTAGAATGGACAGGCTGTAGGACAGAGGTATTCGGCTCATAAACTTTCACAGCTGTGTGTTCCATGTTTTGCATCGTAAAAAAAATTGTAAATCAATAGCTCCAAATTTATATATTCTGACTTGTTTCTCGGCTCCAGCACCCCTGCGACCCTTAACTGGATAAGCAGGTTACGGAAAATGGATGACTTGTTTCTACTTAAAGCCAAAAGATGACAACACTAAATTATGACCTGACCATACTTGCTTGTCTCGGCTTGGATGATTCTGAATCCTCAGAATCTTTTTTAAATCTTCTGTCTTGATGTTGCAGTTTACAAAGGGTTGATATTCTTGAAAAGCCTTGTTAAAATCTATATTCATGAACTCTTGTGCCACACCCTCAATGAGCGCAGTATAGTAAAACTTGTGCACGCCGTTAGTTACACTCATCTTCCCTGCACCACACCTCAATTCTACATGTAAACAAAGTGGAAGTGCACTTTTTAATACATGTATCTAAAGAGTATTCACATATAACTATATGTCAATGAATGCAGAAACGCACAAGCCGTTTTGTGCAGAAACCATGTGTGTTAGTGTGACTGCCAGTGTGTGCCTGCCTACAAGGCTTTTGCCGAAAGTGTGTGTGTGTGTGTGTGTGTGTGTGTGTGTGTGAGAGAGAGAGAGCACGTGCGTTTTGCGGCAACTCTCCTCTACTGGGCAGCCAGCTGTCTCTCTGATTACCCAGCATCCTCCAGGTGTCAGATCTGCCATCTGCAGATGAGTGGCAGGGCGTGTGGAGAGCGGAGGAATGGAGGGAAGAGAGAGAGGGGGTGGGGGTGGGGGGTTGAAAAAAAAAAAAACGAAAAAAAAAAAAAAAAAAGGTAGAGGAAACAGAATAACTGGTTCTGAAGTTCTCTGGGACGTGTTCAGACGGGTCAGCGAGAGCCGCAGAGTGTGAGCGGCGCTCGATTGTAAAGGTGGCTTAAAGAGTCCTTGGCTTTTCAATGGTTATTGGGTAATACTGCTTCTTCTCCAAAAGAAGAAAGAAGTTGCAGCTAAGAGAAATGTTTGCAGGGGCGTTTCAAACAAGTGTGTTTTTTGCCGACTATTTGTTACCATTATTATTACCACAAGAAACTCTTAGCGTAAGAGCCTTTGAGTTGTTTTACTCAGAATTGCCTGTAATTGTGCCCTGAGAGGAAAAACAGAGATCCAAGAGAGAATCATTTGGTTGATTAATATAAAGGCATGAATAAAAGATCATACATGGCCAGTGTTTGCCTTTTTCTTCATTGTTCTCAATTAGCCTCAAATTGTGGAATCAAAGGCCTATTTGTATTGCGCTCTTTGTGCAACTTAGAAGTTGTGTTAAGGCGCCGTCGTGGTGCATCGCGGCGGAGAAATGCTGCTGTGCTGTGTTTTTGTTGCCCGTCTGTGTGAACCGAGGCTCTCCCCAACCACTTCTGGTGTTTTTTTTTCTTTAATTAGCCGCCTCCCACTCTCAATTAAGACTAGCTCGCATCCTCTCTCAATTTGGGGCCCTACTCGGGGCCATCCCATTCTGAACACGGTACCGTCGGCAGTTTGACCTCTTTGATGTTGTTATTTGTTTTCTGTGACCCCTGGTTTAGAGAATGGCTGATTGTAGTGTGTGCTTGTTTGCATGTGAGGCTATAATAAAGCTGACCCCGGGTTAGCTTTTGGGGTCGGAGTGGTCTATTAAACCCCCCCCCAACTCTTATTGGAATCAATTTTTGGGAAAGAAAGTTTCAGGCATCACTGACAGTATTAAGACAGATTTTCGTCTTCAAAGCTCTTCGTACAAGAGCTGCGCTGTTTGTCGTTTGTGAGACTTTGCGTGTGTGCCGTTGTTTGTGCAGCGTAAGTGCTGTGCCAGAGATACACTGAATCTTTGTTGGCTCTGCTGTGGACTTCACACAGGACCTCTGTTCTGTGCTGAACATCCACTACAGAGGGACCTCAGGTGGGTCCGGAGTGCTTTTACTGGGCTCTAAAAGCATGGTTCAATCCAATTTTCATACTTTGTCAAACCAAAATTTGTTAGCGGGATGTGAAGAATTTGGTCAGTGTTCATTAAAATGCACCCTGATGCGTCTGGCAACACACTCCTTTAAAGGGTTGGTTCACCCTGAAATAACATAAACCTCTTTTGGTTTTACTTGGCTTTAAAGGGGACGTAACGCTTTCATTTTCAGGCTCATACTTGAATTTTTGGTTTCTACTAGAACATGTTTACATGCTTTAATGTTAAAAAAACAAAAAACATTCTCACACTGTCAGTCTGAATATACCTGTATTCACCCTCTGACTGAAACGCTCCGTTTTAGCGCCTGTCTCTTTAAGTCCTCCTCTGCTATGATTGGCTTGAGAGAAAAATATGGTGCGCCTTTGCAAAGGTTGTTCTCAAGTTGTTGGCAGCATATTCTCATATTCTGAGCCCTATTTCGACACAGGAAGGAGATACAAATCTGAATGGCTTGTTTAATCACATGATTTCTGATCATGCAGCCCACAAAAAAAACTGACTGGGTTGTTTTATTTCCCATTTTGTTGGTTGGTGGTCACTCTAGATGCCCAAACATATGTGCACAAGCTCTAAAAAAATGAGTTTTTCATGATACGTCCTTAAAAATATTTATGATAATATGATATATGAGTTTTCTGCCTCCACTGCAATACAATTTTGTAAAAAAAAAAGCAGCAACTCTCATCCCAGAAACAGTGTCTCTGCTATTTCTTTGGTAGAATGTAGGCCTAGCTATATTGAAAACCATAAGTGTAAACACTATCCATAGACGAAAACATAATTTTTGGGGGGTGAAATGTTCCTTTTATTGTTGTTGCTGATACTAAACATGCTACAAGAAACATGATGATAATGATTTTCCTCTATTTTGCTCTTTTCCAGGTGACGTTCATGAATTTTAAAGTCATCAGCAAGTGAGAAGAGGGTGTTGGAGTTGAAGTCTCTTATTTCTGTAAGTTTTCCCTAATTTACTGATACAAACGACATTTCCACTGTAATGCTGCCAGCTTCTGTATAGCTTTTTTTTTTGTGCCACATACTGTTTGGCACTCTAGATGATTGCTCCCCACCAAATGGCAGATAATAAGCTTTTATAGAGAACACATGATTGTTTTCTCTGTGCGGTAACGGAGCAACACTTGCCTGTGTTTGCACCGGTTTCGCAGCGGCAGAGCAGCACGCCAAGTGAGTGTGTGTGTGTGTGTGTTTTAGTCCATGTTAGCAAAACTGTAGCTGACTCTGTGCATGTCCACTGCCTCGGCACATACTGAACGCTTTTGATTTGTTTCACGGCAAAAGCAGACCTCCACTCCGGTTAGTATTCTGCCCTGTCGGCCCTCAATAGCTGCTTTCACTCGGGTGGATAAAGGGGTCTTTTAAAGACTCGCACAGGCGTCACTCCAGGAAGCTTTCAGCGCCGGGACCTACAGTATGCCTTTTAATGGACTTTCTCTCTGTGAGCAATAAAGATTATATCTGGAGTCAAATAGTGCTGTAGGTAACACTAGCCCAAATTAAGCTGGCGAAGCCGCAGTGGCCGATCTTGATGGATTCAGCAGAGTCGGGAGACATATGAAATGTACAGATGGGAGAGGTTGGAGAAAAGAGTGATCTGACCATCTGGCTAATCCCCCTGTTTAAGAATACTTATTAAGGCCCTCTCTTGTGGCCTTTGAGCTGTGTCACTGCTGGGTCAACAAGTGGCCTCACTGGCAACTCGCTCGCACAGTGGACAGACAAGCCTCAGTGTTCTGTTGTGGGTGATAATCTGCGTCCCGCTGGTTGGTGGAGGAGTTCGGTTTCAAAGGCTTGATTTATGGCTCGTGTAAATCGTGTTGTATCACAATCTGGAGTTATGGTTCCCACCCAGGGGGGTCGAGACCCTATTAAGGGGTTATGCTGACCTGTGACAAGATCTTACAAATAGACAAAGTTTCATTTTGAGGGCTCATAAGTAAAAAAAACACTGATGGAGAGCAACTAACACGGCTTAACGTCTGCTGAGAGATACTTTTCTATTCTTTGGAAGATGATTTTACGACTGAACAGCAATAAAATAATCCAAACATCACGGTAAACAATACAGGTCTGATCCATTCATTTCCTCTGGCTAATTGCCCAGCGTTTGAAGAAGGGAATTGTGTCATTATCTGGGTAAAACCAGAACAATTAGAGCACTTTTAATTCGATCTAAATTCCCTTAACTTCATCAGTTCATCTGGAAACTTGAAATCACATTATTGTGTCTTTTAAAATGCAGTTGCTCTTCAGATCTAATTACATGGCGGTGAGATGACAAGTGGACCCTCCTAACAACATTACAGTCTTTATAGGGTGCCGATCATGTCGTGACAGGAACAATTCATGGTATCTTTGTTTTACAAGACTTTTGGAAGAAAGTGGGTGCCGTGTGTTGGATGATTTGCTAAGCCAAGGCCGTACTGTACACGCTGCATCTAATGGCTTTCATCAGAGGAGCTGGGGGCGTGTCTTTGACTAATGCTTCAGATGATCTGACATCACTGGACATCTGTCCATAGCCAAATCTGTCTTGAAACAGGTTCGTATTGGTCACACCGTGTTAATCATCAGAGCGTGAAAAACTACATCCAGATTTTTTATTTGTGCATTCAAAATCAGTTTAGTGCCTGATAAGGGAAATAAGCTCACGGATCATTTAGCGCCCCCAGTGTGTGCTACTCCACGCGGCACAGCGTTTATAGATGTAGGAATGCTGAACATCAAGTTATAGTCTATAAGTAGCGGTGAGAAAGAGTCTGAGAAAAGATTTCAGCCGCTCCATGTGCATCATGACAGGCCTATATGCGGACCTTTGTTGTTACGCATGGTCGCTGTAATGGCAGTCATTTGCGAAGAGTTAGAAAAGTTACCAGACAGCGAGCAGCCCGTTGGGCTTATTTGTGGTAAGCTAACGAGCTAATGAGCTAATGAAGTCACTGAGGTTACCTGTTTGGCTTCCCCCAAAAACAATGTCCGTCTCTGCGTCTTTACTTCAGCTTTGTATGTGAACTTCAGTGCGTTGCAGCGTAAGACGAATCACCGCTGCTAATGGGCGCCGCCTAACAGAATTTAGTGCAGTTTCTCAGCACTTAACCTTATGTTAACAGAGAGCTATTATGTCCTCTTGAGCTCGGACATTTGCTTAATTGATCTGATTTGTCCACACATATGAAATGTCCACTTAGGTCTGGAGTGGACAGAATGTCTTGCGAGTTTAAGGTGAGGAACGGTGGGAAAAAGAGAGCTGAACTCCAGCGATCTATCCGCCGCGCTTCAGCTCTGCACGTCCTTTCATGTGCGCCCGCTCGCCAGCACATGTGCGACATGTACATATGTTTTTGTGTGTTATGCATTTAGTTGTTTTCCAGGCGTTGTCTGTACCAATTTATTTGTGTTTGCGCTCGCATGCGTGTTTGTGTTTTGCACACTCATGCCTCATCAACATCCCGTCTGAGGTCCCCATCTGGTTCGCTTTTAAAAAGAGGCTCGTGGAGCTGCGGCGGGCCGGGGCTTTGAGGCAGGGCCGGGCCAGCAGCGGTTCCTCCCCACTTACACATAAATCCACGGTGCGAGGCGCTCTGCCAGAAACAGTATAGACCAACCCTCGTGGCTACTTCCCAAACCACCCAAGCTCATACCCCACTTTCTCTCTTCTATTGCCCTTGAAATGGGGCCTGCTCTAAATATTATCTCCCCCTTTGCTTTATCCCTCCGTTTATCCCTAAGTCGGCAGGGAGAAGAAAGGAGCCGTGGGGTTGAGTCACTTTTTCCCCTCTCTTCTCCTCTCTCCAAAACCACAGGCAGCGGCAGCGGCTTCCTGGAGATGAGCGCTTTTGTCTGTTGTGCGACCGCTGCGGCTTTAGGCAGATCCTCCTCTGATGAGGTAATGCACAGGCTAGATGAGGAGGCAGAGTGAGAGAGGAGGGAGGAGGTGAAGGAGGAGAGCGGCCTCCGGATCTATATTTGAACCTTTTTCATTTATCCGGGGGGGAAAAGGTACTTTATGGGGACGCATGCTCCTCTTCAGCAGACACCCTGCTCCACATGGAGGCCGCTGCACAGATCCGCACCTACTCGGAGGTGACTGGTTATCAACTGGTGCCTGCTGGTCTTCTCCACTGACGCATCTGCAGGCGCTTTGATGAGTCAACAGCTGAGGGTGGAGAAATCATCATTCCTTTATGTTAAGATTTCCCCAAGGTGACGTTGTTTTCCAACTGTCAACCATTTTAATTAGAAGTGATTATATCCTTTTAGGGAATTATGTTAATTCGAGTGGGAAATGTGCGCTGTGGTGGAGGGGGAAACCACTGTTCGAGTCGCTCTCGGTGATTAGTCAATTGCCGGGATTTGATAGTCAAACTTCCAAAAACATTACAGTTGCCCTCAAACGTGCTGTTAAAGTAAAGTTGCTCACAAACATCTACTTGACTTGATGTGAGTGTGATAGAGCGGACAAATGTGAGGTGAAGCGAGAGCAAATGTGCTTCTTGAATAGTTACTTACGGTGAAACTTGACTCTGATAGTGATCAGTTCTGTTTCAATTCTTTTCCAGTAAAGAAAGTGTTAATTTGACTATAAACAAGACCACAAGACCATCTTTTGCAAAGCTGTAATTTTTGACGCACTTTTATTAGCGTCTAAGTCTTTCTGAATGCCAGACATCACATTGATTTCAATAATTTTGACAACCATACTGATACATGTACGAATCATTTTTCTACGTTAAATGATGGCGAGTCAGTCTGAGTGTTTTTTTTTACCTTTCTCCACGCCCAAAACGCTTTTTGATCTTTAGATCTTGTCACAAACTGTTGTGAGATGAAGATACTCTACATTTTCTAAAAGGAGTTATATGATTCTAAGACCAGTTTCCGCTCAGCTTTCACATTTGGCAATTAATTTATCTGCATGTGTTCACAGAAACGGACAGTCTCTCTCTCTCCACTTGTGTGCACTCACGTCTTTTCTTCTCATCTCTCCGCTGACAACTGTCTCGGACTTCTGGCCTCCTGTTTAGGAATGCCACCAGACTCGCTGACATTCGGGATAATTGCTTCCTGTTTTAACTGTCATGGGTTGTGGAGGTCAGAGGTCAGGGTCAATCTCAGCTGTTGTTCTCAGGGCACCAGGGGACACCACCTGGTCCTTAGATCATGGTGATGCAGCACATGGTTCTCACCTAACACCCTTTTTTACATTCTTCAACAAGCCATAGCTAGAAAGAAAATGGTAATTTTCAGCTGTCTGGCTTCTTTCAACACTTCATTAAAAAAACTGAGGGTTTTTTAAATAGCTCGTGTAGGTAGAAAGAAGGAAGGTCGCAACACAAAGCACCACCTCTCTGCAACATTGTTACTGCTGCACCGCTAACACCTGTTCCTGAAAGACTCGTGGCAGCTTCCCCTTCTGTGAGCGCTAACTTCCCGACCCTGAACTCAGCTCTACACCAAACAACAACATCGCATCCTCATAATTACAGCATTCTCATTACAGTAAAAATCCTGCATCTCATTTTAAAGCTGCCATCAGCCAAAATGAACTGGCCTTAATGGCTGCTGATTGCATTCCTAAACTGGCTAACCCCCGCCTCCTTTTTTTTAGCGATCTGATCGTTTAAGTACACGCGAGCATAATTGAGGTCTCTGCCTTGATTAGATTTGCACCAGCTTTTAACAAAGCCTGCTCGAACTTAATCCAATGAGGCCCATTGTGGGGAGAGCGGAGGGATGACATCGCTCCTGGTTAGCTTCAGAATCAACCGAGCCGTCGGGCAATTAGAGGGCTGCGCTGATAAAGAGGCCGGACAACTGAAACTAATGACACAACGTTTCTCAAAGCTCACAAGATAACAAGTGGACAATTGAGCAGTAATTCATAGCATGAATTCCCTTTTTGCTTTGTTAAGACACTGATCTTCTATTAGGGAAGGCTTAGAAATGTGAATTCTTTCCATGAATTTAAGTTCAATGGCAATTTTCTCTTAATAAACAAGAAGGCATGAAGCAACAACTGCACTGAAACCCCTCCACAGTGCTCCATCACTTCTCCTTTTGCCTGCACAACCAGGCGGTTTCACCAAATGGTGTATGAATGACAAGACAAGTCATTACAATGACATTCTTGCTTTTCTTGCCAAGTAATCCTGCGATGTAAATGCATATGTCGAATATGCATACATCAGAGCAAATGAGATTGAATAAAAATGTGAAAAAGGGAGCTAATGGTGGGTAGACATGTCAAACAGAGTGCATGTCCCAAAAGTACTGATGTTTGTGACTTGATTTCAATACTAATGTTAAAATACTTCTATTTATTTCAACCCCTACCGTGATGTTTCTCCTAAACTTAACTAAACGCGTCCGTTTAACAGTAACAACGTGGCGTAAAATAACACGACAAAAAGCCTAAAATATAACATCATGACACGCAGGAAGTCATTAAAAAGTGAATTTGATTTCCCATGAGATCAGGTTGGCTCAGAAAATGCACCTGAATTAGTCTTTGGATGACGCCGGCGGCGAGGCATTTCAGCGTGCTAACGGGCAGCCCAGCGGGTTCAGAGGTATCGGCTTGGGCTGCGGCCTCCAGTGACACCTGCCCGTCCATAATCACAGTTAGACTAAACCGCCTTCTGACCTGTGGCTGTTTGTCACACACTCAATCCCCTAATCTTCTCCTTTGTTCTCTGTCACTGTCAATTAGTCATGTACCAGCCAGAGGAAAGTGTGCGTGTGTGTGTGTGTGTGTGTGTGTGTGTGTGTGTGTGTGTGTGTGTGTGTGTGTGTGTGTGTGTGTGTGTGTGTGTGTGTGTGTGTGTGTGTGTGAGAGAGAGAGAGACATGCCTGTGCTTGAAGACTTTAATTACACTTACTGTTAACTGCTTTATGCGTTTTTGTGCCTGAGACTTTGGTTGCATTGTATTGAGTTTGCATAGGAATTAGAGCTGAAATCATTAGTTGATCGACCTCAAATTTAAAGGCAACTATTTTGAAAGTGGAATATTGTTGAAGGCGTGAAAAAAAAGTGCTCAAAAATAAATGTCCAGATTTTCAAATGTGAATGTGGACAAAACAAGCCATTTAAAGACGTCAGCTTGGGCTTTTGGAAGATGGGGCAGACCTTTTTTCACAAATTATAAACCAAATGATTATCCCAATATTTGAGAATATACGTAAACACTGTAACTTAAAAAATACTGGTGATTTTATTTTTTATTATTTTTGATTCACAGGGTTCACCCGTCTCTGTAAATTAAGAACGTCCTATGACCAAAAGGCTAATAAATCGTTTATGAAATCATAGTATTAACTCGAAAAGAAGGCAACATTTTTTATTTCTTTAAAAGCTGTTTGACATAATATGCTTATCTTTATGTCACTCTACAAGCACGTATATGTCACTAGACTTGGTCTAATTGACCTCTTCTCTGACCAGATCAGTGTCTAGATTAAGAACAGGAAGGATTTTGACTGAGACAAGACTCTCTCTCTCTCTCTCTCTCTCTCTCTCTCTCTCTCTCTCTCTCTCTCTCTCTCTCCTTCTCGTTCTTAACAATGAGATTTCACACTCACTATAAATAAGTAGGGCCTGAACAAGTTGGAGCTCACCTGTTCAAGCTGTAACTAATCCAAAACTATTTCTATAGTTCGCCTCAAGGTTCAATGATCCAGCTCCTTGAGGTGCCAGAGGATGAGCAGGCATGCTGGTATGTTGGAGACAAAGAAACAAATGGTTTTGGATGCAGGCCCAGTTTGTAAAAGGCCCGTTTTTTTTCAGAAAACAAAAGCTGTTGATTGCGGTTTCTCGATGTTTTTGCTTTGCGTTTCTGGTGTTAGTGTACTTTGTTGAACTCAATCATTTCAGCTTAGGCAGAACAGGAATGGCAGGTCAGGAAAATGGCGTATTGGCACACAATATTTCATAGCGCACTCGCACGAAAGAGCGTGTACGCCACCTTATCTGGGTCCTGTGTTTACAGGCGACTGTTGACAATAGCTGATATGCAGCGCGATAAATGCGCTTTGATTTACAGGGGGAAACAATGCTGTATTATGTGAGCCAGGGACACTTAAGACTGGAGTTACTGTGATGTGAACGCAAGCCAGATTTATGTGTGTGTGTGTGTGTGTGTGTGTGTGTGTGTGTGTGTGTGTGTGTGTGTGTGTGTATGTGTGTGTGTTCAAGAGGGCAAGCAGCTCCGGAGTATGTTTGTTAAAGCCTTTGGATGAGGCTCCAAAATGCTTGGCTCCCTTTCAAATCCTGGATCACTTGCTGATAATAGAGACAGATTTTTGATGCGGCTGCCAATTTGTCGTTCTTAAAAGATGCTCGTTTGCATAAGCAGTCAAAAGTGCTGCGTACAGGCATCGCTGAGGCGGAAATATACAAATGCAAATGATTTATCATCTGGATGCTATCAATTTAACCTACGGAGTCTTGCTCAATAATTAATGTCTATTGGCATATGACCCTATCAGCCATACAGTAAACAGCATGTCTCATAACTATGTATGAGATCTTGTAGTCAGCTAATATATGGCTGTAGAGCCCAGAGACAAGCCCTGGGTCTTAATAAATCAACCATATCTAATGAACCCCCTAATTGTGATTTACAGCCCAGTGCTGCGATGGAGAGACAAATGGCTGAAAAGAGAGAGAGAGAGAGGTAGAGAGAGAGAGAGAGAGAGCAGTCAGGAGACGAGAGTTGATCGTCCAGCGGAGCACATAGAAAAAAAAAAGAGGCTTTTTTAAAAAACGCTGCTCCCTTCAAGCAACTGTGAAATTCTTGCGTGAGTCTCACGAGAGGTTTGTTAAGATATGATACCTACTGCGATAAAAATCAGAACAGCTGGTCGAGGAATCGTTACAGTCACAGTTCAATCAAGAACAGAGACAGAGAGAGAGAGGGAGAGAGGATATTTTTACATTTACTTAAAGCCACAGATGGTACATTTTTTGAAAATAACTTTTTGTCTTATTTGATCAAACTGTCACTATGTCCTGACTGTAGTGCTTGAGACAAACTGTCCGTCTGTTAGAAAACAATCAGCTTCCTCTTTGTGCTCCTCATTGAAAAATTGAGATTCCACCACGGCAAAAGAAAAACAACCAATCAGAGCCGAGGCAGCTCTGATCAAATATCAATCAGGATCATGTTTCTGCTTTGCCTTTTTTTCATCTCAAATGTTAATGTATATTTTGGTTACTGTTTGGCTGTAAAGAAGGAAGGTTTGTGACCCGGCAGCCATGTTGAAGTTGATGTAGGTATACATCATTTTTGGCACGGATTATCTGTCTCATGTACTACTGTCAGGATATTGTGACAGTTTCAGCGAATAACAAAATATATATAGTTCCCCACTGTAATTTTGAAGTAGTAATCTACCCTCCCAGGTTCTTTTTTTTCAAATTTGTCATTTATACTTTGTGGTGATTTTGGTCGAAGCAGTGGTCTGACGTACGTGACTTTGGTTGTCGTTGATGTTTCAGTTTCTCTTAACAATTCTCCTCCTATTTATTCCAGACTAACTGAAAACATGCGGCATATTGCTTCTGAGCCAGATAATTACTTTCATAAAAGACCTCAGTCCCTCAGAACAACAAATGTAAAAGCTTAAATGAACCATCTGTACAATAGAATCACTACTGTTCTTAATGCCACTGTGTTATTGTAATTGATGAAACTAAGCAGCAACATATTATTGATTCCTGATGCATAAAAGAAATAGCAGACTCTGCACGCTTGACGTCACACATGTTGCTGAACAATCCCACCTGAGTCTTATATATCTGCCCGGCTTAAGTCCATGTGAATAACGGCCCGCTGGTGATTGGCTAGGTTAATACCCTGCATGGTTTGAAGTGAGGCCTTGTGCACCGTGAACAATGTATATATTCGCTGTGGGTTGGTAAAGGACAATGGATACCTTGTGTAGTAGCTCTGACCTCGCGGCACACACTCACACCTTCTCTACTCTCAAGAATGTGACTGTGTGCATGTGTTTTTACATCTTGCTTGTGTTCATATTCCAGAGCGTGACTTATTGGTTTTCCTCGCCGGTTTTTTTCTCAGCTAACATGAACAGACCATGGAACTGCCTCTTCAACATTTCTACCCTACATGTGTCTATGTATGTCGGCCACTGGTCCATGGTATCAGATGTATCTATCACCCATGACTGTTTCAAATCATGTAGCCTGTTTCCCATAGTACACATAGACCCTGTTCCCACCAGAATTAGGGCTTATATGCAGCTTTTTTTCCCTTTTCTTTCATCGGAAATCCGCTAAAAATAGTCAAAAGAGTCCTTTCCAATTGTGAATATGCCGTGGCACTGGCCTTTCTGGGGTTTTTTTACCCTCGTGAGCCACTTTCAATGGAACCAGGGTCAGTAAACAGTTAAAATGTAGGGATGGTTACTTTTGTTTTTCTTTTTTTTAATCTGCTACTTATTCAGTTTCCTTGTCAGACACTCAAATCGGAGTTGCTGATTGTTGGAATAGTGGAAAGACTAATAAAGATGGTTTTAATGAGTTGAATTAGGTGCGTTTAAATTATTAGCAAGGTCAAATTACTGTTATCTGACTGGAGTCTGGTGGGATTCATGTGAGGTTTAAAAGTCTTGTACGTTAATGAATTATGATAATTGTCCAAGTCCCTTTTGATTTTATTTATTATATATTCACTTGTACACACGTCACATAGCTCATAGTCCACCTGTGCGTCCATGTTTCCATCACTGCCGATCAGCGCTGGAGCCGATAAATACCTGTGAAAACTTCAGAGTCATTTGTCCCGGGAATGAATGCCAAATGCTACCTTTCCCACTTAAGACAAAAGCCAGATGTTAGTGGGTGTTTTTTTATTTTCATTTTTTGGGAAAGGGGCTGTGTACAGCTAAACACACACTCTGTAACAAGTGGCTGCAGCCACACCAGGGGACACGGGATTGGAAAGGAAAGGATTAGTCTGGATTGTGACAGCTCGAAATGCCGGGGGACATTGACATGCCTCCAACCGCCAAACCAGACAACTGCTCCTGGAGAGGAGAAGAAGTTTTCATGGTGCTCCACTGCTGGTTCAGCATTACTTCCCTCACTTCTCCTCTACCTTCTTTACACTGCGATCTCATCTTGTTATGTAGATTAAAAAGATATATTGTGCAACTCAATTTCCTGTTTTACAATCTTGGGGATTTATTAGACTTTGTCGTCAAGAGTTGATGAGAGGAAATTCAGTAAGAAATGAAACTTAAAGCTGCAAAATTAGAATTTCAGGGCATTTATCTATGATTTAGGGATTGCCTCCACATGGTTCTCAGCATGGCGAAGGCTGAGCTTGTGGCTAGCAGCTAACAGTGTTTACAGCATGAACATTGCGAACAACAGGACGGCGTTTTTAGCGGTAACCCGCTGTACGATCGCAGTGCAGAGCAGCGGCGATCAGCTAGCCAGTTAGGCTCACAAACTGGACTCACGTGCACTAACATGCATTGGAGGCCGGACTTACATGTAAACAAAGCACAGAGAAGCTCTGATTACAACACACACAACGAGGGAAGGTGACTTTATCTGCTGCTCGGGTTGCCATTACTTTATAAAGTATATCCTTACAGAAGCAAATAGTTGTTTACTGGTATATTAATGCTCTGATTTTGGATTTAGCAGCTTCAAATTACGTAAAGTATACAGTACTTCATCATTACCAGAATCAGGTCTTCTTGAGTTTTTTATTCTTTGATGTTTTGGAGACTGTGGATTGCAATTTTTCGAGTTCTGATTTATTATGTTTTTTATTGCGTTTTCCTTGTTGCAGTCACCAGTTATGTTTGTTTTATTGTCAGGTCTTGCCTCAGTTGTTTAATCACAAAATTACACTGAAATGGGAAAATATTTTGAAAAAATGCCTAAAAACAGCACTAGTCATTTATCAAAGCTAGTTGGAAGAGAAAGTCAGGCATAAAACAACTGCCTGTGTTACCAAATATTTATTTTAATAATTCATTTACCAGGGACAGTGCACATTAATCATCATTTTAGGACGCCAGAATAATCTAATCAGCTAATTTTCATCTGTAGTCTTTACGTTATTTTATATAATTGTTTAAATTTAAGAATGTCAGTTTATGGTGTTGCAATCACCCTCAGAACTTGTGGATACGAGTGTCACAACGTCTGATGTGTTAAAAAAATGTAATTGCATTCCTACACAGCTCTACTCTTTCCCTTGACATGTCTGTATATGTGACATAGTTATACACTGCCAGAAAGAGTATCAATTAAATCCTGTGTTATGAGCAAAGATGACTTGTTAGAACCATCTGTACACATTACGCATTCAGGCCGGTCAATAATTGAATATAAATATGTTGTTTTGCGACCGACTGGAAGTAGCATGCCTCTGAATAATGCAGCTAACAAAGCTGAGGAAATCCTCAAAGCTCTTTCTGAGATAGGGAACAAAGCTCATTGTCAGAGGATAGAGAGGCAACTGGGATTACAATGGGGGCATCCAGTGAAACGACTTGTCAGTCCTAATCTGGGATTAGCAGGCTTTCGCGCCTCCTGGGCGCTCTAAAAGCCACCTGTTTGGACACCCCTGCAGATGATGTTACTCTCAGGAGCTCCTTGTTTGATTGTACTTCTTTTGTTTACATCAAAGTTTTAAACGGGCTTGTTTTTCAATTATGAGGATACAGTTATATATTCACCAATGTAGTTCCATTCATGTGAATTTGCTAAATTATAAGGTATGTATTCGTAAATTCAGTCCACCATATCCGTGTAGCTACTGTCATTATTATTTTGTTCTTTGAGATCGCAGTGATTTTTATTCTAAGTAAGAATATGTGCATGTTCTGTGATGCCATTGCTTTTTATTGTCAAATCAACAACTGAAACTAATTAACAATCAACATAATTGATATCCACTTTTGTGATTCTAGAGAGACTTTGTCCCTCAGTCCCATCATGTCCTCTTAGCTCAACAAACTGAATTATAAATGAACCGCGGATGGACAACTGAAGTAAATTAACAACATTAAAAAAACAGTACAGTACACTTGGATGTCTGATGATTGTTCTTAGCTGCGGTGAGACCTTTGAGTCTTGTAATGACTTATTGAAGCTCACTTTTTTTTTCTGCTGCTAGCCTCAGGGCTAATGCAATTACTCTAGAAAATGTGTGAGGGCAGCTGTCGTATTGCCACGGGCTTCTATCATGACTTTCTACTGTTGATGTCACCCTGAAATAGACTTAACTGTCAATGATACTTCTGAAACTTAACCCTTTGGAAAATGGACCCGCTTTGATTGCTTAATCTGCTTAATTTCTTTGATTTAAAGCACTGTAAATATATTTGCGTTCCTTTCGGTGCTTTAGAAAAAAATATCTTGTTGCATCTTCTTTTTGAAAAAATATTGGGCAAGATGTTTTTGTATACAGATGGACGATTTCAAACACAGTTAATGTCATTCATCCTTGGACAAAGGGCATTTCTATTCTTAAGATAATTGGATTTTCCCTTGTTTACAGCTTCTGTCATCTGTATGGGAAGGTTGAAGCAAGGCTTAAAACTTGTGTAACAAGCTTATTTGCGCATCACAGTCGCATTATGTTCGAGGTCAAAGGTAACCGGTGTAATAATTAGGATAGTGGCTTGAAGTGAGAGGACATGCGGTGGTTTGGTGCTGCCGATAAACAGAGTATTAGCTCCGGTAAGTCAGGTGTTTGTCCAATTGTAGGCTGTTTGTGCTTTAAGCTGATAAAGATCAGAGGTAAAAAGAGGTGAAGTGAAAGAGAGATGATAGAAGGAGTGATAACAGAGTGGGTGTTGTTATGGAGACTTAAAAGAAGAATGTAAATGCACACAAATTTATGTTGACTGGGCGTCAGGATCATCATTGGTGGAATTAATGAAATATTTTACTACATAATACAGTTGTTACTCTATAATGGTTCCTTATCCTCAAACATTTCCAAGTTTTTAATTCACTTGTGTTTCTGGCCAAGGTTTAGCAGTAATCTATACGTAGTGTCGAAATTGCACCATTAAGTGAACACAGATCTCTTGTACTGTCGAGCCATCACTTTCTGATGGCTTTAATACCCTTTCTCATATCATAGCTATATAGTATTTTGAAACAGCTTCTGATTGGTTCAGGTACTGTTGTGTCCACCTCTAGCAGATCAACATAAATGTGGCGTTCCTCAGGGTTCTATTCTTGGTCCTCTTCTATTTTTACTAGTTCTCATTCCTACATGAAAGCTCTGGGTGAAGTTATTCCACTTTTTTTATTTCTGTTAATTGTTATACAGAGGATATAAAAATATATCTGTTCATAAATCCATGACAACTTGGGCCTCAAGCGAATAGAGTGCATATTAAGAAGGATATATTCTGATTTAGTATATTTTGCAAACAGCAGGCTAAAAGTTGTCAGGTGGTTTTTGACCGTGATTTGAATTTTTCTTAGAAGTTTAGCAAAATTACAAAATGTCTAACAGAGTCTGAAATGTCCAGACCACCGTTCAGTAGAATTCTCTAAATAACTTCAAAATGCTTTCAAAAGGCAAAAGCAACTTCATCTTTCTTTAACTATCTAGAATTGTTTTTGTTTAATATATACAGTACATTTCTAAGTACTGAACGAAGTCTGCTGTTTTATGGGCATATTTTATCTGTTTATATAATGGCAAAGCTACCTGGACAATATGCTCTACTTTAAGGATCAACAGACAAAATGTTCACACTGGCCAGGTCTTCTAACTACCTTGGGCGTGAGTTAGTAGACAAACAGTCCTTTTGAGCCACCGAGTGTTGACTTTGGTCTTCAATGATTTCTTCAATGGTTTACTCTGTATGGTTGCCATGAAGTAGATAAATGCATATGTGTACTGTATTTGTGTTAGCTAGGGGTGTGTTCGCGTGCCAGGAAAAATAACAAGCACAAGGCAGGGTGTTGGTCAATAAGGGCCCTTCTGGATTTCTTGGGGTCTGCGGTTTTGGTCCGGGTCCCTGAACACAGAGACCCGGCATAGTGATGTGTGTTTACGCCCACTGTACAAACGACGCATTCATCATTTCTTTGAGTGTTCCATCATTGGTTTTGATTGAGATTTTCCATCAGCAGGACTAATGGAGACGTTAAAACCCCATGTTTACTCCAGGTGTCCATATGTTGAGAGACAAAATCCTTTAATTGCACTGTTTGTGAGTATTGAAATACTCTGCAGACATTGGATACAGTGAATGTCTCCCCACATTTCCCTCCATGGAAAAGATAGGAAATATGTTTTTGGCAAATTTATATTTTAAGAGATTCATTTGAAAAACAAATAATTTCAAGGACTTTTTGGAACTATTTGTACCCAAGTATTGTTTGATACCAAGTTTGACGGCAACATCACCAAACTGATTACCATGGAAATCAATGAGCCATTAACAAATCAGCTAATAAACACCATCTTTGGTGCCATCTTTCTATGGGATCTAGTGCAATGTGGCTGTACCACTGACTCGAACCACCCCATACACCCTCTCACTACACACTTCCACTCCGTTTGTGCATTCTCGTAGAAATTTCGCCATTTGATGCCATCCCAAACCATTTAACGGGGAGTAAAAGTGGGCTACATACCCCTCCAACAGAGAGTCTACATCAATGCCGACTTACTGGCCGTGTGCAACAGAGTTTTTTTGTTCGTCATGGATTGCGCTCTGTACAAATATAAGTTCAGTAAAACTACCTGTACAAACTGCTAAAACTCAGATAGACTTCTAGTCTAGAGAACGATAGACATCTTCATTTGATTGTAAAATGTTGTATATTTCGAGTTAAGAATCGAGAAAATGTTTACAAAAAAGATTTTTTTAGTTTCTCTCAATATTGCATATTCTTTCTATTCTAAAGCCTTTAAAATATTTTTGTTGTTTCTATTTATTCTATTTCTTGTTTTTGCACCAAAACACCAAAGCTAATTCCATGTATATGAAAACCTACTTGGCAATAAACCTAGGCTTATTTTATGTGGAGTGATTGGAATGAGTCTTCCACCTCCCTGCCCACACTGTTAATTATGTAGCTTATTATTAGTGCTGCGTATAATAGTTGGCGCTTGATATGAAACCATGGTTACGAAACATTACGACAGTTCCTGTTTCCACCAGAGAGAAGGAAGTTCGTCCCAAAGCAGGCAGCTGTATTTATACCTTTCACAGTCAGAGTGAGAGTGGAGGAGGGTCCGGATCGAGAAAGGTCCCTACTGTGAGGAGTGTCTGCACTGCAACTGCAACTGCCAGGCATCATGTGTCAATCAAACTGTGTGGGCGGTACAGTGATATCTTTTTCTTCTGATCTAGAGTCTTGTTCTATGTCTGGTCACTGATGGTGATTGATAGGGGTGAACCAAACAGATTAAAATTGTTATCAACCACTTTATTACATTATGTTTAGATTTTTTTATAAAAAAAACCAAATGTGAATGTCCACGGCTAATTCAGTGACAGGTCTAAACAGAATAATATGTTTTTTTCACTTTACAACTGCTATATATTCTTACTGTTGTAGAATGAAATCCCTCAGCTCAAGCCCGGCCCGACTGCTGCCTCTGTCCGTCACCTCTGAGTACCTTGTGGTTCTAAAAAGTTCCTAACGAGGTCAATACGTAGAACTCTTAAGTGTAACATAATGACTTCTGTTTACCTGAGAATTCAGTTGTGATGGATGATTGACGTAGATGCTATTTTAACCCGATCGCAGCATACGCCTTCTGCTTACCTCCCTTCATTGTTTCACTTAAGTCATGAAAAGGTCAGCGAGGAACTGCAGTCAAAAGCGGTAAGAACAAAGTAGTCAAGACCAAACCGAGACCAAGTCATGACAAAGACCAGGTGTATTGAGACTGAGAAGGACTTTGAGGGGTTGAGACTAAGTTAAGACCAGGACCAGGCCAGTGCAAGTCCCACATTGCATCAAACACTTGCAAACATGCAAACCATAGACAATGTTCAAATTGATCTGAAAGAATCCTGATTCCATAAAAACACCCACCGAAAACACATATATACATGTGTGTAGGTATATATGCGTGTGTGTTTGCATAAATGAACCATGACTGATGTTTTGATAAAATAATGAAAAGGCATTTCAGAGAATTTCCCTCTGTTTTCTAAGAGCAATCACAGGAACAATGTTTAAAAAACGATTCAGACAATGCACAGGCAGTTTTAGTGATATCCTCGTAGTTGACCTGGTCTTGAAATAAAATCCAGAGTCTACTGGAAGTTCTTTGTCAAGACCGTGTTAAGATGCGGTCAACTCCCGTACAAGACCGAGACCAGGTCCACGATGTTGAGCACTACAGCACAGCGCAGCTACTTGTTGGCTCTGCTGGATACAGAGCTGCCTCTTTCAGTGAAATCCATGTTTAACCGGTTGGAATTGCTTTTCTGGGCTGGGGTTTGGGGGGGTAACTGGTGTTGCCATTGAACATTTCTATTTCGGGCGAAAGAGCCGGGACGAGGGAATCTCTGGGAGAAAACAGGGCAGCGTGTGTGTGTGTTCACATTCCACATGTCTGACCTATGACAGTGTCCTCTGTGTGCAGCACTCCGCGATGATCTAATGAGAGTCCAGACAGACCCAAGATTTAGGAGCTGTTAACACACAAGACCAATTCTCTTTTTTTTCATTTATTTATCCAGGAAAAGTAACTTAAGCACACGTGTTCTTTTAAAGCAATGTCCTGCTCCTCAGTCACACCTGGGACCTGCCTGGTACAAACACAGACTTTTACTGATGGCCATCATTCTTCAGTTTTGAAAGGCGTGAGCATTTAGGAGGCAGGGGGTCTAATGATAGACGCTAACAAGTTGCATTGTGGGTAGGTGTAGGATTCCACCTTTCTTGTAGCTCGACCTTTTCAAGAGACTAAAAGTCAGGATTTATCGGCACCTTGTGCTCAGAATTTATTTTTAAATCGGCCTCTTGTGAGTTCCTCAACGTTATGAGAGTGCAAAACAAAATCGCTGGAGTATCACTTTTAAAAGTTAATTTATGTTTATTACAGCTTGGATCATATTTTCTATAGGTGTGACCATCATTTTAGTATGTTGATAGCTTTGTCCTCAGAAAGTAATTGAAAGGAACTTGGCAACAAAAAAGATATTGGTGATTCAGCTTGTGTTGACTGTTCTTTTTTTTTTACAACCTTCAGTTTCTTTTTGCTTTTCTGCCACCTTATTTTCATGTTGGGATTGTCCAACTAACAAACAACTTCAAGGAAAATCCTCAGTTTTCCTTCTCCCCTTGTTTTTTCTTTTCTCCTCTCCTTTTTTTTTGTCCCTCGTTCTCTTTGGTATTTCCCACTTCCTCCGTTCTATCCAGCTGGGACGGCTGGAGATTTTACACCCAATTGGTCGAGTTGAAGGCCTTTGTCGGAGCCCTTCTCTCGCTCTATAAGTGGCAGAAGGGACCTGGGCTGTGAATGGCGCTTTGTGTACTGTTTTTCTAAGAGGGGGCCCTCTCTCTCCCGCTCTCATCTGTCACAGGTCCCTCTCCGTCCACGCTCCACAATGCCTGATTGTTTCTGCCAAGTCGCCAGGTTCCAGGCCAGATCTGAACGACGCTTTCCTGCCAAATTCCGACCCCGGTTTTCGTTTTTCCTTCCACTCACAAAGGGATTCTAAGTTACTGTCCACGTTTTAGAAGGAGACTTAGCTAGCTGTCCACCAGCAACAGTTTGTTTGCTGAATGTGTCTCTGAGCTAAAGGCTGTGAGAATGTCCAAAGGCAACAAAGGAGGAAAGGGAACTTTTAACCAAAATGCTCAAAGAGAACAGTAAGTAACATTGCTGAGCAGACCTTCGTTGTGATTATTGATTACATTAGGTGTCTTATCAACTGAGATGTTAACCCTACTCATGGAAAGATCTTCCCAAACTGTCTTCACACTCAAACAATGCATGAGGACAAAAAAATGAAAGCTCTTTGCTCAACAGTGGGTGCTCTGTTTAGTTTTCAAACAGGCAATCTCACCAGTATCACTTTCCAAGACATATTTCCGATCGGAGAACTGCTTTCAGGGGAATAAGTTGATGTTTTTCTAGATGGCTGACAATATAAAAAGGGCTTTTCGGAGAGCCTCGAGGCGATGCGTGTGTGAAAAATGAATTTCCTTTTTCAGCTATCAGTGAAACATTATCGTCATATTACTGTTTCCTGAGAGTGTTTCCGTTTAGCCAAACTCATTCTCTTTTTGGTCTCGTTGGGAAAAGGTTGCTTCTTCAGCTGTAATCACTCAATTTCTTCCTACGTCTCAGTAGGGAGGGACCTGATGATGGCATGCATAAGAGCTGTGGTCAGAGGGAAAACCACACCTCCGAAACATTTTGACATTTGAGACAAATAAAAGCTTATTTTCTCATAATGTGCATGCAACTTTTTATTTTTAGTGCAGTGTTATCCTATAAAAGGCTGTTGGAACGAACAATCTGAATTGGAAACACAAAAAGTATTGATGGCCGACATCCCAAAAAATACAGCACAGCTCTCTGTTTTTCTCTAAGACATGACAGGAGCAGCTTCAGGCTGTTCGCAACATACAAATGGGCCTGATAGGAGTTCCTCTTCTTATTATTGTGTTGATATACTGTTTGATGTCGCACAGCACGCAGCAATCCATAATGATTATACCTGATGTTTGGTTCTTTATTGTTGTTTAAGTAATTTTTCCAGTCTTTTCTCTACTTACGAAAATAAATATGCTGTAATTTGCAGATATCACACAAAATCATTTGGTATGTTAGGATTACATTTTTCGTAAAATACCATAAAAAACACTTTGGCATCCGTTCTGTTGAGCAAAAAGTTTTTTTTTATATTAGGTATGTTCCAAAATGATTAGCATGAAGAAGTCTTTTTGTGTTTATTTGCATTACCATTACAAATGTGTGTTAACTTTATGCCCATAAATTTACAACTTCAGTTATCAACAAATATACGAACAGTGAAGAGAAATGATAAAACTAGCTGTGTTTTAGTTAAACCATACATGCTGTATTAAAAACAAATCCTCACCATTCACCCTAAATCTAACAAATGATGTGACCAAAAAGAACAAACTACAGCGCCTCCTAAAATCATTCCACAGCAATGAATGGGCAGAGCTTAACCTTTGCCGTGTTAGTTAAACAACAGAGTCATCTAAACACTAGTAATGTGATTCTTTGCCGGATGACGGGTGCATGATGTATACTGTTTTCCCGCCCCGACCAATGACAAGTAGACCTTGCACCATGCTTACCAACAAACCCCCGTACTGTTGCATGATGATACCATATCCGTGGCAGCGAGTTATGGGGCTGGGCATTCCTGGCCATATGAGACACCAGTTCCAAGAAACTTAGTCTTAAGTGCCGCCATAAACACAGCACCAGCAATATTGTCAGCTAAATATAGGCCCTCCTCCGCCTTTTCCCCCTCGGCTCCCCATCAGCTCCCTCATCGCTCCAGTGTGGACTGCAGGAGTTGATCGTGGATTATTCATTTGTTGTTTGCTGGTTGTCTGGGGGTCTTATGATCTCATGCACTCATACCGCCGTGTAAAACAACGGAGGCCTGGAGAAATGTAAACCTCAGGCTGACAGCTGACGCTATACCAATTTGTCAAATCAGGCATTAGGTGGAGCTTGGCACCAGTGGAAAATAAGACTTTGAGAAACTGAAAATGACTATTTACCATTTGTTATCATTCCCAAGACTGGGTTTACTAGCTGATGCAGTGTTGGTAGTAGATTCTGAAACTCTGACAGTAATATGTCCTTTGTAATGATGCACTCTCTTCTCCAGCTAGTCGTTAACTTCATCGCTAACTGCAGGTAGCACACAGTGGGGTTTTAGAGCTTCTTAGCTGAAAAACAGCTGCCTGCTGCGTCTGAAAATGCAACTTGAAGGTGTATAAATAGCACAACATTTTAAGGACATTTTCCCGTGTCATGACAATGCACTTTGGTGCGAACAGATGAATCACAAGTAGTTTAAAAGTGCTGTGAGTGGTCGGAAGAATAGAAAAGCGCTTTACAAGTACAAGTCCATTTACCATTTGAGGCTTTTTGCGTGTCCTTTTATGCCAAGCCGTTACCAGGATACGGCTGCAGATGGGTCTAGGAAATATAATAGGATAAACATCATGGTTGGGCTTAAAATAGGTAGGTTAACTAAGTCAAATGTAAACACGGTAATGTACAGAAAACGCATCAAAAACATCACTAAAGTAACATTAAAATAACTAAACAACACTTTGGGACACACTAACAGAGGTCTCCCTGTTGAAAGTCCTATGAATGTTTGACCCACTCTTAAGTCCTTCTCACTTTTTATACTTTCACTATATAATTAAATGTTCTTTTCAGTTCCCACCAAGTTACCTAAACTGCATTTGGGTAAATTAGTATTAATAATAATCCACCGTATGCATTTACGTTGCAGTCCATAGAGACTACATGACACATATGAAGAAAGAATGGCTTTGTCATTGCACGTTCAATGATTTACAAATTGTCATTTATAAACCATTTGGTGAGACTGGGCTGGACGGTGATAAGAGTGAATCAATAGTGAAATTTGATTCAAGATGCTTAAACATTCCTTGATGAGTGATGATTATCCGTGGGTTTGTCCTCACCAGCTTACGTTTTCGATTAGTCATTTGATCCATTGTTCGTGTAAAAATATTGATTATCAGCAGCTTGAATATTTAGCCTGTGTTCTCATCTGGACTGACTTACAGTGAGGTAATGGTGGAATAATCTTCAATTCCCTTATTGTCATCTTTGGAAACAGTGTAGCGTGCAAAGGTCAGAATTGTAGTGATCCAGAGAGCCTGCAAAGATGATGTGAGAAAAGAGAAAGAAAAATGTGAAGAATGAATGAGAGAAAATACTCTTTAGGGTAAATTAGGCAGCCGGTTTCCAAACGGCAGTAGAAAGTGATTGAGTAAGTTACGATGGTGTCAGAGTTGAGCGAGTCTCAGTTTCCGTGCGGCGACACTATCCAGCAGCCCTCCTCTGATTTAACCTGCATAACAGAGCCACTGGAAGCTGACACAAGTAGTAAAAGATGTCATGGACTGAACGTCATGACCCTGGGAGTCCCGTTACGATAGTCAGACCCACATGGAAATGAGCTCTTTCACATAACACACTTAAGAACCAGATGCATATGTTCGGATCTACGCTTGCATGCGCTTTATTCATATTTTTGTCTCACATTTTCTCCATCTATCCATCCTCTTCCTCTCGTTCTATCTCGCATTGTCGTGTGGTTTCAGTCTTTTATCTCACTCTTATCAACTCCCTGTGTAAACGATTTTGCTGCCGCCTCGCACAGACACACACACACACACACACACACACACACACACACACACACACACACACGCACTGCGGTCGATCACTCTTTTTCTACAGACATATGACTCAGGGTCAGATTTACGTTTAAGGGCACCCAGGAGGCTGCATATTTCAGAGATGGACAGCCCGCTGTGATTTACCGACCGCTAACACACAAGTGGCAATCTGTTTCACTTAGCAGAAGCTGTGTGTGTGTGTGTGTGTGCGAGTGACTGGTGTTTTCAGGGGTAAAAACAATTTTGTGACAGTCTGACGCCCCTTTCTGCTGGAATTTACATTGTCAGTTATCACGTAGTAATTTGGTGTGGGTGTATGTGTTGGCCTCTGTGGAATTGTTTCAGTGTTTGTGTGTGTTCAGTAACTTAAATGCACCATTTAGCCACTGAAGGACAAAAAAAAGATGCGGAAAACCCTTTAAAGTGAGCTTGTGTTTAGATTTAGAATAAGAATTTAGGGCTACAGGAGAGGAGGGTTGAGGTAATAAATGCGGTCAATAAAAGTACTCATAAGTATAGGGCAACAAAGGGAAGTCATTACAGTAAATGATGTATTAGTCTAATGACTCTCCCAGCCCGAGGCTTTCATTTATAAAAAAGAGAGATCTTTCCACTGAATTGCAGCAGCACAGCGTCTGCTTTTTTTTTTTTTTTTACAGCTCTGAGGTGATGAGTGGCCTTGATGCTGCTTAAAAGATTAATAGATTATCCCCATGGCAGTGAGTGCTTAATGTGATGTGCATGTGTGTGTGTGTGTGTGTGTGTGTGTGTGTGTGTGTGTGTGTGTGTGTGCGTGGATGAATGTTTCGCAGTCATTGTAAATTTCTCAGATTGCGATAAAAGCCCAAAAATATGATATGTACTTTAATTTGCTTGTTTGTGAGTAAGCTGTAGTTACATCTTTAGCATCCACTTGTCTGCATTTTGAATAAAGATGTGGTTCTGAATCAGTTATTCAAATGCATGGTTCAGAAATCTCAAACAATCTTTCTTTTTGTGGCTTAGATGTGCTGCCTGTGGTGGATACATTCTTTATTACACACATTATTTGAAAAGCTCGAAATAGAGCAAACAGCACATTTTGGTAGAGACATATTTGAAGTGTTTATGTTGACATTTTATTTTTCATTTTTCCACATTAAAAGTTCCACAACAACCTCACCAATGTTTCCAAGAAGCTTTTGTTCACAGTCTTGCTCGTGATACATTTCTCTCTCAATCGATATGAGATCAGCGGCACGAGTTTAGACCTTCAGCCGCTCACTTGCACTTTCCTCTCCTCTCCTTTCCTCTCCTCCTCTCTTTTTATCTCCTCTTGTCTCCTCTCCTCTTCACTAATTGACTTTACCATCCTCTCCTCTCTTTTCCTTTCCTCTCCTTTCTTCCTCTCTTTTTATCTCCTCTCCAAACCAAAACTTCCGCTCTCCTCTCCTTTCCTCCCCTCCCCTTTACTCTTCTCTTCTTTCTTTCTCCCTTTTCTTTATTTCCTTTTCCTCTCTTCCTCTCCTATCCTCTCCCCCGCTCTCATTTTCCTCTCCTCTTCTCTTCTCTCCTCCCCTTTACTCTTTTCTCCATCTCTTTCCTTCTCCTCTCCTATCCTCCCCTTCCCTCCACCTCTCCTCTCCTTTTTCTCTCCTTTCTTCCTCTCTCTCCTCTCCTCTCCCCCTCTCTCCTCTCCTCTCCACCTAAACTAACCTAAAACAACGTACGGTAATGCACAAGTCTAAACTTTGCCATCAAAATTTAAACCACCTCCTCTCCTCCTCCACAGAATGATGTCTTCCATGCGAGCAACGCCTCCCTTCCACCCACCGTCTGAGGAGGAGGAAGCGATGGGTCAGGACACCGCGGCCTGGGCCGGCGACGAGCGAGAGGGCCCGAAGGAGACGCCGTCTCCCTCTTCCCATGACAGACCCCACCCGGACGAGCTGCAGCCAATCAGGGAGAAGCGGACGGAGGCCGAGTGGGAGAACTTGGTGCCTGCTGCGATGGTGAGATGTGAATTACGCACAGAGCTGAGAAATTGACCATATCTTATCTTGAGATATATGTTGCCGTAACTCAAATCAATAAAACGAATGAGGTGAGTGTGTGTACATAGTGTACACACTCAAGGAGAGCGGCTCATAAAACACTGATGAAATACATGCAGAGGTTCACAGGGTGTGCAAATTCTCATGCATAATGATGATTGTGCACAATCGAATGCACACACACGTTGAACGCATGTATACTCATACACACACACACACACACACACACACACACACACACACACACACACACACACACACACACACACACACACACACACACACACACCAGTGGTCCTCGCTGGTCTGTGTGCTGCAGGCAGTGCTGTAGGCAGCCCAGTGAGGCTTCTCCTCTAGAGAATTATAGCCCTTGGTTCTTCTCATCTCCACCTCCTGTTTTCGTGTGTGTGTGTGTGTGTGTGTGTGTGTGTGTGTGTGTGTGTGTGTGTGTGTGTGTGTGTGTGTGTGTGTGTGTTGGAGAGTGTGTATGTATGTGTTGAAGTGTTAGTTACTTGGCTTCAGGTTCTGTTGGTCCCTGATGGAAGAGGCGTGTTTGACTTCAGCCTCTGAGGAAAGTGGAAAGTTCTGAGAATAAAGTTTCCTTCGGTATCAATGTTGTGGCAGAATACATTTATAATTCCCCAAAGCAGAAGTCCTGTTCATACTTCTGATTCAACTTAAACATCATTTTATTTTCTGTTGTTATCTTGAGAATATAATTCGTTATATTTAACTTTTCTCAGTGCATAGTAAGAACTTTAAAGGCAATTAGATATTATTAAACTTGACTTTCAGTTCAAAGTGGCCTTGAGGGCAAAATGAGGGCAAAATGTTCTTAATACTTTAAGCTTGTCAAATTTTCACACACTTCTGAATCTCCTCATGTGTAACCACAGGACTCTGATAAGATGATTAGAAGTGTTTCTAGTTTGTTCTGAGTTAGATAAAAATAAAGAAAAGGAGAAAAAAAGTCACCGGCACATGAAGGCTTCTGCAAAGGACTCATGCGGTCAGGGCTTTTTAATATATTTCTAAGAAATAAACTTAATTATAATGCTATACACAATTATTTTCTGTTTGTCAACTAACCCTTGAACTATAAATGAAATAAAGGAAACAAGGAAAACTGTGTGCAAAAGAATGTCTAGCTTTCTTAACAAAAAGGGCAAAAAGTTAGAGGGGGAGTTGGTGCTTCCTCACATTGGCGAGAAAGAGTAAAAGACTGTTCAAAAAAGTTTTCAAGAGAGTTAAGCACACAAAATATCATTGAATGAATAACAATAACATGGAAGATGGACAAGCCGAGGACAGAAAACACCGCCCTGCTTTAGTATTTAGCTAATATCTTGCCAGTGTATAGTTCATTGGGCAATAAGTGAAGGCCAGTTTATTTCTTTTTTATCTCATTTTTACAGATTTCTCTGAAATGTGTCCTGCTTTACAAAAGTCCCAAATGTGAAGAAATCTTTCTTCGTGTGAAACACACTTTTGAAAAGCTCTCGGGAGCAGATGGTTCACGAGCTGACCCACGCTTTTGATATGCCTCGTCAAAAATTTCATTTTCACATTTGAGAATGAATGCCTTTGTATCTAGAGGCGAGTGCCTTGCTCAAGGACAAACTTACGTCACATGGGTAGTCATGGATATGCATTGTCTGCTGCAGAGGCTTAATGTGTGACCTTTTGGTTTTTACTATGATCTGATTACCAGGCCTTCCTGCCTTCACCACACTGCTTGGCAGTATTATGTGCAGACCTGAAAAAACACACCTGAACAATCCGCGAGTGACACACAACTCCTAATCCTCATTACAGAGGCATCTTCTGCTTAAAGACAAAGTGCACAGGAGGGCCTGCAGGAGCCATTTCAAGGGCGCCTTAAGATCCCGCTGTTAGTTAAAGCCCCTTGTCTTTGAAACATAAGCCTGCTAAAGTTCTTGGAGATCCCCCCACTCTGTAAGGGGAGGAGAAAGCATCCAGAAATAGCCTCGGTGCTAGAACACCTGTGCCAAAGTGTCTGTTGTGTGGGACAATGTGGTCGTCTTGAAAGGCTTATCGTCTTGGTATATATAGACTCCTTGTGCCTCTCACTGAACTCATAACCCAGCAGAGCAAACAGCAGTGGGACAGTAACACTCACAAATAGAAAGGCAATAGTTGGTAGGTTAGTAAGCTGGTGTTAACTGTGCCAACATGTACGTTTTTCTGTCGGAGTTTGTGCTCTTCAAAAACTTTGGGACACTGTGAGTTAGATCATTAAAAAAAACTAAATTTACAGTACCTTTAAGTTAATCTATAAATCATGGTTTTAATTTGAACTCATCTAAGATTGCTTGTGTTGTTATCAGTTGGCAGTTTATGGTTCTGAAAAGTGAATTAAAAACTAAAGTTCCTTAAACTTGCATTCTCTCTAATGGCCATCAGGGGGCGACTCCTCTGTTTGCTAATATAAGTCAGATTGTATACAAGTCTATGAGCCTCATTCTCACTTGATTCATTACCTCACTAAACATTGAGTTTATGGTCTCAATCGCTAGTTTCATGTTTTACTTCAATACAGCATGATGTTCAATCATGGTTCTATTTTGAGTAAAATAGACAATAAAGCAGGGCATGTTTTAGGGCGTGGCTACCTTATGATTGACAGGTTGTTACCGCGGCGCTGTCCAGTTGGGGTTTTGGTCTTTTTGCTCACATGCTGGTTTTGGTGTTTTCAGTTCATGAAAGTTAATTGTAAAATTTTGGTAGCCTAAAAATGTCTTGTTCATTATTGTAATGAAGTTTACACCCTCTAGTGGTTTTGGTACCAAAAATACAAGATGGCGACGGCCAGAAAGACGACCTCAAGGCTTCAAAAAAACGGCATTCCATCAGCCAATGAGTGCTGTCAGGGGGAAAGTGTCCACTCTCTATACATTCTATTGTTGATCGCTGAGATTCACAATATTTATTTTTTTGCTGTCATGTCACTTGCGCCCTTGCGATGTGCCTTTTATATCTTTATTAGAGAGACAGCAGAGAGATGACAGAACACCACGGGAGAGGTGGGTAATGACTTGCAACAAGAGTCCAGCAACCATCAATTGCAATCTACACTGACATGTATGTAAAATAGTATAATAGAGTAAACCCATCTAATTCAAAGGAATGCAATGAAGTGACACAGCAGGGCTCCCAAAGACGAATACATTAAGTACCCAGGATGCTCTCTGACCTGTTTCCGTGTCATGTTAGCGAGCCCATGCCAAGGGAATGTAAGCATGTGCAGTATATCCTGGGTAAAGGAGCTGTTGGATGTATTTTCATCTGCTCTAAATCAAATTAGAAATAAGTCAATGGAAGGGGACAAGTTCTCCAAATGCATCAAACCTGCATCAATGCTGATATATTCCAGAAGTTCTGACCTTGGTGCTCTTATTTCTCTCCTCCCAGGACAATGAGAGCAGTAAAGGCTGCTCAGTCTACTCCTACCGGACTAACTCTACCTCTCCACCCAAGCCAGAGGAGTGCTCCAGGGATCGCGGGGAGCCAATGATCGGCCTCGTCTTCGGGACGCCGGAGCGCCGCAAAGGAAGCCTGGCAGACGTGGTGGACACACTGAAACAGAAGAAACTGGTGGAGCTGACCAAGACGGAACAAGACGGTAGGCCAAAGTCTTCATCTTAATGCATTTGTATGTTTTAACTGTAATGACTCCAAGGAAAGAGAAGCACGCACACTCGATTTCAAAGACTGCCTGATTTAACATTCACACGGTTTCAACAATTCAGACCTGGAGGCTGCAAAGTATGGCCCCTCTTCCACTTAGGAACGTCACTGAAGTATTGGTTGTCATGGGAAAATCTTAATAGACACTTACAAACAGACTTGTTTTGGTTGAATGGTATAAACCCATTTAACCATTAAACCCATTTGGAAGCAGGGACATGATCAAAACAGGATAAGGTTCTCACTCGATTGCAATAGCTTGAGGCTAAATGTGTTGTACAAGGTTGTCATGATGCTGAATAAAAGGGTAATGATAATCATTCATGTTACTTATTTGGATTGCAATAGTAGAATAACAGAGCAACAAGGAGTCATGTACATTTAAGAATCACTGAGTGGATAGATTTTTGTATTTGTATTCTACAGCTAAAATAACTAGTGCAGTAGTTTGAAACAGTCTGAAATATTACAGCTGAAATCAATTATTGAACTGATGTTGGAACTACAACAAAGATGGCGGAGCTGCGGGGAAATTTGTGGTGATATCATCTCATATTGTTAGGCGTTTACAGAAATCTAGATTGATCAATAGATATATGCTCAACCCTCTAACATCTTTGATTGAAGTACATTACACTCTAAAGTTATTTTGTAATGACAGCTCTGATTTGAACAGACTTTATTTGCATCGTCAGCCAGCACATTAACTGGAAGATGAAGTGTTTCTGTAAAAAATAAAACCAACAGGGATTTGGAGCATTATTCAAATTTATTGATGCACAAAGCATACAATTAATATGCTCATCTCAAAACACAGTCAGTAACAGAAATTGTTTTGCTCTCCTCGCTGATCATTGTATAAAACACTTCATTCAACTCGATGAGAAACAAAATAAAAGTCATCGAAAACCGTCTTTGTTAGTCTATTCACTGTTCAAACAATCACCAGAGTTTGAAAGAGATACTAAGAGAGTAACAGATCAAAACAAAGGTTACCAAGAAAACATTTTCACTGTTTACTGACACGAGAATAAAAACTGTCGCCTGGAGGGTTTTCCTTGTTTAAAAGTCTGCAGATATACGTGCACATTTTGGAGAAAGAAAAGGTTATAAGATGCAAATTTCAGCTTTAGAATAACTCTTAAGTGTGAAACATTGTTGATTTTTCTATGAATATAAAGCGACTGAAGTTTATTCCCTCACATTCGATAAACAGGATGCTGTTGTCCCTCATTTATTCTTCATTCTCACATAAAGCATGAGCGGCCTTACCTGTACTTTGTTTTCCCTTTCTGAACACATCCTCCCAAGAGGATCTTTGAAAGTCTAAAATTACAACTGACAGATCCTTTTGCGCGTTAGATCACAATATCAATCAGTGAAAACACAGGTTTCCCTTTCCCTTGCTCCTCTGATCTGCACCACCAACACGGGAAAGTCTCCCAGCATGCCTCAGCTCGCCCCTTCTCACCCCACAGCAAGCCAGATCTAAAAGCATCTAACACCCCTCTTTACTGTTATGTGCACATAGTAATCATGATGATATCAGAGGAGCGCTTTATCTCTCTCATTTAAAGGTTTTACTTTGTTATTGATACAGTAAAGTGGGCCAGAATTGGACAGCCAGAGGCGGAGTACAGTGTCTTTAGTTGAAAGACAGGTAGCATTGCCTCTTATCTACAGAACGGAAACTGGTTTGGAAGATAAAACGTGTGTGCGTGTGTGTGTGTGTGTGTGTGTGTGTGTGTGTGTGTGTGTGTGTGTGTGTGTGTGTGTGTGTGTGTGTGTGAGAGAGCGTGTTCAAAAGTGTTGTGACATCCTCCTGTCAAATCAAAGGGGACATGAGTGGAAGGAAATGCTCGGGGACAACTTGAAGTGTGTGTCTTCTTTTCATTTTATTTTCCATCACGTGTAACGGTTTCCCATTTTTTTCATCCAACCTGATAAACTTCTTTATCTGCTTCTTTTCTATCTTATGGACAGTTTCTGTAAACAGTCAGTTCTTCCTGTTTGTTGCATTTAATTCTCAAATAATCCATCACAGCAAACATGATAAAAACTATATTTTATTTTCCATTGGATTTCTCTTATTTTTATTATTTAATTGCAAATGTTTTCAGGTCTCTTATTGGACCAGGGACTATTTCATGCTTTTAAACTAGATAAGCAATTTTAATACTGATTGTACTTGTCATATTCTAAACAAAGGGGGTCAACAACATGTGTCCTAATCTCGATATCCTTAGTGATTATGGCTTCTTTTATAATATGTGTTATGTGTTTATTATTAACTAAACAGAGATTTCATTTAAAAAAACTCAAAGTTGGAAATGATTTTGATCATAAATAGGCCACACAAAAAGATTATGTATTCAATATTTACTGTATGGCAAAAATGAAGGATGAATGATGCATTTAGATTCAGAAAACAGGAGCATGATGTTGAATTTCAGGTTCCCTAATGATTAGGGGTAAAAAATAACATGTGAGGCAGATAATCAAACTAGGTAACACTTTCTATGACGCCAATGTCTGTAACATACTTATAATGCATTACAATCGGCTTATAGCACTGTATAATTATAGTTATAAGAAATGTAATATCCATAATGCTTCATAACCATAACACATAATAAAGCATTTTATAATGACTTATAAATTAATTATAATACTTCATAATTACAGGTCACTCAATTACATCTTTTTTTCAAGGGTCATAGTGTATTATAATTCCCATTGTTGTGGCAGATTAGAATCTTTTTTTCAATCATGCATTATAATCACTGTTTTTATGCATTATAATGTGTTGCTCTAAGTGATCATTGTTTGATTTATAGTAAAGATTCATTATTACAACATTTTATGGGTTGTTCTTGCATAGAATAATATATATTTATTCCACTTTTCTTAGTGCAAACAATGTCAGTATTTTAATATTTGACGTTATAAGTCATTATTAAATGCTTAACAATGTGTTATGACAATTGTTATAAAGCATTACGAATATTTAGACAAGCACTAGCAGTGCATAAAGACAAACAGGTCAGTGGATTTTACATCAGCAGCGCCAGTAAATACAGCCTGAAATGTTTCATCCATCGATGCCCAAGAATGACTCAGATTTCCTGCACAGTTTTTCTCTTCTCTGGGAAAAAAAACGGGGAAAAGAGAAACACAGCTTACTATTGAGTTCTGCTCTTCCTTTGCTAATTAGCGGAGCTGCTACCCCCGAGGACTGGTGGCATTGATCACGCTGCAAACACTTAACAAAGACAAAAAAGAATTAACATGTGCAATATTTAACCAGGCACATACAGTGTTAGCATTAATAATATCCCTGGGCCTCGTAAACGTTCATGTGAATGGCTGTTGTGTATGAAGATGCATTGTAAAAATGTCTTTCATGTACTGCGGTAGTAATGCATTTCATTTTGAGCCTATTGTGAGCCAACATATGCAGATTGACAGCTTCTTGTTTTTTCTCTAATGAGTTTAGTTGGACTGAGGAGAGGTGATCAATAGATGGCTGAATGCTTCATTAAGTGAGTTCTCCTTCAGTGGCAAACGGCTACGTTCAAAGCTGTTCAGCGCTTCAGCTCCGAACCTCTTTTTGTCTATTACTCATTTGTTCATTTTGTTGAAATAATGCTTCTTCGTCGCATCACATCTTCCTCTCCTTCTCTATGTGATGATGGGATTGCTGTTTCTCTTTCTATCTTTTTAACTTTAGGAACCCCTTGAAAGCACATTTTTGGAATCTCTCCTCAACGGGGCAACCTTGCTCACATGCTGGTTTAAAGCTTTGTTGTGTGAATGTAAAGCATTCCAAATTCTGCCAAAGCTGTCAGAGTTATTTTGGTTTCTTTAAAATCTTTCTTAAATGTAACAAAGAAAGGAGTGCAAGGCCGACCTGGTAAAGGTCTGTTCAGAATCCTCTTACAGTACGACCGGATTTTGGTGAGCACATTAAAGCCTGAACAATGCCGTCCTCCACCTCCTGCTGAAAAAAAAAAGAGTTCAGTCAGCTGTGCTCTCCCAGGTTAGATAGGCTGTATGATCAAATGGAACAGAGCCTATTAGCCACCGAGCGCTCACTTAGCCTAACATGGCTGACCCCTCTGTGCACTGCAGCCCATGAGCTAAAGTGTGGATGATGTCGTTGTTAGCCTTCGCGCTGCGCTCACCCCCTGTCGGCACGCTGTTAGCTCTCCGCTACTCAGAGGTGCCCTAAGTGCCTGTGACAGTTCTAATGAATAGACATGGCCTCGCTTTGCAATGTGGGAGATTTCTTTTTTTTTCCTTTTTTTGTCTTCACTCAACTGCCGCCTCAGCTTTTTAAAAGCTTTATCAAGACGTCTTTAGGATTGTGTCAGCCAGCTGAGTATTGCAACACAGCTGGTTTGCTGCAAATGCGTCCTTTTCTGCCTGGACTTAGACAACATGCAAGCCAGGGAGGGTGAAGGTCCGACACTTTCTTCACAATTTTTTGCATTTATGTTGAGTTGCGCCTGCATTGTGTGAAGGTTTAGATACAAAGACTTGCAGCACACAAAAGGCTTACTCTATACTGTTAAAGCACTTAGTACTTATTAAGCTGGTAGGCTGGTAACTGAATTAAATGTACAAGGCCAGCATGAGGGAACATCAGAAGAGAAAATGTGGGCACGAGATTTGCTGCGGAATGGAAACGCTCCTCCATCCTCTGTCATTTTGTAGCTAAAATAAGAGACAGAGAGGATGGGAAATAAAAGCCTGTAATAAAGAGAGAAATAACCCGAACAATAACCCGTTTCTTAGATTTTATAGGAGCCTCGTTAGCAATAATTAAACCGAATTCACCTTGTCTCCTTTGAGCCCTCGATACAGAAAAGGAAAAAGCAGTCAGGAGTGGACGCATTTATCTCAATGCCAAACCAAAGCCATTCTGGGATGCTAAACCCAGTGAAGTGTGCAATCAAGCTCCCTCCGTTTTGATGACTGAATTATCATTATCTGTATTGTTGTGCCTCCCGGGGGCAGAGCCACTGTTAACGGGGGCCTGGCATGGGCACGGTGCCCTCGTGCCAACTTAGTCAGCCATCTAATGTGGCCAGAGCAGCTCTGGCGCCTGGCAAACACTCAACATCACTCTAATCCCCGCTTACGCCCAAAGCCCTTCTGAATTACAGTACAATTCACGTGTTTCATTTGCAAATGAGATCAGGCTCAATTACCGCCGCGCTGTGCTGCTGCAGACTGGTTATAAAATGGACACCTGTGTGACTAATTTATGAATCCAACTCGAGAACTTAACAGGTTAAAGGAGACATACCATGCTGATTTTCAGGATCATATTTGTATTTTGGTCTTCTACTAGAGCATGTTTACATGCTTAAATGTTATAAAAAAAACACTTTGCTTTTCTCATACTGTCTTTCTGAATTTACCTGTATTCACCTCCATCTGAAACGCTCCGTTTTGGCGCCTGTCTCTTTAGGACCCCCTCCTGAAAAAGCCAAGTTTCCTCTGATTAGTCAGTGTTCTCCAGTCTTTCATTGTCATTGCAGCGTCACTGCAGCCGCTGACTCACTGTGTGTGTCAACTACACTTGAATAAGCGTTACTTCTAGACTTTAGAGTGACGTCGCAACCTTGTGGAAGTCATGTTTATAAGCACGGTCTCTTTCACAGAGAAACGCACACAAGGCCTGTGTGCGTTTCTCTGTGAAATGAGCATTTTGATACTTTTGAATTATTCATTTAGCATCTAGACCTACTTTATGATTTAAAAAAAGACAATATGATACCTTTAAGTCTCAGGAGATAACTTTTTAGGAACAACAGATCTGCTGATGTCTGACAGGAAAGCATATAAACTGACTGAGTCTTCAAGTGTACAACTCATAGATCTGATGGGACGTTGCTGTCTCATGTTTTTTTCATGATCACTCTACAGTATCGGAGTTGACAGACAGTCAGACTATTTGACAGTTACCCATCAGTCTGGAGAGACATTCGTCCAAGATATTCTTACACAATATCATAAAAAAAAAGATTGAATGCATTGCAATAAAACCACAGCTCCATATATTTTTTTTAATCCAAAAAACACACTTGTTAAAAGAAAACAGCAGATTAAGTTACTACCTTGATACTTACACTAGGTGTAAAAACCCTGAACAATGATAATGTTTCAGATTCGTGAACAACATCAAATGTGCAACTTCGAATTTTGCATTAGTGTCAATATGATGTGACGTTGCACTTCTGTGATTCAACAAACACAGTTTTCTTTTCACAAGTCATCATGACATTGAATTGATTCTCTTTTGCAGAAACTTGTAATTAAAAAGCCAATTTCCATTTTAGCCTACCCAATGTCAGCAGTGCATGATTAAAGAGCCCGAAAACATGTTGTCTCAATCAGCCTCTTATAATGAAAGCTCAAGTAAAAACCTTTTTTTTTTTTTTAACAAAAAACAGGTTGATTTTACAAAGATCAGAATTTAGCAATATATAAATTAAAATGTGATGACACTTTAGGGTCTGTTAACTTGTTTTTTCAGGCCATTTTCAAGGAAATCTGATCAAACCACATCCACACAGTCCTGATGTAGCAGATGAAGTGTTTTTAAAGGTGCCCGATACAGACACATTTAGAGCATTTGTGTTGCCTTAACTCAGCTCTCAACATGGCTACGGCTGAGCTTTTGGCTCATAGCTAACGGGGCTAACAGTGCTAACAACGAAAACAGTGCTGACAGAGCTAGAAGTGGTAACCGCCGTATGAGGGGGGTGCAGAGTGCACATGCACATAAACACATGCACGGCCAGCCCGGCTATGTCAACTAAGCACAGAGAATATCAGATTACAACACACACAGAGGGAGATCGACTTAATTCTCTGCTCAGGTAGACATTACTCCACTACAGCTTAAACAAAAGTCCTTGTTAGTTATTTAGTCATACATATTTAATGTTAACAAGATAAACAGGTTTTAGAACCACATTTTTAAGGGGCTTTATAACCTTGTAGTTTACTTTTCATGAAGACGGCATGGGGCCAAGGCTGTCATCTCCACTAATAAATTGCACTGTGGACTACATGTTGGGTGAAATCAATAAACATTTAGGGGAAACAGTTTGCATTTGACTGACTGTGTCTTCAACACCAACACTGTCTTGTGACCTCTTGCAGCTTCTTGTGCAGCAGCTGTTTTATGAGCCTTGTCCTTGTCCATGTCTTTGAGCCTCTGTTGTCCAGTCTGAGCTGTGTCTTAAGTTGAGGCCAGGCCAGAGCAAGGCACCCAATCACCCTTATAATGGCTTCCCCAGCTGGACGAGGAGGTCAGAGCGAGGCCAGGCCGTCCTTTCACCCGGCTTCACTGTGACAATAGAGACATTCTGCCAGGCTGCGTGCGCTTTGTTCTCTCCAGCTGCTGAAAGCCTGTTTCAACATCTCTGCTGTTACCGCCACTCAAACCGTGGAAAGTATGTCCTCTTCTCGAGGGGGTCCAGCTCGCTGGCAGGGTTGGGAGTGATGTTTAATCGTGTGCAACCTTCGACTAGTGCACCTCTGTGTATTCAGCATCAACACCTGCGCTGCAAATGTTTCATGGCGCTTTACTGAAAGCGCCATGAAACCCCCAAAAAAAACCATTAGCCGTGAGATTCCTTTTGTTACGGGGCAGCAAATGGATCTTTCTTCCTATTAGCAGCTTAGCTACTAGCCAAGGCCCATCAGAAAAACACTGACTGAAGGACAAAGCATCCGTAGGCTTGTTCAACTAAGCTGCAGACGAAGCTGTAGGCCAGGACCGAACTTTGAACTTAAACGTGCCGTGTGAGCCCGACCTGTGTGTGTGTGTGTGTGTGTGTGTGTGTGTGTGTGTGTGTGTGTGTGTGTGTGTGTGTGACGGCTTACCGATTCATAGTCTCAGGTGGAAGTAGTTGTGATGACAGCTTAACGGGCGAGTGGGGTCGGCCCCCGAGAGTTAAGCCTATTGGCTAATTAACAAGCTCTTGGCTCTGGCACTGTTTGGCACTTCCTCTGTGGGATTGGCTGTGATTGTGTGCAGGTATGGGCTTTGTCTTTCTGTCTGTGTGGATCAGCATGTGGGACACTGGTGCGTTAAGGCAGGACAGAGCTGTGCATTATTTGCTTTAATCTACTTTTCTTATATATCCCTGTTTGGTGGTCAGTGCCGCTCTCCTCGGCTCTGCCAACAGGCCGACTCCCCCTGGACTCCTTGTGGTTGGTTTCAATCTCTTCCTCTGTAATTGATAGGGATCTCTTTACTAATGATCAGCCACAGCCTGTGGGTCTTGACTACAAATACAGTCAGCGGGATATGCTTGGTAGTTTGGCTGCGGGCCAGCCAGCATATGGTACGATGCGGTTTGCCGGAACAGTTTTGAATGTCGTCCAAAAGAATCAGATTAAATTGTGATTTCATCAAGTCCTCCTTTTTTTTTTTTACTAGGATTTCAGTTAAATGCCAAATTGTTCACCTGATAATTTAGCGTCTGGCGAAGGCCAACGTGATATGACTGTAATGAAAAAACAAGACAGTGCCTGTGACGAAGCCAAGACGGATCATATCTGAAGCCAATGGAGCGTGTTTGACACGGCTTCTTCATAGAGGTGGACTGTGATGAGAACTGTTTGTCTCTAGTGAACCGTTAAACACACATGGCTTTGATATACACTACGCTGCATCTCTAATTAAGGCGTCCAAAAAAGAGTGGTGTTTTTTTCCAGAACCAATAGGATAACCATCTGTCAAAATCGGTTGAAAATATTAACTTGTTTACAACATAATTTGATTTTTGGGGATTTCTTTTTCTTTTTCTTAAAAAGTTAACTTTTGTCTTAACCACAAGGGGAAATTCTTAGAAAACGTCATACATTTTATTTTAGAACTCCGACACTAGGAGCAACTCTTTTTATTTGAAAGCTTTATGAATACGGCCCTTGGTCATTTTAAGTCTGAAAAAAGGTTAAATGCAAAAAGGAAAAGTTGAACTGTCTGTTCCAGCTGAACACTGGCTATGAGACGTTTTCTGTCGTGGTTCCGACTTTTCATTTCCGACTGGTGTCAGTGTCTGATAGTGTATTGTGTTTGACGATAGCTCTTATCACAGGTGATATAAGGAGCAGCTGTGGCACTGGATCCTTTTCTCTACTTTCCTCAAATGGAGGTGCCGACGAGACCGTGATTCGGGCGGTTGGTGGTTCAGGCGGCCATGTTGGATCCACTTTTCCTTCTCTCCTCTTTGGTCAGCTGAGTGGTTGTTGACTCGGGCCCAGACTCACCACCAGACCCCCCCCCCGATCTCTCCCCTTTGCTGATATTTGGCTCCCTGACCCCCCCCCCCCCCCGATCTCTCATCTGTGACCTAAACCACAGGGTCCGCCCACATCAGCTCCCCCCAAGGGTCCGACCCAAAACAACGCTTCTATTGTGTCTGAACCACACATCGTGCTGTGTGTATGTCTGTGTCGGTGTGTGTGTGGATGTGTGTGTGTGTGTGTGTGTGTGTGTGTGTGTGTGTGTGTGTGCTAAGTAGAGTAGGGTTTCATATATCATGCCTAAAGTGGAACCAGAAGCTCAGGTCCTGAACTGGTGTTTTGGAAGCGTGCGTTTCACAAAGAAGCAATTTTGTGCACCGTGGATGGGAGTCTCTTCGAGTCCCAGTAGTTTGATTATATCTAAAAGTAGAGAACTTCAATTTTTTCATCTTATAAAACACATATCTGGAGCAGATAAATTGATTGTATTCCAACAAAGTTTTGTTCCATTCATTAAAAAAAAAAAAAACTTTGTTCTTAGAGAAAAGTCATCTCTATTCATAAACAGGCCATTTATGTTTTTTGATCTTTTTTTTCAAACAAAAATGAGAAAAGATATGAACCCTGAAAATGTGAGAGGATAAATTAAACATGAAAGCGCTGTCATTAACCAGTGAATAGATGTTTTACTGTACATTTTAAATTAAATAAAGCCAAAGTGACCTTGTGCTGTTACAGATTTTAAAGCTCATCAGTCAATCTTACCTTATTGTTTTCCGCCTCTCACACTAAGACTTGACAGAATCAGGAAAACTTTGGAAAATAGGGTTCATGTTGAAAAAAAAAAATTAAGTTATAGTGTCATAACACAGTTATTTTCCTTGGTGGACAAACGTGGCTTCCTATCATTCAGACTGTTAGACTGCAGTAGTTGTCGACATCAGTGCTGTAATGCGGGACGGACCGGACCTCTTTGGCTGCACAGCTGGGATCAGCAGCCGGGCTTTTCTAGTATTAATCTCACACCTTCAGTAGAAACTCGATCTAATTCAGAGCGGCAGGGTATCAAGCGGGCGCCTTATATCACGTAAAGTTCCCTACACTGCTGCGAGGGACGGCTTTGTGAGTATTTTTAGCATTAGCGGCCCCAGTGGGAATCAAAGGCAGATCCAGGCAAAGTCGGGGTCTGACTTAATTCTCTTAACTGCAGGTGAAGTAAAATATCAGTTCTTGTTTGTGTGTGTTAAAAGTCAAAGGTCAGAGCAAGAGTTTAGGTTGTGAAGCATCTAAATGTTTACCCATAACTGCTATTACGTGATATTCAGGCTGCTTCTGAATTGCGTATCATTTTTGTTTTGTCAGAGCAGGAGAACAAAATGCAGAAGTATTGTCTAAGAGTCAATGCTTTATTACAAATTATTGCGTTAACGTAATATTTTATTGCTTCTGTGATGTAAGGATATGTGTATGTTGTCATTTCCGAAATGAAGAATTAACATTTATTCTGTAGAATGCATTATAAATTAAAATGCTTAGGTCATTTCTGTTCCCAGCTTGAATATGTTGGAGTTTCGGACTGGCAAAACAAGCAATTTAAATATGAAGTGTTTGGCTTTGCTAAATTGTGTTGACATTAATCAACAAACAGACCAACCAATAAAACCAGGAAAATAATCTGGTTTATAAGTAATAATAAATGAAAAAAAAAAGTTAACAAAAAAAGCAGCTCTCACTTTCATCACTTTATGTACAAAGTCTTAATCCACAGGAATGAGTGGTTACTCTATTCTGATAAAGAAAACAAAAAACAGTTAGTAAGTCTATTCTTGGTGAACTCATCATAAATCAACCTGGATTAGAGCATTACTTTAGCATCAAAATTGTGGTTGCAGTGCACGCAAAGCTTAAAATTGTAGATTTTACAGTAGCCTGGGTATATCACTGGGCAGTAAAAGCAAAAGAATGTGTGTGCGTCTAAGTGTGTGTGTGTGTGTGTGTGTGTGTGAGATAGGGGTTGATGTTTGAAACGAGGGTTACACAGGGCTACTATCCCTCAGGAACCAACCTCCCCCCTCCCCCTCCCTCCCTCCCCCTTCCCCATCCAGCATCGAGGTCCGGCTGCTTTCTCGGGCCATGTTCTGCGACAAGAGAGTCTGGGTGTCATCTGACAGATGAAAATAGTGTGTGTGAAACGGACACCGCGCTAACATGCAGCCGGGCTAACCACTCTGCAGTTTAATGGTTTTACAACACCGAGCGAGCAGTGATAGCCCGTTGAAAGTGTGTGTGTGCGCATGTGTGTGTGCGTGCGTGTGTGTGTAGAGTGTGTTGTAATTTGTTCAATTAAATGTCTCAGCAGCGTACCGGCCTTCTTTAATCAGTGTGTGTGGCGTGCATGTATGTTCAAGTGCTTCAGAGTGTTCTCATATCAGTGTGTGTGTGTGTGTGTGTGTGTGTGTGTGTGTGTGTGTGTGTGTGTGTGTATCTCTTTCCTCCTCTTGGCTGGCCTGTCTCCTCATGTTTGGACATATGTTGAGTTTTATTTCACTGAGACATCAATCCTGCCGGCCAGCTGTTAGGACAGCTGCTCTCTCTGTGGCTCTCTCGCTGTATTCACTCCGTCAGTCTCTCGGTATCTTTCTTCCTATCTGTCTGTCTCGTCTTTAATATCGCTTTCGTCTTTCTTCCTGTCTTTGTTTCTGTATTATTCATCTTTCTTTCTTTTCACTCCCTGTTCTGTCTTTCTTGCTTACTTTTAGTCTTTCTTCCCTTCCTCTCTGATGCTGTGGGGTCCGCAGCTGAAGTCACACCACTGACATAAATTTGGAAGTGCAAAGTGTAGCTGTCAGCTTCCATTTACACACGCTCGGTAGCGAAAGTTAAGACACAAAATGCTTTTTTTCCCAGCCGTGGGTGTGTTACGCAAACATCGGGCACCCACTAACACATCGGTCTTTGTTATTGTTAACATTAACTAATTTTTCAGATTAATGTTTTCTTTTTTTCTCTCTTTACGTTGGCGTTTCGACTGCAGACTTAAGGGTTCCTGAGCTTTTGGCAACTGTACATTGTGTGAGAGAGAGAAAGTGAAACAGACGCTATGTTTCCATTCAAATGTCAAGTGAATTAAAAGGGAACTTTTGAAATGTCATCAAATATAAAATGTGAATGAAATATACTTCTATAAAGCAAACAAACTGGCTTCTCGAATGTAGACCCACTGCATGTCCGAAAACAAATGGAAAGTCTCTCTCAAGAATTGTTTCTGTTCTGTTGTGTATTTGAATTATGATCAAGTTTCACACTTTCACCTGGAATCAAAACGCAAGAAAAATAAATCAAAAAGAAACAACATGTATGAGCTTTCACAGACGGTGTGATGACATTCTGTTGACGTTTCTTCTATGAGACGACGTCAGATGACAGATGGTCGGATGGATTTTTAACTTTTCCTGCTGAGTCGTTAGGACCAAAATTTGATAAAAAGTCAAAGACAAAAAAGTGCTGTTGCTACCCCTATTTCCATAGCAACTGCCCCTACCACCTCCAAGACGCTTCAGTCATTTGTTTATCATTTTTAATGCCTTAAGACAGATCTTATTGAGTCTGTTTGTAAGAGTCAAAATCTGTGTGCACATGAATTTATGATGGAAATCTCTGGCAATTCAGGGGGATAAAAAAAGTTCACAGAGATCCTAAAACTAAACAAAACTGTCATCACAAACAAAGCATTATTTATTTACATTTGTTTATAAAAGCATTAACAATAATCAATCAAAATCAGCAGGGTGAGGCGCGTAGAAACCGCTGTTTACACCGGTCACCTAGCTTAAAATCTGTTTCGCTAACAGGCTAAGGCTAAAACTACGCCTGTGCAGTAGTCCAGAAAACATTCAAATTCAGAGATTCTGGGTCAACTGTGGATGAATTTGTCAATTATGGTGACGAATGATACGTTTTGAATTTGCTATAAAGCTGATTTGCTCATGTTTATTGTTGTATTTAGACCTTTCAAAGCGCTGGCTATAGCGTAAATCTCATTAGCTACCCACATTATCCACTACACTCCTCTGTTTTGTTTTTTTCCATCGCTAAACATTGAGGATAACATTGAAAGAAGACTCAGAAATGAGAACATACTCCCACTGTTGCTCAACTCGGGACATTTAATAGAACAGTTCATTCCATGGGAAACGTTTAAACACATGGAAACAGAGGGAGAAAAGGGGAAAAGAGAGAGACTCAGTCTGAGTGGAAGCCTGTGGCACACTGTGTTGTTCTTGGCAGTGGCTGTTTTGGGAGTGTTGATGCTTGCCTCACACACACACAGTAACACACACACACACACACACACACACACACACACACACACACACACACACACACACACACACACACACACACACACACACACAGTGTAACACACACAGTGAGTTGCCTGTGGCTCGTGTAAAACACCCAAAACACTGTCTCTTGGCAGGTTGGCGTGGGGACAGGTGATAAAAGTGTGTTTACCCTAAACACTCGCCTTCTCACTGGCTGATTTACTACAACTCTCTCTCTCTCTCTCTCTCTCTCTCTCTCTCTCTCTCTTTAATCCACTTCTTATCTCCTTCACCCTCCTTCTGACTCTCCTTCACTTTGTTTTATTGCTCACTCAGCCCTTCTCTCTGTCTCCTTGTCTTCTTTCCCCCACTGGTATTGAAACCATGTTGTTTTACAACCAATTAAAAACTCTGATCTCAAGGCCAAGGGTTAGAAAAAGTATCACGTACCAATACAAGAGTTTAAGATAATAGAAATAAAACACTTTTTATCATCAGTATACATCTACATATTAGTATTTCTATAGGGGTTTGCAAGGGCTTTGTCATCTTGCTAGCTCTCCTCTTACCTTTCCTAATCTCCCACCCTTCCATTCACCCTTCCTCATACACCGCTCTGTACTTGAAAATGAAAATGAAACAAGCATCTTCATCATCTTCCTTTTCTGTCTTCCACTTTTCTCCTCTCTCATGTCTCCCCCTCTCTTTTTAATTTCATCTACCATTCCTTCTCTCCTCACCTCATTCATCCTCCCTTCTCCCTCCTCTTCTTCATAATCATCCTTCTTCTGCATTTCTCCCCCACTTGATAAAGTCGGTGTTCGGACAGCGAGGAATTTTTATCCACCCTCCAATCTAAACAGCACTTGATCCCCGACTCGGTAGCGGGGACAGATAGAGAGCCATCTAGGGTAAAGCATCTCCCTCTCATCCCTCTCTTCTTCCTCTTTTCCTCCCCACTTACACCTCCTCACCCCTCCTCCTATCCCCCACCGTCTCTGTGTGTGATCTGTTTACCAGGACGGGGGGTATAAATTGTGCATCTGAGTACACACACGGCTGACTTATGCAGATGTATCTTGGAGTCACAGGTTGTATTTTCCTCCCTAAGTGCTCCCATAAATTGCACTTCCCTAATTTTGTTTTGTAAGAGGCCTCGCTGAACGAGTGCACATCGGCGTCTTTTGGTCTTGTGATGAGAAAAAAATAAAAACATCACATCCTGACCCCCTCCTCCAGCTTTCCCCCTCCACCGGCAGTAAATATCACCCCATTGAACCAAATATATACACAAATAGATATCCTGGGATCATAAATCTATGAAAGATTGGGTGGATTCCATTCTCTTGAGGGTGAGGAAATTGTATTAATCACCTTATTTTGCTGCAATGTGGACCATCTGTCTGGAAATACCTGTTGTTCTTTCTCCCCAAATAAGGCAAATCACCATTATTACTGTAGTTTTTAAGTTGTTTCTTTGTCTTGTAACCCCCCCCCCTGTTTACATTGATCCCATGTGATCTGGACGGCTGCATTAGCTTATTTACAACAATCATAATCCGACTGTAAACACGCAGGGCTTTAATGGACTCAACGAGGAAGTCGTGCCTGGACGGCATCTCTTGACCACACAATGGTCCCATACGCACAAACTAAATATTAAGCCATTCACAATAGGCCATGTGCCCTTATGAATGCCTATAGCGCCTTTTGTCAGGATAAAGGCTCCACAAATGAGCTATTGTCCGACTTAACCATTCTAAATCAGGAAAGCCCTCAGGCGCATGTTTTCCACACAGCGCCCAAGAATGTCTCCTTTTTGTGTGTGTGTGTGTGTGTGTGTGTGTGTGTGTTTTTGACGTCCTTGGTGACTGAGGCTTCAGCGGCATGGGGCCCTGCGTGACCGTGACACCATCTGTGGCGCGTTCGCTGGCACGAAAACCAAAATATATACAGACACAGAAACTCGGCCTGTTGCAGGAGTGTGAGGCGGACATTTACAGTTTGTACAAGAGAGCAGTTTCACATGCAGACACACTCACACAGGTATTGTACACCTGGAGGTGGCGAGAGGAGTATTAACTGTAGAAAACGTACACAGTATTCGGAGCAAAAGTACTCATTATACAGCGGAATGGCTCCCGTCATTGTTATCTGTTGATATTTCTGTTATTACTGTAATACAGTAAAGACTTAAGCAGAATTTTAATGTTGAAGTTTGTTGAGATGGAGCTGGTTTAAACCACTTTATGACAACAAATGGGAAGTTAAATGATAATCTAATTTTTGTTCATGTAAAATCCTTATTTGCAAGGTAACTTGTCAAATAAATGTAGTAGAGTTAAAGCTATAATATATCCATGAATGTAAACAAAATATGGAAAAAATGAATGAGGTACCAGTTGCTCAAAACTGTTCTTCAGTAAATGTACTTTGTTACATCTCCCCACTGACACCTGAGGGCATGCACTACTTTCCTTTGTGCCTTTCTTTTCACACACCCAAACACTCATGCTTGCACATGTGCAGATATCTGTCTCTCTGTTTCTCCCTCTCTCGTTCTCTCTCTCTCTCTGCTATCCGCCTGATGGAGAATTGAAAAGTTCTCATTGTCTCAGTAAAGTTCACAGCAGGACTCCAATTGAACAAATGAGACCTTATGAATCTAGTACCACGTGTCTCTGATGTCCATTATCCTGAGGCTATGAGACACATTGTGAGAAGAAGACAGCCCCAAATCAGAACAATGCAGACATTCTCAACCGCTCAGCTGAATTCTTTTATTTTTTATTATTTGAAATGGTTCCTTGTCCTGTTTCTTTTTTTTCATTATTATTTAACAATTCAGAGAAATGGGTTATTTTCTCTCTCGTCCTTTCCCCTCTGTCTCTTCTTTTTGCTTCTTTCTTTTCCTGGTATGCCACATTTTTTGGTTGTGGGAAGACACTGAATATTTTTTTAAGGGCATCTTTGGCAAACTTATCAAACGGCTTTCTCTCATCAAGTGCATGCTCGTAAAAACAAACAAAAAAAACATCAAAAGTGAAGGTGATTATTTTGTGTGTTTTTGTAGAACCAACTTGCATGGAGAGGCTCCTCTCAAAGGATTGGAAGGAGCGCGTTGACCGCCTCAACGCAGACGAACTGTTGGGGGAGGTCAAAGGTAAGAGCATCAAGGTCAAGGCCAGAATCCAAACGTGCAGCTACAACTAAATCTACTTTTACTTTCACACCGGCAAACAATGAGATTTCGAGGTCTGTGCTGCACTGTGGCCTTCTGGCAACAGGTTGCACATTAATAAATGCTGTATGTCGGCTGTTAGAGGGAAGAGGAGGTGTGTAACAAAAGGAAAGAAAGAAGGAAAACTTTCTGAAACCTGCAGATCCTAATGCATCTCAGGAACCTTGTTGTAAACACAGGCAAACTGTCAACTAAGGGTTCCAAAAAGGGTTCTTCCTGAAGGGCTGAGGTTCTACAACCATTCGCTTTGGAAGAACATTTTTTGAAGAATGGGTTTTTGAAGGGGCTCTTTCTGAGACTAAAGGTTCCATGAAGAACACTTTTCCTTCTTCAAGGATTGTTGAAAGCATTGGTTGCAACTTTGATTAAAGGGTGTGTCTGAAGGGAGAGGCTGCACATTCATGAAGCCATAAATCACACAACGACCAACGTGTTTTAGACCTGCTCTGAAGAAAGTCAGAATAACAGCATTACATAGTGGGGGGGATCTAATGATGAAATCGTATTTAGTGGCTGCAACGGGAGGTACATTTTTGAACAATTTGACTCCAAAATTTTGCTTTTACTCTTCATTTCTGATTAAATATTTTAATTAAGAATTAGATTAAGTGGTCCTGTGATGCTCACTTGCTAGTAGGTGATACAAATGAGGAAACGATATCTGCTCGATATGTAACCGTAATGCTTGGACGGAGGTGTCAGGTTGATGAGTGACCAGATTAATAACTTTTTTGGAAGTGTGAACCCACTGTTTTTAATAAAAGAAAATATAATAGATACTGACAGAAATTTGCAGAATGTTGGGAGAATTTATACATTTTCATCGAGAAATGCTCTGTGTCTCCTGCGCTACAGCGAATTCGGTTTGTGTGCCGTAACATTAGTCGCTAATGGCTCGGCAGTCGAGCTCCTCTTAGTGAGAGAAACCGCTTGTGATCGTCTCCTGTTAAACTGGCAAGCATTTCCTCTGTGGAAAGTGGAAAAAAATTGAGACGACAGAGAACTTTCTGCAGCAGAACAGCACCGACATTGACTTTCACTCCAGGACAGAGATCTGACTCTCTCTCTCTCTCTCTCTCTCTCACAGAAACTACACTTTCAGTATATTCTCAAACACATTTTGCGAAACATCACTCGTCATCTGTTAATTTCCAAAAAACCTCTACCCGGTCACTCATAAAAAGACCAGTACCCTATTGATTTGTTAAGTTGCAATGCCACATCTTATGACTTCTTTTCATTTCAAAGTCAGACCTATAATTTCCACTTGTAGAACGTTTCCTTTTTGTGGATGATCCAGGTCAAGTGCTGCATCACTCTTCTCTCAGACCTTTTCAACTTTCTTTTTCTGTTATATTTCTATGTAGTCATAGACTCTTACATAAAAAAACCCACAAAAAACTCTCTTGTTGGGTTATAATGAGAAAATGGGAAACAGATCAAATAACCTGTTCAAGGCCATTCAGGTATTTGACTTACATTTTGTTGGCAGTGAGTCTGTTTATATCCCTTTTGCTGTAGGTTTTCATTTCCTCGTTGATAGAGCTAAACTTCTGTCACTGAGCTTTTGGATGGTTTTGCTTTGACGAAGGTCTCCAGTGTTGAACATCTGATACTTTCATACGTTGTTTATAAATGCAACATTAGGTCATAGCTGCTGTTAAATATATCTCACTTCTCAAAGCTTACATTTTCAATCTTTCATTTTGCTTCCTGACAGAGGTCCTGTTATTTCTTCCCTCTCTGAAAATGGTCTCCATTAAAGTTCAGGCAGTCGGACGTTGAATGTCTAAATTTTTGCATTCACTCAGAGCAAGTGATGTAGTATATCGAGCGATCGTTATTGAAAGTTACACGGCACAATAACGAGTATAACGAGCAAGACAGTCCACTATGGGTGGACAGAGGCAGACAGGTCAAACAAACACAGGACTTTCACCTGTGATACCACTGTTTGTGTCCTGTGTGAAACAAAAAGTAAATGTTGAGTTTATGCTTATCGATTAGCATTGTTACGCTTGTTACATAACGTTTCACGAAAGAAAGAAAGTCTGCTAAGAGCTTCTGTTCGTTATTAATGTTAGTTACGTCGTTACGTTATAATTTAACACCGTCCATCATGTTTTTTTCGAACCATACCCAAGTTTTCTTGCCTAAACCTAACCATTCGTGTGAACCACTTGTCTTTGTTTGATTCTGCAGGCGTGATACGAGGCTGATATATAAAACAAATGTTTGAAACATATTTTTGTTTCAGAAAGAAATCATTAATGTACACCATAGTTTGCAGAAATGTACAATAATATTTAGCTAATGTGCAGGCAACATAATGCTGACTGGATTACAGTTTAGTGACAACATTTTGTTAATCGAAAAAAACGGTTGATACTGAATAATTTTGTGAAGCGTTCATTGACAGAGTATTTATATTTGTTTTCTGCCAAAACATCCAATCGTGCAATTCACATATACCTGTAGTGTTTACAACATCTTTAAACTTTTGTAAGTTTATGTTTAGGCCCTGGAAGCACTTACTTGTCTGCGTGCTTGAACGTGCAAACAAGATCCCGTGCACGTGCACAACATAAACACAGGGATTCACTAAACAGGGGACCGACAATATTAATAGCTGACTTTAAAGGCCCGTTTGTACGATATAAGATCTTTTCTTTTCTTTATTATGGTAATTCGTAGCCTCAAGGATCTTTTATTAAATGCATGTAATTCAGTATTTCTGACACATAAAAGTAAGTATGACTACTTTTTCTTTTACTTGCGTGACAGAGGACCCTGTTACGATCTCAGGGTTCCAGTGGAGGGCAACTAGAACCAAGACAAATAGCATACTTGTCCTCTTCATAAAGCTGGAATGTGCAGTATATCAATTTTCTTGTGTGTTAGTTGAAGACACTAATAACATGCATAAATATAGCATGTACCAGTACAGGCATGCACATAAAGGATCACACACACACACACACACACAGATGTCTCTGTTCGTCCAGCTGCATCCTGACCGAAGCAACCCTCTGATTGAATTCAAGCGGAGTCTTTTATTTCTCGATGGCTGACATAAGGTCCAGTCTGGCTGACCTAAATTCACAAACACAACTGTAGCTGTGTGTCTCCTCACACAACAACCTGAACCTATTTGTTCAGTCTTCAGAGTTATTTTCATGGTGAAGAAGAACGCTGACCTCCTTTTTGCTTCTTTCTTTTTCACTCAAAACACTTTCATTGGCGCTCATGAACACAGGAACAATGAAACAAGATGAATCCACTGACTTATCTAAATATATAGTTATAGATGTATAGGTGTTTGGATATGTTTCCGTAGAGATAAGTCTGCGGAGGCTTTGATCAATACTTCAGCAGCTATTATTGTCATGCCCCTTGATGAGACTTTTCCACCACAGCAGAGCGTGCACAATTATACCACATTTTTAATATTGCTTTTACTTTTTTTTTGTTGCATATGAAGTCAAAAAGTTCATAAGAACAGATGGGTAGAAAGTGTCTGATTATACTGTCAGGTGCCGGAGCTGGCACATCTGGCCCCACTAAGCAAACAGAAATTTAAGACTTGCTTAAATCAGGCATCTTTTGCAACTTTTTTATTTGCATATTTTCTACTCATGGTCTGGAGAAGTGAGCTGTTTGCAGTAAAAGTGAATGTTTGCCGATCAAATGCAAATCTTTATACCTGATTTGACTAAAAAAGTAGTGGTCGTGTTTGTCTCGGGGCCTGTGGGCTGATGGGAAGTCAAGTGTTGGAGTGTTTGTTGCGGTGTTACACTGAGGCGAAGGTTTAGTCATCCAGAGGAATGCTGGGAGTTCGACGCACGGATGAAACGTGATGGTTTGGCAGAAGCCCAAAGAGTCTGGGGCCACCATGATGTGTGATAATGTGAGTGTGTGATGGTTTTTTTCTGTGTGTTTGAATGTTTGTGGCATGGCATGTGTGTGTCATAAGTTGTGTTTGTGTAGGTGGAAGTGGCTGGGACAAGATTTCTCATTTCTGTCTGAATCCACATAGTTAACATGATTGATTCAAAATTAAAAAAAAATAGTTTTTATTTATGTTATTTTTTTTCTTCTGTAAAATGACACATGCATTCGCATACTGTAGGCATGTAAATACACACTGAGACACAGAATATATATATTTATAAAAAAAAAGGTAAATGCAATATACAATATCTTTGCTCTCGAAGAAAACTATAAATGTATTTCCAGTTTTTGGTCAACTTTGGTTAAAAAGAGTGATTTTTCATGGATTGGTCAAACTCTGCTTTGTATAAAGCCAAATAAACCATATAAAAACTTTTTTTTGGTCACAAACCTTTTTCTTAAGCTCATGAAAAGGTCACTTGTTGGAAATACATGGTTTTCATAGGACGTTAACTGTTTCTTTGGCCTTGCTGAAGAAAAATAATTTGGAAAATTCACAGTAGTGCAAGTAAAACTGTAGAGAGAAAAAAAAAAAAAGTAAATTAAAATCAATAAAAATGAATGCGAAAAAATACACATAACATACAATTATAAGACATTAACATGCATGGGTCGATGGGAGGTTAAGGAAAAATGTTCTTAGTACACATTCTATTGCAGCAATGTTCTTTTATTACTTTGTGATATTAATATGTTGCAATAAAACTAAAAGCTGGATTTGATTCCCATAAATACAAACACTGTGTAACCAGTAACAACTAACAAACAGCACAAGCAGAAATAGGTCTCGGTTCAGAGACGACTCATCCAAACGGAGAGAGAGAAAGCGGTTAACGGCTTTCTGTTTTGGCTGCTGCCCTCAGCAGGTGTCGGGAATAATCCTGATGGATGGAAAACGGAAAACGGCGGATGATTATTGGTGCCAGAAGCGTTGAAGGAACACAAGACACTGCGTTCGGAATGCACGAGCCGTAATCCACCGGGATGAATCATGGAGCTGTAATAGCAGTTGTTACGATTACACAATAGGCTTCACTTCACTGCAAGAAATGTAGAGGAACAGGAGGAAGTGTGTGTGTGTGTGTGTGTATTTTAAGACATGACAGTGTTATAAAGTATCCATCTGTGTTGCAAGACTGAATCGGTCTGAGACTTAGGGAGTGGTGAAGAAGGGAGGATTAGAGTGTTGATAAGAGCAGAGGGGACAAGAGAGGAGGTGATGAAGAGAGGGAAGGGGGAAACAAATGGGCAAGTAAAGAGAGAGTATTATAGTAAGGGTGGAGGAGATGAGGAGAGGAGGAGGAGGGTTAAGAGGAGAGGAGAAGAGAGAAGTAGTAAGGAGGTGAGGAGGAGAGCAAAAGAAAGGAAGGAAGATGAGAAAGGGAATTTAGGAGAGCAGAGAAGAGGAGATGAAAAGGAGATGAGAAAATGAATAAAGAGAGGAGAGAAAAAGCAAAGAAGGAGAGGAGAGGGAAGAACGGGAGGAAAGTATGAGGAGATGACAGCAAAGAAGAGAAGGGAGGAAAGGGAGGGAAGAGGAGAGTGTAGAGATGAAGAGAAAAGAGAAGGGAAGACGGGAGAGGAGTTAAGTAGAGGAGAGGAAAGTAGAGGAGAGGAGAGAAGAGGAGACGAGAGTAAAGGAAAGTAGAGGAGAGGAGAGAAGAGGAGATGAGAGTAAAGGAAAGTAGAGGAGATGAGAGTAAAGGAAAGTAAACGAGAGGAGAGAAGAGCAGATGAAAGTAAAGGAAAGGAGAGGAGAGCAGAGGAGATGAGAGTAAAGGAAAGGAGAGGAGAGGAGAGGAGACAGGGAGAATGTGGACTTGGAAGTAGAGTAACTGATGGGGAGGTCGTTTGAGGAAAAAACCCTAAAAAGGAAGAATGAAAGAGAGACAAGAAGAGGAGAATGTTGCCTTTGATACAGGGGTGCTGAGGGGTAATTTCTCTGTGTGTGTGTGTGTGTGTGTGTGTGTGTGTGTGTGTGTGTGTGTGTGTGTGTGTGTGTGTGTGTGTGTGTGTGTGTGTGTGTGTGGCAGTCTGGGGTACAATAGGGGGCTGACAGGACTACAATGGAGACTCTGTTAGTATGCAGGTAGTGTTGGGGCCACCCTGCAATCTCCCTACATGGCCCCAGGGCGAGACCTTACACACACACACACACACACACACACACACACACACACACACACACACACACACACACACACACACACACACACACACACACACACACAGAGCAAGAAAACTTCTAAACAAGATAAACTTCAGTGGCGATGTGTTCAAATACACAAGCACATATACACACCCTCCCACAAACAAGATGGACGTGTGTGTGTGTGTGTTTTGTACCCATTCACACAATAAAGAAAACACACACTGACACAGAAAATCCCGAACATGTCTTCATGTTGGACATGAGTGATCTGCATTCACTAAAGAGGAAGAATATAATACATATAAAGACAGCAGGTCTGGGGTCAGGCAGGTTTGATGTGAGTTCCCCAGAGGGTTTAAGGGAAGTAGATGGATAAATTAAAGTTACGTTGCAGTCAACATGGGTTCAAGGTGAAAGGAGTTTTCCGATGTGCAGACATTGTGAATAAAGTGAACCCCTCCCCCGCCGGAGCTGCAAAAGGCTGTGTTGTTTCTATGGTTCAAACTAACAAAAAGAATACATGGTTTTATAAAACATCATGGTACATTGTATTTTGCTGCAGCTCCCTCCATCAACCCAACATCCACCTTCTACGCTTTATTTTTGGTAAAGGGTGGTGCAGCAGTCCTTAAACCTGGAAATCATTATTGCCATCCCGGTGCCCTCGTCTCAAAGTCAATGGGTCTTTTGAATGGGTTATTGTTTAGATCCCTGAAATAAGGTCTGTGGTTAACAAAAGTTCAATTGATTTTTGCTTTTTGTTCAGTGATATAAAATTCTTCAGTAATTCATTCGTGTGATTTTTTTAGACTTTTAAGTGTCTCAATAAAGAGAGGTTTCTAACAAGTGGCTAAATGATACTTAAATAAGTTTTTTGTTTCCTCTACTTCTGCAGATTGCATATCAATTTAAAGTTTTGTTGTTACAAAACATGTAACTTTCATAACTTGTGTTTACCACAGACAGAATAATCCTAAATAACATTGTCTTTCTGTAAAGCGAACCAGTTGAATACGTCATCCCTGGGTGCTACTTAATCAAAGTTAAAAAATGAAAAAAATTCTAAACAAACTGGTAGAAAGCAGGGGGAGAATGTTTTTAGTAAGTAAAGACAGGTAATAAGGCGGGACTTCGATGTGAGGTGATGCTGATGAAAACAGTAACAGTTGTATATTGTCACTGTCTGTTCATAAATCTTTCTAGTTTGGGCCCTCCTACCTGACTTAAACCTCCAAAGAATGTCTACATCGTAAACCTGACAAAAAGCCTGTGACAGCTACTTGTTTCCAAAGGTTCACCCCGACTGATTTTTATTGTTCTCGTGTGCAGACACTAAGTGATAAACACTCGATGGCATGCAGAGACAAGAAGAGCAGATAATAAGTAGTGCGATGAAACTACAAGCTCGAAGATTTATGAGAATTTTGGGGATGGGACTTTCTAAACTTTGTCTTGTTCGAGTTAGCCAAACCCGTTGGATTTGTTTTGGTTCGTTTCTGGTTTTTCTTGGAGGCTTTTGTTGAAGTTGCTTTAGTTTGGTAATTTCAAGCCAAAAAAGAAAATCTGTTTCAGTTATGAACCATCACTGAATTTCTTAATGTTTGATTTTATAATGATAATACCATAATCACTGTGATTTTGAGATGATGTGGCACACATGGACTCAGTGGGTATGGAGAGCCAGTCCATGCAGTGTTAATGCCACTAGACCATAGACCATCATATTCCACCACTATATAAATACTGCATTGTGTATCTTTTAAACAAACGGCTCATGTCAGCAGACCTTATAAAACCCACCTTCCCCCGTCTACCTGTCCAGGTACGCCGGAGTCCCTGGAGGAGAAGGAGCACCAGCTTTCCACCATGATCGGTCAGCTGATCAGTCTGAGGGAGCAGCTCCTCTCCGCCCACGACGAGCAGAAAAAGATGGCCGCCTCACAGCTGGAGAAGCAGAGACAACAGATGGAGCTGGCCAGGCAACAGCAGGAGCAGGTGGGGAAGGTCTCAGTGTGTTGTTGGTGTTCATATTTCCTTTTCCTTCATTCCTTTCAGGTAAAAGTTTTTAATCACTAAATTGATCGCTGAGATTTGGGGATGAAAATCCAACAGGTTTAAGAAACATAAGAACTTACATTTGCAGACAGATGATCAGACTGGTTGTATAAACTTCTAGCTAATTTATTTAACCAAAAACGTTGTGAAGAGAGAAAAGTGATGTTCCCTTTTCTCGTTGGATGTGTATAAGGTCTAAATAGGCACATATTTACAGCGTTTTGCCTGATAAATAAACAAAATATAGCTATAGAATAAGATTTTTTCTACATTTTGGTTTAGATGTTATGCTTAAACTTTGAGTTTAACTTGTCCTTTGTCTTTGTTGAACTTCATTCTAGTGAAGCTAAGATGTTTAATGTCATCACAACACAAAGTAATGACAGCCAAAACTTACACAACAACAAAGACGTGAAGTAAACACCAGAAGAAAAGTGTTTATGCGTGGCTTTCTGTATGTGTGTGCGTGGCGTCAAGCGTGGATGCCGATGCGCTGGTGTCAGACGCAGAAACATTAGCGTGTCACAGAGAGAGAAGCAGCCTCAGCAGTGAGGTGTTTAGGTGATCCGCTCTATGTTTTTTTGCTGTTTGCCGACATGTTACTGTAGGTCGACATACGACAGGCCCTGTTTGGACGTGTCCACACCTCCCATCACAACACATTCCACCTTTCACAACTTCACAAAGGAACAGGGGGAGATGGAGAGAGTGAAAAGAAAGACAGATTCCAATATCAGCCAGTCATTTGGCTGTTGAGACTTGATAGGATAATGCCCTACAGACAAACCCTGAGAAATCTGCCTTTAATGAAATATGACATGTGTGCAAATGGGGAGCCGCCTCCCATTCAGCAGCCTGTAATTATATTTCAGAATAAATGCACTAAATGACTTCTCAAGAAGAAAGAGAGGCAGCTGCTTGACTTTTCTGGAGCGGAGTGGTTGACGTGATGCCCCTTTAAAGGGTTTTAACCTCACGCGACTGGCCGGTCCCCGCTGCCCATCACCGGCTGAGGCTCAGTCCTGTAACATTTGACTTCAGATGTTTTTTAGTAGACAATCCTACATCAAAATAACAGAGGGACAAACATAAATGATCGCCCCCTCCTGTTGTTGTTGGTTCGCCTGGTAAACATGTCAATCTCACGCATTCAGTGTCAGATAAGAGATTTGTTCCGAAACTCTCCACGCATCTAAAAATGTGTTGATCCTGAATGCAGCACGACCATTAACCTGCCGCGCCACACGTCAGGCTCATTTTCCAAGTGTTGTTGAACATTTTTGCCTTTATTATTAATAAAGGCATGCATTCTCTTCTGGTATTTCTCGTGTTTTTTGCCAATTTTCACACACAAAAAATCCCAGCAATTTGATTGGCATTGATTTTTACCCAGACTTTAATTCCCATGCATCCAAAAGTTTTTTTTATCGCATGAGCCACAGATCAGACTAAGGTTGATCAAAACACTTAAACGGCGACAACTGGTTAAAGTGTTTAAGCTTCAGATATTAGTATCTGAATTTCATCCTGCAAAAATCGATAGCTGTTTGAGATTTAATGCCAAAACATGACATCTGTCTGGGGTTATTAGTTCTGTGTGCAAACATTTTGATTATGCATATACTTCAGAAGTTTTTCTCCCATTAAAAAAAAAAGTAAAAAGAATTCGCCAGATTTAAAAAAAAAAAACCCACTTATTTTCAATCCTTTTAGAATTATGTTAGAAATGACTGATAATTGACATTTTCCCTCTTTGTCTGTGTGTGTGTCTGTGTGTGTGCAGATCGCCAGACAACAGCAGCAGCTCCTTCAGCAGCAGCACAAGATAAACATTCTCCAGCAACAGATCCAGGTTAGTGTGCAGAAACACACCCCCAACTACCAACTCGCGCTCACCCCGACACTCACACACTGACGCACTCTCACACACTTCTTCTGTTCATACCTCACATTTTTGAGTCGACTCCTGCCCTCTGCAGACTCCCCTCGTTTCCTCCCCGTTGTCTCTTCTCTGATGTGTCCATCTACTGCTTCGTCTTTTGTCTGAAGTGTCCTTTTTCCTCCTGTTCCAAAGTGTGATTGAAAAAACAACAAAAACGCGAGAGGTCGTGACCTTTTCTTTTAAAGTTTTGCCTGCTACTGAAAGCTACAACAGTTTACGCAACACCGGCCTTGAATTTCTCCATGAAGATACACACACACACACACACACACACACACACACACACACACACACACACACAAACACACACACAATAGCACACAGCAGTGACACAGTAATTGCCCTGGTTATGGCCGGATCATTTACTCTCTCATTGATCAGTCAGCAAATCGATATCCCAGCATCCTCTATAGGCTTCCTCCTACTCTTCCTCTCTCTCTCTCTCTACTTGTCTATTTATCAACATGTGTTTCCCCTCTTCAGCCCGACATGCACTTTATGTGTCTCTCAGCTCGTGTTGCCTTTACTGTTTCTCCTTCCTTGTTTCTTTTTTTGCAGCTTTCATAAATCCAGCCCATAACAATGGATAGCAACAAAAATCTCGACGAGAAAACGGAGAACATAAACAATATATATTTCATCTCGACGGACACATGCTGATAAAAAAACAGCATATTACTTTTTCCATTCACACTTCTTATTTATCCCTGCTTCTATTTGATTCCTTTTTCTTCGTCCCTCTCTCTTTCCTCCATCGTTTCATCCACCTGATGCTCATGATCCGTGTGCACTGTACATGCTCACCGAGAAATGACCACCAGCTGCGAGCCAAATGCTGCTAAATTTGCGCGCTGTGGCTGATTGCCATGTGGGAAGTTAACCAGCTTGTATTTCATACGTTTATGTTTTTTAAGTGGTCGGATTGCCGCAGAATTCAATCGGCTTGTGAGACAATCTGAATGCGCTCGCCTCTGAGACCGGTTCAGTCTCGAGCCGTACCCCGTTTACCCCCCATCGCTCTCCAGCCTTTGGATCTCACTGTGCTCCGGAGGTGTGATGTAGTTAACGAGAGCTTGTTTCCACCCCTCCTCTTCTTCTTCTGCTCTTTTTTATTACGAGGCCCCACCCTTGGATGTTAATGAAGCTCAGATCGGACTTCATTAGGGCCTCCGAGCCCCAGGGGAGAGCGAGACCATAAAAAAAACCCCAGCTCCTACACGGATCCTCTTCCACGCTGTGAAGCATGGATACTGTGTCATGTTTGCTTTTTGAGGATGAAGGGACACGCAGAAAAAAAAAAAAGCTCTTAAGAGCAGCATGTTATCATGTAGAGAGCTTCAGAAGCATCTGCTGTAAATTCAGGTGAAACGTATTCCACCACATCTTTTGTTTCACGCTTGTTTTCTATGTTGAATTCAATCCAAAAAAGGCCAGAATTACTTCAATCTGCTGTTTAGTAAAGGTACAGAAAGAGACCCAAAACAAAGAGTTTATTTACATTGTATAGCTGCTCAATATTATATGCATCACAGCTGGGTGCACGTCTTGTTATTTTTAAAACAAAGACATTTTCTTGGTGAACAAACCCAGCTTAGTATAAGGAGCATATGGTCTATCTACTGTACAGAGGTTTAGAATTATTGTGGCTAAGCTCCAGGGCTTAGTCACTGGAGTACGGGCTGTTTACGCTGTGTTGGCTTTAAACACACAGGCAGCGCTGCACCGGTCTGTTTCCACTTATCAAATCCAGACCTGAGCTCCTCTCAGGCCAATACTCGGAGGAGCTGACCAAATGCTACTGTTTCAGCTGAAAAGAAGAGGCCTGCAGTGTGGTAAAAGCCACTTTATATTTTAGAAGTGCCGGTTGTTGTTCATATCTTAATTTGAAACACGAAAATGTTGTCCAGATGGAAAAAATAAGAAACCAAAAAAGTTTTTTTTTTGCTAGAAAAGGGGAACAGTTGCAACTCCCTGATGTGTTCAGCGCACACACGCCAGCTGTTGCATCATCACGGCAAATAAAGTTAACCGACTTTCGGTGATTAATTAGCATTGCTTTTATGAGTTATTATCATACATTTTGAAAGTTTTATAGATTGGCACCCAACTTAGTCTTATCAGAATGTGATTTATGAATAGAGACAGTAAAGTCCCAATGGGTAGCTCTTTTCACCCCGTTCTTTCCATTTCTTCCTCTCAACGTTCCTTCGTTCTCTTGGATCCGTGGATGGTGTCAGTGTGTTTGTCTGCGATTGTCGTGCGGTGTTGTTAGGAGGGGGAGCACACTGTAGTTCAAAGTGACCCAGGTTTCCTGTCATGTGGTTTTAAATGGTGTGGAGAGCCAGCGGGGGATGTCCACGGGTTAAAGCAACGCTTCCGAAGGCCCCATTCTGATAGATATAGTTACACACACACACACACACACACACACACACACACATATATATATATATATATATATATATATATATATATATATATATAAACTTACACATAAACAGGCATCTGATATTGACTTAAAGTATAGACAGCTGATTTTACTGCATAAACGCACACATGTGCACAGTTTATATATATATTCCCCTGACATACACACAAAAAAACACACATGCACACACATGACAGACGTGCAAAAACATACATATGGGCTCACACACACACACACACACACACACACACACACACACACACACACACACACACACACACACACAGTGGTGGTGGGCCCTTTGTGTGCCGTATAGGCAGAGCGGCCCAGCCCAGCCTGGTGGCTGACAGGCATGTGTCTTTGTTAAGTCAGTTCCTATAATGGCTCTCATATGTGGCCCATTTCCTTCGGGCCCACAAAGGCACAGGCCCTAACCGCACCGCCCGGGCCCTAGCTAACGGGCTAATTAATGACTGCAAAGCCGCACTCCTCCTCCTCCTCCCTCTCTCTGTTCTTCGTTTATAACTCCTCCGTCTCCTCCTCCTCCGCCTCCCCTCTATTTCTCTTCTTGTTGTTTTCTTGATTGTTTTTATACTTTTCAATTTCATCTTGTATAATTTTCCCTCCGTGGTTGATGTATTCAACCGCCTGTTTCATAATTACAGTATGCTGCCCCCTGTTGAAACACCATAACCTCCTTGTTTTTGGTGACTAATTAAGGTAAAGATATGGTTTTGACCAACAGTCACGATCTGAACTTCTGAAAACCGAACTGACGAGTTTCAAATGCGGCGTTTATAGTCAAGATAAATCTCTCATTTATCCACGAGTCATGACAAACCTCGCTGTAAAGTCCTTGTTTCATAACTGCTACTCTGAATCAAAAGCTTCCTTGTCAGCAATGCGCCGACGTTGTGGTGAGGTTGTGAATAGTCTGGGTTGCTGAACCTGTGTCAAGACAAGCGGACACAAACACAATAATCCACACACACACAAGCAGTACACACACACATGTATAAGAACTAATGGAGCGGGAAAATGGCTGTTAGAAAGACAGCAGCACCTACGTCAGCAGATACAGCTTCAGGCACAATGACTCGGAAAGCCATGGAAGGCCCATAACGTCGATTGGACTCACCAGCTATGGAGAATGGCTAACTTTTGACTTTACAATGGACCTCGCTCCAGCGTATTAACCCTTGTGTTAGCCTATAGAAAAATGCTATAAGCGTACAGTTATTCTGTGTGCTTCAATTAGAATCACCTCTGGCACTTTCATTGTGCTCACATGGGTGTAGCGAGATGGTGAAAGAACAAACTGAGCAATGTAATTATTTGTAAGGATATCGTGTTCTTAAAGCTGCATTCAGGAGAGTCATACCTCATAGGGACACGACAACAAACTAAGAGAACTCATCCCGGGTTTATCACGAGTTTATCAAGTTGCTATGGCCAACATATTGTGTTTAACCCCCTGAGAAAAAATGTCTGTCTTTAGCTAGCTAGCGGCTTTCTTCGGTAGCTTCTTGTTTAACGTTACTTCATCTTACTTTGCTATACTCCGCTACAAGTCTATATGAAGGCTGGAGAACCACAACAATGAGCCAAAAATGACAAAGAAGCAGAAAGAAAGGTGATAAATCCTGCTGCAACTATACTAAATCAGCGCTAATATTAAATATCATCTTATTGTTTAAAGGAGGATTAGTTTATAATACATACTGTAGGAGACAATAGCAGTTGATTAAGGATGTATTCTTGATGCTAGCTGGAACTTGATATTTGTATTCATTTAATTAACGCTGGTTTATTAACCAAAAAAACACAATGAACATTTAGCAGTAGAGACTAATTGTGCAACTAACAGCTTGCTCGCAGAAGGTATTTGCTTACAACTTTTGGATCAATCTTCAGGATTGTCATGTGAACACAAACAAATCATGCGGCAACTATAATTGCACCAAATTCTTCCCTGAAACAGAACAAAGCAAACAAAACACGGAAAGAAATGTGCTGCGAGAAAATGAATCAGAAAGAACCAGTGAGATTTTGTCGGCATCCATAGTGCAAAATTGTCCCTCCAGAGGTAACTTGTCAATTAAAAAGTGTTGCTGGCATCAGAATGGTTTTGTCCGTTTTGTAACCTCGTAGAATTTAAATATTTATATAATATTATTCCGTTTTCAGTTTTTTTCCATTTCATTCTGGACTGATGAAGGCTCTTTGCCACAGAGGGTAATAATGCATAATTCACCTGTATGAATAGTCAGATTTATACCTCAAGTGTCATATAAGCATACCTGCCAACTGCACAACCAGACGACTACATTTCTTTCTTTCTCCTCTCCCCTTTCTCAAACACATCAACGTACAAACACACCGCATACGTACTCACTGCCCCCCTAACCCCGCTGGCCGTCCACAAGAGGACCATTAATTCGGGGGAGTGTGCATGCGCGTGTACACATGTTCCTTGTGCCTAGGTGTGTATGTCGATGTGCCTGGTGGGCAGTTAGAGGAAGGGGGCCTTGTGTTTTCTTAGGGGCCGAGCAGAGCGGGGCCCCGCAGCACCACCTTCCCCAGTCCATTCATCCAACCCCTCCACCTCCTCCACCCCCCCCTCCCCTCGGTAAATGAAGATCTTTGTGTGTTTGCGCTAGTGAAGCAGCCCCAGTCAGTCCCAGTGTTCCCAAAGGAATACAATGAATGGGAGCTTTTTGTCCCACTCTATAACTCCCCCCCCCCTCCCTGCACTTCTCTCTTCTTCTTCTTCTTCTTCTTCTTTTTTTTTTTTGCCATTCAGACAGACAGACTCGTTTTTATTCTCTCTTCATTCCCGTTTCTCCGTGTCACAAGACGTCAGACAGCTTGTGTGTGTGTGTGTGTGTGTGTGTGTGTGTGTGTGTGTGTGTAAAAGTACCCTGAACTTCCAGTGTGTGTGTGTGTGTGTGTGTGTGTGTGTGTGTGTGTGTGTGTGTGTGTGTGTGTGTGTGTGTGTGTGTGTGTGTGTGTGTGTGTGTGATGAGGGTCTCCCAAGCTATCAGGCTTTTTTGGAGTGTGACCTAAACAACCTTGACTGAAGAACTGGTCAGGTGATGAACACATGTAACTGCACGCTTAGCGAACAATGCTGACTGTGGGTGATAAAGACATGTGTTGCCCTGCAGTGGCAGGCATATGCACACAACCTAATTCTGACCTTTTTTAAAACAAAGTCTAAAGCCTCAAACAGCATTTTCATTAAGTGATGAGTAAAACAAAATGTCCAAAAATGTCCTGTCCTTGCAAGGTATAAAGCTCTTAATGGTCCTCATAAAGATACAAAACGAAGACGTCACATACACACACAGAACACTCTCTTTTCTTTTCAGAGCTCTCAGGTGACTGCGTAACATTTTTAGCCACAACCTGATTTATGTTCGATAAGACTGGAACATATGTAATGCATCACTTTATGTGGTGCTTGAGAATTGGAGCGTGGATGCAGGGGCAGTACGTAAAACATGGGGATTGAAAAATCCTATACATGTATTGTCTTTTGTTTTTAAATATAATAACCATGATGATAATGTTTCCCTTCCATGTAGTTTTAATTAATCATGCTGTAATTTCCAAGAGAGGAAATCAAAGAAATAAAACAAATAAAAAAGGAAATGTTGAAACAGGACATTTGAACATATTGTCACTGAGCATAATCGTTTCATACTGAAGTTCTGTTTTGCGAGTGGGTTGCGCACCAGTTATTTTAATGATATTGATTATGTTTTTTGATTAGCTGATTATTGTTTCATCTATCAATTACAATAGTTTGCAAAAAGCCGACAAAAAGTCCCAAGAGCCCAAAAGTGAAATCTTCAAGACCGAAAGTCCAAAACACTTTATATTCAATTTACAATCATTCAAAACAGTGAAAAACACTAAATCCTCACATGTGAGAAGCTGCAAATGCTTTATTCTTGCTAAATGCTTTACAAGACTAATCAATCATCTTATTGATAACGATTACTTTTCTGTTGATCTTGTCATTGATCGACTAATCTTTCCAGCCCTTCAGCAAATGTGTGCAAGTCAAGGATGGTCCTGTTCATCTCTCTCTCTCAGTTTAGTCATGCTCTTTGAACCTCCGAACCACAAACCCTCCCTCGCACACTCCATAAACATCCCAGAGGACGGCCATCTAATTCAACCACGTAACCCTGCAGTACATCTGCAAGGAAGTAACCACGCAACATGCTGATTGTGTAAATTTAGGCTCTAATGATGAACTGTCCCCGGAGGACAGAGGGAGGGGTCAGTGTGGATAATGAATTGGTAGTAAAGGAGATGAATGGAGGTGGATGGCATTGAATGGAGGTAAAGAGGGAAACGGGGGGAGAAAGAAAGGTGTCAACGTGTAAAGAAAAAAAAGAAAAGAGAGTGAGAGATGGGAGCAATACAAGGTTGAATAGAAAACGTGTAATGAGAAGAAATGGATAAGAGAGAATAGGAGAGATGTAGAAACAAACTATTGGATCATTTAAAAAAAAAAGAAGATGCCGAGAGCCACAATAAAAGTGTGATTTACTAAAAATTGACAAAATACAGAGGAGGAAATGAAAGGATTATTCTTAACTAAAAAAAAATAAAATGGGAATGATAAAGGGACAAAAATGTGATGAAGAGAGTGAAAAAGAAGAAAGGGGAGACTGTCAAGAATAGAAACAAAACAATAAACATTCAGAAGTGATGAAAGAAAAGAGAGAGGACCAGAAATGATTTTCAGAAGAGGAAAGAGAGGAAAAAGATATATAAAAAGATATAAAATCTCCATAAATATGGCAGAATTGATTAAATGTTTCTCTATCCACAAAGAAATGGAAGCACTGCAAAGAAATGGAAGCACTGCAAATTGCAACATCATTGCAAAAATTACCCCTCCCATAATTCTAATTCCTTCTGCTCTTTTCGGCAAGCATAAATTATAACTGAAGCTAAGATCAACAAAAAGTAATCCAAATATATAGAATATAGAAAGATACATAAATCTATCTCCTTTTTTCAAATAGTTTAAAAATGTGCCTAATTTGCATTTAATTTTTAAGACCTTTAACATGTTTGAAAAATCTGCGCAAAACATTCAGACAGGAACTTAACGAGCGTGAAGAAAGAGAAAAGGAAAGCAAAGAAAGACAAGAAAAGGAGACATGAAGGGGGGGAAAGAGACAAACAATTTTACGAGACAGAAAAGAATTAAAGCTGAGATAAAGGGAGAGATGGAAGGGAAGAGAGTGAGACGGTCCAGTGGTTAAGTACAGCCTGCCCTAATAGATTCCCGCAGGCTCATCTTTGATAGTCGGAGCCCTCAGCGCCTTAACTCAGTCGAACCCACAGTTTTTAAGAGTCTTTCAAGTCGACATGAAAGGCAGCTGTTAGCCTCTCTGTTGTTTTAAAGGCATTTTGTTTCACATTTTTACACTTGTCTCTCAAGAGCGTGCGTCTTTATTTGTTGTTCTTTAACTCTGTCAATTCAAACCTGCTCATCATTTAATTCTTGTCTTTTTGCCGTGTTTGAGCTATTTTGTTTTTGTCAGTAATCGTAACTCTTTTGTTACCTTTATTAATTTATTTTCCCTTCTTGTTTTTTTTACTCACTCTTTCTTTCCTTTGAGCTCTTTCCCTTCACTTTCTTTTTTCTCTTTTTGACTTTAAGTCTTTTATGTTCTTTCCTCCTCCATCTTCTCCTTTTATCTCATAACAGTCCTTACTTTCTTCCTTACCATTTCAACATTTTTCTTCACTATTTCTTTCTGGTTTTATCTTTTTTTTTTGTGTGCATCATATGTAGATATAAGAGTTGTTGTTTGTTCATCAAGGTGATTTTAGTCTCTAACTCTCTCTCTCTCCTTGTCTTTGTCAATGTCTCTCTCCCTTGTCCCTCAGGTCCAGGGTCACATGCCTCCTCTGATGATCCCAGTGTTTCCTCACGACCAGCGGTCTCTGGCTGCCGCCGCTGCTGCACAGCAGGGCTTCCTCTTCCCACCAAGCTTGTCCTACAAGCCAGGTACACAAACTCACTGAACAGTTGACCCACACTGTCGAATGTTAAGGAAATATATGACTTCTGGATAAACATTCACTCCTCTCACACTAAAGCTCCACGACAGGTCTCGTTAACTAAAAAGGAAACAGCGAGTAACAGTATTTCTCTCCATCTCTCCCTACACACACACACACACACACACACACACACAGAAACACAAACACTGGAATCCCAGTCTATGCTAATGAGGTGTGTCAGGTGAGGAATGTTCTGGAAATGAGCAGAGAGATTTACAAGCTCTACTTGTTCGTGTCGGGAACAATACATTGGACACAGCGAGGACTGGAATGTCTCTTTTATGGCGTGCTGAAAGCATGTCAGTTGCACAACACATCTGCAACATGGAATTTCACACTTTCTCACACTCACACTCACACACACACACACACACACTCTCTCAAGCATGTTCTCCTTGTACGCATCGACCCAACAACCTACATGTGAGGATGATGCAGACAGACAAAACACGTCGATCCCCAAAACACGTGTTTCATGTTGCACGTTTTCAACGATCCACAAGGGTTTTTGCACAAACAGGTGGAACAGAACACTTGAAGAAACACACGCAGAAACACACTTCGAGTTCAGCCTTCTTATTGTAGGATTCACAGCACCACCTGCTTTCTTCCTCTTTCCTCGTCCTTCACACATTCCTCCCTTCCATGCATTCCTCCAGGTGCTCACCTCACGCCACGCACCACCGACCCTCCATGCTTCGTACGGAATAATACATGTTTATTCCTACTGCGCGAGCATACACTCCCACAAGGCCGCAAAGAGAGGCAGGACTGAAGAAAGGGATCGAAAAGCCATTATTCTACGGTCTCCTTTGACTTCCGTCCGTTTTCAACAAAGGCTCGGACATGGAAAGCCTTTTAGGAACAACCAGTGGGGGTTTGAAACGGTACTCGTGTATGCATTTATGAGTGCATCCCAATGAGGCAGCACTGGACTAGAACTCGGATTAACTGAGTCTCAAGCACCAGCGTGTACCGACAATGAACGTTATTAACCTTTGAATAAAACACTCGTGACCCTTCGTGTTTAACTTGCCATGAATAAAAACACGAGTGCAACAAAAGGAATAGGGCCGAAGGTAAAGAGCAGGTTGGTTCTTGTGCGTTAATCTGCCTCCCCTACTTCTCTCTACAATATGATTTTGTTTTGGTTTTTCAACAGGTGAGAATTACCCCATGCAGTTCATTCCATCTACAATGGCAGCTGCAGCAGCATCTGGACTCAGCCCATTACAACTACAGGTAAGATTGATACGTCTGGTCTCCTGAAATTCAATTAAATCCAAAAACTTAACAAACAGGAAATGAAATGTTCCTTTTTGTTTTTGGCACATTTCGCCATGACTCGAACCTCACATTGCCTTTGTTTTCATACCTAAACCAATCATTTTTTTGACTTACTTTAACCAAAGCTAAAGGAAATGTCTTGAACTAATTGTTACCTCTTCGTAGTGTTTCAAAAAAAGAGGTTACATAACGTTGGAGTTGGCGACGGTGTCAGAGTAAAGCCAAGCAAAGCAAACTTAAGAAGTGCCTCTTTAATATATATGATGATAAGTCAAGTGAGTGTTTCACAACCAGATAAACAACTGTAGCAGAAGGTTTTCCGAGCAGCAGCAGGAACAAAGACCTAGCTATAAGGGTGAGGGTTTGTATACTTATAAAGTACTCAAGTATCTCATCCTGAGGGTGTAACCAGCCGACCAGAACTCAAGACAATTGTGCATAAGTGAGTAGATAAATAGAACAGACAGTAAAGATAAGGAACACTGGCATATGAAATGAAACTCCCACTTGTTCTAACCTCGTCCTGAGTTGAAGTGTATAAGAAAAGCCAGCAACATTTTCCTAGAATTAAAACACTTTAAACCACAAAAACTTTAATGCTCCATATCCATGCGACTCAACTACACAATAGTGATTTAATCTCTACCTGATGCAGGAAACCTTTTATAATTTGTATATGAGATCTAGAGGCCAAGGCTATTATAAAACCTGCTGAGTGTTAAATAAACATCAGCAACACACACTCAAAAAAGATCTCTGCTAGGTGTTTCTGCAAAGACCACAACTGTAATGTTTGACTGAATAAATACAAACCACAATTGCCCCCATTCTAGACCACAAGTGTATCAGATGTGTTTTTTGTTCTTGCACATCTCGCACAAGATAAGTCATTTTAATCTATGCAATCTACCGGCTCTGTAACGTGCTACATTGACTGCTTAAGGGTATCTCTGAACAGAAACTGTCACTCCTTATGTGTGTATAGTTTCGTTAGTGGTTAGCCCTGTTTTGTCAAATTAAACCCTTAATTCACAAGGCTAGATGTTTCCCCCAGCTGTCTCTCTCTCTCTCTCTCTTTGCCCGCTGAGCAGCAGCTGAGTGGCTCTTGTTCTTCGGTGGGCGGACCAATAAATTGGCAAAATAAAATGATAGAAAATGCCCAAAATAAGGAGTAGCAAGTCAACAATGGCATAAAACAGTCAATAAAATGTGTTTTCAAAAAGTGTGAATCACTGCACTTGAGCACACATTCATAAATGAGCACAAAACATGGATGATTTGTCTAGCAGTATAGGAGATAAGCCATGGACAGACACCAAATGCATGATCTCATGCCGGACATAACTAGATATTTTGCATGAGAAATGATAGATTTCATGACTGCAAAAATAGAAAATCACAGGAAGGAATGACACCCTGTTTGATTTGTGAAGGTGCAGATGAGTGATCACCAAAAATATCTTAAAAATTAAACATAAAGTTCGTAAAATGATAATTTGCCTGCTATCATTAATATTTGTACAACCAACCGATAGTCCCAGCTGCTCCATGTTGCAGTATGTGTTCATAACTACCCCCCCCAAAAAAAACAATCTATAGGCCAAATGATTCAAATGGAAGCTGGAGGATACCCAGCATGCATTAATAGCCGCAGATCACAGGCTTAGTCCTTAATGAATTTTAATGGAGTTAACTTTTGTTCAAAAAAAACAACATGACGCTTTAAAGACGAAGCTCTACAGGGCCACGCTAACATGCTAGCCCACTTATCTGCTGCCTGTCAGCTGTGACAGACAAAAGCTGCTATGATGAATCACAGAGGAATTCCGCCCCACCAGCACAACACCTGGCCCAAGCAATTCATCAAATATTTTATTGCTGCTTGACACCTGTGGTTTGAGAATAGCACTTATCCATAATGGTTATCATAGAACATATTTGCAAAGAAAAGAAAAGAGAAATGGAAGAGCTACTCCCTGAAGGCGGTTTGGATTTACACAAGGCGACCCCGTCACCCCTCCTGCTGTATCTGCTATCAGTGAAAAGAACAAAAGCCCTCAAAAGCTTTTTCACTGGCAAACAATATTGCTTCATCACGTCAGTCATTACCATAGCCTGGCTTTTTGGATGTCACCAGAATCCTTATCTCAATTTATTCAATTTGTATTGTGGTTTTTCGCTTATCGAGGCCCTCATTAGCCGCTATTGACTTAGCGAAGCGGCGTGCTGTGCCAATGGGAATCGGAGTGGCGGCGCAGCCTATCTGCACTCCTGGCTTTGAAAAGATCAAAAGAGTCTCTTACCTCTCACACGAGTGAGAGGTAAGACGGGTGAATGATGTCGGAGATGCGAACTCATTCACATTTAAACACTGCCTCAGACGTGGAGAATGAGAGGCGGAGGGGGAACCTGAATGAAAGAGGAAGCCTCTCATCACGGCGGTGGCTGAAATCAAGTCAGGGACCGGGAGAAAGAGGAAGACAGGGAGCGCGGGGAAGTGTTTGTGATAGGAAAAGAAAAAAAGGGTGATTATCTGAGGCGCTGGCTTCCAGCACATGTTTGGACATTGTTTTGACAACAATGACTAAGCCAAAAGCAATCATGACGAGATTTATGAGTTATACTTGTTCAGTTATGTATCTTCATCTCATCGCATAACACTCTTTGTACGATGATACAGTAGGCGCTTAGATTTGGATGGATACAATAAAAACACCTGCATGTTGGGCTGCTATCCAATCCGACAGCCTGGCAATTAATGCTTACTTTGTGAAGTTGATACGGTTCAGCTGCTTGAGGTGAATCAACACCTAAACATCTCTAAACCTGTATAGACTTGTATCATCGTATCATATAGGTTGCATCTTTTTGGAGTGTCTTCGCTTCATGTGAGCGGGTTGTTTGTACGTTGGAGAACTCGACAGCTACAGGGTTTCCCCCAGGAAAATGTGTTAGTAATTGAGCCATTTTCTTTTACTTTTCCTAGCTGAAAGAAAAAAACTTTTCAGTGTTTCCCAACATTGTAGAATATTGGTTTAATTAATTACTATAACCTGAATATATGGCGAACCAGTGGTGATTATAGCGGAGGTCTTTACTTCTGGTCAGGTGGTCGCCCTCGCCTACAAAATCTTGCAGGAAACCCTGAACTAACAGGATTCTAATACGAGATTTACACTAAAACTGCTGAGTAGAACAGAAACTTCCAGCACTGCCTTTAGCCCTTTGGCCTTCATGTAGCCATCGTGGTTACGCTGTAGTGCCACAGCATCTCTCTCTCTCTTTCGTAGCTCCGGCTCTGCTTTCTTTATGGGCTCTGCCTTTTTCGGAGGTGAGGGACAACGACAGCATGGAAAAAAAATCTCACTATCATTGTGAGTGGATGTTTTTTTTAACCCAGAGCCTCACTTACTTTTGTTAACTTCTCGTGTTTGTACTTATGAACTATTCATCACGCATGGGAACTGCCTCTGGCCTTGACCCTTTGGCTCTGTGCTGTTTGTAGCTTGTCATGTTGGTGATGTGTGAACTGAGGCCTGGTGTCATTTTTGTAGTTGCATGGTTTAACCGATCATTAATCATCATTTGTAATCCATAGAATGTGTTTTTCCCTCCCTTCGCTGCTTGTTTAGCAAACTACTGTGCCTTTTGTTGAGTCATGCATTTTGGACTTAAAGAAGGCTCTGGTGCAAAGGTCGCCGGCGATGTTTTGACATGGCTGTCCAGTGTGCACACTGAGATCTTGTCTGTTTTGAAGTGTTTTTTAGTTGTTAGTCTCAGTAACGCTACACTTCTCAAAACTCCAGTGTGTGAAACTGTGCATTAGCCTGTAAAAAAAAAAGGCACTGTAAAAACACAATTACACCATGTTAGTTCTACGTTAGCAATCTCCTCTGCTACATACTGCTGTCAAGTACACACCAGCTGGCATCCAAACCCTTTCAGTGCCAGATATGCGCTCGGCACAGGATGGACAGATGTTGCAGTCAGACTCATCCAGATGTTCTGCAGTTCTGCCCTGTAGCAAGCCTTCGGACAGCTTGCTGGCACTGATGGTCAAGCAGGCATAGACTTGCATACAGAAAGAGTGAAAAAAAAGCTTGCACAAGCTGCATGAGGTTTAGTGCGTCTTCAAACCCTTGGAGAAGACAGGAACAGTTCAGAAAGTAACATCACTAATCATTTCATTTGTTTTATGCCTCAGGGAAAATATTTGACAAAAGCTGCCCTGTTGTGCTTGACTCATCATGACCTGATCTAAAGGTTTTGATAGCGCAATGTCGTGCTATCAGCGTGGGAACTTGATGGGGCCAATTGTTTCCAGAGCCTCGGAGTAGAAACCCTTCACTAACAGTGGATTCCTGCCGAAGAAAGGCCCCCTTTGTCGCTGCTAATGCGAGTGAAATACAGTTGCTTAGCAGACATTCTTGTTGAAATCATAAGACATCTCTCGCTGTCTGTCTCTATGTTCTGCCTATTTCTGTGTCTGAATCATGGAGACGATGGTGAGGAGCAAACTCTTGCTCGTGCCCTGGAGTCATGATTACTGCCCGGTTGCCAACGCACACTGATTATGCCAGAATGGCTTCCTTTGTCTTAAAACGAGGACAATGACTGGAAGGATTTGGTTTGGATATGGTTTGTCTGGACTTTAAAAAACCCAAGCATCTGTTCCGTTGAGGAGAACTGGAAGTGAGATAATGGTTGTCTTTATGCGGCCTGCCTCTGTGTGTATCTCTTTCACTGCTAACCCTCCAAGTGCAATATTTAGCCTCTGTCCAGCTCAGTGGCAGTCGATACATTTCACCCTTCCTCCCCCACCTCCTCTTTCTTCTCCCCCTGCAAACCTGCTGAAAAAGACAAAAACCTCATTTGTTTTGTGCACTCCTGAGATCGATGGCAGCTCGAACGCTAAAAAGAGGCCAGTGAAAGGGATTCTCCACTCAGTCTTAATGGGACAGGCTGGTTCGGAGCACAGAGGAGTCTGTTGGCAGGCTACAAAACAACAATCCGGACAGTGCTGTCCACACCCAGACCTCAACAGCATCACCTTCTCCCTGCTTTTCTTAAGGATTATGCCAAAGCTGGCTAAAAACCTGCTGATTATCGGGAGGGCCAAAAATGACAGATTAATCATTTGGATTTTAGTCAAATTAGCACTAACGTCCAAAGGCCAGTCAGATAGTCCGTAGAGCTGTGGTTCGAGGACCTCTTTGTCAATTTGTAATTTAGGAAATTGCGGCATTGTCTTCCCTTGGGGGTTGACTGAATGGCGAGAGCTCTGGTTGGGGTTGTTTACGCAGCACATTGGCCTCCCCGGTCACCAATCAATCACAGAGTGTCTTTAAGAAACAGAGAAGAAGAAAAAAAGAAACACAAGATACAAGCTCTTATTCTCAGTCTTTTGTTTGTTCAACGATTCCCTCATCGTATTCGGAATCGCTGACGGAGTCGCTGCCTAACAGCACAACACCAGTACTCTCTGTGTGCTTCACCTCAAAGACTTGTGTGTCTGCTCCCCTTAGAGCTGTAAGAATATCAGGCATCACCAGAAGTAACTCTGCGGCCGGGTCTTGATTGACGCGAGAGGCCTCACCACCAGCCATTCGAGGCACATTCTTACGGGGATCTCATATCGCCAGGGGTTGGCCCGAGCACTCCCGGTGCCTTCCAAGGAAAATAAGCGGCGTGACATCAGGGCTTTGTTTCAACGGCGAGGCCCCTTCTGTTTGTGTTTAATATCGCTCCGAGAGAAGTGGAAAGAGGGCCAGCCAATTTTTTTTCCGGGGCCCCAAACCGCTGAGCCCGGCGCTTCGGCGGTGAAGCGACGGTGGTCTCGTGTGTCTGCAGCGCAACACTCTCTCTCTCTCTCTCTCTCTCTCTCCCTCTCTCTCCCTCTCTCATTCTCTATTGAGAGCTCTTTGCTTTTGGATCTCTGGTCCCAGGAGGCCTTGCAGTTTTGACTACAGGGAAATCAGATCTCACAACACCGGGGGCGGTTTAGGCTGAGGGGGCCGCGAGTAAAAACAGAGAGACAGAAAACAGAGATGGAGATGGTGGAGAGGATATGAAGAGCGATTTTTGGAACCAAACTGAGGGACAGAGGAAAAAAGGGGGAGAGAGTCAAGGGAGGGAGATCAAACGAGGGGAGACAAAAGAAAGACAGACACTTAGAGCGAGGGGGAGAGTATAGATGAGGTGAGAGTAACGAAATGAGAGGAAAGCAGGAAAGAGAGAGTCTAAGTGAAGGCCAGCCACGTCTGGGTGGTTTTCCTGAGGACAGGCTCTTTGATACTCCAGCACTCACACTCCAATGCATTTAGACAGGGGTTGACAGTGGTTTAAAGCAGCGGTTTGTCTGGCTAGCTAGCTTTGATTTAGAGAGACCCTGGACTCTGGGCCGACTATTTGACTCTTTGATTTTGTTGGATGGAAAATCGGTAGAGATTTTTTGGTGCAACATGTAATGGTTTCATCCAACCCCGAAGGCAGATGGCTCATACCTTCCAAATGGTTTTTTTTTCTATTATTTTTACATTATTTTTCAATTGACTGATGACCAAGATAATTGCAATATGACTACATCTCCTTAAAGAATGATTATCCACTATTTTTTTTATTTTGGGTTAAAGTTTGTGAAGAAACTTGATTGTCTCAACTGTTAATGCAATAAATAACCAACTGTGACAAGATAAGTCTGAAATGCTTTAGAGACTCATAAAGTATTGTTACTATGTGTTTTTGCTATTACCATGTACAATGTCAAAGCAGGTTAAATAGAGAGTCATAAAAACAAAAACAGCCACATGGCTTTTTTCAATTGTGGTTCACATTGTTTTTTTTTAAGAATGGAAACCAGTTTTTTATTGTTAGCAAAACTGTGCCAGACATTGTCTAAAAAGTAATTTCTCCGTTCCATTTCCAGCATTCACAACCAAGAAAATAATATCCAATTTTATCGATAGCCAATATCAGACTTAAAAGGGGGATTTTGTTAAACATTCAGAACTTTCTTCAGTTATTGTTTGGATTTATTTCTAGATGCAAATCGATTTACAAGCTGCTCTCAGCATCTGTTGAAAGAATAAGTGTCAGAAATGGATCAATGATCATTTATTTAAAATAAAATAAAAAAAGTTTTGCTGGAATGTCTCCCTGATAAATACTCGCCAGCTCAAACAAATCTACCATTTGTGCGTGACAGTCCTGTCAACTTCAAATCTAGGTGTGTGTGAGCGCCATGTGTGTTTGGCTCACCGGTCAAAGATCAGGAGATGCGAGCAGCACAAAAGGGAGGATGTAGCAAAAAAACAAAAACACAACAGGATCAAGGATGGTGGGGGGGGAGTTCACAGGAGAGATAAGAGGAAAGCCTCTGACCGGCTGCTGGCGAGCGATGCTAACAGTTGTTTTTTGCTGGTTTCTTCCCGTTTTGCAGCAGCTGTATGCCGCCCAGCTGGCAAGCATGCAGATCTCACCGGGAGCCAAGATGGCTCCCCTCCCACAGGCTCCAAACTCGTCTGGTCCCCTCTCCCCATCCGCCCTGAAGAGCGAGAAGAGAGCATCCAGTCCTTTGGCTAACATTAAGGTAAGTCCATCGTTGTACATGTTGTAAAATAATTTACGAGGAATGGCAGAGTTCAACAGGATTTACAATAGCCAGGTGGACACATTTGTGATTGATGATATTGCAATTCAGGATTTGGACCAGGAAGCAGTAGGCTAGACAACAAAACCATGTTGACTATATTCAAGAGACATGAAACTGGGAAATGAGGACCGTATAAGGACAACGTATGGTAAAAGAAGCAGTGTCTCTATGGTGTAAAACAAGCAACATAACAAGCGAAAGGAAAGAGTGACTTCAGATCAAACACCCGATAATAAAACAGTTCAAGTAAAAGTGAGAGGCTGGAAATTTGGAAGTTGTTGAAACGAGGAGCTGCGCATGGCCCTGTGCTTTTCACCGACAATTAGAAACAGCTTATCTGAAAGTCACACACACCGATACACGCACACAAACAGACGCACACTCACACAAAATGACACTGGCGCTGGCTGCTGTTTGGCAGGAGCCCAGACCCCTCCGCTGGCGAGAGCGTATGCCTCATCTTTACTCGACGGCGAGGCAGTAATGGGAGCCATATGTGTGTGTGTGTGTGTGTGTGTGTGTGTGTGTGTGTGTGTGTGTGTGTGTGGGCACAGCTGCAGCCGGCGTCACAATAGACCGGCGTCAGAGCTCACTCAAACAGTAGTGCCGTGCCCTCCGAACCCCCCACCCTGATCTTACCCCCGAAGTCGCTTAGCCCCCCCCCCCCCCTTCAACTCCAGCATGCCACCCGCAGCCTAGTCTTCCCCCCCACCCCTCCCTACCCCGTCCTAAACTCCTCTCCTTCTCCACACCACCCTCAGCGGAAGCTCTGCCCCAAATTAGATCCACGTTCGTTAAGCGTTTTGCTGCCAACACAAGAGCCGCAGTTAGGCCGCGTTGACGTGCGTTACACCACATTTCCTCTTCCAGGGGATTCCTCATGTGGATGAGTGTGGTCGTGAACCTTTGTTTAGAAATACAAGAATTTGCACAAAGGTGCGCTTGTTTAGATCAGATGATACACTGCTAGTTTTTTTCTCCCGGTCAGGTTCACAGAGGTTAGCGGTGGAATTCATTTATTGAATGGCAAAATTGCTGATCAGGGATGACTGATCAGTGAGTGGGAGCATCACTTAAGCACTTTAAGGGAGATTTTGGACAAAATTGAAAATCAGCAGCTGTGGTCTTCTTAAATTGAGTCAATTACGCTACCAATGGGGACACATTTCCACAGCAGAAACATGTGGTTTCACCAAAATATTGTATCTGTGCTGCACTAAAGTTATATTCATCCGATACTTCCAGTATATTCTGAAAAAGCAATATTGGTAAACTAACGATTCCTTGGAACATACTGTGCCTATAGATCTTTTATCTGCATGAAGAATTTCTTGGTGAATAGATAACCGAATGTTGATCAGTGGAATAGCCTGAAACTGTTGGCGTCCTTGCACGTAAGCTAGATCCTAAAAAATTTAAGAGCACTCTTAAAATGAGTTAGTGCTGCTACTGGTCAGAAACTCTACTGGGTATAAGTACTCTTTAGTGACATGCTGAATTATTAGCAAGACAACATTCTAATACCACATGCACTTACAACATTTCACCTACACACACAAACAAACTCACAAAAGTGTAAAAGTTTTATTGTCACTCATCATGTTAATAAAACATATATGATAATATTGTGTAAATAATCCTGCTCCAACCCTCATCTCTTGTATTTTGAGTGTAAGTCATTTACCAAAAAGGAAACAAAAGAGACAAAAAGTTAAAAAAAAGTTATAGATGAATTTGTCTGATTTGCATTAACAGATGTATTGCGATAATATTGTTTTTGTGTATTCTTTTGACCACTGTAATCCTGCACTGAAAACCTGATCTTGTGACAGCCCTAATTCTGATCCAGCTCCTGGTATATTAAACACTGTTTCGTCCGTTGATTCCAACAGGAGGAAGGATCCACACAGCCGTTGAACCTCTCAGCCAGACCCAAGACAGCCGAGCCTCTTCGCTCCTCGACGTCCCCGACGCACGGCCTGTTCACCGGGAGCAAGTCCAGCCCTACAGGCCTGGGCAAGGGCCGCATCCCGAGCCCGCTCGCCAACATGGGCAGGAACACCTCTCTGGGTGGGTAACAAACACACACACCTTCACCACCGGGTACACAGGATGGGCCACCTGGCGTAGCGGCACTGCTGCTCTGCCTAGAATAAATACATAAGTATTGGCTTTACTGACATGTTCAATAAGAATCACATGGTTTAAAAGCTGCTTCATGATGCCAAGAAAATAACTCTGAGTGGAAACACAGAACCATGTCTCACACACTCACACACCGCCGTATTGTTCACATCTGTACCGTACGTCCATCCAGAGCAAACATGTCCCCAATCAGAGAGTTAAACTTTGTCTTTTTCCCCTCGACCGGAAAAACAAAAACATCACCCACCCAAACACCTCCCTCCTCCCCGCCACACACAGACAAACCGAGCAGCGCCGCATGCGTCTGATAGACTGCAGACACCTCGACCCTACGAGGAGACCTGTGTGTGTGTGTGTGTGCACTTGTGTGTGTGTTTGTGTTTTACAGGAGTCCAAAGCCCTGTATTTAGCCCCAATGAAAACCCCAGCAGCGGAAGCAGTGAAACCCAGCACACGTTATTTGGTTTTTAAGAGCTTCCTCACATCATTGTCTGCCCGCGCTAGACCTTTTATGCCCCTACCTCTGCTATCTGTTATTAAGGCCAATCTAAACCCTCTCATTATATCCCCCCCCTAGAAAACAATCTCGTCCGCTCCTCTGGAGTGGCTTTGAGGACGCGACGCTTGTGTTCCCTTGCAAAGTTATTTTTTGCCCTTTTTAACGGCCACCCAAGCATACAGTGCTTCCTACTTGTCTGCTAATTAAACGAGGAGGGCGACGGAAACTTTGCATCCTTTTATTTTTTTTATTTTTTTCCCCCCATTCTTCAAATGTGCATCGCCTTCAAAAGTGTGAAGCGCGGAACATAAACAAGGGGGAGGAGGTTCTGTCGTGTTTCGACACAAGTGGACCGGAAAACAACTTTGGTGACATTTGGCCCCAATAAGAGTGTGGAAAAATCCCAATTTTATACTAATGTTTAAACAATATTTGTTAGGAATTTGTATTCAGCCATTATGAATTTTTGGTTCTCAGCTCTTACGTCTTATTTTGAAAACTTCAAAGTGATCATGGAGCACAATGAAATCACAAAAAATTATCAAAAATTGTTTTTTTAAGGGTTAGAGTTCCACATCATCTGACTCAAAACCCTCTGGTTTGTTAAAGGGGACACGTTATGTTTATTTACAGGTTCATAATTGTATTCTGGGTTTCTACTAGAATCTGTTTGCATGCTTCATTATTAAAAAAACACATTATTTTACGCACACTGTCTATTCTAATTTACCTGTATTCCCCCTCTGTTTGAAACGCTCCGTTTAAGCGCCTGTCTCTTTAAGCCCAGCCTGCTCTGATTGGTTCGCAATAAAAATACGCTGTACCTTTACAAAGGTAGTTCTCAAGCCAGTGCTGATACTCAGATAGGCTGTGGCATATTCTAACATAGGATGGGAGTCAAATCTGAATGACTTGTTGAGTCACAAAAAACTGTCTGAGTTTTGAGTTTTTTATTGTCTGCTTTAAACCGACAAGTAAAGAATACCTCCAAGACGTTTACAAGATCGCCCCATTGTCATTAAACACTAACTGTGACAATATCAATATCTTGTTGTTGATCAGATAGGATACTGAAATGTACTTTAAAAAATGAAAACAATACCATAATTTGTCTTTATTTTCATCGCCCTCCACCTCACCTTCTGAGCTTTAGTATGAGAGTTAGGATACTGATAACCAATTTCCTGCCAAAGTTGGAATCAATTCTGTCAATTTATATGAGATTTATTTTTATTTGTGGGCTTCTGTTTCCTCCTCTCTATAATTTAAAGTGGTTTTGTTTTGAAAAAAGTGATGTCACATATAATTATGAGCCAGCCAGAACTTTTGAATCAGAATCTGATGACTGTTGCTGGGGCATTTTCCATCCAATCTGATCAAACTTCTTATTAGGAAGATTTGTTTTTCTAATGTAATCTTAAATTGTTTTTTATATTGGACGTTGATGAAAAAACGATTACTGTCATTGTTGAAGGACGACAGAAATAAACTCTTGTTTTGAAGCCACACATTCTAAGTTGTCCCTCTCTCCCATCCCGTCCTCCCCTCTACCAGACATCCTGTCCAGCCTCAACTCCACAGCGCTCTTCGGGGACCAGGACGCCGTGATGAAGGCCATCCAGGAGGCCAGGAGCATGAGGGAGCAGATCCAGAGGGAGCAGCTCCACCACCACCAGCAGCAGCAGCAGCAGCAGCAGCAGCAGCAGCAGTCGGGACACCACAGTCTGGAGGCCAAACTGTCCGCCCTCAGCGGCATGACCCTCAACAACGGCAACAAGGTTAGCGGGACAGACAGATCACATGTTCACAGACACACTTCACTGACAAGGTCTATAGGAATCACATGCTGTAAATGCTGTTATCAACGGCATTTTCTTTCATTTGAAGAAAGAATTCTTATCGTAATTGACACACACACACATATAATACACACATGCATAGTTCGGTACAGTTCATGTGACACACCAACAGGCAGCAGGGGAAAATGACAAGTACTGTACTGTTTTGATGTACAGTTTGGAGAGACACAAGTATTCTTTGTCTTTTTCCTCCACTATTTGTCATCTATTGTTACTTTTTACTTAACAGATTTAAACTTTATATACAAAATATATGATCAGCTTATAGAGACAACCAAGGTTTTTTTTATGCACTAGTCAATTTTGAGATTTTGGGCTATAGCAATGTCAAGATTTCTGTTCTAGAAACGCATGCAATTTAGCACATATCTGATAAGATAATGCATAATTTGCATATGTAAACATACATTATTAGAAAAATTGTGATAGTAAAAATACATTTCTTAGTGTAAGTATTCAACTGGGGAAGTTTCATGGCGTATCTATCAGTTACACCTCATTCATCTGGGCTGTCTCAGATGTAAAATAGGATGCATAGTTTTAATTAAAGCTGCTACCATGTGAAACAGTTTTGTATAATAAGTATATTTATTTGATGCTTACAGAAGGTACATAATAATAATAATAATAATAATAATAATAATAATAATAATAATAACTTTATTATATAGCACCTTTTAAAAACAAGGTTTACAAAGTGCTTTGACAGACCAGCCAGCAAGACAGTGCATAAGAAACAAAATGAAATAACAAGTGACAATCAAATAAACAAATAAACAAAAAAATAAATAAATAAAATAAATAAAATAAATAAAATAAATAAAATAAATAAAATAAATAAAATAAATAAAATAAATAAAATAAATAAAATAAATAAAATAATGTTGCTTATGACAGTGGACAAACAACTCATCAACACATACTGCCTTTCTCCAAGAGTCTGCACTTTATTTAAGCAACATATTTAATTTACCAGCCTGTAAAGGAAGCTGTACCTCCACCAGAAAGAAAGTAAGTCATTACGTCATATTATGATAAGTCAGTCAGTCACAAATATGACAATAAAAACCTGCAAAATAAGTACAAAAACTATACAGCTCTGTCTTATTACTTAACCATTAAAATTCCAAATTAATTAAAAAAATTCAATTGTATGTTTCCTAAAGATTATCAAATATTATCGCCCCCTCTTGGACCCCTATACTTGAGCTGCTTATACATATATTTTTTAATATTTTTACAATGAGGTATCACTACTTATCCTTCAGTAAAGGATGAGAACACATCTTCTAAACTGGAAACAGCTACAGGAGCATGCAGAGTAATGTTGGAGGGACCCTCTGTACAGCGTTCAGAACTACCCTTCGCTCCTATATCATATTTTCTCCAGTATTTCATTGGCGGAGTCATCGAGATTTCTGCTCAGCATCTCTTTAATGTTCATGGATGATATTTGGTGTTGTTTGGCTCGGGCGGCTGCTCTTGAGGACTTCTCTTTTCTCCTCTCATCTCCACGGCCACCCAGAAGCCAACAGCTTTGAAGACGCAGCAGCTGGGCCAATGACAAGTGATGGTTTTGGCGTACGAGCGTATGTGTGTGTGTGTGTGTGTGTGTGTGTGTGTGTGTGTGTGTGTGTGTGTGTGTGTGTGTGTGTGTGTGTGTGAGTGTGTGTTTGTGTGCCGGCCCTGACTGAGACCGAGTGGGTGTTTTTTTGGGGGGGAGAAGAGATGGTGTTAACATTAGAGTGTGGGTGTGTGTGTGTGTATAATGGAGTCCAGCTCTCCACTTGCCCTGGAGGGGGATCCCAGCCTCGGGGTTTTAGCCCAATTAAAGGGCCTTTCTCTGGGAAGGGACCTCCCCCTGCATGCTCACCTCTCCCCCCGCTCATCTCTCCCCCTGGGCTGAAAGAGAGACAGGGTCTTTGTACCAGGATCTCATATCCAGCGGGACATCCATATTGCAAAAACATCTTCAATCAGTCTGATCAGCCAGTGAAGGATTCCAGGGATCAGACATTCAGTGAAATAGGGAACATGATTAGAACGGCTCTCCTGCGCAATTGATCCCATGTTGCTCGCGAGGATGAGGAGAAGGAGGAGGAGAGGAACTCATGAATATTTTAGGGGTGGAGACTTTGAACCCCGCCAACCCCAAGTAGGTCATGATTGGTGCACTCCAAGGATGGGCTGTTTTGAATTTTATTTGGGCTTGTTTGCCTCGCATCTTCAGGAGGAAAACATCCCAAAAAACTGGCAAAATATATCTCCGCTGTACTTATCTTCAGTCCCAAGTTGATTTTTTTTTTCTAAGTCATTATGCTAGTAAACACTGAGAAACTCATAAATATAAATTATACAACAGCCTTTACTAATAAATTGTTTATTAAGACTTAATTTGAGTTGTTTGCTGCAGGTCTTGCAAAATAAATCCCACACATGTTCCCAAATAAGTTTGAGCTTAAAAAGAGCTTCTTTTGCATAAAGTTAACTTTAAAATGATCACAGATTAAGGTGAGTGCGCTGCAGTGTGTTTCTCAAGCGCTATATTTTCCAACTTTATAAGAACAAAACCAAAGCAATGCAGTAATTTGGTTTATAGCTCCATGCCTCCTAATAAAAAGCTCATTTGGAAAGTCTCAAAGTAATTGTTTCCGGTTCGAGGACGACAGCGGGCCTTGGTGTTTGTTGTCAGTTTGTTATTCGTTACCTAACAACAGCAGCTCAAAGACTCTTTCTCTTAGCTTTAAATACATAATTTTTTCTTTGGGACGGAGAAGGTTTTTTGTGTGTGTGTGTGTGTGTGTGTGTGTGTTTTTTTTTCTAAAGCACTCAAAGGCTTTGCTCTGTCTTAAACAATTCATGGATGGAACTTGCTGGATACTGAGAGTGTGACTCACCCGCTCCACCTCGGGAGGCAACGAGACCGGCTCTTTTTTCTTTACCTTGGATTTCTGTGTTGTTTTCTGTTCGTCAAATAAATTTGTTACACAAGCCCTCCGAGACTTTCAAGCTCCAGCCAAGCCTTTTTTTATTTTATGACATTGTACTAACACAGCATATTAGACGTCTTTGGAGGGAATGAGACAACTGCTGTTAATGGTACCTCAGTGTTATATCAAATGTTGAGCTATTTATTGAGTGGTCGCGGTGACGTCTGAGTGTGTGTGTGTGTGTGTGTGTGTGTGTGTGTGTGTGTTTGTGTTTATTTCGCTCTCTGTTTGGGTATTCTTGTCCCTCAGCATTCATTTCAAGCACAGACGACATAGACATTTCCCGAAGAGCTGAAAGTGATCCTGGGCTCCTTTGTGTGTGTGTGTGTGTGTGTGTGTGTGTGTGTGTGTGTGTGTGTGTGTGTGTGTGTGTGTGTGTGTGTGTGTGTGTGTGTGTGTGTGTGTGTGTGTGTGTTCTGGCTCTGAGTTGGCCTTAGCCATGTTAATGTCATTATAGCTGGTGTACAGACGAGAGGCCTGGCCAGTTAGTGGCATTGTTGAGTATCACCTTACGCTTACGTTGCTTCCAGCTGGCCTGCGGCTGCCAAAGCTCACTGAAATAGCCGCCCTGTAGGACTGTGTGGGTGTGTGCATCTGTGTTTGTGTGTGCGAGAAAAAAAACTTGTGCATTTTTTTTCTTTTTTATCTAAACAGCCACAAAACACTCCCTAAAGCCACTTAAAAGACATTTTTGAGAGATTGTCACATAACTCAGCTGACATGTTTTGGATGAAAACCAAAATCAACCACGTGTCTCTGAAAGATTGTTCACTCAGGCTCTGACTAATATAAATATGAAGTCATTACATGCAGAATTCTAAACCTTGAAACTGTGACAGCTTTGCACAGGAGCTTTGTAAAGTTTACGTGAAAAAGTAATTCACTGCTTTGAACCACGAGGGACTACTTTTCCTGTTTCCATAGGAGCTGAACATGGTGGGTGATGTCAGACTGAGTGCAGGTGAATCTACAGGCCACATAAGCAGGAACACAAACAGATTTTTTTATCGCTCCAAGATCTGCTTTCTCACTTTGGATAATGTCTGTTGAACGAACGATCTATCGGAGGCCGGTTCCAAACTGCAAAACGTTGAATGATGAGGACACGCGGATGTTTTCAGCGCCTCTGCTCACGAAACTAAACGGTTCATCTGACCGAAGGGCTGAATCACACAAGTATTCACCCAAACCAGCAGATCCCCTGCCAGCCTTCACGAGAAAAAAAAGAAAGCAATTCTTGTAAATGAAAGGGAACAATACAACACAAAATGTCACTGACTAAAAAGAGTGAAGGTTGAAACTGTACGGCTACCCCTCAACACAAAAATTTGTCAGAGTGAACAGAAGTAATATTGTCCTTAACAAACTATTCATGAATCGTACATTCTCATACTTTCAACGGAAACTGTTTAAAAAGTAAAACTTTTAAAGTTTAGCCCTCATCTGTTATTTCTCTGACTTCTTCTTAACTTTTGCACCAGATCTCTGAATGTAACCGTATTTAATATAATGATGCCCATTGTAGCGAGATATATTGTGTCTGTTGAATAGTTGAAAAGTGCAGGTTGTGTTGGTAGAGCAGAGTAAGTCTGGAGGAAGGCGAGGAGGGAGGAAATGGTCGTATAGAAGTTTATATTGGCTCTGCTGGTAAGTTTGGTCTCTGTAGGAAGCGAGCCTGTTAAACCGACAGCTCAGACGGCTCCAAGTCTTGATTAAAGGTCACCGTTATGTTGCTGTATTTGAAGCCGGAATGATATACATTATGATAATGTATACTACAAAGCTGAGTTCTGGCACCTGCAAATAGACTGTTGAGTGTCTACTTCTTTGGGGGTTGGAGCCTCAAGGGGTGGAGGGCTGGTGGTGGTGTTAAGGGCTATGAATAGGAGGAATGGTGAAAAGGAGAAGGAGAGGGTGGAGGGGGGGACATAACAGGACTGACGGACAGCTCTATCGGCACACATCAGCAAAGTCTGAAGAAGGAAAGAGAGAGAGAGAGAGAGAGAGAGAGAAAGATGAGGAAAATAGGAGGAGAGAGGGAGCGCTGGGAGGGGGGCTGAGGAGGTTTGCCAAACTTGATTGGCCCCGGGTGGAGACAGTAAACGGTTGCGGGTCAGCTGGAGGCAGGCCGTGCTGGCGGTGGGCGAGTTGTAACTGTGGTAATGAGCTCAGTACGGTGTGGATTTTTAAAAAAAAAACGGTGATGTTTAGAGCGTTAGCAACGATGGAGAGACACAAACGACAAGAAGAGGAGAGACCAGTCGAAAAAAAAAAGATTTGGGTGTCTCTTAAATTAAGAAATTTAGAGCTGTAGATCCAATTAAAGCTTAAAAATAGTGTTTTTAAACTACATATATGGGATTTTTATTTCATTGAAGCTTGTTTTTGAAGCAAATGTGACGCACCTCTTCCCTTCTGTTTTTGTCATTTATCTTGATGAATTTAATTAGATGTTAGGTTTAATTTACCTTTGCCCCTGCACTTCTGTGTGTTTAATTAATTTAGTCCTTGATGCGTCAACTCGTCTGCTTTGAATTGCTGCTTTGTTTGCTCCGATTCAGGCCTGGGTTGAACAGTAATGTAATATCAAGTACAGTTTGTGATGTGTTTGGTTTTACTGTCTGAAAGCCATTCAAGATCAACAAAACAGTCCATCCTGAAAAAAAGTGTGCTTCCTCTTCACTGCAACCGCCTGAACAACAAGACTCAAAAGCCTTGACTGTTTTTTAAACCAGAAATCCCTCTGCGAAGAAGACAAACGCCTTTAGAGGAGCACAATCCAATGGTGTACACAATACAAAGGAGTCTCATGAAAAAGAAATTAAAAAAAAAAGTCTATAATGCCGCTCCAGAAGGCAGCAGTCCAGTATCAAACCAGCGGGGAGCTCAGGCCAAACCTATTTCAATCTTGACTAAACAAAGCAAAGACAGCTCCTTATTGCATTTGCCACAAGAACTTTCAAGTAGACCAAAAGTAGACCAACCGCACGGAATATTTGCAGATTCTGATCCAGGTCTGCTGTTAATCTGTATTTTGGATCAGTCTTCCTCTATTGGTGCTGTCCTAGTCCATTTTCCACTGTTCTACTGTGCATTGGTTTTCCACCGTCTCCTCCCATTTGGAGGTCTCTGACTACTTAACTTGTGCTCTGCGGTGCATCTGATAGCGCTACAGAGCAAAGCGGTCATGTTTAGCATCTTTTCAAAAACGTACAATTCAATCTTCTCTCATTTTTTTTTAGTTTGGACCACCAAAGTAAAACTTCCAGACTTCTGATCATGAGCAGTGGCCGCGTTCCCTTTGCAGGCTATTGTTTAGCACTACAAGCTTTAAAAAAAACAAAAAACAGCGGGACTCAAGCCCATATTCTTCTTTCTGGTCTAGTTTCCACTCCTATTTTCTTTTTTTCTTTTGCTCCCTCTATCTCCCTCCGTCTCTCCCTCTGTCTCTCTTTTTCTTTAGTCCTTTGTTAGGCGGTTGCTTCCTGCGGTGAGCATGGCACTGCCCAGGCACATGTTCTGTGGTGGGCCTGATTACAGCCCTGCCGTAGTGCTGACATTGGCCCGCGTCGACTCCTCATCTATAAACACACACACACACACACACACACACACACACACACACACACACACACACACACACACACGTACACACACACACATATATGTATACACATACACGCCGGCCCCTAAGTTCCACCAACTCTGCCAGCGGCTACCGCGGCATGACTTCACTCGGCAACCATTCCTTGCGTCAAACAAAATGCCTCTGTCACCAGAAAAAGGAGGAGAGCGGAGAGGGAGGGAGGGAGGGAGGGCAGGGGATAAGAGAGGAGCGGAGAGGAGGAGTGTAGATGTGCGGTAGCTGTGCGGAGGGTTCGATGTTTTCCACCACAGTTTGGGAGCGTGGTGGGGTAATTTTAGCTGGAAGGCCCCAAGGCAGGCTGCTTGTAGAAGTTATTTGTCTCAGAGGTGGAGTGGCGGGCGGAGGACAGAATCAGAGAGAGCGCATGGCGACGGGAGGTTGGGGAAGACACCGTTGATTAGCGCGGCGGCCCTTGAGGGGGCTACGACTTAGCTTATGGCACGATCATGACTCATTTCCCTCAGATACCGTAAAATAAAAGTAATGAAGCTGCATCAAAATATAACTGCCCACTTTTGGGTGCTGTGCTGGATTTTCCTCCGTGCCAACTCAACCCGGCAATTTGTTTTATTGTCATTACCATCACAGTCATCCCCAGTGACCCAATTTAAAACATGCCAAGCACAAACTGGGACTCGATCCAGACATTAAATAATAAGAACTGCATTGGAATTGAAACTGGAATTTTTTTTGGAGCAGCTCGTGTCTCGTTTCTCTTGATGCGGCAGCTGCATCATCTTTATTTGCGTCTTGCTTCGATCAACCGTTCATATGTTCTTTTGTTTGTGTTGCAGGAGCGTCTGCACTATGAGACGCTGAGTCAGCACCTGGGGAAGCTCGGGGAGGACGCTGGGAAGATGGTCCACCGAGTCATCGACCTGACGAGACCAGAAGATCTGGATGGTAAGAACCTCCACTCTGGTGCCATGCTTCTTCCCTTTTGCTCTTTTTCTAGCACTCTTCTTTTGTTTTGTATCGCCTGCTTTTCCGATTCTTACTTTTGGGAAGCTTATAATCTTGGTTATTCAGAAAAGAGCCACGGAGCCACAAAAAGACATGGTAGATAATGGAAGGCTAGAGGGATATTAAAAGGAAGGAGTTGCTGGAGATTTGAGAAGCAGAGTCTCAGTTTGAAGCAGTCACATCCTGTTCAGACTAAATTGATACCAGTGACCTTTAACTCCGTGGGCCCCACGTAGAAGAGGCCCTACTTCTAGTGTTCTGCCATCTCGGAAATCCGCAATAAAGAAGAAAGCATCTTCCAGACAGCCAGAACATGCAGGTATTCAGGGAACACAAATATTTATTGTGCTCCTCAGGATGCTACGGTGAAGGACACCCTCAACAGCTAAACAGAGCGTTCAATGTCAACATTGTACGCTCTTGAACAATTTATTATTTTCCTGCAAGTACATGACAAGAGGCTGAATTCTCCTTAGATTTTTTTCCGCAACGAGTGTTTGTGACACAAGATCCCACCCAGTACAAGTATGCAAACAAGAGCAGGCGAAGGACTGCAGTTACCAGTTACTGTTGCATGAAATACCATCTCTGAATGTAGTCTAAAGACACTGACTTGCTGTTGAAGTCGTTTTTTTTTCTCCCAACCCACCTGTTCCTCATAAAACACCACTGTTTACAGGCGATGAGGAGTGCTCATTGTGGTTTAGTTTAGAATGGGAGGACTAAACACAGCAGCGTAGGCCCTGAGATACTATCAGGCGGAAGCAAACTAACTATGGTGTGTATAGCTGGTGTGTGTTTGTGTGAGCATGTTGAGGGCATCCCAGCAAGACCCCCATCATACTTTTGTTATACTTATGTTATACATCCTCTCCGAAGGATCAAGGGCTGAAGAAACAAACAGGAAGGGCTCGTCCATGTCAGTGCAATATCGCGCATTTTCAAGCGTGAAAGTATGACAGATGAATGTGTCAACGAATGGGCATGCAGAGAATGTAATTCCTTTTGTGTCTCTACAGGGAGTACCATCACGGAGGCCAGAGTGTTCAGAGAGGCGAGGGGCAGGAACAACGCCGAGCCCCACATCAAGAGGCCCATGAACGCCTTCATGGTGTGGGCCAAAGACGAGAGGAGGAAGATCCTGCAGACCTTCCCCGACATGCACAACTCCAACATCAGCAAGATCCTCGGTGAGACATTACAGAACTCCTGCAAATACCTTCCGTGATATATTCTGCTTTTGAAGGATTGTACAAATGTTTAAGTCCTTGTGAGGATAATTGTTTCATATGGAAATGGGGTGAACGATTTTGGGTTTTCATTCACCCCCCAAAAAGTGTATATCTGTTTGTGTTGAATATTTGAAAATGGGAGGAATAGTATAAAAAAAATGTAATGATTTCTATGTTGTAACTTTAACAGACATGAGCAGATAATCATCCGTTTATTTAAATGTAGCCCAAGGAGCTCAGCTCCAAACATAGGAGGTTCATTCTCCCCCAAAAAGTACCACTTTTTCAAGCCAATTGAGAAAATAATATACCTTAATAGCTGTACATCATTTAGGAAAAACAAGATATTGATTATTTTAGTAGTAGTTCAGTATTATTCTGAGTATTCAATTGATCAAACACATAATCAAAAAAATATACTTTTGCTTTATTAAGAAGCAAATGTAAATATACAAAATAGAAAATAAGACCCTTCAACTAATGGTTTACTTAAATTGCATACAATAACTTTCTCAAGGTATCGCTTCAACCCTAGACTGAACGAAACAGGACACCCCCCATGACAATGTTATGGCGGACTTACATATATAGCAATTCAATTTTTTCTGCATTGATTTGCCAGTACAGTCAGAGAGACTGAGGTTAAATGACACAGTTGAAGATATTTTGAAAACGTTAAAGATTTGGGGCTTTTGAAAAAAATATTCATTATTTCTGTTACTGTAAGCATTTCTCCTGAGAAGAGAAACTCATTGTACAAACGACAACAATCGGTTTCTTTATCTAGTGATCTTGACATCTTTTGGATCCATTGGGACAGTCATTCAAACAAATCTATGAAGGAATATGTTTAATTTTTTGGTAAAAATGTGTGTAAATGGTGTGCTTCAGCACCTTAAAGACACACACAAGACATCAACAAAAGATTTTTGTGGCTACAATAGTGTTTTTCCTCCTTCCAAGAAGCTGTGTATTTGACACTTGATGGTCCTCAACCTGGACATTTCTTTTCACGCCAGCCTCTCCGCTCATTAGGTTGCTGTGCCTCTATTCTACAGTTCACAGGGTCTTTTACCAGCAGGCCGCAGACTATAAGAAGGACTAGTGTGCTTTTAAACCGTGAACACTTCACACACAGAGCTCCACTGTGTTAGCCTGACTAGTGTGATGGATGCATTCAGTTATAACGTAGCCGTGTTGATACTAACCAACTCGACACAGATAGCCATTCACACGGCGCTGAGCTCAGCGGTTGTTTCGTGAAACATTCTGAAGACCACCACTGTCAGAAGCAGGGCTCTAGTCAGCTCAGGTTGCTGAATGCTCCTCCTGAGCAACATCAACAAATTGCTTTTTCTTAAGTGGGTCTGTGCTCCTCGTTTAGCACTTTGAATGGGCTCTGAGAAAAGGGAGTTTTGTGTCTGACAAAATGCTTCCTGCTTTTATTTGATGTATCATTTGTGCAGAAGTTTCACTGACAGAATCTTAATTTAAGTCAGATATTTATATCCTTATTATGAGGGAAAAGTCATGTTAAAATGATTAGATGGAAAGTGATTTTTGCAGGCAAATATTAACAGTAAGATTCTGTTTGCTGGAAGCATTTAGAAAATGATTTACCAGTAATTTATCGTTGCTCAGTGGCAATATAGGAGCAAAAAGCTGAATTTAAAGTGCACAATTGTGTACGTGACTGCATGTGTACAATGCATGTATCTCCATCGTAATAACACAGCTGGACTTCAGGGAGTGGGTGGCTTAAAAAAAACAAAAAACACTGTTTCCTGTGTCACAAAAGTACAAGACTAGTTTGTGATGAACCTTGATAAACAGAAAAGCGAGGCGGGGTGTGTATAATCAGAGTGCTTTGCAGATGTGCATGCGTTCCTGCGGTAATGGCCCTGTCCACTTGTTCAAAAGGTCCTCTTACCAGGGGAAATAACAAGTACACAATGTATCATTCTTCTTGATCCAAGAGGGAGCATAGTGTCATCCACTCCTGATTTTAAACAGCCTCTTTGGTTAACGACTTGATAATGTCTGTTCTTATGACAGCATCAAACCTTTAAAAAAACAAGTTTTTATGGGTAAACCAAGGCTCTGTCACTCTTTTGTTTGATTAATTCGATGTGCAGCTGAAGTGACGGTATGTTAGCGTTATCTATTTTACCAAAAGCTCTGTGCTCAACCAGTATCGTTGAAACAGTGTAGAAAAGCATTTCAAAACCTTCTTTTTGTCACTTCCTAAAGTCCTTAAATGTAAGGATGTTTGAATTTTGTATCTCCCCTAAATTCCACATTTTTGATACTCTGTAATGTTGATTTCCTAAAAAACATACATGTTTATGTCAAAGCTAAGTAAAACTAATTCAAAACGAGAAAGGTGCAGTAGATAGTGTAGACAGACATTATGATATGCATGAGGGTGCCATATCATTATGGGCTTTAAAGACGAATAAAAGAACTTTAAAAACGATCCTATAGGAATAGGTTAAGCAGGCCAGTGATCAGTGTATAACAGTAATCCAGCCGTGAGATGATAAAGACGTGGGTCAATTTCGTTGCATCCTGAATTGACAGACGGGGTCTAGGTCTTGACATATTTCTAAGATGGAATGTTTTATATTATCAATGTGTTTTTAAAAAAAATAAGGTCTGGGTCAAGAGTAACCCAGAGACTTTGAAATGCTGGCTTGACTTGTGAGGCAAGGTTACCTAGATGAAGGTTTTTTTTTCCTTTTCACTTTGGATCCTATCAAAAGGATGTCAGTTTTATCATTTAACTTGAGTTGCTGTGAGGTTCAACAGTGTGTTTACCGGTAGCTCCCTTAGCTGTTAGCGCAAAAATGTTTCACCCTTCTGTGTTTCTGGCCGCAGAGTAGCAGCTGGGGTCATACTAGACTTAGCTCTGTTATCACGGTTAATAGCAGTCAGTGAGGAGTCAGCAAGCAGTCAACGGCAGTATGAAAACAGGTAATATAAGCTGTTTTGGGAAAGTGTGAGTCATCGCATCCACGAGAGATCCTTGAGCATGTTAACATACTGGTCATCCAAAACATTATGCAGTTTGCTGCACCAGATTGCGAGATTAGCTGTGGACAGACGCGGAGATGCACACTCACTCACAGACACACACGGGCGATTGCACGATTCTTCTGACGGAGACAACTAAAAAACCAAAAAAATATTTTTTCCACCAGGCTCTCGCTGGAAATCCATGACCAACCAGGAGAAGCAGCCGTACTATGAGGAGCAGGCCCGCCTGAGCAAGATCCATCTGGAGAAATATCCCAACTACAAATACAAGCCACGGCCCAAGAGGACCTGCATCATCGACGGCAAGAAGCTGCGCATCGGAGAGTACAAGCAGATGATGCGGTCACGACGTCAGGAGATGAGGCAGTTCTTTGTGGGGTGAGTACCAGAGTCAGCAGAGAGGTTTTTTTCCCCCGGACATCACAGTTAGCTTTCTATATAAGTGCTCTCCATGGTTTGAAAGAAAGCTGCAGTGAAAGAAGATGTTCAAACTCAACCTGACAGTTTCATGTGTAGAACCTCAAAGACTGCACAGTGTGTCATGCACAGCTTGTGATGGAATTCTGAATGTCACAGCAACATTCTTTAATTACAAGGTAATTTAATTCTTAAGAAATAGCTTGTCCAACAGATTTTTCTCCATCATTGTAATTACATACAATATTAATAGGAATTCCGCTTATTTCTTAAGAGGGGTCATTGGGAGTGAGATGCCTTTGGTCACACACGGGCTTTGTGTCTCGCTCACGAACACTTTGACTAATTGACTGTTGCACCTGTGACCTTTCAGCTCAGTTGGCTCTTAAATAAACATGCCATCCTGCACGCCACCTTGGCCTGAATACGGTGTTTTAGCAAATCTAATTAGCTAGATAAAAGAAAAAGCATCCAAATGTAATTCATGAATTCAATTCAATTCTTTGTTTCTTAGGTGAGGTATTTCTTCTTCATGTTTCACATTATGAATAAAGAGAAATTATTCTTAATTGGATCCATTTGCTAGAGGTTTGCGGGTCCGACCATCAGGGTTTATGGACTATTCATGAAAGGTTTTCTTTTTGGAACCTCCTGGTTGTTTCTGCAAAACTCTTTTTAGCATTTGCTGAAAAGCATTATATTTTTTAGAGCGTAGTCATTGCAGAGAGGGGAAAAACAGTGGCATTGTCTTAATAGGAACCAGCCATGGATGTGTTTAAAGCCATCACAGTGGCCTGTGCTTGAGATGGATTTACCAGAGGCCACAGCTTTGAATAGGAGCGTTTTTTAATAGCTTGTCATTTATTAAATTAGGACAATGCTGGGCGCTTGCGGGTAGTGAAATTGGACACAGACAGACATAGTGGAATATGAAATGTAAGCAGATGTTTGAGAGGGAAACGAGAGCATGGCAGACGTCACAGGCTTAATGCCACATCTACTGTGTGTGGTCAAGTAAATGCAAAAGAAAAAAAGAAAAAAAAAGATTCTACAGGCCTGGTCTTTCAATCAAAGCTAAATCAAATAGCTACTGAGAGCCAGTATGCATCCAGTTTCTGGCACATTCCATATAACTGAACCGGTGTTGTTTTAAAGCATTTAATGTGAAAATATGTCAGTCAGAGCGTACAGTGGTAATTGTTTCAGGAGACAGAGGAGGGAAAACTGTTAGGTGAGAAAAGTGACAGCAATTTTCCTGCTTTATGTGGCTCATTTGAGGAGCCAGAGGGCCTGTTTGAGTGATGTGCGTTTACCCTCATTCCATCTATAGCTTAACAGGTTATTTAGCCGACGCTGGTGTGAGCGTGCAGGGAGAGCTGCGTGTCGGGACATGACCGGCCAGATGAGAAGCGTTGCTGTTTTACTTAAGTGGTCTCAGAGCAAATGTTTGGTTCAAAGCAGTTTGTTTAAAGGAGGTTATAATGAATCAGTATCTGCTCGAATGTCGATCCGTCCATCTAGTACCGTAACTAGTTGATATGCTAACTGTTGCTATAACTAAGTCTTTTATTGTTAAAACAAATATGAGCCTGTCTTTGTCCGACAGACATGGACCTGTTTCTGAACTATCTCGACAATTATCAGATGGATTGCTATTACATTTTTTTAATAGGTATTCATGATCCCCAGTGGATGAATCCTACTAACCTAAAGTGATACCCTAACATTTCATCAGCGCCACCATGAGGTTGACGCCAGTGGGTTTTTGTGTGAAAAGTCTGAACAACTTCCAGATGGATCGCCATTTAATTAGTACAGACATTCATGGTCCCAGAAGATAAATCCTACTGACTTTAAATGATAACATAACCTTTCCTCTAGAGTCACCAAAAGGTTGACATTTGTGAGTTTTTGTGTGAAAATTTCAACAATTACAAAATGGATTGCTATGAATTTTGATTCAGACAAATTTCATGGCCTCACAGTCTTGTTTTGTTTTATTCGTACCGATTCTGCACTTTTCTTTGATATTTTATACATTTTAATTCCATGTCGTGTTATGTCAAGGTTGTTTAATGTGTATAAATGAACCTCTGCTAACTGTTTTCCCTTCCTTCTTTCTCTCCTTTCCTTCGTTCTCAGGCCTCAGCCACCGATGCCTCTCGCCAACAGCCCTGGCGGAGTAGGAGTTTACCCAGGCGCCATAACCATGGCAACAACAGCCACACCATCCCCACACCTGACCTCAGACTGCTCCAGCAACTCAGCCAGCCCTGAACCTGCCATCCCTGTCATTCAGAGCACGTACGGGATGAAGTCCGAGCCTGGCATCGGGGGCAACAACGGCGGTGGGGTCGTAGCCTTGGATCTGCCAAGCCACCCCACCAACGGAGACGACGACATGGACATGTACGAAGACTTTGAGGACGAGCCCAAGTCAGACTATAGCAGCGACCACGAGACACGGGAGGCCGTCAGTGCCAACTGAGTGATCTCGGGGTGTCAGTTGTACAAAAGAGAAAGAAAAGAAAACTCCTGTTATTCTCAGAGACACTTTTTAAAAACACAGTTTATTATAGAGACCTTGAGGCAATCTATCAGGACGTGTTGCGTCATGCACTGAGCATGCCCAGACAGGATCCAAACTCAGCGGACATGCTCAGAAAGTTCTTGGACGGTATCTCGACGGACGTCCATTTGAAGAATAGAGCTGATGGAAACAAATGTGACCCAAGAAAACAACCTGAACAGACATTCAGACATCCAACTGACAATGACCTTCAGTTTCCTACACTTTGACAATCTTAACAGGAGCGAATAAGAGTTAGAGGAAAGAAAGAGAAAGAGAGAGAATGGGACAAAGGACAAATGAGCGACGAACACATTACTGTGTGGTATGTAAAGAGCATGCATGGAAAGTGAAACATCAGGAATTGGTCTTCAACAGCTATTTGGTCTTAATGTTTAAAGAGTGATTTAGTTTTTATCATTATGTATTTACTTCTTTTGTGTTTTTGTTTCCTCATTGTTTTTTTGTTCTATAGACTTTTTTTCTGACAGGTCACTGCCTGTACAAACTCTGGACTGTCAGAACTTGAAATTTGAAAAGTTTTAATATAAATCCTAGCTATTGTAATCTTATAGTCTTACTTTTGTTTCTTACGAATACAGTGCATCTACATCTTGTTTTTCTGACAAACTGCTTACATTACATTACTGTTAGTTTTTCTTTTTTTTTTATATCCCAGCTCAGGTATGATGTGCCAGCTTGTGAATGTGGTTTTTTTTTGTTTGTTTGTTTTCATACAGAAAGAGTGGTAGGACTTTTCAGACTGTCAATGAAATAAAGGGAGCAAAATCCCTTATATAACATTATTATTATTATTATTATTATTATTATTATTATTATTATTATTATTATTATTATTATTATTATTATTAGTATGTAAGTAAGAAAGTACCCAGGCATTGTACAGATTTAATTCAAATGTGCCAAACCTACATTCACATTCACTCGGGATGTTGTAGTCTTAACTTCCAATGCTGCAAAAAAGTCTTATACAATCAGCCTTTTTCTATCTGATGAGATGAGTTCCTACTTAACTAACTGCTGGCTCCCCTCCTGGCCCAATCACAGGCAGAGCTCAGGGAGGATGTGTTTTCATCACGCGCGCTCAGTCACAATCACACACACACACACACACACACACACACACACACACACACACACACACACACACACACACACACACACACTTCGATCTCTGGCAGACCCTCAAGATGTAGTTAGAAGAGTCTGTTCTTCAATTCCACTGCATTGGTGCTTTCATGAACCACGTCGTCCATAGTTCCACGAGGCCAAACACTTAGCACATTGTGCTGTAGTTGCAGCATGGTGGAATTTAGTATTGGAGTCTGTCCCTTTCAAACTGGCCAAAGGTAGAGACACTTTAAGAGTTCATGAATCTTAAAAGTGTCCCAATAGCTCATTCTGCGTCACAAAAAAAGGGGATGAGCAGCCCCAGAATTAACCTACTGTAGAAAAAGAGTTTATAATATTCTTGATCCCTTAACTGTATTTTGAATTGTGTTTTGAATTGGTACTATAGTGTACAAAATGTTACTATTTTTATTAGCCTGTTCAAATTTGTAAATGCCTTCTCAGCATCACGTGGGGAAGATAAACCAAACTTGTGTTTTTAAAAAAGAATTTATATAGTTTCAACAAATGGGTTTAAGAGGTCTGTTATTTCAATAAGGGTACCTTTTTCTACATCGCATGTATATTTTGAAGATGAGTAAATTATTAAGAGAACAATGGAGAAAAAAAAACAATAGGTGCATAATTCTCAATCAGCTTCTCAGTCAAACACCCCAGTCAGAGCAAAGTGTTACTGCAGTCTGAAACAAGATGTTCCTCTTTCGTCTTGTTGTGGCCCAGCGGTCAGCACCTCGCTGGGTGTGCACGCTTTTTCCTCTATTTTACTCAAATGTCACATTCTTTCTCTGAAGACAATATTTTTCTTTGGAACATTTTGAACACCTGTGACCTTGGATTCTGAGTGCTCTTTTTTTAGCTGTTAGCTGTTTCACACGTCTTCATGGCTCCATGTTTCTCACCATATCTGGCAGGTTTTATTTGGGAAAGCTTCACAAGCTGGGACAGAACATTGTTTTTTGCTTGCATCACAGTAAAAAAAAAAAGCCTCATGCTTAGACATTTCTGTTTGTGTCATACGCATCCTAAGCACTGGATATAAATTCTATGTATTTGTTTTTTTTTTTAGTATTGACTAATGTGAAGTTGTTGTTTGATTTTCAACATGATAAATTAGAACAGTCAAAAGTCACATGTTTGGACTCTATAGGAAGCCTCGTACATGCTTGGGACAAGTAAATTGCCATTTCTTTAGAAGCATTTCATAAATTGAAGCAAGTTTTGTTTCTGCAGCTCTAGTGCCACACCGGGTCACATCGCCTCTGATCTCTTTAAAACCTCATGCTCTTGTCAGTTGTGACCTGCAGAAGCAGAACACAAGTTTTCCTGGTCACATACATTTTGTGATGAGTATTGTATTTGAAATTCAATTGTGCGTTTTAACATTACATTGTATTTATTAGCCAGCTTTGGCTCTAAAAAGTGTCAGTACAACTTGGTGAGAAAGACAATCAAAAAAAATAAATAAATAAAAAGTAAAGACTTGAGAATTTCCTTATAAATCTGTCACTTCATCATTGCTTTTGTGTTTCTTTGACTTTTGTGGAAAGATACGAGTTGCATAATTTGTTCATATGAGAAAAGCAATCATACCTATTGTGTTGTGCATGTTGAAAGCACTGTGCACAAGCTACAGGTAGTGCTGCATGAATTCTTATTTCCATTACTCCAAAGAGTGCTCTTACTTTCCAGACATCTAATAATTTCCAACACAAGGCTTTCTGTTTCCAAAGTCGAGCTATTCCACTTGGTCTTTATATTTTGGTGGCCCATTACAGTAAAATGTGGCCTATTGTTCCATTGTGCATGCGTGTGTGTATGTGTAACGCCACACATTCTGACTGTGCTGTGGTGTATACGCCACGGCGCCGGTGCTCACTGCAGCCAATCCCAGCATTTCAGAGAGAGAGAGAAACAGAGGGCTCAGCCATATGCAGCCACATCATAAATCTAATTGTAATTCCCAAATCAACTGTAGCGTCACCCTGCAAGGGGCGCCGGCAAGTTTGTCACACACTCCTTTGTGTGCATTTTTGCGTGTGTATGTGTGTGTGTGTAAGTGAGCCATACTTTTAGTTGGGAGGGGTGTTTGAAATCATACTTGTGCTGTTGCCATGCTAATCTTGTTAAATAAGTCATCATAATTTACATTTCCTTTTCCCTTTCTGCAGGATGAACATCTAGCTATTTGCAACTTGACAGATTGTTCCTCTGTGTGAACGGCTGTGTGAGTGCATGCAAAGCTTTCAGCGCCTTTTCAAAGGAGAGCGTAGTTCATAACAGTGCTGTCATAGTTTCATAACTCAATTTATACATTCATATACAGACTTCATTCAAGGACAAAACAGGTGTAATCCGCAAATTTCCGTTCAGTTTGCATGATATCCCAGTTGTTAAAACTACTGGTAGCTAAATGTAAAAAAATAGGCACTCAGAAATACATAAACATTTAACCTGAGTCAAATTGTAAAACATGTAAGAACTGGGTGGGGCTTGCATCTGGAAAAGTGTCACAAAAAACAAATTGAAGGACTTTGGTCATTCAACTGATTCACTCATGAATTGTCCCAATGAGACCAATGAGGTAAGATTCCCTGCAGACATGTTTTCTTTTACCCCATATATAAATACCTTGCCTGAATGCTTGAATAATATTGTGTTTACTATGGTGTTTCCCACAAAAGAAATCTAAAAATTGTATTAACTCTTTTTTTCTTTTACTAAATACCTTACAATGTCTTTTTTTTTTACTGTAATATATTACGTTTTAGGCATACTAAAAAATAATTAAAAAACAAAAATTCCAAAATAATGTACTTTGAGTATTTTTCAAATATTTTACAAAATACTGATCTATAAATTTTTATTGCATACTATACTTTGACTTTTTATGACATACTATACTTTTACCCTTTAAAGAATACTTTGAACTATACCATACTATACTATGACATTTTTCGACATGCTATTCAACTCCTTTTTTCTTGACCTTTTCAACATACTATACTATTTACCATTTTTTTTATGATTTATTTCCACATACTATGACTTTTGACTTACTATTTTTATAACATTTTCGACAAAGTATTCCATGACATTTTTAAACATACTATACAATACTTTTCAAATGACATTTTTCAACAAACTATAGCATGACTTCTTTTATTCCATTTTTTTACATACTATTATATGATTTTTTCATATCGTTTTTCAACATACAATGCTATGACTTTTTTTTAATTACATTTTTTCCATGTTACGCTATGAATTATTTTCAACATACTAAGCTATGACCTACTTCAAAAGACTATAGTATGACTTTTATGACATTTTTTGACATGCTTTACTCTGGACTTTTTTCCAATATACTATACTATGACATTTTTTGATAACCTTTTATGACAGAATATTATATGATTTTTTCATGACATTTTTTGACAAACTATACTTTGACATTTTTATGACTTTTTAAGACATGCTATACTATGACATTTTGCGACTTACTATACTATGTTTTTTTTCAAAAATTTTTGACATACTATACTCTGGACTTGTTTAACTATGACTTTTTTCATTACTTTTTTTTACATGCTATACTATGACTTTTTAGCACATTTTGCGACATACAATACCTTTACATTTTTTGAAATGATATACTCTGACATTCTTCGACATACTTTACAATGACTTTTTCATGACATTGTTCAATATTCTATTCAGTGACTTTTATAACATAATATAAAATGTACTTTTTCTTGACTTTTTCGACAAAACTATACTATACAGTTACATACACTATACATATTATTCTATGACTTTTTAATGAACAACTTTTGTTCTTGCAGGAACCGCGTCTGCGGCCCGGTGCTGTTCCTGATATAAATGCTCACCACCTGCCCAAATAAGTCTCACTCTCTTCACCTGCTGGTGTTAAGTTGTGTTTGCTGCATATATTCTTACATGTACAAATGACTGATTACTGTATTCCACATTAATGTTATGAATGACTTCCACTTGTCTGGTCTCCCATTTCTGTCTAGAAAGTCGTATAAATATCATAATGAAAAATAGTCATGCTATACTATGACTTTTTTCATGACATTTTTTGATATATAATACTATAACCTTTTTATGACATGTTTCGACTTACCATACCCATATAAATTTCCATTCCATTTTCAGTAACCTGCTTATCCAGTTAAGGGTCGCAGGGGTGCTGGAGCCGATCTCAGCTGTCAATGGGCGAAGGCAGGGTTCACCCTGGACAGGTCGCCAGTCTGTCGCAGGGCTGACATATATAGACAGACAACCATTCACGCAATTTAGAGTCTTCAATGAACCTTAGCTGCATGTCTTTGGACTGTGGGAGGAAGCCGGAGAACCCGGAGAGAGCCCACGCTGACACGGGGAGAACATGCAAACTCCACACAGAAGGTTGTCTGGCCCGGGAAAATGAACCCGGGCCCCTCTTGCTGTGAGGCGACAGTGCTAACCACTACACCACCGTGCAGCCCAAACCATATAAATGTCATGATAAATTTCATTGTCACTGTCACTATGACATTTTCCCCATACTGTACAATGTCTTTTTATGGCATTTTTGTTATTTTATTACTATGACTTTTTTCCAAATGCTATACTATTACTTTTTCAACAGACAATACTATGATTTTTTACGACTTTTTTTCCAAATGCTATACTATGACATTTTGCAACATACTATACTATGACTTTTTCATTACATTTATCAACATACTATTCAATAACATTTTTCGAAAATACTATATTTTGACCTTTTTCTGACATTTTTCAAACTTGCAATAGTACATTTTTTGGGCAATCTACAGTACGACAATTTTCTAAAATACTATACTATGTCTTTTTTTGACATGCTATTCTATGACATTTTTATATTCTGACTTTCTTCAATAGGCAAAACTTTACTATGACTTTTTTCAACATACTTTACTATGACAATTTTCCACGTTAGACCATGACTTTTTTCTTGACCTTTTCAACATACTATACTATGACTTCTTTTTGATTACGTTTTTCGACAAAGCATAACATCATTTTTTTATGACCTAATTCCACATTCTATACTATTACAATTTTCTTGACATTTTTTGACATACTATTCTGTAACATTTTAGACATAGTCATTTTTTTTGGCAATCTATAGTACGACAATTTCCCCCCAAAATTTGACATCTTTTTCTATGACATTTTTTAACCATGACCTTCAAAATTCTATACTATGACTAATACTGACATTTTTAGAGATATTTTTTTATGGCATTTTTCAACATGCTATACAATTACATTTTTCGACATGCTATACAATGACAATTTTTGACATACTACACAATGACATTTTTCAAAATACTATACTATGACCTTAGTCTTATTTATGCAGACTGAATGTACCTTTCTTTTCTTGTGGGTATGGTTGTGTGTGGTGATGATGAGGCATAATGAAATGCGTTAATCAAGAAACGTGGGTCTCTGTTAAGCCCCCTCTGCAAATTTACTTTTTTATTTCTAAAGAACATTGAAAAGTAGTGAGAACAAAATCCTTTCATTTCTCCCTCCCCACCAATCAAGCCTCAACCAAGATCAAGAGAAGTATAAATTTTTGTCACAAAAGAGGAGCCCCCTTCAGACGTGTTGGATAGGCTCTTTCAATGAGGCATCAAAGCCACCCTGTATATGATCATAAAGGCTCCACTGTTCATTAAAACACATAGAATGGTCCTGGTGCTGCAGCACACTACCATCCTCTTTGAGCTTGGAGCTAATGATGCCTAATCATTTGAATGCTTTTGATTCAAAGGGTAATAATTGGCTCTTGCTCTTCTATTGAGTTGACCATGTTTTACAATAAGTTTGTGCCATTTCACAGGTAAAACATCACTTAGAAGACTGCATTAAATTGAACAGTGATGATTTTCTTTTTTTTACTTTGAGCCAAAATGCATGGCCAGCCATCAAATAGTTGTTGAAACATGCAACTTACAAAAACATGAATGTCAGGCTCATGGAGGATTAATCCTCTGGGGACCATAAAGGTCTAAAAAGGCTGGCAGATGGATCAACTTTGCCATCTCTGACTACAATGACATACTCTGAATCAATGAAGTGATACATTCAACTGCATCAATGATAGAATGAAGACAGAAAAAAACAATAAGAACATATTTTTATTTACTAAAAAGGGGGTATGACTTTAATACAAGAATAGAGAACATGTGTTCTAAATAGGGTTTTTTAATATTATAAGGAATTTAATTTTTGAAAAATCTACTGAACTTCAAAATATTGTAAACTAATATAATATACTGTATCAGCTATTGTCATGTAAAACCTTCCCTTGAATACAATATTGGACCGTTTTCATCAAATTCAAATTAATAACAATTGTAAATTGGGAGGGGGTCTTATTAGAATTCCAAGGGTCAGCAGCCTTGGGAGGCCTTCAACAATAACTAAAAATCTAAATGCAATATCTGAATAAAAGGAAATCCTAAACACAAAAAAGCTTTCAAATGAGTTGCTTTGGCTGTATTTGTGTTTCAATGTCTTTGAAACATTGCATAAAGGCCTATACTTTTTTTTTTTAATGCAATTAGAAGTGAAAGAAAAATCTACAGCACTTTTTGGATGGGCAATGGACAAAAGGCCAATTTTTCCTTTTTGAAGCAGAGTCCTTGGGTCTTTTTAAGTGCATTAGTCCGCTAATTAAATATTATATGTACCTTGAAAGCAGTGGGATTGTTTGACTCAAAGACACGGCTGCAGCCTTGATGAGTGGAACTGTGTGTGACCATGAGGAGGTAAAGAACGTCATTGTTGCCAATCCTCCCCCAATTTCACCCACCATAATCCTCTCTGCTGATTTTACAATCACATTCCCTTTTGTGCTTCCTTCACAGATAAAGACACTAGAAACATTTATGCAGAGCTGGGACTCATTGACATAGCCGAGCATCTGAGCCTCCATTATTTCACAGTCTGATATGTTTGTTTCATTGACTGCACACCAACTCATTGTTCACTATCCAAAATGGTATGAAGCACTGCAGGCTACCAGTTTGTTTACAAGACAGATTGAAGAGCCTTGGATTAAAACAACAGAAAGTGTTCAATGTTAGATAAAACAGTGATCGCTGGCAACGTTTTACACCTGAACTTATCTCAGTCCATGAAGGTTAATGCCAAACATTTCAACACATATACTGTATTTCATGTTTTAATCTCTGTAGCGCTAAAATCATTTGGTTAATTCCCCATTTACACTGGCCAGCCAGAAAGTTTCAACCTCCCAACCTTTATTGCTATCACTAATAGCAATAGTTTTTCTGACTTAACCATCTTTGGCATGTTTCTCTTATAAACTCTTTACCTTCTGTGGAGTATGTTCAATACCAATTTGCTCTGGAGGAAATACGATGAGGCTTTGATTATGTATGATTATGCCACAAAAATTACACTCTCCGTTGTTTTGACAACTGCTGTTGCTAAAATCAAAAATAAATCAATCAATCAAAATGTTTAAGCCCCTAAAGTGTTGAGACAAATGGAAATTCCAGCATCTAATTAAATTGCAAACAAGCAATGTTATAATGAAGGTAATGTGATGTGAGCAGCTTCTTAACCTTGGACCCTTTGTTGAGATTGTTCAAAACTTTACTCTCAAAGTTTTTCCCTTGTTTTCCTAACAGTATTAGCTCCTGGCAACTAAAGCATAATTAAGGCCTTTATTGATTATGTTTTGGCAACTCAAAGCACTTTGTGAAGGTTCTGGAAATGTTGTTGTAATGGCAAATTCATCACAGGGTTGGGCAACCAAAGCACTTAGTTACATTTTGAGAAGGGTTATGGTCTTGGTTATATATTGTAAAAGTTGATGCACATTTGAAAGATAAGAGTGTTGAACTAATGACCACTGTACTCTCTGACATCCAACGCTTGATGCAGTATTACAAGGTTGCACTACTTTGCATGGGAGCAACATGTTGCCAGTGAATATGATCCAGTGACAAAATTAGGTTCAAACATTATAGGAGACAATATTGTGTTCCAGTAATGTCAGCTTGGTACTACAGTACGTGTGACCTGTACTTTGTGTCAGTAATTCACCTTCCCTTCTCTCTCACATGAAAATATCCAAGGGGGGATTAGCCATATTAACCACATTAGAAACAACTTTGATCACTAAGAGCCACCTTCAAACAAAGAAGAAGAAGAAAGAAGCTTTTCATCTTAAACTATCTTGTAGTTTCAGATCACAAGTTAAATTTGACATGTCCGGGACCTATTAATTACACTACTCATTTCTGTCTCTTGATATTGTTTTGTTCACAGTCTGACTTTTATGTGTTTGAAGCATAAAAACTGACATTTCAGAGCTTTTTTTTTTCTTTAATTTTACATCCTAACTTAACACATTGCATTGATAGCAGAAATCTACTGTAAATTGATAAACGAATGTAACAAAGATTTTACATGAAAATTTCAGATTAGATACATACAATATCATTCAATTAGTCTGGCCTTTTCCTCATAAATCAAAACTTAATTAGCATTCATTTTCAAAAGATAAATGACTTGATCATTTTTAATTACATTTCAGTGACAAATAAAGCATTGTATACATTTTGTGACATGATTTTTACTGCATATTAACATGGTGTGGATCTTTGTCTATGTGCTTTATGTACATCTGCGACACCTCCACCTGATTTTACTCCGCCGATTGAACCCCTACATGCTTGTTCAAATCCTAAATGTAGGGCAGATGACTGCTGCAGGACCTTGATCTCCTGGCTTGGAGCTGTGGTCAAAACAATATAACTAATCATTATTCTGATTGAGAGACGCAAGGCTTTTTCATGACTTGTCATAAATATATTAATTTTGGCTATGGTACAGGAATGCATGAGGGCTTCCTACCGTATATCAATGAATAAAAAATGAACAGAGCCATGATTAACGCTATTAATTACACTTGTGCTTTTCGTGCTTAAACAAGTCAAAATGTGAGCTCGACACTTCCAACATAAGTTTTCCTGCTACCTCAAAAATTTGAATTAACTGCACTGAAGTTGAATAAAAAGTTAAGTCTTCTCTCATGTTAAGCTGACTGGATAAATTAATTAAACTTCAGTTATTAAGTTGAATCAACAACTTAATAACTGAAAATGGCACAAACAGATTTGCTTTCCGTTAAAATTTTCTAAAATTTAAAAGTTAGTCCTTCATTTGCCACAAAGCCTACAGAAGCCACAGCTGTCGAAGTAAATATAGTTTAAACACAACATGCAAGGCTGCTCCCAGTAACCTTATGAAATTATTATCATAGGGGCAGGGACTGAATGTGATACTAACCTTTATTGTGATCAGCATTAATCCTGAAAGGAAAAAACATGACTCCACATTTATTAAAGACACACAGAAACTTTCCACCCTGGTTGTTCTCTTCAAATTTCAAAAAAGGAGGGTCTCTTGAGAGTTTCAACATAAAAATCGCCCAAAAATTGCCATATACAACAGGTACATTGAGGTTCAATGATTTGCTCATTGTCAGTGCTGGGGATCAAACCGCTAACCTTGAGGGACAATCCACTTTACCCACTGAGCTACAGCTGACCCTATAAACAAAGGTCCCATAGCTGGAATCAAACCTAGCACATTGCAGTAATGTGGTATGTGCTATAACCACTCGGGCTACGCTGGTGCTCAAATTTCTTTTTGAAATGGAGGTAAGTACATGGCATGGACTGGTAAAACAATTGAGGTATTGAAGTCTGCTAATATGCTGATGATTCAATTAATTTGTTGAGTTAGGTGATCTCTCAGCAGTAGTCGTTCAACTCTGCATTTCAAGTACTTAGTCAGGTGAACCCATGTAAATTATTTCTGAAGAGGTCTTCAAAGGAAAAGTAAGTTGAGTTAAGTTGAATTAACTTGAAATTTGAAACTTGTATATTTAGTTAATGAGAGAAAATAAGTTAACACGTTGATGACATGCAACTGATGATACATGTCCCCACAGTTATAGGCTAAAGTGTAAAACGTACCTTTTCAGAGGACTACAAAACAAAAAAGCAGCTGCAGTATTAAGTCAGAATTAATTAGAACCAATTCATCAATCTTACCCATTAATAAATCTACAAGCTGCTCTTGTGTTTGCCTTGCTATGGTACTGTGAAAAGGGTCCGTATGAGGTGAAATGAAACAGCAGAAACACTGTCAGTCAGTCAGTGAGCTAAAAAACTTTTACGGTTAAAACTTCTATAAGCTTTAACCTTTTTGCAATTTGGACAAAAGGCTGTCCTACTAAAATTAGGACCAAGTTGTGACATGATTTATACTGCACATAACCACACATAATTCAGAATACAATACTGTTAACACTGTATTAACATGCTGTTTTGGAACTTAAAATGGCAATTAATTTGCATTTCTCTTTGTAAATGTGCAGTATGCTGTATGATCGGTATACATCGTGTAAGGTAGATAAAAAGCAGCTTTTAAACAATAACCCCAGAGTTACAAATGTCCAGTAAGTTTTCCATCAGAACTGTGGTACACACTGAATAAGCATGCAAATAACCCTTAAGGGTTTTATGATCAGGCTCAGTTTTGTGGCTTTATGCAACTCTACTAAATGTGGGAACAATTAATGGGTTTTTGGCAGGACCTTCATCACCATGTGCCAAAAAGGCTTATCGGCATACAGGCTGTGGTAAAACAAATATTTTAAATAAATCACAATGATAGCAAAACATTATCACAAACTACAGCCTGAAATAACAATGGGGAGCACATTGCATTATATGCTTTAAATTCCACAGTGGATTTACATAGAATTGTACAATATAACCAAGAAGGACATTGGTAACTCTCGTAATGCTACGTCTGATTTAAAATATGCTGGTAATTCATCCTCAGTTATTTAGCTTATTGTCAATCCAAAATATTCCTCTTTCTTTTCAAAGTAGTAGTTGAGTCGTGCCATGGCATACCTGAGAATAGAAAAAAATAAATAATCAGAGAACACAAATTTTTCTGCATTTTTCTACAAAACTCTTAGTAAATAATGTTAAATCTGTTCACCCTCCACTGTCCTTGGAAGTTTATGGTGCATTTTTACAACGTATTGGCTTTAAATGGGACCGAGGACTACTGTTGCATTTAAGTCTCTCCTCAGCAGATCCACATTTTACTACAGTAGGATGGCTTTTTTGCCATCATACTAGCAGTCCCTTGTATTCATTATATGTGGTGTACATAAAGGGAAGTATTAACTGAATCTCCATGTAACTTCACCAGGTTTGGACACAAGAATTTGGGTTTGAGCAAAAGAGTTTGATCCATTAATTCAATAACATTTCATCTTCATCATTTCTTCTCTTGAGTCTCTTGATTTGGTTTCTTGGTTTCTGCAGTATAATCAAACTATATTGAAAAAATAATTCCTATGTGAATGCCACCCATAAAGAGAAATGAATACAGGGTTGGCTCATTCATGTGAACAGAGGAAGGGAAATAACTCTGGATTTGACTATTAATGCATTTTACAACTTTTAGGACTTCCTGATTTGAATATGGGCAACTCAAGTATACATTCTGTGAAGTTGATTCAAATAAAAAAAATGATGGTTTGATCAACAGACGTCTCATTCACAATGTAAGTCAATGGGAAAAAGTATTTTTTGGCCCCATGGAATTACATGACGAACTTGGAAGTCTAATTTCACCATTTGGACACGATGTAAGTCTCTATACACTTTAAAAAATATATATATAAATAAAATTTGAATAGTTTATGTTATTTATGTAGAAATAATATAGATAATTTAATATTTAGTCAGCATTTAATGTTTGTTGCATATATTTTAACTACCTGAACTTTTCTTTGACATATACAGTATGGCTTTTGACCTCCAGAGCTTTTCATTCACTAAGCTAGAACATATTTGGAGTTTTTATAGTATTCAGATATATCAATATCTCAGGATATGGATCACAACTTGTGTCTGCATCATCTTATCTTCAGTGTGCGAAATATGAAAGATTTAAAGCAAAAATATCTTCATCGTTAAAAGATGTAGACTCATCAGTTGAAGTTAAAGTCAATATACAGATATGTGTTTGTAGTTCACACCTCTGTTCTGCTAATAGCTCAAGGTGGGCACTATGTTTTTTGTTTGCAAAACTTGCATAACAATATAGCATCAAGACGCTATTCAACAGAGCCCCGAGTCTGAAAGCTGTGCCAAAGCCTCAGAACTTAACTGCGAGAAAAGTGGTTTATTATCGAACGCTTCAATAAATCTGATGTCTGAGTATGCTGCTGCCCTTGGCCATTATACTATACCCTTTGAAATTAAGTGAAGTTTCAAAAGCACAGAAAATGAAGGCACAGAGAGGAGTTTGTCCTTTAATCAGTGCTTTCACTGAACTCCTCAATGTCGAATCAGTTTTCTCTCTTTTATCCCACGGTGAGACAAAAACATAATTCAGACACATGCCTTTTAGTTACTTGTATTCCAACACTTTGTTCTTCACCTGTGTCTCTGGGTAAAAACTGCTCCCTAATTATTGTGTCAGAGTCTGACTTTTGTTGTTTGCTCTTTGCAATTTTTTTTGTAGACTCGTTGCTTTCTTGTAGTTTCTTTGCTTCACTTGCAGGTCACCTTTAGACAAAGAATTCACAGTTGTAGCTTGTTGATAGAGAGAGGTTGTACAGCATGCGTCTAACCCTTTGCAATTGGAAAGTAGGTGTTAAAAATTTGGGGGTAAAAGAAAAAGTAAGAAAAAGAAAATAAATCACTGGTGTTGCCCTGCTAGAGTCAGCACACCATTTTCACTTCTCTCATTGTGGTTTGGCAACACTCAAAAGGAATTTTGTCTGGACAGATTTTTAATAAACCATATGCTTCTGTGGATGATTGACTCACATCGCGAGACGAAGACCGGCTAAACCTGATTTGATGAAAGCAAAACCTGTCACTTGTGTAAAATCTTTGCTTCTGCTTTTCAAACTGAAAAAAGCTATGTTGGCTGTTATGCTATAACATCAAACATCTTTGTTAGGCAAATGATACGGTAAACATTATTTAGACTCATGTTTCAAATGTTTTAAATCTATGTATCTAAGCAGACTCACTCAGACGTTATACTACATCTCATCAATAATTAGCATTCAAATTGGCTAAGTTTGTGTGTCTGTAATTGGCTACAAATCATTTGTGGGGTAATTTACTCCACTTTGTTATACTATTATACAAATGTTGTTTTTGTAATTCCATCAACTTCAACAGAGTGATACGTTCCAATTCCTCATCAATTTAATTGGTCATGAGCTACAACCCTTCAGTATTTGGATCAAGAAGCTTGTGAAAAATAGTCCTATTAACTATTTATGTGAGTCATATAATTATGTGCTTTTATTCTTAAGGCAAGACGTCTCTAAACGTTGAAACATGGTATTTAGAATAAAAGACTGCCTCCTTAATTTGTGAGAAATACCATGAACAAGTTTTGCTTTTAGGCAGCTCTGTGCTATCAACCCGTTCACACTCCCAATCTTCTTATATACAGTCTATGCTCCCAACTCTTCAAAAAATGCTGCTTTGTAAGTGCTCCTCATTGTCGAACACCAACATTTATTTAGCATGTGTATATGCAACGTGTATTAATGTCAACCACGCTGTTTCCTAAATCGAACTTAGAGACTTGGAGACGCATTGGTGTGAGAATACGTTGCTATTATCAATGAAATTGCCTCAAACATTCAGTATTCTGACACTAGTTCTATTTTTAGGCTAAAAGTGTAAAAAAAAAACAAAAAAACCCATAATATTATATATCATAATAATATTATTATTTTATGGAAATTCAGATGGTTAAATTAAAAAGTGAAAAAAGCTTCAATATCAGCTTGTCAAATACAATAAAAACTAAATAAAATCACTGGTCATACCACTTTTTTCTGTTCACGTAATTACCTGTCGCACTCACACCCTTCATAAGCCGAATTATATTTGAGTATATCCATTTAAAAGAACAGCAACCTTCACTGGTGATCCCATTCAATTCCTATTTTTATTAAGGCTGACACCTAAAACTAGCGTGCTTAACATTTATCATCATCAGAGATGAAATTGAGATGTTTTTCTATTTAGCAGAAGTAGGGGAAAATGAACTCCCTCCAAAAGCAGGTATTCTATTTCACAATGTGCTTTTGTGCACAAATCCCTCAATTTTGCAGTCAGGCTATTCCAAACAGTGGGCCTCCTCCTCGTTCATTTCCTCATAATAATGTCTTTGTCAAATAACGGCTCACCTTGCCAACACGTCCACAAATCTAAACCGCTGACTCGCAGACTTTCAACACATGAATAAAATCATATAAGGAAAGTAAATATGGACGGGAGAGGGAGGGCGGGTTTGCATTCCCCTTGTGGCTCCCTATTGTCACATCTACATCTGGCCCTGGTTAAAGCACAAGGCCTGGGCGACGCCTGTCACTAGTTGGGAAGTCTGCAGAGATTTGGCTCAGGGGGATAACAGTGGAAGAACACACACACACACACACACACACACACACACACACACACACACACACACACACACACACACACACACACACACACACACACACACACACACACAGACTCTAACTTCCTATCTCTTTCCTCAAAAATAATGTTCATCACAAAAGCATATAGCAGCAATGTGTTGTGTGTTCTCTTTTGAGTTAAGGTAAGAAGAACTGCGTGGTGAAGCCAAGGGTAAGGTTGTGGTCATGTCAAGCAAGTTGAAGCTTTCATCATTCTATTCTGAATTAAATCGAAAGACTACATTTTAATGTAAACAAGGTCTTGCAGCAATTCACCTGCACAGAATAATCTCACAACCCTGCTTTTGATACATTCACTATACGCCAACAGCTCAGCACCAAAAGGTGGACAGAAGTCATCGGTTAGCATAAGAAAGTTAAGCGTCTAAAGAGACAGATGCTTTGTTGAGTGTTATATCTTGTTTAAGATAGCAAAAAATAAATTAAAAAAATTGGTAAACTAAAAAGCAATTCAGTTGAAGTTCAGGAAAGATCATTGAAGCCCTATTTGCACAGGATTATATTTTATTTAGTTTAGCAAATTCCACCGCAAATTACCTACCATGTTTTTTCAAACACAGAAGTCTTGTGATAGTAATATAAGTCCTGTGCAAATCGGTTTATTGGTGATTGGGGGTCTTATTTGTGTTCTCTGTGCCTTGTTTCTGCCTCTTTCCCAGTTACGAAATATGAACAGTATTTTGAGTGCAAATTCAAGGGGCTCATCTTGCTTAAAATAAAATAATAATAATAATAATAATAATAATAATAATAATAATAATAATAATAATAATAATAATAATAATAATAATGTAAACATTTTAATATCTTTAATTTAATTGGGTGTCAAGTGATATTATTTTCAGATGTTTCCATAGAGTTACAAGTGGATTTACTGGTTGTCAAACTGGACAAGCTACAGATTAGCTAAGGGGAGGGGACATTGGCTGGTGGTTGCTACACTTCTGCGTATATTGCTGCAACTTTGACAATTATAAGCAGATCTCTGGTGTTCACTTAAGGCCTGGTCCCACCAAACACCTGACTACTCGTTGGGATGGGGAGCTAACCGCTAACAAGCTAGCCAGTTGTGACATGCTAACACTAGTCAGTCCCAATATGTCCTCAAGTTTCTTTCATACTTCTGTGATGTGCCGTTTACTTAACACCCCCTTGACATTTTGCTCATAGGTTTTTACACAATTAAAATCCCCTGGTCATATTGTAGACAAGAGAAAAAAGGCTTAGAGAAGCTAACACGTATACTAACTTACTGAATGCTTTGCTATTAAATGTATGTGTAGATTGCTTTATGCTGTCTAAACAAATGACAAGGACGGTCTTATAAGGTTATGACTGTGGTGCTCACTGTCAATGTATTTAAATGAAAAGATGAAAGTCAGGAAACAAACTTGACCTTTGCCATCTACCTTGTTTCTTTCGTTACATCTTGATTGAATCCTGAAAGTAGTGTTAGCAAAGGGAACTAGTATGTATGTGTGTGTGTGTGTGAGAGTGTTTATGTATATGTGCAAATGTGTGTATTGGGAGACATAGTTGGCCGGGTAGTGATGCCTTTAAACCTGGTTCCCCATCGTTACTCTGAGCTCATTTAAGTCTAAAAAAAAAGGTAACCCGACCCTCACAATGCACTTTAGGACAACCTCAGCTGGCGGCTTAGAGGAGCAGACGTCTAGCAGGCGCATGTGGCCCAGCCAGGGATGAGAGACGTATATGTAAGGGAGGACCGACGGCATGGGAACAATAGTGCCTCTGTGCCTCGGTACCCCTCTGGATCACATTTCCTCCAAGGTCCAGATCGAAATGAGGCGGGGGCCCTGTCGCTGATCTAGCAAGCGAGCGGAGAAAGCCACACAGAGGGGAGGGTGCCGTATGTCAATAGTGATTAAGATCACGATCACAACTGTGGCGGGTGTGGGGCACACAGAGAAGGGAGGAAAAAGTGGGGGTGAAGGGAAACATTTCACCCTCCTGAACTTTATTGTCTGGTTGCTGGTAGTTAGGAATGTCTCCTGGACTTGTTTAAAGATGACTATGTGGATCATTATACATTCAAAAATCAAAAGATGTTAGTTTTGATTTCTTTAGAGCCTTTAAGATTCATGATTTGTGGTTTAAAAGTTAAGAAAGGTCGATCATTTCATATGTAAAATAAAGAAGAAGTGACTTGTGCTTGTCCTGCATGTTTTATGCTAGAGTCCAGATACACAGTCTTGAAACACAAGTGAGGGAAAAAAATATATTTCCACATGGACTCCGTTTACTGCAATTTCTCTGCCAAATTCTTTGTGAGGCAATCTTGATGAAGAACCTGTTTGTCTAAACATTGCAATAAAAAAGCAAGTGTTTCATATATTTTTACCCATTTGTGAATATTTTAGTGATGTATGATGCTGTTAAGTAATAAGGCGGACCCATTAAAATTGCCCTGAGGTTGTAATTTTCTTTTTGGATTTGTGTGTTTCTATATTAAACAGTTGCTGAGTTGGTGTGAATTTTAAGGTGGTGCTTAATGTCAAAAGGACGTCGATTTTAATATTAACAATTTTGTTAAGTGTCTATTTTGTGCAGTATTTTATATACAACAGCCATAACGCTTAAGGAAACGCAAACTATGTTTATACAAAGTCACAGCCAGACACACTCCTGCAACTGTGGAAATGAACCATCTACTCCATTTAAAAAGCATTCATCAGAATACAAACCTTAGGAAGTCAAAGTCAATCGAGGAAAACCGTGATTGCAGGATGGCCCAAAGACCCCAGAAGAAGTTTGATGCCTGGTGGTAGAGAAAGAAAAAATGTTTTAAAGGAACATACTCGAAGTGTCCATGCTTAACACTTTATTATTGACTAGTTTTCAAAGCATTACATTACCAAATGAAAATACATTACTTGCTTAAGGGTAATCCATAACAGTGGACATGATTTTATTGCTGTCATAATTGCTGAGTGAAGCAGTTGAAGTAGTGGCCAAATCATTAAATTAAAGCACGACAGAATGTGTGTGTGATAGGTACAGATCACTCAGCATGCAATTCCCTCCTTGGCAAGTTCTTAAATATGAAGCACATTTGGAGTAATATTCTGGGAAAAGATCTTAAAAGTAAAGAAAAAACTTATATTCTATTTTTGTTTTAGCGAAATGACCAGAAACAGAGGTCCACACTTGGTTGGAGCAGCTTGATGGTCCACTGTGGGTAACGTAGGAATATATGTGTGTTTGTGTGGAGTCGTTATTGTGGGGACATGAATCTGTTTACACAGTGGGGACGCGCCTCACTTATGAGGACAAACTGAACAGCCCCATTACGTAAATCATTACAGTTACATTTCTGAAAGTAATGAAGACACGTGTGTGTTTTATTGGAACTACAGCAGTAACATTATAGAATCCAATGTGAAGTGTTTGCATGTTCAGTACAATTCTTGATGTTGTCTGTAAGGGAATGGCAGGAAGAATGTGTGACTGACATGCAATTCTCATGCACCCTTTTGATAATCCAATTAAAGCTTCAAAAGCACACTTCTTCTTGCCCTCCTGCAGGTCACGACGGGGTCAGATGTCAGCGTCTTCAGCATGGCAAATTATGGCTGACAGAGACTGAATTGTAGCCAACTGAATGACAGACTTGTTAAATACATGCCGATATAGTCCATGATACACTTTAAGGACTGGAATATGTACAACAAGTGTTGCAGATTGTTCTAAATCAAACATCACAGTTGCTGTATGGTTTCACAAACTTTGTTTTTCTTTGATGTTTTGCTACATTTCCCTGTGCCACAGAGCAGAACTGTAAAAACACACTTCAGTGACCTCCAGTTGTCGTGTTATAACTGCTCCCATAACTGCTGCTGCATGCTGCTGCCAGCTGCACGCTGCTCCGTCAGAATGACAAACCTCTGTATTGAATGGTTCCCTCCTTAATGGCTTTGCTCACTTAGGCTTGCGGACTTCCCTGCCTCCATAAATTTCTGTTGTTCTCCACCCTTATTGTAAATCTTCATGGTAGGACCACTAATAGCAAGTCCTAATAAGATCCAGACAGACCTCTGTTCTGCGGCCCAGTGATATAATCACATTTTTATTTGATAATCAAATAAAGGGTGGAATGAAATACTTGAAGAGCAATGTGCGGTTTTCCCAGTTTTTTTTTTTCCTCTCCCTGGCAGATTTTCATCTCTAATCTCTGTCTTGAGTTGGAGAGAGATTGAGCGTGTTTCCATTATGATAAATAACTGCTCTCCATTAAGAGAGCATTAGTCTAACACTAAGCAGAGGACGTCAGTGAGAGGGAGCCATTGAGAAAAATGGGAGATGGGAGACGTGTGGGCAGAGTGACATCACAGAGCCGCGGGCTTTAGCCTCAACATCACGGGGGATCCCTGTGGGGGAGGCGAGTCGTAAAGACCCCACGGCGTCTTGGCACAGTTTGCCAGAGATTAAGATTCGAAAGAGGCAGCTTCACGCCGCAGAGCTTTGGCAACGGGCCAGAGTTTGTCGATGCCACACAGCAGAGCCACAAAGCGTCCTTCGGTGCAGACTGGTTTTCCTTGGTTTTGACTATTCATCTGTATTCTCATTTACTAAGCATTAACTAGAGCAGGAATTCAATGTAGTTTGATTATTCAAAGCAATTACCAAGGGATATGACAGCAATACAATTCATGAAAAAAACAACACAAAAATATTAAAAAGTATCCGGTTGAATTGATGATTATAACAGTTGTTGGAATTTTTCCAAAGCATGTTACGCATTATCAACTATATGATCTGGTTTACCAGAGGTGATTAGAAACAATAAAACCGTGATGAAATCTGTATGGTGCAAATAATTGAGTCGAAAACTGAGTGGACACAACTTCCGATTGATAATGGATGCAAATAACGACGAATCATTTGATTTCTAAATTGTCAGAAAATAGTGAAAAATTTCCCGAAACCCCAAAATCATTTTAATTACTATCATTGAAACCATAAGCAAATATCACATTCAAGGAGCTGGAATAAGTAAATATTTTTGCATTTCTGCTTAAAAAAATACAAAACAATTAATTGATATGAAAATTGTGCCACTAATTGTTTCATTTTTTTTTTTATAATTACCTTTCAAATGATTCATAATATTATTAAGGTACTATTGGATATCTTTGATATTTTGAGTATTTTGTCTCGTGACAAAGGAAAACCAGTAATAAAAGTCTTTGAGTATGAAATTTAATTAGTGAATTATTGTGAATAAACATTACATTTAGTGGCTAAAATGCCTCCATTTGTGGATATTTTCAAATGGAGAAGTTTCAACTCAGTTCCTTGAAATTATGGAGAATAGAGCCTGTGATTTTCTCAGTTGTCAGTTATGAGTATCCCTCATTTTGACACACGGCTCGTCAAAACGAGTCCAGTTGGAAACTTGGCTTGTTAAGCGTCCGTGATCAATTTCTCCCACTTTCCTCGAGTCAAGAGTCCTCCTCGGTTTGTCATAGAAAATCTGATTTCAATCAACATGATGTTATCGTCTCTCTCACTCCATCCCGGGCTTCATTTTCTTTCCCCATCTCTCACTTCTCCCTCTCTGTTATTTTGGCCGAGGCACGACTTATTTAAAAAAAAAAAAAAAAGTAAAATGCTTCCTCATCATTTCTGGGCTATTTCAAGAGACATTCACACCACCTCAAAATTGGTCAGGACAATTCTGCATATTGTATTGAGCAATGAAAGCACTTTTAGGCAGATAGTCCAGCACCACTTGAGCCACCAAAGAATGAAAATTGTGGTCATAAGAAAAATAATTTTGGCTGCTGTCTTTCATTTTTTCCCCTTCGGCAGTTTCTAATCAACTCAGATGGAGTCCATCAAACTTTGAACAGTGGTGGGTCAGCCGTGGATCGGGTTTTTTTTTTTTTTTTTTTGGGGGGAGAGTTTTGTTTTTTTTCTTTCTGGGAGCTGGAAAAGTAAATTGTTAAAATGTGATGGTGAGGTGTTGCCACTCTGTCATTTCAGAAGTCTGCACACATACGGATATTGTTGAAATGAACACACTAATCTCATAATATTGAGATATTTGAAGACCAGAACTTAAAAAAAGGAAATAACTTGAGAGATTTGTCACTTTCCAAAGTCTTTCCAAAGTGTTGAGGCTCTACATAATGACATATTTCAACATTTCAACAAAATCCCTGGAAGCAGACACTTACCAGAGAGAATTTGCAGACTTGAATGTAGAGCTGCGTAACTTCTGCCTCTGTAACAGTGACCTCGTGTCCTTTGCTGTGCTTGTAGCTCTCCAGATAGGCCGTCAGCCAGTCTCTCTGCAGCTCCAGGCTCGGGTAGAGGCTGTAGTTCACATCATTCACACCTCAAAAAACAAAACACACATATGCACATACTAGTGGAACAACTGTCAGTGTTACAATTCAACACAATGCCTAAACTAACTGACAGTTTTGATGATTTGCCACAGAGCTCAATCAGCTCAACTCTTCAGCCAAAACTAGTGAGATCCACATGAATTGTTCCAATTATTTGTGAAATTAAAGATATTCTAAGTTTAGAAGGGGAACTGGACGACAGCACTTTTGGTTGAACACTGATTTAAAATCTTAGTGAGGTTGATATGATGCAAATGAAGAGTCATAAAGTGTCTGGACGTGATTGTCATTGTCCCAGTTCTGGCAGAAAGGGATAAGAACTCCAACTAATGATTATTTTTATTATCAGCTACTTAAGTTGAATTTTTTGCAAATTATCTGTTGTTTTTAAAATGTCAGAAAATTGTAAAAAATATTATTATTATAGCTTTAAATTCTATGTTAATTCATTTTTATGACTTTAATGTCTCACATGCAGTGGTCTCAGTTTGTCAAATTGTTAAATTGCTGAATTGCTTTTGTCTTTTCTGCTGTTTTTAATGATACACACTTGTTCTGTCATACTTTTAGCTTATCAGTCATCTGTGAAGCACTTTGAACTGAACTAACCTGTATGAAAGGAGCTATACAAATTAAGTTTGATTGATTAGTCACTACTTAAGGAACTTTTTTTTTTATTTGAGTATTTCCATTTTATGCCACTTTATAATTCTAATAAAATAAACTTAACTGAATTACAAAAGAGTTTAAATAGGAAAACATTATGATAACCTTGTAAAATATGATATATTATTGTAGAAACTGAAACAGTCTAATGCTACTCAGACATTAGTACATCAGCAGTAATAATCTATTAATAAAATGATATATCACTCCATATTTTGTGCTTCAAATGTTCTATACTTTAAGTAGATTTTGCAGTACAATCTTTGAAACTGGACTATCACTTTTAACAGAGTATTCTTACAATGTGCTCTACTACCTTTACTTAATTAAAGGCCCTAATGAATATGTCCTCATCACTGCATACTGTATATTAAATTGTACAATATACCAGAAAGAAAGATGCATGGAAATTGGATGACACGTACAACATTTCAGTTTGAAAATTTATTTGAACGTTTTAAGGGATCTGTATGCTGCAAATGAAGGAAAATTGTTTTTGCTGTTCTGATAATTGATTGCAGTTAAGCTGTATTGTCTCCTTATCAACAGCAACATAAAAATGGATTTATATGCTGTCACTAAAAAAAGCATACAACCAATTGTGTGCCTATTTGTGTGTGACTATGCTTCACTCCAGCCACAATTTGGCATCATGATAATTCAAGGATTGGACCAAGTTTGCACAGTTGGCAAGTGCTGTCAAGAAATCTTACATTATATGCCCTTTCAGAACTATCTCAAAAGTGATAAATTGATGATTGTTCCACAAATGTTCAACTGAACCCTGTAAAGCTTTGCTGTAACACAGCTGGTACATCAAAGCCACGTTTATCACCGTGCAGAATACGCACTGAATACAGCAATTTGTCTTGGCAGCATCAGAAGAGGGATGGTTTCATGGTACATGATGGCAGAATGATAAAATGATATCATAGTCAAAGAGTCAGGACAAACTGGACAATGATTCTGCATACCACTTACTGTATATATACAAGTTTTACTTCACTCAATATCCCACATTAGGCAATCTTATATGTTCCGGCCATGAAACAGATTTGGAGTCAAATTGAACTTCTTTTCATCACAACACAGACCTACCAGCAAATTCATTGAAGTGATTGCCAATATCGAAAGCCTGGTAGTTGTAATCGGCGTACTCGTAGTCGATGAATTTCACCATTCCTGATGGAGAAGGAGAGGGAAAGTAGAGAAGCAGCGGTTACCAGGACAACATGACGAACACATCTTAGGTATGGTTCTATATCTGACGACTCTCCCTCCTTTTATTCAAAGTACGGAACCTTGTGGGAGTCAAAGGAACAAGGAGTCTCTTTTGACTGAGAGTCACCCTGGGCATCCTTGTAAAATATGTGAGAAATAAAATCACAATAAAAAAAGGATACTACAAATAAGGTAAGACATTTAATAAAGTTCAAACACCTTTTCAGTGGTGCAAAGGTTCGCCTCTGTATGTAAAATAGTATGAATATACTCTGTAAGCTGCATTATTTCAAACTGATGAAAAGAAACACATTCATCATTGTCATCATCATAGCATTAGCTTTAGCAATAGACTCTTGAATCACAGAGCTACAATTAAAGAGTTTAGCATAAGTCAGTGATGTATTCATTTGCCTTTATAGCGTCTGATTAATGGGCTGCCACACTAGCTCATTTCAGTATAATATGCACCATGTCTTCAGTGTCAGTGATGTGCACGGCTGTTCCTCACCCTCTTTGTGGTTGTAGATGATGTTTTTTGTCAGGAGGTCATTGTGGCAGAGGACGGTCGGCGAGTCAATCTGCGAGAGTTGTCTCTTCAATGACTCCATTTCAACTGACAACATCTCAAAGCTGGGGAACTCTTGCAGAGCCGCGTGACTGTAAGAGGGAAAAAAAAAATTACTTTTCTGCCTTTTTCGTCGCAAGAGGCAAGGCAATGAAAGAGGGCTGTCTTTGCTTAACAGGCGTTTGGGCACATTGGCGGCACAGTTCAACGTTCGTGAATACCACCTTTGCCAGTGTGTGATGTTTTTTTTTTAATATATATATATATATACACAAAAGGCTGCAAAAAAGACAAGAGCTTCAATTTAGTTTGAATCACTGTAGCTGACAAATACACCACCAGTGAGTTTCATATAATTCACATATTTTTTATCATAAGACAGGTGTCATCATTATTCAGCAAATACAACTTTCCAAACATCCATTATAGGGTTTAACTAAAAGGATAGAATGTTACATTTAATAAAATAAAATAAGTTGTGTTTTTGTGAACACCCTTTGCTTATTTGCATATCTAACTGCAGCCCCAGTGGCTTATTGCACTGCGAAGTATTGACTTTCACACATTGACAGTCGTAAAAGATGTTTTTCAGATTTTTTCTTGACTTAATGTAGCACTACTTATTTAACTTGTACCCTTGCTTCTTATTTATTAGAATTCAGCCTTTCCTTATGGCATATGTAACCCAGCTTGTACCATTGTGTGACCTGCTTTTGTAGATGTGACGAATGAGGGAGGTCAGTGATGGAACAAGTAGAAGAAAGAATGTATACATTGATACTGAATACAAATACTGTACTTAATAAAAGAACAGAAGTATTATCTGCAGAATGTACTAAAGGTGTCAAAAGTAAAAGAACATACCCTTTTTTATATTGTTATATATTATATTATTGGAATGTGACTACTGATGCATTAACGTGGAGGTAATATTTTGCTGTTGTAGTTGGTCAAGAAGGATTTCAACACAAATTTAATGTTGGGAACTTCAACCTGTAGCAATATTTCAAATAATAACATATAAGATGATCATGTGTTTTGTTTGACAGACAGTCACATGTCACATGTATTATATTTAGCTCTAAAAGCTGTTGAAAAGTACATTTTAACAATTAAAGTAACTATAAATACATTTGTAAGGTTTTGTAAGTATGCCTCACTTTAAAGTGGAACTACCATGTCCTATGCTTCTTCAAATGTTATTGTGAAGGCTCAATCTAACCAGGGATTTTCCCTAACACATGGTTACTCACCTGCCTTTAACAATTGTTCACCCTAAAAGAATTTGAATTGTCTGGCTTTCAGCAGTGTGTTAGAGTCCTGTGGTCTGGTCTAATTGCTGTTTTAGAGGGTTGTCTAGCACAGAGAAACAAAGACTTCATGCAATTATTCTTAAAAATCCAGGATTGGATCATAAAAGTTAGTTACATGAATCTTAATATTGGCCTTTAGATATACTTATAGGTTGATGGAGATTTGAACATTTGACATATTATTGAAAGAAAGTGTTTGTACAGAGCAGCTGAGGGGGAATACATCCAAAATAAACTTGGATAAATGGAGGGAAAACAAGACTTTCATGATGCAGTTGTCTGGGAGAGTACAGATATGTAAAAACCAACTTTCACACAAATTCCTCACTTTTCTTCACAGAGCAACGTGTTTGTAAACTAAAGCAGTTCGACGTGCCTTATTGAGAGGTTACATGCCTTGTTTTCACTCCGTTGATTGCTCGATCTATCACAGAAGGCACTAATGTCCTTGGACGTCAGTGCAAAAAATGCACCTGGAAGAAATGCTGTGCAAGCATCCGTCTCTTAATTAATTTCCATGTTTCCTTTTCAGCCGTCAGGCCACGATAAGAGGTTAGTTTAAACAGTGTTATTTAAACACTACCTATTTATCCGTGGGGGAACAAACAGACGCTCCGGTATTATACACACTTGTAGACATCATTTAGTGAGGCCTGTAAGGAACGCACAATAAAAGCAGAGGAGCGAGGCCTTGTTTATAGTCGGGACACAGAGGACCTTATTCAACTCCTCCTACACATCCTCAACAACACAACTCATTTTTGTATCTCTCATTCACTCAGTGCTTCCTGCTGTGGATAGACCAAAGATCAATGAAGGATTTTTTTTGAATAAAAACACCTTGAGATTGTTGTTCCTGCAGAAAAATATGCAAGAATATACATTCCTTTTAAAATATCTGCTCAAGTTCTGACCTTTTTTAATATGTTATTTGACTTATTCAACCTAAATAGTGAAAATACTGTAAAGTTAATTTCCAGTAGCAATTTCAGAAAATCTCAGCCTGCCGTATAGCTGTCAAGAGTGTTTGATTCACATCTACTCGCCTATGAGATGTTGTGTTCCTTAAAAATCAACCCCCTCTGACATGCACCATTTATCCATCTCTTCTCCAATATGAATTAAAAAACACAGATGAATGGTGAATCACCCCGATTCCTTTTCAATCCATCCACTGCTTTAACTTAACATACTGACTTTTACCATAGAAAACCTGCGATTACTCCGGAGTCAAAAGCTAAATAAAAGACTTTCATTGACTTTAAATGGAAACCTGTCGTCTTGCCATCAGATCTTTTCCTCTCTCCTTGCTGTCCTTTTCATGAGAAACAGTTCGTCAAGTACATTCAACCTCCTGCTCCTTGTCGAGTCTCTGTAAGGTAATTAGTGGAATTTCCTCTTCTGGCGCTTCATTATCAATGTGCCTTATTTACATATGATTTCAAACACCAGCCGAGCACTGATTTTTTTCTTCTTTTTTTTTTCCCTTTTTGCAGTTTTATGTGATATGCGGGAGTGCAAACGGGAGACGTAGCAGGGGGCCTTTGGGAGAAGAAGAGGTTGCACTCTAGCTTTCCATTGCCTTTCTCTCTTTTCTCTCCCATCTCTGACTTCTACTGTGCCCTCCCTCTCCGAACCTTGCAGCTGCTGCAGCCTCTTTCTCTCTCTCTCTCTCTCTCTCTCTCCTTCTCTGTATCTGTCGCTCTCTTTGCACAGCGGGTGGCTTGAGAGCTGAAGACCTCCTCTGCAGGTGCAGCCTCTTCCTGCTCTCTCTCTGCCTTTCTTTTACCATTTCCTCTGAAGAACACATTCATACCAGCACTCGTACATTCTCAAGTACAAAAGTTGCTCTAATGCCTGTTTAAAATCACTTTTGCTTTTTGTTCATTCTTGTCAAGTCTTCTGTGTCAGTCACACACACACCTTAGATTATGCTGCAGAGTTCTTTCCATCACTTTATCGACTTAATCCTAATGATTTATATTTTCCTGATTATCATGAGTTCTTCTGTGCGTCTGTGTTCGAGCGGCTTTTGGACTGTGTCAAGTCCCTCAGTCACACAAATGTCTCACAATATAGCACCATCTATTGGGCCTCTAAATGTGGTGCAGCCTGCTTCTGTAGACAAACATTACAGTGAGTAATGTCCTGATTCATCCATAAACTCGTCACTTTTGGTATCACATTGTATGCAAAGCCATCCCTTGTACAAACCAGGAGCTTAAACAAATTGTGATTCTCCTCTATGTGTCTGCTGTGTGTAAAACGGAAGATTTAAAAGGTCAAAAAAAGTTAGATGTAAGATTTAACATTAATAAAACCAAAATCTACATAATCTGTTGAGATGTTAAAACAATGAAACAATGCTACATTTCACTCTATGTGCCTTATGCTGGAAGTAGTTTCTTTTTGCAGCATTGTTGGTTGAATTTCCAACATGATGTCAAATTCAAAGATTGGACTCAATCAATATTTCTTTCAGCTTGCTTGAGGTAATTTAAGGTTATTTTAGTGAATTATAGATAATGATATTGTCTAAAAGTACAATCATTATTATCTTAAATTGATACTGTCTATCTTGTAATAATACGATAAAAACAATTCACTCAGTTCCACATGATTTCCTCCTGAAGCAAAGCAGAAAATCTTTAGATGTTTTATGGGCTCAGTAAGGGATGTGCTCTAAAATAAATGGATTTATAATGGAATAGAAAAAAAAACAGAAAATACAGACTTAAAAAGAGAGTAGTTGTCTTCCCGATGACAAAGAAGTTAAGTCACACTGGCTTTCCCTTAGGCCTTTGTGGGACTTTTGTCTTTCTGAATCCAGAAAGCTTCAACTCCTTATCATAAGAGTCTCCTCCCTCATCCCTTTCTTTAATGGATGACTCAAAGAAGAAACTCTGTGTTTTTCTGAAGCGACGCAGAGACTCTAGGGCTGCCAGCGTCGGTTTGCTTGGACTTCCGACCCCTCCGCCGCATACATAAACAAGGTTGAACGTTTGACCGATAAGGGAGAGCTCTGCAGGAAGCTTGTGGACGAGCGTCTGTTTCTTTGTAGTGTCTGGACGGACCCTCTCACCTCTCATCCCCTGACCCCTGTCAGAGATAACGCAATGTCACTGCCACGGAGGCCCCTCCCTCGCCTCATCCCGCGGACCAATAACAGCTCGCACTGACGGCCTCCATCCCCAAAGGTGGGGGAGGTGAATGGGCAATTTGAGTACAAGTTGTTCAGTTACTTGAAAAACGTAGGTGTGGGGAGGAGCACTGAGGGCAGATTTGAGAATTGTACATATGGCATGTAAAAGAAAATGATAAGGGATCAGTGGAAGTGCAGCTGCTTAAAAGATAGAGATGTGGAAAATGTTGCTGGTTTCTTTCAAATGGATGAATGCGAAAATAACTACCACTGAGGTATTTTACCAGTGAGGTTATTCTCAAAGAACCAGCTCAGTGGGTATTTGTTCAAAACAGAAGTTATTAATTGACATCTCTCTTCTCTCACTTATACATTAATTTAAACCCTTCCTACACCTGATTGGACGGTTGTCCATTCACTAAGACCCACCCTCTTAATTACTGTTGCTAACCTGCAGTTTCCAATGATAAAGGTGGCAGTCTAAATCTACATTTCCCAGGCAAAAATTGCACAGTAAGAAATTACTTGACAGCGTATCGACAAGTCATCTATGCAGCTTTTTATATATATATATATATATATATATATATATATATATATATATATATATATATATATAGTAACCTGTAACTAATGTTGTTAGTTAATGATGTTTTCCTTTGTTCTTTGAGGTTTTGATGAATTAGGTTAGAACTGTTATAAAGCTAGTTTGTCAGACGTACTAATGTTTTCAGTTCATGTGAGGGCAGATAAACACAACGATTAATCACAGTCCCTACACTTACAGACTTCCATACAACCAGACTTCTTTTTGGATCCAGAGGAGTCGCCCACCGAAGGCCATCAAAGACAATGCAAGTTTAAGGCATGTCCACATTGGCTTCACACTTCAGATATCTAAAACACATTAAGATGATTTTTTTCAAAGGCTGTACCTCTTCCTGCAGCGCTGCAAAGCCGTGCTGCTGCTGTTACTGCTCTGCACCAGTGTCAGAAAGTGGGACATTTTTGTCCAGAGAAGAGGTTCAACAGGCGGACCACATTTTGGCTGGATGGAGTGGATTCTCCCAATCTCTGCCGCGATCAATCTGCAGAGAGAAAACATTTTCTCAGATGAGCCTGGCCCGACGCTGTTATTGCACAAACAACCATTATCAGAGTAGAAACACAACTCCCTTTCCATTTAGCGCTCTTATCTTGTTCTTCTTCTCAAAAAAATGGGCCTTGTTGCATTCGTGACCTTTTGACTACTTGAGTGCTCGTTCTCGAGGCATCTTAGCCGTGACATAAAGTTTTTCTGGGTATTCCCCACAGAGGCTATCAGGCAGAGCAAGGTTGATTGATGTGAATCGTGGCCCCGGCTGTTCAGCCTTGGCTGGCTGTGTTGTGTCCTACTGTCCTGTGGGGAGAATAATGGTGCTGGTCTGTTATCGCGGGAATGATGAATGAACCCGGGGGCAGGACTAAACAACATTGCTCAACATGAAATATGACTTAAATAATTAAAAAAGGAAAAACACCTGCATCAGCACAATGGAGATTGTTAACATACACACGCCATACACACAAACACATGCCCTCCAACAAACGCTAACTGTTTCCTTAGAAAACATAAATGGCCAAGGTTTCACATTACTCTCAATAAACCTGTTGCATTTTTACAGATTGAACACTAAATGGACCTTGAAATAATCAGCATTTATTTGCTATTTTTGTGTTTATCTATGATGTTAATGTCATTGTATGCCCAGCTGTCATACGATATGCAACTGTGGTAACAAATGTCTTTACTGACATATTAGGTTTTAATTTTTAAAATAAAAAATAAGAAGTTAAATAATAAATTCAACAATGGTATGCTATATTATTGCACATTGTGAACACATTGTTTTTTATAAAATGATGTAATAGTAATACATTTATTTGGTGTAGATGACAAAGAAAAGTCAGTTGAATAAAGGAAATCTTTACAGAAAGTCAATGAAATGCATATTTTAAACAGTATAAAGGGTTCAAAATTGTCCAGTTTTCTTTTTTTGATAAAATATATATTTATTTATTTATTTATTCAAGGACTTTAATTTAGCAATTTTTTAAAGTGCTTTTATTTTGAAAAATGTAAACATGTATTGACATAAAACATGAATTAATTTTTTCTTTATTAGTTCTTTTTTAATGTTTAATTATTTTAAACAACAATAAAAAAAAAAATAGTAATGCAAACTTAGAGGTAATACTGATTCTCATACCATTTTTGAGAAGTCTTAAATGTGACCATCAATAGTTTTCAACAATTAACCTTTCTTTTCCTTTTATAACCAAGTTGCTGAACAGGACGATGATCATCATATTGCAGTTCCCGCATCGCTGTGAATGTTGAAACTATGGGTCTCTGAACCAGGACATTCCCCAAAAAAGGCACAAACATGCTCTCATCACACAGTCTCTGATAAAATCAACTTTACACTATCAATAAATAAAAAGCTGAAAAGCTGTTTGAGGCAGAGACCTGTAGATGGAGGGTTGCCGGAGCAGCCCATCGTCCAGCACCTTTCCTCTTATAAACTCGTAGCAGATGCCATTCTGGAAGCTGCAGTAGATCTGTGGACCACACCCGTGGGCGTGGAAGACCTGGAACATCTCCACCTCGCGGTCCCTGTTCACGTAGAGCTCCGTCATTCTGCCGTAGAGTCGCACCAGAACACAACCGGGCTCCTGGAGAGAAGCCACGTAGCAGCCAATCAGCTGGTTGGTGATGCCTTCTGTGAATTTCTGGAGGGACAGAAAAATCAAAAGAGAAATCAAATAAATAAATCTGCTTATCTGAAGTACAACATGTGACAACATCCAGTTACCACCAAAGAGTCCAAAACACCTAAATCAACACCGCAACGTTGTTAATGAATGCCTATGTGTAACTTAACAGTAAAAAAAATAAAAAATAATAATAATAAGAAGAAGAAGACTGCCACAACACAACCTTTTGTAAAAACAAGGATTTTTCTTTGTGATGGCATTCATAATATTACAGACGTGGACAATACAATTACAGCATGCTCTAACCATTCGTGTCTGTGTAACAGGTGGTCACACTCTTATTTTGTAACTATTGTGCAAATGAAATATGTGCAGAGCTCAATGGGTCACTCTCCAAAACCACAGTCTGAGTTACTGTTTATTCATGATGATGTTGGATAAATCCCACTAAACATGTTTGCACTCAGATCTTATGTAAATAAATGCAATATGTTTGGTTTCAGGACTCTGGATTACAGCTTTTGGGAACATATCAATTTACAGGCTGCTAGTTTACTGCTGTTACGGATCATTTAGCTGAAATGTTATACTGCCCTTCAATTTAAGACAAAAGCAAAAAAAATAAAAAATACACAGAAACAGAGATAATATACTGTCATAATCTACTACTGCTCCAAGGTTATATTCTTCTTTTGTTTCAGTCATTCATTCATGTGTTTCCTGTTATATTTGTAACTCTAATAACCTAATCTGAAATGTAGCTGGTAACTATGGCTCAGAAATAAATGTTGCAGGTTAAAAAGGACAATTTTGGAAATTAAATGGAGGAGAAGTATAAAATATCAAAACATTAAAATGTGAAAGTGTGCTTGGTTACATTCCACCATTGAGAATCACGTGTTTATGCCATAATTAAGCTATATCTATTCATTATTCAGATATTAAAGGTACAGCTATATGTATCATAAAAAGGAAAAGTGAAAGTAACGTTTCAGTTAAAATAATGTGATGTTATACAGCAAGATAATATGCAAGGCTGGATTACCAACTGAGCAAAGCGGATAAAAGGGAGCCCAGACTCCCATGTGATCATTTGATTAATGGAGTCATGCAGAGATGAAGTATTTTTGTGGGCGGAAATTAGCATTGCACTGGTTCCCTCGACAAAAAGCCAATGGAATTTTCCATTGGATTTTGATTATTGAAGAAAATGAGCTCTATGTAGCGCAAGTAAACACAACAAGGCTTTGAAGGAGGACTAGTCGAGCTTGACAGTTTCGTTTTTTTAGACATATAAATGCTTGTAACTTCACAAAAAAGGTACTGATGTATTTCATATCCCTGAAAATGACTTTTAAATCTCTTAAGCCTGTGTTATTCAAAGACCTTATTTCAGGCATCAAATTAAAAACCCATAAAAAAAAAATTGACTTCAAGACAAGGAAAACAGAAGTGCAAAAATGCTATTTCCCCTTCAGGTTTTAGGACTCTTCCCCCTGCAATCTATTGCATATTTGTAAGAAATTTCCCAACTTGAAAGTATTGGTAGAATATTAACCAGGAAGGGTCCTGCATGTTTAGCTAATGTTGAGGCCTTGTCTTGTAGTGAGACTGTGTGTCAAAAAAAATATATTTATAAAAATGAATGTAAAATTAAACACAGAAAAAAACAGACACAGGTACATGCAACAGTAATGACAGACGTAGAACTGTAGACACCTGCAGCCTGAACTTGTTGACACTAAAGATCACACTTCCAGTGTAGCCGGTGCGGCCCTGTGTGTGTACACAACAATACCACAGCGACCACTGTTTGCCTGCAAAGGCCCATGGGACATTTGTTGTCATTCAGCGGTTTCTCAAAGTCTCTCATTCTCTCTCAAGTCTCCATGGCATTCTCCGAGCCTCAGATTGGCCCTGCACACAGCGGTTTTTCATCTAGATGGAAAGTGAACAAACATGCCCACCTTGACATCGGATCAAGGATTCATATAGTGGATGGAAGGCCACTTGGATACTTTCCTCTGGTTTTGACATTGTTATCAAACTAACCTTTGTCTCTGATCTGCACATATTATTTTTACATGAAAGTTTTTCTGATGTACTGCGTTTTATTTAATAGATAAAAACATTTATTGTCATTTAAAAACAAAAACTCACTCTCATTTCGTTACATATAGAGATGTAGATTACAGCATGTGTAACTAAACTGCTTTTATACAATTTCTGAAACAAGCCATGCAAATACTTGCCTCTGCCTTATATTATTCATTTTATGTTAACCCCATTGACATCGTCTCTTTCAGTTTTTGTCTTGTATTCCTTTTGTTTTTAATTTCTTTTGAAGCTAAAGTGCATGTTGAGCACTCGAATTGCCTTGAATTGTATCTATTGTTTGTAAAAAAAAAACAAGAGCAAAGGTGAAACACAAGATATAACAAGCCTCACATACAACACACTTTAAAGCACAGGTGTAACAGGAACAGCATGTCCTTCCCCTGAATACACTGTATATTCAAACAGATGAACACAATACATCATTAAAGGGACTGTCGAGTCTTTGTGTACACTCGTGGACCCGGTGTAGATTGAGAGGTCACCCACCCAATGTGCTGTCACCTAACAAACATAAACCCTATTTCTCTGAAAGATTGGACCTTGTGTTTGCACATGGGACCAGAATGGGATTATCCAGTTCTGAACAGATTCTCTGACAACACTACACATCTGTTCCCAGGGTTGACATAATAAAAACGTCCACTTCTGTTGTCCAGTTGCCTTGGTTTCTCTGCTGGTTTTTATACGTAAGACATGGTCACCACTTTCCATTTTAAAGCATATAGATGGCAATATATCTTTGTCATTGTCAAGAAATCCCTGTCTCTCTATCTGTCCCTCAATACTCTCAATACTATTTTCCCAGCCTGTTGGAACCCAGTCGGATGAAAAGATATTGGCATTGTACGTGTCTAAAACCACAGGATAAATGAAATGTTGACATTTCAATCATACGCTTTATCAGCCTTGTAATACGCTTGCAAAAACGCCTAGCTACGTAGTTAACGTTGTGAATTGGTTAGTTTAAGGATTCAAAAATACTTGGTTATGGTTAGAAAAAAAGATCCTGGTTTGTGTCAAAATAACTCAACAACCGTAAGAATGTGACTAGCCTAAATAAATATCTATACTGCCCTTAGTGGACATTTTTATACCAAGATAAGGCAATAAGCGACAACAATGCTAAGTAACAATTGGTCTCCTGGGTGAAAGTCCTGTGTTTGATCATTGTTATTATGCCATGTCATTTTTAAACCATATAACTTTCAATAACGGTTGCTTGACATGCGTCGCTTGCTGTACTGCGTCATTTGCTCGACTGAATGTCAAACACATTGACATTCATCTTATCCGTGTTTTGCAGAAATGTACAATGCCAACATTTTCCGCACCATCTGGTTTCTACTAGAGACATAAACCTATGAAAACGCCTCCCAAATGTACTACTTTAAAAGGATAAATAACGTCCTTAAAAAGCTTGGCTTTGTCTTTTTGGCAAACGTTACTGAAGAAAATAGAACACTTATTGGTTAATTATTTTCAGCTGCAAATTTGATGCGCTAGTGAATATATACAGCAGCAGGAAGGTGTACATGGGATCCATTGGATGTAAGCTGCAGTCCTTGTTCATTATAACAAAGGAACACTATATGTAAATATATGCAGGCACTTTTTATAAATCTTTCACAGTAACATAAGCATGGAATTGTGGTTTTTTTGAATTGTCAATAGACGATTACAGTGAAGTTAATTCAAACTACATCCTAAACAATGTTGACTAATAGAGAGGAAGGTAGCATTAGTCACTCTGTGTGCAATTTAAGCAAGTAAAATAAACGGCACTGTGGGTTGCTGGGAAATGCAGACAATATGGTCTGTCTGTTCTGCAGTGACGTTCAGTTTAATATCCCACCAATCTCAGTCAAAACTGCAGTTCGTAAAATACTACTCCAATAATATTAAAACAAGTTCTCCCCGGTTTATGAAGGATCTTTTTACAGCAGCCGTGAGGAAAGATTGCTCTGTGGAACGGCTCAAATTGCAGTTACACAAAGGGTGAAACACCAGGAATTGAATTTTATATCCCCTGTGAAGACAAGAACCTCATTGTAAGTCTACACGCTTAAACAACTCGGATGTTTTATGAGAATGAGTGTAGGGAGAAAATATTTAATTTAAAGTTGATCTTTTTTTGCTTTGCTTTCGTCCACGCAGGATTTTTTCTTAAGATACAAAACAAACACAATTTGAAGGACAGAAACTATTTTCGAATGTCACAGTGACATGTCATGTGTTGTCATGTGACATATTAATGTGACATTCAACAGCTAAATTAGAATTAGGGTTGCATAGTCCAAGTCTGTCTCCTAAAAAATTATACTACTACTACTATACTACAGTTTTGTAGTTTTAGGAGTAAGGGCTGCACAGTCTGTACATATGCAGTAAATTGAAGTGAAAGTTGACGGTGAACCTATTGTAAAAGTAATATAGTTGAGTAAAATCATTGCATTATATAAACAAAATATAATTAATGAATCCCAATCATTCTAAGTTTAAACACTTGCTAGAGATGACTAAAATTTAGAGATCTGCTGCACTTTTGACGTCATCATCATAACACCTAAACATGAACCCCAAACTCTGACTTTTCTTTACAAAGCGGTGCCCATAGGAGATAAGCATTAAATAATTTAAATAAAAAATGTCTGACACTCAATCAGTATAATATGGGGTGATCAATTCACAGGAAGAGACATTTATCCGAACAAGCTTTATACAACCAACCAAACCACAATCATGGACAGATGATACTTTAAAATGAGATACAGTGCTTTTTTATTGACCCAGTTGCAAGGAAAAATTTTTGTCATGGTCATAAGTTGTGCATTGTATGTTTCTGTAAACCACAGGATACGTTGAATCTGGATGTCTTTGCATTCTGTCAGAGCAAATGACAAAGTACAGCGAGCAACGCACAAACTCGTGACATAGAGCAACCTTTATGGAACAAGTGAGTCATTACACTAGAGTGGGCAGAAAGGGTTAGTGGATGGATAGATTAAACAAACAGTATTCTCACCAATGTGAAACCAAAAGAAAACATTGACTTTGCACTTGTTACATAAAGCTGTTAAGTAACACTTTAAAGTAACGTTAACATTACGTTCAAAAGTCCACTAAGAGAGATTGTCGTTTATTTATGGTAGTTACATTTTTACGTAGTGTTTTACATTGATTTGTGAAAACCATGGTCTTTAACTGACCTTAACCAAGTAGTTTTGTTGCCAAAAACCCTACCTATCATTTCACAACATTAACCACGTGGCATTGAGAGTTTCAGCATTGGAGATATGAGGCGGATATTACACATATTCAGGAAACGTTTTGTGATACGGAAAGGCGAAAATTTTACGTATAATGTGGTATGCAGAAACGCAGAATTTATTCTAGCACACGGATTGCTATTACGGTCATTAATGAATCACGTAGACACAAACATTCACTTGCCTTCATCTGAATGTCCTGTGCCCTCCAATGAGGACGGAGTCTCCTGAGGAGATCCAGGATTCCTCTTTGAGGTTCATGCTCATCAATTTGGAGGTCCACATGGAGAAGCGGATTCCCAGCGCTAGCAAACCGACTGTTCATCTTCAAAAATGCAGATGTGAAGTCTTCGATTTTACCCCCGAAAAGTTTGAGATCTAGAACTTCTTCAGAGACTTTTGGACCAAAGTCCCACTCAGACCATCAAAACATCCTACAATGGGGGTTGGATCTTGAAACAGGATAAACCACAAAAAAAAAAAGCAAAACAAACCTGAGTGAGGTATAAAAAATCGTAATGATTGTGATGCAATCCACAACAAAGCTCTGACATCTGCTTTTGTCAGAACAATTCAAGAGCCATGCTTGGTATTTGCATGTCACTCAGTTGTCCACTTGTGTGTCCAGTGACTCAGCTGTCCGGCTTGCTTATCAGGGGCCAATGTTCCTATGGGCATCTTCAACCCCACTCTTACAGTTTACATATTAACCACTGGTGCATGGAGTTCATCTGCGCTAGGAACATGTAGTATTAAACAAAGTTAAATGAGAAACGTATCTTGGAAAAACAAACGTTGATTTTGAGGCTCTGCAATGAAGTGCAGGGAAGTTTGTTCTACAGTAACCTTCTTCTACTTTTATTTACTTACTCATTCAACCACACCGCATCAGTCTTTTAGAAAAATGCCTGGAAATATATCTTAATATAATAATGGGAAATAAAAAAATGCTAAAAGATGTAAATAAGTCACTGAAAATTGAAATATATCATCTTTATCTTTTTTGAAATTGCTACTACACAGTTTTAATTTTGGCTGCTGTTTTAGTTTTAGTCTTTTAAACAAAATGTTTTATAAGTTATACTCACATTTTTGTAATTCTTGTCCTATATAGTTTTATTCTAGTATTAGTTGACAACTCAGTACTCTATTGTCCAGTTTTGGTCATGGAAAAGTCATCACATTTAAGTTATTAGTTTTGGTCAAAATATTTTCTTTCTTTTTTTTGTCAGGTATTTTTTAAATTTAGTCTTACCGTCAAAAGTGCTTTTTCTTCAAAATATATTTAATATTTAAATCATTCTGTTATCAAACTTATTTCACATACGATTTTATCTTATCACTATCTGAAAACAAACAAAAATGCTATCGATAATTACTGAGAACTATTCAATCATTCTTTGAAAACCTTTAAACATATTTCATCATATATTTAGTTAACAAAGCAAACACTGCTACTTGGAGGAACTTTAATGTTGTGTTGATTATGGTGATCCTTGTGAACAAAAGTGGTACTGTTTCTGAAACCCAGAGACCCTTTAAAAAAACTCTGATTTTACCATAGCAGGGTCTGACTCAGTCCTGGTTCTGGCATATCCAGGTGGAGTCTGAGTTGAAGGAGTTTCTGGTGAACCTACATGATTTCATCTGATTTCACCAGAATTCGATATGGTGGAACCAATGAAAAGCATTAAGGATAACTGTTCAATAATAGCCAATCTTCTCACTGATGGCTTCATTTACTTGTGGAGGTCATATAGAGTCATCAGTATTAAATTGAGACTGTTCACAACTAGTTAAAAGTTACTCCTTTCAAATAAAACATTGAACTAAATGTAATGAAGAATAAATTTCAACACAAGAAAAAAGGCCTGGGATTGATTAACTTCTCATTATGGGATGTCTGTAATCCGTTCAAACAGTCTGTCAGCCACAAAGATGTGCCACTAGTGTCCAAATTGAGCTCAGCATACTTTCTCTCCAGAAACCGAGCTCCCTTTGCAGTCAATTTCAGCAAAGCTCTCTGATAATAATAATTTTCAGATGCATTATATTTGGCTGCACCAGCAAAAAGACTTTCAATGGGTGGAGTCCATTGTCTGACCCAAGTCACTGTGTAATCCAGAATACCCATTTAAATATCATAGAATTAGTTCATTCAAACATGACCTTCCATGCAAGCTCAATGCCATGGAACATTTCAACATGATCACTCTATAAACACAAAAACGCATTTCATAAACATTGGAGCAGCATGTTTTCAGTCTGTTAAATTATTTAGATGTTGGGCCAATGTTTTCCATTTTGCATCATTACAGTAATTGCCTAGAAGTCACGAATGTGGTGATCATCTTGAACCAAAATACTTTGCAAGCTTTTAGACGAAAATTAAATTCACTTGCCATCAAAGAGAGTCTCATCATCAAAGATGTTGGGTATTGAAAGAGAGATGAGTGTCTCGATTAAAAATGTAAGGGTCAGGCGGTAGAATGGAGGAGTGGAGTCAGTGTTTGTGTTACTGCATGTACCTCTGAAGTACAGCTGAACAAAAGGGCTGGTTGAAAAAGAGATGACTGACACAATAACCCAGGCATGCACACATATACTGTTGTGACACTCTTAAGACAGACTCACTTACTATATGTTTGGTTTCTCTTTCTTTCTTGTTCCTCATGATTGTTAATGTGGAGAATACAGGAATTGACATGTGGGCCTTTGAGCCTTGAAAATGAATGATTTATGAAAGGAATAACAAAGTACCAGTTATGTCGAAGACAACATAAATGAAACCCAAAAGTGAGTTAATGTTACAGGAGTTTCGCTTGACTTCTTGACATTATCTAGACTATGAGTCTTTTTCACTCAAGTCGTTTAAGCAATGGAACCACTAGCTATTTCTATTCAACTAAATGCGGAAAAGAAATAGAGTCAAGGGAGAATAGAGGAGAAGAGGATCGGAAGATTTCATTATTTACAGATTTATTGTTGTTGATAAAGGATCATATGTCTTCACTTTTCCTTCTGGAAGCTTCTACATGGCATTTTCCAAGATTCCCGGATAAAGAATCGATTTCATGGAGACTTTTCACTCAAAACCAGAAATGTGGACCTCATGGTGGCACTATAGAGTAAAAATCAGGGGATCATCATAGTCTATATGATTCATCCTCTGGACAGAATGACAAAATATCATAACAATCAATCCAATAGTTATCCAAAAGTATGTTTTTGCCTGGATGAGTGAAAACTTGGGCCTGTTGGTGGCGCTAGATGAAAGATCAGGTGTTCACTAAAAATCATTAGGATTCATCATGTGGGGACCATGAATATATTTTTCCTAATCTCCTTACAATCCATCCAATAGTTAAATACATATAGACATGGAAACTGCCCTAAAAACTAAAATGCCAACTTCATCACGGCGCTATAGGAAAATTGTATCTTGATTTTTATGAATTGAATATGTGGATTGTATAAATATAAATTGAATCTCAGTGATGTTTGGAGATGCAACTTAAAAACTGTGTACATAATTAAAAAAACATGATGAGTTGTTTTTTATACCCCCAAATCAACAACCAACAGCCTCTTACACTAGGGTTTGAAATCTTGAGAAAATATCAAGAATACGCTTGATTTTTTAAATAATAATAATCCAACCCAGTGTTGCCGACTCTTTTCCAATGAAAGTAGTTGGCAGCACTAGCTTCAAAAGTTGTTAGTTTTAGGGAGAAGTTGCAAATTCTGCAACATAGACAATCATTTTTTTTCAGCTGAATGAAATGATCGGATGGGCTTATTACAGACCTGCGAAAGCCACAGATAGATAACCTTTTTTTTTTGTCAGAGCATTTGATATATTGATAGCTGTCGGGATGTAAAAAGATTTCCAACAAAAATAACAAAAGATGTTTTGAAGATAACCAACCATACCTTTAATGTCACAAAACGGATTCTAACCTTGATATTGGTTTTTATTACAACTTCAATTCAATTCAATTCAGTTTATTTTGTATAGCCCAGAATCACAAATTACAAATTTGCCTCAGAGGGCTTTACAATTTGTACACATGCGACATCCTCTGTCCTTCCCTCACATCGGCACAGGAAAAACTCCCCTAAAAACCCCTTTAACAGGGAGAAAAAAGGAAGAAACCTATGGGAGAACGACAGAGGAGGGATCCTTCTCCCAGGATGGACAGAATGCAATAGATGTCATGTGTACAGAATGAACAGCATAACAGAGATACAACACATTCAATGTATATGACATAAATGATTCATATAATAAGACTACTTATAATAACAGCAGCAATTATTACAGTAGAACGATTCATGGAAACCTGCAGAGCGAGAAAGCAAAAAGGGCTTCAGGGTGGAAGTAAAGCTAAAATGCTTAATGGTACAGGTAATAATAATAGTAATGTGACTAGTAATAATAATGGTGGTAGCAGTCGGTGTCAGCAGGGCCGTAGCAGGATGCACGTCCACGGTCCAGGTACAGCCACGATTTATAGAAGCCTGCGAAGCGAGAAAGCACAAAGACTCCAGGGTACAAGCAAGTCAATAAGCGTAATAGTACAGGCAATAATAATAATAATGTGACTAATAATGATAGTGGTAGTAGTAGTGGGTGTCAGCAGGGCCTCAGTAGGTGGCACGATGACAGTCCAAATATAACCCCGATTCCTGGGAACCTGCGAGGCGAGAAAGCACAAGAACTCCGGGGAAGAAGCAAAATCAGTAATGTGCATAAATAGGAGATTAACTTGGCAGTTATATGAAATTTAGATTGTGAAACAGGGAAGGAAAACTGGGCCATTTATTGTATCAAAGAATTTTTTGAGAACTCACTTCTTATCCCTTTTTAGATTTTTAAGAAATCAAAAAATCACAAATCTACTGTACATCTATTCTATTCAATACCTAAGATTGTGTTGTGTGCTGTGGGTGTGTCCAATATGAAACCCGTTATGGGGGCAGGACAGTGAGGATGACCTTGATCATTCAAAACCAGGAGCTGAAAGAGTATTATTTGATGAATTGTGAGTCAAATTGAATAAGAGCATATCTATTGTGTGGTGAATTGTCAAAATATTAAAATACTAAAAATATTTAGTAAAAGTTTTAATGAAGTTCCCAAGAACTCTAGACTTTGGACATTCAAGGAAAGGCTACATTCACTAATATCAACAAAGACTCTTTATGATGGAATAATGTTTTTTTAAATGCAGAATGGTGTATGTGCTGTAGGAGTAGTTTGTTGTGTTGTGTTTGAAAATGTTGGTTCTCATTTTTGTGTTATGTTAAGATATTTATTAACAAAAAGGCCAATGGGATTTTGCCATTGGATTTTGCATTATTGCAGAAAACAATTTGTTATAAACACATGTTTATGATACTTAAATGTTCTGTTCAGCAAGATAATCGTGACAAATGAACACCACTTTGTGATTTTTGGAGTGTGAATGCAATGGAAACAACTAAAATGCTAACGTCAGGGATACAAACGAACTACACAAGGATCACATGAGTAAACACGAGTATGTAAAGGCGCACTACTCGGCATGATGGCGTTTATTCTCATTTACCCACTTTTTAGGAACCGCCTTTTTGAAGACACGTAAATGCTTCAAAATTCCCAAGAAGAACATCTACTGACTTTTCTATATGGTAGAACAAAACATTTATATAAAAAGTAAGCTTTTGTTAACCCTAGACCTTATTTCAGGCATCTAACCAAAAACCCATTAAAAAAATACAATTAACTTTAAGATGAGGGAACCGGATGTGCACACATGCAAACTCATTTACCCATTTTAGGATTCATTACTGCAGCACTTTATTCAAGCCTTCACATTCCTTCCAAAATCATGAGCCGTTGTTGAAATTCATCATATTCTTGACTGTCTTGCTCTTACTTTTTGGTTTTTCAGATAATGTATTTTAGACAATTATACACTCTATTGCATTTATAATATCAATGAACTTCAATATGTGGATTAGATGAAAAAGTGTAAAAATCCAAATGTCACTATTGTACTTGCATTGCAGATGTTTCTCAAATGCTAAGAAAATGGTGATTCTACCCACTGCTAAGGGAACATTTTCATAAATGTATACATCAAACCACTTCAGTGACTGTCTTAGCAATTTCAAATTAATTTGTCCTTCACGGTGCAACACTTGCAACAAAAAATACTGTGGCTCCTTTCTTCCCCGGGCTTCTTCCTGTCTTTCAGAAGTTTTTGAAAGGAGAAAATTTCCTTTTATTACAAGGCAAACAGTTGTTGGTGTCCTTTATCAGACAGCTCTTTCAAGAGAAAAAGAGAGAGAGAGCTATGCAGACATTTAACCTTTTGATATAGTCTCACAATTGGGGCTCTCAAGGCCTTTCATTTGTGAAGTTCCTGTGGAAAAATCAGGGAGCTTGGACTCATTACGTTTACCGTTACAGTATATTTATATTTCAGCTCCAATCAAAGCTAGCCAATATGCCATCCCTATGTATTTTCTCCTCTGAGCCCTGCCTCCCCACTATAATTTCCACCGACATTTTGTGTGCAAATGCAGTAATAGACACATTTATCACATCAAAAGGGATTCAATTTTCTTTTCAATCATCCACCGGTATGAATAGCACCACATCCTCTGCGGCCAACAATGAGGGGCCATTACCGTGAGCCAAAGGATGGCTTCGCCTTCTCTATGCATTCAAGGGGAAAGTGTGTCAAACTGTTTGCTGACGCCAACGTTTGTTCTAGGGAAATGGAGACAGCTTTCAGACAGGTTAGTACCCAATTTTATTGTCAGACAAATGTCATTTTTGTTTGGGGCCGTGGTAATCATTGGGCTCAGACACCGGTGTTCCTTGACAGTAAAGCCTACAGTTAGTCCATTTAATACTCTAACTCTCATGTCAGTAACAGATTGCCAAGTCCAGACATGACACCCGCTGTCTCCTCATTATGTGAAGAGGGTGACATGCAGGATTCAGGCCTCGGCCCTCGGGGGAGGGGGTTGGAGGGGCTGATTGCCCGAGACATTGTTGATTTACATGGGGAAAGAAAATACTTTGCGAATGCAATTAATTGTTCCCTTGTGCTGACAGGTCAGAGATGTGGACTGGATATTTTCTGTCAGATTTATTCGCAGTGACGTGCGTCACTACTGTCAGTCGCTGCAGGAGTGTTGCGCTACTGTACGCCATTTAACTGATGTTTACTGCTGCAGGTTTAGTGCTGAACTGTGCTGCAGGTTTGTGAGGAAAAGTTACTTCAGTCAGCACTTTCAATACTGTAGCTTTTTTATACTTTGGGGAGTTTAGTTCAGTATTATTATTATCCCAAAATAAACATACTTTGTCATAAAAATCCATGTTATTTATTTTGACAAATACTTGATCAATGGACAACTTCCTAATATATTCATAAACATAATTATCCGATTTTGACAAAGATAGAATTATATAAATTTCAACACTAATTTCCAACATGTTTAATCAAGATGATGACAGGTATTCAAAGTTTGACTTAAACAAGCTCAAGAAAATTACAGTTATAAAAGATATGGACTTTAAAGCAGGATAAGGAGTTTTCCCATTTGGAGACCTTCCTAATTAGGTTTTAAATATTTTAATCATTCGACTTAACTTCAATTGTAGCCTGTGTTTCCTAATTTTATTTTTACTCTTCTTATTTGTTTGTTAATCTTATTTATAAGTATTAAACATGTTCTTCGGCTATTTAAGTTTGATTCAGTAGCACTATCACGTTTAATTCTGACTTTTAGATCAACTTTATAGCAGCTGTTCTCCACCACTAGAGCAGGGAGCACTGTTGAGCCTCAGAGCATCTAGTGGGCCGTAGAGTTTCTGCTAAATGGTTTAAAAATATATAAAAGATAAAAAAATATATTTGGAAGGTTATTTACAATATCTAAATTTGCCCAATAATTCACTAAAATAAAAAAACAGTAATTCAAAAAAGGCCGGTTACTGTCATCATACCACATGATCAGAGAGAGAAAAACATTTTTTGCCACCAGGTTAACCACGAAGTTGGCGGTTCGACCTTCGGCTTCTTATGTCCGCATGGCAAAGTGTGTTGTGAGGAAAAATATGACTATATTATAGGAATACATTCAATTTAGATTTATAATAAAGAGTTATCTTTTAAAAGAGACAAGATCCATGACTAGTAATAGGGTTCACGAAGACTATATACATGCCTTTTTAATGTTTTTCTAATTTAATTTTGGCTGATTGCATTTGCATTTCCCTGATTGCTCAAAATTGTAATTTGTTGGTAGGTTACATTGAAGAAAGGATTATGATGATTTCATAATTATTATTATTATTATTATTATACTCTGGGCTCAAATTTTGTGTATTTCAGCAACATTGAGCAAACAAAAGTCCAGGTTTTCCAAACTACTGTTGCTCTGCACAAAGCTTTCATATATTGTAGTAACCAAGGGGATAAATAGTTTGACTGTGTCTCTGATTCTTTTAATGATTTTGACCCTAAATACTTCCAAAGCATTACTCTTGTTGACTTAATTCTATCAAATAAAGCCTTTAAGGATCAAGCCGTTGCCTGTGTCGGTACCAACACGCTCTTTGCGCGGAAAACGTCTCTGCTGTGTTTTCCTGTCATCTCCTGCCACAGCTTATACGCGCTCCCTCGCTGCCAAACCACCCGAGCCGCAGCTGATGAGGTCATGCATGTCGCCAGCACCGGACGAGCCCTGAAAGCTCTGCTTAATCGGATATCATTGGCAGAGAGAGAGACATTTAACCAGCTCCATCTCTCACCACACTGTATTTTGGTGTTGCTCACCGTCCAACAATGCTGTCTTGTCTTATGCCTGTGGGGATTCTTAGGGGCCGCTCGTAAAGCTTAATTGTTCTCAATTTATACTTTTGAAGTCTAGAGAGAGCTTGTGCTTGTGATGCCGTTTGCAAGCAGCAGTACGGTGGTTGGGACAAGGTTTATGGAGCGTGGCAGCATGGCGGTAACGCTCGAAATGAAGAATGAGCCACGAAACCACGTCAGCACACGAGGCAGAGGTAGCCCATTTGCTTTTATGTTAAGTGGAGTGTTTTTCTAGTTGTGGTCTGGCTACCGGATTATGTTGGAAGTGGAGGAAATGAACAATCAATCTCTGGATTGAGACCCTGCAAACTGAAAAAAAACAAGCATTTCTTATTAATGATACATTGAAAATAATAAATAATGCAGTTTAAAGATGCTATGCGGGGGATTTATTTGACTGCCTAATTTATTTCACAGGCGAAAATGAGCAACATCAGCTGTGGATGGTATTTAAAATACAGTAAAGCTCAAGCACCCAGTCACATATGTTCACATTCTGTCTTTCTCTATTAAATATGTATTGCATAGGCTTGGGCCTCTGACCTTGGCTTGGGAGAGAGCGCGTATCATTTCATCTTGAAATAAAAGAGACTGCCAGCAATTATAGCACGTTAATTACACATTCACTTTCATCTGCTAGAAAATCACACAGATCTGCCCTCAATGCTGCTGTTGGGTCTCTTTTGATGGAGGGGGGATAGCGCTGTTCTGTATTTGAAAAACATCTGTCAAGTGCCCTGTCTAGTTAATATCTACTTGTCCTTACCTGTTTTGGTTACGAGTGCTGCTGCTCTTGTTTAATCTTTTAGAGATGAGGGAGAGGAAAAAAAGAAATTGATGTTTGTGTGAAATACCTAGAGAAAGTGGTGAATTTGCAGGTATAATTACTGACAGAATGAGGATAGTATTTTGATCTTGTTTTAAACATATACTGTAACATCTGCAAGGAAACATCAGCCTTTTGGAAAAAACACACACATACACAAACTTAAACACACACTCACTTCCCGTCTTCAAGAAAGACTCTTTATTCTGCCTACAAGTGTCTCTAACAGAGAAGGCCAGACTAGAGCTCCGTTCGGCGGCTGTTGTAATTTCCCCCCTTCAGGGTATATGAGGAGGAGGTGGAGGGGTTGTTTGACAAGCACTCTTCACCCTCTAACACCCCCCCCCCACACACACACACACACACCCCACCCCCTTGTCTGCGTGTCAAAGAGAAATTTACATAGAGATGCCATGTTAGATCGGAGGGCAGCAGCGCGGAACCGTGAGGCGAAGGAGTTGAGACTTCTTACTGGGATTAACAGAACGAAGTCTGCACGAAGCTAGAGGAGGGAAAATAAAATAACCATCAGGAATTTGAAGTTAAATGTATACAATAAAAGTATCTAAGCACTTGATAGAAGTCTTACATGAACACCTTACAGATGTTTCTTTTCTATCTCAACCAGGTGATAATGCGATCTCTCTAAGTGCCTGAGTGAGTGAGCGTGTGCATGCATCTCTGAGTCTGTCCACAGCTCACTGCTGCACCAAACTGCCTAATATTTTGGGTGCTCATTCATGGCTGCATGTTGAAGGAGTCAGTTGACTGACTGCTGACTCCTAACTCACCACTCTTGCGCCGGTGCAGACATCTTAGAGCGTATTATTGGTGTGCGTGTGGCTCAGTGTAGAGAAAAACTGGACACTGAAGGCGAGAGATGACGAGCATATGTGAGCAAACATGGTCTATTGTGAATTTGTGGATATAAATATCAATAGATATAATAAAGTAAAAATAAAATTGTTTATATACCTTTCATTTTTGTAACAGCAAATAGGATTTTAAAGATATAATGCCATACATAAATGCTACAAAATGGAGCTTAATTTTTTTTTATTAACATAGTAAAGAAACGTTTTTAATGAATGTATCTGCAAAGTACCAAAATGTTAACTAGCATCTTATTTCAATTGCTTTCCTACAGTATCTATATCAATAAACTACTGGCTTTTAGCAACTAAAGCAGGAATTACATATTTTAGACTTCTGTTGAGGCACTCAAAGCACATGGTTTACTTTAGAGAAAGAGGGATCTTGGTTTGATATTAATAAAAGTCAAAAGGGACTTGAGATGGAGCGATATGTATATGTTATTAACAGCCCACAAACTTTCCCCACCCTTAACGGAACCATTATTTTGGATGTCAGTCCCAGTCTCTGGTGTCAAAGTCCTGCGCGGTAGCATTTTCTTTACTTGAAAAAACACACATTCAGGGCAATAATTATCCAACAAAACCTACTTGATAAAACAAACTTGTAGTCTATAAATGTTATGTCTCAGAGACTGTGTTGCTTTATGAGGCGCCCTTTTAAATACAGCTGGATTAAAGCACATTCAAGAGGCTTTCATGGATGTCATAAATATGAATCTGTTCAAAATGAATTAAATAAGGTTTGAACAACAGCAATAACATTCCTCCTTATATAAAGACACTTGTTATGACAGCATCTGAGGGTCATACATGATATAAGAGAGACAGCAACTCTGTTTTTTTTCCTCTTGTGAAAATACCTGCACACACACACACACACACACACACACACACACACACACACACACACACACACACACACACACACACACACACAGACTCATTCATGCTCAAACATCCACTCCAAGAGGGCAAACTCAATCAATCAACCGCCTTAATGTTTAACCAGGAGTGTCACTTCAGGGCAGGGGAGGTTACATACAGGAAACCCTTTTAGCAACTGTTAGTGAATTACAGTAAACCCCCCCCCAAAAAATTCAAATACTAAAAACTAAAAAATGACGATTGAAATCTGGATGAGGAAAAACTAAAAAAGCCACTATAACACTCATATAACATATGGGCATTTTTAATAACTGCCATTTCCTCACATCCAGCACAGTTTTTGAGTCAACATCCCACAACATGTCACTCAAAATACAAAATACCCCAGAGACCGAAAACCTCTCCTGCCAATCTCAAACAGTGTCAAACAAACTCGGTCCTGTCAGACATATGAAACCTAAAGGCTACAGATACTCAGGCTGTTACATGATATACTCCGTCATAACAAATGTGGACACAGACGGTTAGCACACACAGCCCGGCGGTTTGCTACTGTAGTTACAGGCAGAGCTGCAGAAAAAACAAATACAATTCTGCAGCCTGGTTGTCTGCAGGAGAAAAGAAACTCTCTCCACAAATCCTCTGAGACACTAGATGGAGAGAGAAGTGTGTGTGTGTGTGTGTGTGTGTGTGTGTGTGTGTGTGTGTGTGTGTGTGTGTGTGTGTGTGTGTGTGTGTGTGTGTGTGTGTGTGTGTGTGTACGGGGGTTGGGTTGACTGGAGGACCTAAATGGAGAAGGCGTGCTGCGGTGGCCTGTTAATGGCGGGGGGACTTAGTGGACCAGAGGGGAAAGTGTGTGTGTATGAGTGTGTTTGTGTGTGTGTGTGTGTCGTGTGGGGGGTGGAGGATTATGTATGTTGGATGACCTACTGAACAACAGATGAGTGTGTTAACAGAGGTAGTGAACAAGGTGTTAAATACGGCTGTTCTGTATAAAAACTGATAATAGAAAATTGTTTAATTTGAATTATCTACATTTATTGTGTGTGTGTGTGTGTGTGTGTGTGTGTGTGTGTGTGTGTGTGTGTGTGTGTGTGTGTGTGTGTGTGTGTGTGTGTGTGTGTGTGTTGTGGACTCGTACAGCTATCTTTGTGAGGACCAATACAAGTTTTAGACCTTCAGAGTGAGGTCATTTTGGAAAGTGAGGACATTTTGGCCAGTCTTCACTTTGGGGACCTTCAAAGGCTTGTTTTAGGGTTCAGATTTGGTTTTAAAGGTTTAGGTTTAGGTTAGGGTAAGGGATTGCGCTCAGGACTTTAGTTGCAATGATTAAGATTAGGATACGGGGCAAGGGAATGCATTATATGGGTGTCCTCACAAAGAAGTACAAGATTATGTGTGTGTGACTGGAATCCACGTATTTGTCTATATTTGCTGTATATATGCATGTGTTGGTAAGTATGAGATCTTGATACATATTTTTGTGAGAACCAATTTGAGAGTGAGGCCATAGAATTGCAGACATTTTGGCTTGGCTTCACTGATCCGTTTGAGGGTTAAAACTTGGATTTAGCATTTTGATACTTTCACAGTTTTGTATATAGCACCTAGATATGCTTTAGTCGTCTGGGTTTCATTTAAAAAAAAACGTTTTATTGTTGCTAATTTATGAGAAAAAAACAATGGCCACACCCTAATCTGACATCTAACTCTCCGTTAAGGACTCCCAATGAGAACTGGCTACACAATTTAATTGATGCCCATTGTATTGGGGTGGCTATAACAATAATGGAAACAAACCTAAAAGTCTACTCTTAAAACAAAACATCAGTGAGGAAGAAAGGAATTTCACAGTTTAAGTTCAGGCTTTGGGTTATATCTTTATGATATTTAAGATTTAGGGACCGGAATCAATTATGCCAGTGAGGGTCCTCAACCAACGTGGGTCTTCATATGTGATGTTCAAGGCAGCTTTTCTCAGCAGGAATTGCCACAATCCCTAAAGAGCACTAGTCTCTCCCTTTATCTCTGTCTGTCTCACTCACACACACACGGAAATTCCAAAAAACAGACTCAATAAAAACACCCTTTGACACTAACAAGACTGTGACTGCTCAAATTTTAATTACCACATTTCATTAATTCATTCCTTCTTCCACGAGCATGCTGCTCTCCGTCCAATGAGCCACCATTCACCACGTTCCTGAGTTATTTTAGTGAAAGAAAAAAGATTCAAATATTAATTTTCTGTCACTGAAAAGTAATCACCATTGTTTGTCTCTTACTCTACGGCGTGAAAAATAAATTGCAGCCCTGAATATGCTGAACATTTTATCAAGGCCGAGCGTCTTGGGACAAAAAGGAGCTGTTTGAGCCTCGGCGCGCGGCATTTATTTGACAGTCAATTCTGACCCACACAGAGCGACCTCCCGCCGTCCTGCCTGGAACGCACAAATTAAGGTGCACTCAAGCAACAATTGAACAAATTCATGGCAGTCCATGAGGAATCCTGCTGAACACAAAGAAAAAGGAAGTTTACTCTGAAGGTCTGTGAAAAGTTACGTTTATTGTACATTGCATACTGCCTGACTTGCTGTAATAGTTTCAGCACAAATGTCTTTTTTAGATTTTGTTGTAGCTTTTTGTCACAAAGAATTTTAAATATTTTTTCTGTTTAAAACAGAACCTATATTAAAAAATGACAGGATAATGTCTTGTTCTCTGGGTTTCATTGAGTGGTTGTGGCTAAATAGGATGAAAGAAAGATTTCTAAGCTGTAATTTGGAAAAAAAGATAACTGGATAAAGTACTTAGGTAAGCAATGATACACTCCAATATATCCTGATATAAAAGAAGAGATCGACAATGCAGAGGAAATAACGCCAAAAAACATCCCCAAAAAATTCTTCACTGATTGGGAATGCAGAATGCACCTGTAGGTCAGTGAAATACCAAAATAAGTCACTAGTGTTTTCCGGCGATATTTCTGTTTAAATAGTTCCAATATCACACAGACAATGACATTCAAAATTATTTTTAGAGACTGTCAATTAAACTCCTGCCACCCAGCAAGAAACAAAAAAGGTTTAAAAAAATTAAGGGATTTGTAGGGATTAAGGGATTTTTTAGGGATTTCTTTAGATTGTTTAATGTTTATTACTATTACTAAGTCACATCCAGTAGAATAAAGTCATGATTTATCCAGAACAGTGTTTAAGACTTTATGAAGCGGCAATACAAGGCATCTAAAGATAAAGCCGTATGAACACAACAACAACCCGTGAACATTTTTTGGCATTAGGCTGTTACTCTTCACTGATTTTGGCCAAAAGTTGTTGTGGTTGTATTTCAGCAATTAAAATCCCCACTGGGTCCTCTAATGGGAAGCCAGCTGGGCACTGGACTAGAGATATCAGTAAACCGGAATATTACTCCTTTAATTGGCTGTCCAACAGATATGGCACTTAAGTCATAATTAGCCTTTAAACTGTGAGGTCTATATGAGCTGCAGCAGGATCCTAAAACTTTAAACCTTCCAGTTTTACAGTTTACAGAGCCCAAAGCCGACAGAACATGAAGCACATTTTAGAGGCAACATAATGAATGTAAATAATCGTCGTTTCTTTTCAACAGAACAGCTGCAAATGTAGAATTTAAGTGCCGGATTTGTTTTTTCAAAGGCCAGGAATAACTGGACCTTGTTAATTTGTCCAAAAGTAAAATATTGTACACAAAATACAACTGGCTAGCAAGCTAACTAACTATCTTGTTAACAAGCTACTTTTTCAAGCCAACTAGCATATATAGTATATAGAGTAGTGCAGGAATGAGTCCCAAAACCCAGATATGAGTCAGCATTTGTGTACTTCCAGGGTCCCCTGTCCCAAAGTCAATGGGTTTTCGGTTGCTTTTTTAGATGCCTGAAATAAGGTCTGCTGTTAACACAAGCCTATGAGATTTAAACGTTTTGTTCTATGATATAGAATACGTCAGTAAATACCCCTCTAGGGAATTTTTCAAGCTCTACGGTGTCTTTAGAAAGGCAGTTGCTAACAAGTGGCTAGACGAGACTACATAATGTCATCACCCCAACTAGTCCATCTTAACGACCTTGTTGTATTTACTTGAGCTCAAACGACCATGGTTTGTAGTTTGTTTATAGCCTAACATTAGCTCTCAAGTGTAAATATTAATATTTAACAATAATCCAAAATGGCTTTTGTATTGAGCCGAATATACCAACAACAAAAAAAAAGTAAAAAATTTGTCCAAATGCACTTCTTAACACAACTTAGCAAAATATCACCATGTTCAGGGAGCTGCTGCTGTTTGGTGCTCCTTGAACCTACCTTGACTTCCTTGTTGATGATGGAGTCAAACATTAGAGCAAGGTGGGCACAATGGTTTGTATGCATCTTTCAAATCTAAAAAAACTAGCATCCCTTTCATCTCTTGGTCAAAAGAATTTGGGCAAATTATTTCATTTTAATTTGTGTGTTTTGCAAAAGTTAAGTCTAATGTAACAACCTCTGAAAGCGGTGTCAAAGAACAAGTTTCCCTCATTTCAGGCTTTCTCAAAGAAAATGAGTCAGAGAACAACTCTTCCCTGGCAAAAGCAAAAGATGTGACCCATAAAATATTAAAACCTCCCGGGAGTGACAGAGGAGTGTCTCCTTGCATTCAACTACAAGTGCTCAGATCCTTTTCTTACACAGAGCCTCTGTGAATTATGGTTTAGGACAGTGAAGACGACATGAAAATGACTCTATAGCACAGCTTTACCCTTTTATTCTACCTTTGTTATTGTTATCACTTTTATTTGTAATGTGCACTTTCCATATTAAATGCAGAAGTGCTGACATGCGGATACCTGTTCATGAGAGACCTTGTTGATAGGATGATTGGATAAACTTTTCTTATTATCTAACCAACTCCTTGAAACTTTTGAAAACAACAAAGATGGCAACAGCATGCACACAGAGGACCGTGGAGAGGGAGGAAAGTGAAAGTTCAAGCGCTTAGAAACTGAGAAAAACTGAAAAACCCAGAGCTACAATGCTTGGCATCATTGGTCATGGTCGAACCAAAACAATATCAAAGAAACCTGTGTTTTTAGGTCGTCTGTTTAGTTCTCCTCTGTGTCGATACATATTTCATCTGGTCTCACCAAAGCGAGGCAGGAGCATATTCTATCACAAAGGCCTCTGAACACATTCCCACGTGTATGCTGGACAACACACAAAGCAGCTCAATTGTCTCAACTCTGGGTTGGAGTGTAACAAGTCCAGGCTCAGCATCAGTGCCCTTAGGTTAAAAAGAAGCTACAGAGAAAGCAACAAGACCCTCAATTGTCTCTCCAAGGAGAGGAAAGCTAACGGGGGGGAAAAAACCTGAGCGTGTTTCTATCAAAGAGATGACAATACAAAGGACAAGTTTTTGCAGATAAGCCCTCACACATTTCTTTGTAATCACTTGCTGCATCATGTCCCAGTAACTGAAAATGTTGCATGAAAGGTCTGCAGTAGTTGGGGTTTATGAGCCCTTTTCAAATCCATTGTGATTAAATGAATGAATTAATACTCAATGAGTGAAAAGCTGACATTTTTATGACAAGTTTTTCTAACTCACACAGCTACACTCTGTGCTGCTATTCCTCCCAAAGAGACCCTCTGTTTTTGGAAAGTTGGAAGCTTAAATAGCAAATGTCCCTCCTGTCTTTTGGGGAGGAGGGGGGGTTGAGAGAGGACATGTTGGTTCACGGTGGGTCCACCAGGGTCCACCCTTCTTGGTCTCTTAGCCTCTTTCTTTCCCTGTGAACCGCATTCAAAGGCTTTTCTCATCCCTGTGCCTGCATTTGTGCAGAAGACTGAATGTGAGAGCTCAGTTCCTCTGAGATAGCTGGAGGTCGAGGGGCCCTCCGAGGAACTTTAGCAGCGTGGACCCCGACTGCACTCCTACTGCAATAAGGCGGCACTGTGTGTGTGTGTGTGTGACTACTTTGAATGTGGTTCGCTGTACCGGTGGAGCAGCAGTCTGCTGTGTGACGACAATAAATATGGAAAGAAGTTGAACTTGATTTGGTGATTTTTCTTGCATATTTTTTATATATCCATGGTTTCTGTCTGTTTTAGTTTTGTTTATGGTTGTTCTTTCCTACTTTCCTACTGTGCTTCCTACTACTTTATACCGTTAAAAGTCCAGTTATGTAGAGCATTGACGAGTGTGTAAAGGGTATTTTATTTTATTTGACAACTCAAAAAAGATCTACTGAGTTACAGACGTCTCTTTCCCAATGTAAGTCTATGGTGAAAAGTCTTTATGGCATCACGTAAGCTCGGCTACGCCCCGTGTCCCTGTCAAAAATAGATTATGGATGTAGATGTAGCGGAGCAGATTGGAGAGCTGCTTCTGTGGCTAGAGTGGCAGTGATTGCCGTGGCGGCTGCAGAAGGAGCACGAAGAAGCTCCGATTGAAATCCAGGTGTAAGTCCAATATTAACTTTCTTGTAGTTAGGTCTATGTTTGGTCTGGTCATGGTTGTTATTTTTCTACTTTCTTTGAAAACGGCGCAATGACGGTGAACCAAAATACAAAATTAACTGACAAAACAGCTGATTATATATCATTAAGATGATAATTATTTGGGGGGGTTATCCTACCAGTGAACCCTTACACATCTTCACACTTAGAACCTATTGCAATGTAGGGCCTAATTTATGTACTTTTCCACTAAATTTGTTTTCATCTCTAGGTTATCTACGTTCTGACTTTACTTCATGTAAAACTGAAGAATAGAACTTTGTGACAGAGCTTCAGTGACAATACGTATTACAGAATGACACACACTGAACAATAGATGATTGCCTTTATTCCATGCATGGCATACAATAATGGTAATTCTCCTTAAATAAAAAGCATTCATTTATTCAAATTCAAGGCTATTTCTATAGATTCGTTATCCAGTGGCAAATATTATATTTGACATTGATGGCAATAGAATAATAACACGCCATTTATTGTACACCATTCAGATAGATCATGTTGCCACATTCAGTCTTACATTTTAAATACTACTAGTGCCCTGTCAATGAAGGGACTCAAATAACAAACTGAAAACATGAAATAGCAAACTTAAATAATTTAGTTGTAAAAGGTCCAAATAAAGTGGCTGGTAGTTGGAAACATAAAAAAGGCAGGCAGGTTTTTTTTTAAAAGACCAAAAATAAAATAATTTCACCAGACATACTCAAACGATAAATGCTTCAGATGATCATTTGTGTCCGAGGCATTTTGCTGTATTATCCACTTGAAGGATCTTTCTCTGTTCTCAGATAGCCAACATGCTTTGGATACAACATCTTCAGACATTGCACAAAAGAAATTGCACGGCGGTGGCATAAAAGTGTTTTCATTCCAGAACAGGTTATACTTTCATTTCCAAAAAAGTAGCACCTACTCATACAAAATAATTCAACAAACTACCAATATGAAATTCCCCGTGGAATAAAATAAATGCATGACCTTTTTTCAAAAACACTGTCCACATTCATTGCATTTAATGTGGTCACTGAGATGCACTTAAGGCAACTCATGTATGTATATTAAGATGTCTTTTGCATCCATCTAAACTGGCAGTTTAAATTCTTGATGTCAATTTGACTTTTGGACAACAAAGTATTCTCAGGACACAGGAAGAGACAAATCAAAGCTCCAGTCAGGAAATAGAAGCAATGTTCTGGAGTGATGCTGCTCGTCAGTACTCGCCGTGTCATGGAAAGTATATGTACTTGATGTTGTACATGAGTTCAGCTCGCCGCTTTCAGTGTTCGCTGTGCAGGCCGTCATACGAAGCTCTCCTCCATGTTGGAGCACAGCAGGAAGGAGTCGACTAGCCGCGGTTTGATCAGCTGCTGGTGGTCGGCTGCCTCGATGCTGTCTGGACACCCTGCTGCCAGCCTCCTCAAGGCAGCCTGGAGACACACACACACACACACACACACATCAGTATGCATGTGCACAAGCCCCCCAGAAAAAACACAGAAATATGCATCAACACATATCAAGATCATGCTGCACTGCTGTATACAAACACACAAAGTTGCCAGGGAAAAAAATGTACATTGCTGCAAACTATGTTTTTTCGCATTAAGCCAAAGCAAGAGAAGTGACAATCGAGCAGCCGCTTTTGAAAGTCACGTAATGTGTAAATTACGTCAACATTTAAGATTACAAATTATCTGTGCGAGCTCAGCATCCTTTGAAGATGAAAATTCAACACCTACAAATGCTGTACTTGACCCTTTGGCTAAAAGGATAAAATAGAATCACATTAATTTGAATAGACTGACAAGTGTGGGTACAGTAAAGAGGAGGGCATTTCTCAGCCCAATTAAGCTCCTGACCATTATGGGCTTCAAATCCCCTCTTCGGCCCTAAGATCTGGTCTTGATAATTATGATCAGAATGAGAGAATGATGAAGTGTGAGCAGGGATATTATTCATGATATGTACATATTTAAAGATACAACGTTCGAAGATGATGTGAATCGGTCAACTAAACATGGCTTAAAGATACTGAGTTTGTGATATATTTTGAATTTTCATATATTGCCCTGTGGATGTAATTAAATTCGAAAGACATTTTGCGCTCTGATGTTACTCATGCAGGACTGAGGAAAAAAGCCCTCAGTTTGTACTTTTTAAAGGGCCAGTGTGTAGAAATTAAGGAGGATCTGTTGACAGAAATGAAATATATTATTCCTAACTATACTTTCATTAGTTGGTAACCACCTGAAACTAAGAATCGTTGTGTTTTTGTCAGCTTAGAATGAGTCCTTCATATCTACAAAGGAAGCGGGTCCTCATCATAGAGTCAGCCATTTTGCACTGCCATGTTTCTACGGTAGCCCAGAATGGACAAACCTAATACTGGCTAGAGGAAGCCTTTCGCATTTTACGTCGCCTGAGCCGAACGGCGTTACCATGATTTTGCAATCTGCAGCTCACATTACCGAAGTCTTGGAAAGAAAGGAGCGAGCGGAGGGGAATTCAGTTGGTTGCAATCTGCCATCACACCACTAGATGCCACTAAATCCTTCAAACTATACTTTTAACTACTACATAGAGGGTGCAGCTTGAAATATATGGTATTTCAAATTGTGAATACAACGTGTTTTTGCTTGTAAAGATTAAACAAATTCTGCCAATGGAACAAGTGAAAAATGCTTGGTAAGATTTCCTTAAATAATAAGGTTTAGGCCTTTAAAGATAAAAGAGATCTTGAAATTAGCTGGGAAACCTCATTTTGAGCTATGTGTTGAGTGTCATAAAACCTGTAATGCTCAAAAGTTTGATTTTGTAATTAAACAAGATTATTCAAGATGTATTGTCTAAAAGCGTGTGCCTTAATCTCACTGAAATGTTGTGTCAGGTGATTGTTACAAGTTTTTTTTTTATCTGTCATTGTACAACAGGGTTGCATAACAAAACATTTTTTTGTCATGAGTTCTTGTATCTAATAATTAAACAAATATACTTGTAAGATTTTTTTGTTTTTGCATTGTAGGCAGGGGTTAATCTTTCAACGGCATATTTATATTCAGGACGGGGAGTCATTTACACATATCTAGGGTTATATTACATTACATTACATTACAGTCATTTAGCAGACGCTTTTATCCAAAGCGACTTACATATATATATATATACACACACACACACACACACACACACACACACACACACACACACACACACACACACACACACACACATACCTACCACACACTTCATACCTACCAGGCAAGCGACCAGCACTGAGTCGCTGTTATTTCTCTCAGTAGGGGAGCGACACAGTTCAATAAGACGAGGAACAGCTAAAGACAGAGGGGGAAAAATAAAACAGTTACAAGCTTGTCCCATTCTTAGACATTGATACAAACAAAGGTGCAGACAGAGCAGATGTGTACAGGACACATCTTTTTATAATGCTTAGAACACTCCTAAAATAAAGGGATGTTTCTGGTATATAATGTTTTATACACCTCCCTGTGTACTTTAAATACAGTAAAAGAAACTTATATCACCTCTACTAAAATAAATAAATACTTTCCATCTCTGGCTTCTGTTCTAATGAGATTATGGGGTTTCATAAAGCATTCATAGAGAGCTGCTTCCCATGAGACAACGAGGTCTACTGGCAACAAGGATGTACAGTTCATTTGTATATTAAAGGGGAGGCTTTACAGTCCAGCAATAGGATGAGGACATCTGGTCCATGAAATGATCTTCTGAGACATTTTTATCTCCTTAAACTAAATAAATATACAAGCTCCAAAAGGATGCAGAATCACGACATCATGTCCAATTGATGGTTTTGTTATCTTTAAGTCTTTAAAAGTGCAGTGTGTAGGACATGGCTGCATCTTGCTGTTAGGTTGCAAATTGCAACCAACTGAAGCTTCTCCTGTCTGCCAAGCATAAAGGAGAACTACTGTGGCCGGCGTGAAAACGTGCAAGGCTTATTTTCAGATGATTATACACTAAAGAAACGTATTTTAATTAAATTCCATCTCTGCCATAGATCCCCCTAAATGCTACCCTCTGGCCCTTTAATTACAAATGGAGTACCTCAAGGCTCAATTCAAGGTCCAGCTGTTGTGTAATACTTTACGATTGCCTCTAATATATCTCAACGGCTGGCGGCTTGTAGCTAACAGTGCTAACAGCGCTAACAGTAAAACTATGGTAAACGTGCTTACAGAGCTAAAAGTGGTTAACTGAGATGGAACCCGCGGGTGGATGCTACGCTACGATGCTAAGTTGTTGGGTGCTCTGATTTTCTTATATTGCACCTTTAAGATGGTAAAATGTTATGCCCTAAGCAGCTGTTCAATTCATTTATTTATTTTTATTGATGAATATTTTTTGCTTTTAACACTTATTGTTGAAAACTTAATTTGGTTCCCTTAACTTTTTCTGCATTGCAACAGTCCTATTTAATAAATAATTAATTGTGTTTTAATATAACTGAACTGCTGGACTACCTTTTAGCTGGATGGCTGTTGTGGCCACATCAGGGTCTCTGCTGAGACGAGCCAGCGTGACAGCAGCTTTCTGCTGAACGCGCTCACAGGCGGCGCCCTCTGATGGACTGGGAGAGGTTGGCTTTTCTCCCAGCAGCAGCAGCAGTCGCTCTATTCCTAAAAGACACAATATATATATATATATAGTAAAGATTAGCAAGGAAAGAAACAAAAGAACTAATGGTGTCAGGGTGGATGGAAATGAGCAGAGAACAACAAACAGCACAGCGAGAAGGCAACATGATAGAAAAACAAATGAACAATTGTAGAGAAATAAGTGACACACATAGGGACACACACATAGGAGCCAGAAACAACAGTTTGAAGCAGACATAAAGACTCAGACACAACAAAGTGTTCAGGTGAATAAGGAAAGGAGCCAGACATTACTCACGTCAGAAAAGATTTAGACCAAAAGTGCAGTAAAAAAACACTCAATAGACCACTCAATAAAAAGAAAGACTTGTGATAAACAAAAGAAGAACACAGTCAGTCCGTCTCCAGGTTGTTACACATAATTCTCCACAAGTGCTTCAGGACAATTACTGGGACAAAGACTGCAACAAACTAACTTTGAAATACATTGTACAGATTGTAAAAGTGTTAATACTTTTGGTTGCTCATTCCATTATCGCATTTTTTAAATACTCCGCGAAGAGCAAGCCATAAGATTTCTTTGGATATGACTGAGAGACCTTGATAAATTAAAACAAGAACTAAATATGTGAGTAAATATTACTGATACTGGCCTAATCAGAAGCTCTATTACAATGATTAACACTGAAAATATATCAATACATGTATTTTACAATGCATTAATAAAAAACATAGACACAATGGAACATGTTAAACAGGATGGACTTGCATTTAAGAGCAGAAAAATATAAAATGGTCAATTAATGAATGAAAACTTGATTTTAAAAAGTTGTTTAATGATATTTAATAAGCTCAGAGGTTGATGTTTTATTCAAGCTGTTCCAGGCAACTTCACAAATATTATCTGTTGATGCCATCTTGAGGATTAAATAAGAATTACATGGATGTTTCTTGCTTGTACATCAATGTATGGGTATGAGTGAGTGGTTCAATACTTGCTGGTGTATTTGTCTTTCATCCAACAGCAGTTTCGCTCGTGAACAAAATAACTGATGTGTAACATTCATGTAATAAATGATAGCTGTGAAATAGATTACCTTGGTCTTGCAGGACTTCAGAGGCACACTGCTCTAAAACTGACAGGTTTGCCAAGATTGTCACAACCTGAGATTAAAACAGATTTAAAAAACAAAGTTAAACATATACTTTTGTGTTTTTAGCTGAAGCTTTTTTATTTGATAAAGCAACATTTTCTATACCATACTAGTTCAGTAATAGTTCAATTCAATACATTCCCAGCTAAGATCTGTCCCTGTACAATCAAAACCTGCTGTTTTGGTGTTTTTAATACAATATATTTTGTGAGAAACAGCACCTAAATGCATGCCATGATGTGCACCTGGTCTTTGGAGTAAGGCGTGTCGACTCTCTGGCGGTCTCTGCAGGCCTGCAGCAGGATGTGGATGGCATTGAGCTGCAGGAGAATCTCACAGGCCATGCTGTCGAAAAAGGTAATGTTGGCCAAGGCTGCAGATGCCAAGAGGAACACTTCACCACAGGAGGCGCTCTCGCACAACTCTGGAACAATAAGACATCGCTCATTAAGTACGGTGTTCTTTATGAAACACAATAACACATGCGATGCAAGGAAAAGTGCAAAAGTTGTTTTTTTCCCCCCTATATTCACCAATTCGTGCACATGTAGACAATTTGGACAAACTAGCAATAAGGCAACAACAGATGTTATTGATTTACAAATGAGACAGCTAACTCACAGGGAGAGCATGTGAAAATAAGTAACAACTAAATAAAAAATAAAGAGGAATAGAAAGAGAAGGCAAAAAGAAAAGCTAGGAGGAGAGAAGAAATAAAAAATAAATGGAGGGCGTGTTATCTGTTTGGGGTTGGATGCATTTCATCCAAACTTTGCAGGATGGGGTTCGTGTTAGTACTATAAATAATTATGTTCATACACACACACTAACACACAGACATACATGTTACACTCTGCTTACATAAACATTTAGATTTGAGTTGTGGCACAAGTTCACAGGCAGCAGGAGAGAGTGGAGAATTGTTAAATACACTTTATTAAAGTGTTCAAGTTGTTTTTTTAAATTGATTTATTGTGTTTTTTTTCTTGCTTTTCCAGCTCAGTAGTATTGTTTTCTTAGCGATATGATCATGAATAAAGACCTATCCCAACAGTATCTTAATTTTATTGTCTTTCATCTCCATTGCCAGGTGATGTGGTGGTTTTCTTTTAAAGTGGGTTCTGTAGATTTCAGCTTCTATCTTTATATTTTTAACATGTTTTAATAAGTTTTCAGCCTCGAAATTACTGTTGGGTTGGGGATTTCTTAAACCTAAGAACAAATCCTGTTTCTCCAAACAGTCATTGATTCCGGCCAAATACAAGACAAGCCAAAGGTCTGGGTTACATTATCAGTACATAATCCAGATCCACTCACTGATGAGTGCGGTGACGATGTCGTGCATGCTCTCCAGGAAGCTGGCGAGGTGCTGTGTGGAAGTGTGGTGAGGCGAGGTGATCTGAGCCACGACCGCCGCTGCCTCGGCCCTGGCTGCTTCCACGCTGCTCTCATCGGTCAGGATGTCGGCCAGGCACAGGATCCCGTCCACCTGCACATCGGACAACAGACAGTTATTTATTCTAATCTTTACAGTCATCAGTGTTTAAGATAGATGATACAAATTTGAAAGTAAGACACATGGGATACTCTCACACTGTACTTAGTCAGCTATGGTCAGTGCATTCAAGAAATGACTCAGTTTTTCATTAGTCATTTACGGTAAAGGACATGACTTCCATTTCTACCTTTAGGGGACTGGCTGAAGACACTAACAATATAGTCATCAGCAATAAGAGCAGTGTCATCTTCATGTGAAACACACTCCCCATGTTAGACATTAGACTCTGGCACTAAACACGACATCCTGAACATTTTGGGATGATATATTATTTGATTTAAGATTAGTAAAAGTGTAGGTTCAGTCTAACATTTTCCACCATTTAGCTTTCTTTAGTGCGACACACAATGTTTTCACACTCCCTGGCTGCTACTGACTGCATTACTGTATCTTGACACAAAAGGCTCATTAATGTTCATTGCGATGCATTACTGAATTTAAGTAAATTTGAAGTTGCTGCTTGTCAATCTCCATATACAAAGGTTAAATAGAAACCATGCATGGGGAAAAAAATCAATAAATGTCAAATACTTTTGAATTTCATGTGAAACGCAGTTTGTAGTCAATATATCTTAAAGACCAGACCAGTTGGGGAAAATCATGCACACCAGATTAGAACATTATTTCTTTAAGTTCTGTGGAAAACATGTGTAAAAAGTGTAATGTTTGGTATAAGCTACAGTATGATCAAACAGAAAACACGTTTTTGTCATTTTTATACTCTTGTGTGATTTAACATCCTTTTTTATCGTCAAATAAAAATTAGCTTTAATATGCAAAACCATGAGTAAGGTAATTTATTAAAATATCCAATAGTAGAAAAACAAACCACTTTCAGTGGGATGGGTTTGCAGGCAGAAACTCTTACTTCACACACTGCAAGAATGACAAAATATCTGCAGCATCACCAACCATACTGACAGTAAAGTGTCCATGCAGGTGTCAGCTTGGCTAAAACTGGCTGCTCCGCCCGTAAAGCCATCACAATTAAAGCACTGATTTAACGGCCAAGAGACTTGTGTATATGTGGCTGGCATAAGCCCAGAGTGTGTGCATCATCAGGTTGGAGGAGGAGCTCAGAGTTATTGAAGAGCCGGAAATCCTCTTCTGTTTAAAGAAAAGTTTACTCAGGGTCATGAGGTCATGTTTTTCTCATCTTTGTGTTTGTGTGTGTGTGTGTGTGTGTGTGTGTGTGTGTGTGTGTGTGTGTGTGTGTGTGTGTGTGTGTGTGTGTGTGTGTGTGTGTGTGTTTGTGTGGTGCTGTGTTTTACCAGCATAGTGGGGACATTAATCCGGTAATGTCTTGTGGGGACTCACGATCATTACGAGGACAAAATGAAAGTAAATCATTACAATTTAGGGTGAAGACTTGGTTTAATGTTGGGTTTAGGATGGTAGCGGAAATGGTTATGGTAAGTCTCCAGATAATTAATGCAAGTCAATGTAATATCCCGAAAAGTCATGAAAACAAGACTGTGTGTGTATGTGTGTGTGTGTGTGTGTGTGTGTGTGTGTGTGTGTGTGTGTGTGTGTGTGTGTGTGTGTGTGTGTGTGTGTGTGTGTGTGTGTGTGTGTTCAGGAATTGATGTTGGAGGCTTCAGGAAATAATGGAGATGTAGAGTCACTTTATCCACTTGGTGGCAGTATTACACAGTTCATTCAAACTTTTTTACAGCATTTCTGCACCTTTCCACTGTAGTTCCTATCAAGTCTTGAAAATCAGCACATACTCTGGAAATCATCCATACTATCAATTACAATTTGCAGTCATAAACTGCAGGATCGTTGATTCAATGATGGCCATGAAGACCTAAATTGTGTCCTGGAGATAAATCCCTCACCTGAAACATCAGAAACGTTTTGTTTTCTTTATGAATCACTTTTTAGTAATAGTTATTAGCTCTATCCTTGAAGGAATAACAAATTTATGTTTCTGATGCTCAGCCTCAACCAGCCAACACTCCTAAAAAACAAAAGTTTAAAGCATCCAGAGTGAGGCATACCGTCAGCTCTCAGCGCGCCACACCTGTCAGTCATATCTGCTGACGAGCATCAGTGCACTGAGCTTCACAGGGCATTTCCCTATTTTTGTCTCCGTGGACGTCAGCAGCACTGTGCCATCGCGACCCACTGACGTGGAACAATCCACTCTCCAAACCCCCGTTCATCTACCGTCCCTACCCGCACCACCTTCTCCTCCCTTAAATAGGATATTTCCCAACTCCTCATTTACCATACACAGGATGTATCTAATTCAGTTTTCTGTTCCGATGTCAAATAACTTTTTTTGTTTTGCTTCATACCAATCAGTTGACTGTTTTTAGGCTGTGACCATAGAAAATGAATTGAATTGATGTGCTCTGCATCCCAAACATCAAATAAAATGTGTTAGGTTACTTTTCTTGTTACGTTTTCTCAGTTAACACTACATTAATACTTTGCAGAGAGGCAGCACTAATGAGTTATCTGAGTGTCTTTATAGTTTATAGCTGTCAGCCGGTTGTTTTAATATGTAACTCTCAGACTCAAGAAAGTAACAAGCATAGTCATTTTACGTGACGAATATAGTATTTTTATCCCAAACCAAGATCTTTACCTTACCACTTCATTTTATTTTGTGTAAAAATACAAAAATCGAAGTAAACCTAACACAAACTGAAGCGAATAAAACGGATGCTAGAGAGGGTCCTTGAGTAATAATGTGTGTTTGTGTGGGTGTTCAATAAAACCAGGTGTTTGAATAGGAGTGGCCTATAACAGAAGGTGAATATCTTCTAAACCGTTTCACGTACCATGGCCAAACTCATGAACCATTTGCTGTAGACTTTTATAAGGGGCATCATTGCACTCAGCAGAGTTCCTCTTTTATTGGTAAGGGGGTTAGCCCTGCCTCCTATACTTAAGCCACACCCACTTTCCAAATAAAAATGATGGTCCAATTTAGAGTAAAATTGACCATAAAGTAGAGTATGCTTTAGGGCTGGTCTACCTTATGATTGACAGGTTACCATGGCATTGTCAAGTCTGGTTGTAGTCTGTGTTTTTCTCGTCTTACAACTTTTAACCCTTTCACAGTGTGTTTACGGTTAATAAAAGTTTGTTGTCACAATTGGTCGCCTAAAAAGGTCTCGTTAGTTTCACTCTCTCGTGTCACTTCTTTTTGCAAAAAATAAAATAAGATGGCAAACACCCAAAAAGTCAAACTCAAAACTTCAAAACCTCAATCCACAAACCAACGTGTCATATCACGGCGCCACTTCTTGTATACGGTCTGTGGTTGCATATCAATGCAATCATGTCCTATCATTTCTTCATACATTTTTAGATGAGGATTTAGGTTTTCGTATAACATGAATTTTAAAAGTTTGAACTTTAAGTCTGACATAATACTGCAGTCATCAGTCATCTTCACACTTTATGAAGAAGTTATGCTTCTTTGTCCATCAAGAACAGCTGTGTTCCTAATCGATACCCTTCCCATTCACCATGTTATGATTACATAATGTTCCATTTGGGGATAAAACAAAGTTGGTATATAGTATAACCACCAATGAGCAGCACAGATGCATGCTGGCCCCTTCTCTCTGTCACCCTTCAACAGTGACAGTTGTGTTTCTCAAGCCTGAGCGATCGCCGGTGAGCGGTTGGTAGCGTAGACTTGCCTGACAGCGTCTCTCGCGGGACGAAGCAGCTAATATGGGGCGGACTTTGGTTCCACGTAAAATAGTTTTCACACTCGGATGATTCATGCTGTCCCAGCTGCTCTGCATGAGAGCACAGACGCCGCTGTGGCATCATTATTAGCCGGATTCGGGTTATATTTGTCTTTCTGTATGCGCTCGATTGACACAGGTGCGTCTGTTGTTTATTTTGGTTGAATTCTCAATGGAGAACAAACGGAGACAAACAAAGAAGGACATATCATTAGCTTTCTCTCTCCCTGTCTCGCCTTCTTTCCTTTACACACACTGTAAAGTCATCCAGTTCCAAATGTTTGACCTGTCAGCTCAGCAGTCAAGAGGTCCCATATAATGATCTCATCTCTGCACACCACGGAGACACACTGTAAAACATGACTCATCGTTTTTTGCGCATGTGTACTGTATAATTCTGTCATCAGGAAGACAAAAATAACACAGTACACAGTATGATGCCTATTTCTTCACCGTCTCCGATCCTAAAATTATACAGCGAGAGTTTAGTGGCGGTTTCCCTGAATCTGAACTCAGTGAACTCATTCATGAAAATGTAATCAAGTAAATAGCTGGAGAACTCAACTGCTGCAGTCAAAAGTTTTGCCCCAAAAAAGTAACAATGCAGGAATATATTTAATAACAAAGAGGCTGTATGTGTCAACTGCTGCCTCCTTATAAATGTAAAAGGTGCCACATATAGCATCAATTATTTATTTTGAGACATAAACAAAGTTTTTATACTGCATTTTCTGATTGAGTCTGCCGATAGCAGAAGGCAAAATCACCTGCGACATGTGAATCCTTCTCCTGGATTCAATCAACAGAGTGTTTAGGAAGTGTGGTCCAAATTTAAGTAAATTAAAAGCACCAGTTTCATCATGTTTAATGGTAACTAAACCAATGTAGAGATATTGTAAAATTCTATAATTTCACGGTAAGGAAATAAATGCACTTTTTCCTGCATTTAACTATCCTTTAGTCCACAATCACACACTTTGTTTCTGTGCAGCTCAGCCTCTTCCTCCTGCTGCCGCTTCTGCCATTGTTGGCACTTCATTCACCTGTGAAAATAAACTTTGCCTCCCAGTCATAACATAGAAAGTGAGAGCATGGCTGAATGTGTACAACAGTAGACGGACTATTCTGTGATGCTGGGAAGAGCGAGAACCACCTCCTGTCTGAGCCACGACTTTAGTTGATCAGTGTGCACATAATCTGTCTGGGATGGAGGGAGCCAAGGTATTTTACTGGAAGTACTGTACTTAGTTGAGATTAATGTCATCTCACTTTCTCATTCTCTCTCTCTCTCTCTGTGTGTGTGTGTGTTTTATGTGCGTACACATACACATTTTTAAAATGTAAGAAAATCTAGATTAGTGCTCATGTGCAATTTTTTCATTTTAACTGATTTTGTACATCTGGCCAAAAAACGCAGATGAAAATTAGTTTTCCGTGAATGAGTCAATTGTATTTAATTAATTAAATAAACTTGTCCAATCACTTGATCTTGACCCTCTTTTCCTTTGGTATGTTATCAAATCAATTAATGTCTGTCTCTTTTATTTCAACATTTGGTCATTTCAAGAGAGGTTTACCTTGTCCAGTTGGTTGATGCCCTCCTCCACACAGCAGATGGAGGCCACTGTTCTCAGAGCGTGAGCGTAGAGGTCTCTGAAGCGGTCCTGCCTGCAGATCTTAAACAGGACTACCACAGCCCCTTCCTGTGGAGGAAGGAAAAGTAATTAGATGTTTGTGCATTAGGACAACATCTAAGGTGCTGCTTTATTCTGCGCCGATGCTGAATTGTAATACAACCACGACAGTAAAACCACGTCAAGCTTCATTCACTGTCTGTGTCGTTAGCAGGTGTCTTTGAATGAAATCCGAATTAATACTAATAAGCAAAAGACAACAAAATTCATCTGTTTTCCACCGCATTATTAACTTTTTGTATGTCTAGACCCTGGAACCCTTTGGGGAAAGATCTTGGAGGTGGTTTGATACAAAAATGTCTGCCGTCACTTGAGACATTTTTATATTAGCATTAAAAGGAAACCAATCCTTTCACAATCCTAGACCGAGTGCTGCTGTTTTCCAAACCAAACCACAGACTGGCGTCATGATCCTGCGCTTTCTGTTTTCAGAATCAGTAACTACCACCTCCCTGCAGTTTATAAATGTAGCACTTCATTCAGTCATTCAACGTGGCCTGTGAACATCATCCAGGCCATGATTGCATAAGATAGCAAGACGTTTTTGAGAAAAAACAATTCAATAATATACAAACATAATTTCTAGAGGAAAGGGTTGCATATTTATATATTTTGAATGTAAAAATAGTTGCATATTATGTATGAAAGAAATGCTAAAATGCCCATAGTGAAGAATGGCCAGCAACACCACATGATTACGCACCCAAAGTTGTGTTCTCTTATGAATGTTTTAGTTTCTGTTTATTTGCCGAGTGGACACTGTGTTTGTTGCAATTGGTTCTCTGTACATTTTCATAGGTTAATGTTGGACCAACAGGTGGTTGGTTTGGGAAAACAACCTTCAGTGAGAGTTTTGAGACTCACATTGGGTTTCATACCACCAAATTATTCACCATACGTCATAATCAGCTCTTGTCTTTGAAGCACACATGATTGTGCAAAATGATGGATCAATGCTCCGTGCTAGACTGTGCTGTGAGAGCCAACGGGTCCATCAGCTCTTAGCCAATAGCAGCATGCTGGTTTCAGATAGCCCATGAGACCCGGAATGACCGATGGATTTGGCCGGCTATATTCAGCGAGCCTGCCAACCACAGAACCTATCAAATGGCTCACGCAATCTATCATGTCAAATAAAAACAGCCAAAATATACATATTTCATGAATGGAAAACACTGACCTGAAAAAGAAAAAAAATGATTTGCTAGCTATAATAGCTGAGACTATTCTGTTGGATGATGCTTGGTGTAAACAAACAAAAATAGCTCCTGTATTGGCACTATGTCTGAACCAAAGCACCCCTCTGACAAAAAAAAAACACTTGCAGGTATTGAATTCTATTGCAGATAGATAGAATTACCCGGAGGAAGACGGAGCCTGTACATAAATACCACCATTATCCTAATAAGGCCATTATACTGGGCTGGCATGTCTCATATGCTGCTAAGGCCATGCTGTCGGGGCTTGGAGTGACTAATCATCCTGCCCTCCAGCCTGACCTGTTTCCTCTGTTCGCCGCCCACGTAATATAGTTCCGCCGTACCGGGAAGAACTGCGAACACCAACAGACAGTTTTCACTAAACCTGATGAAACTCTGGAGAGACTTGCAGGGTTAATCAAGCTGTGTTCGGTTAGTGAAGAAGAGGTTTTTGATCCTGTTGTTATGCTGTGACGCAAACATTGCTCTAGTTTTCGGAGTGAGTCCGTGGAGAGAATCTCAGAATGGTCTAACGCACTTTTGAGCTTTGGTTCTTTGGTTTTAAAGTCATATTTTGGGACTTTACACAATAAAAAGTTTGATTGAAGTTTTTAAGTATGCAGTTCCTTGTTAACAAAATGGTGGGTACTGGCAGGATGCCGGTTGACGTAGCGTGGAAAAGTGAAACCGGACCTCTGCTGAGTGGAATGATGCCTAATACAAGTGTCTACGACAAACGTTTCATGGGTTATGGAAGGAGTTAGGCTAACATTAAGGGGGCAGATACAACTGTCACTAATGAAACAGGAACTCTCCACTGAGTGCAATGACGCCTCCAATGAGAGTCTACAGCAAACAGTTCATGTGTTATGGAAAGGGCGTGGCTTAAGTGTGGGGGCGGGGCTATGGGGCTATATGGGCATGTACATGTTGTCACTTGACAACATGTACATGCCCATATAGCATGTATTATGACTGAGAAATTTGGAGCAGGTTAGACAATGGACGCTTAAGTTACAACAACTTCCTCTTTTATAGGGAAAGACACTTTTTCACCACCACTTTGTGCCAACAATGTTGCACGAAACTTCACGTTAGATCTGCCTAGCAAATTTCCTACATGTAGGTTCAATTCTAGCAACTTTGTAGGTGGCACTATCGAACCATTTTGCTAACCAATTGACCAGAATTTTTCGATCATCTGATTGAACTATCTAGTTACAATAGCATCTATGTTCATATTTGGACTTTGAGCAATACTTAAGCAATATAGAGGACACAATAAAACACATTTTGCTATCTTTCTTTATCCACTTAATATAAGAAATGTATCAGAGGAAAAAAATAAACCCCCAGCTTGACTTCCAGACAGTTCTATTCAGAAAATCTTCAGTTTTGTAGTAGACGCATTTGTTTCATCATCCAAACTGTCTCCTGCTTTTCCTTTTCACAGATCGTTGGATCTTGTCAATCTTTTTTTCCCTTCCCCATTAAAACAACTTGCAGTTCTATTGTTTCCACTTCAATGACTGCATTTATCCTCACACTTGTGCATTTTGGTACTTGCTGCACTAACATCATCATGTGAAACTTGACTACTTATCTAAAAACGCCTCTCTATCCGTTTGTTTGCATGCGAAGGTCGACACAGCGTGTAATTTCCTTCCATCTCATCGTTTTCTGAACTGAACTCTGTGCTCTGGTCTGTTGTACTCGCTCACACAATATCTGCAGCTCCTTGGGGTTGCAGGCAGTTTACATCTTTATTTGCCTACAAAAAAGGTTGTCAGGAAAAAAGTACATTTCTCAAGATAAGGGTGGGGAGGGAAGCTAAATCACAATGCTTGTCAGACCGTAAAAATGGCCAAAAAAAGACAAATTTAATTTGAAAAGCCTCTTGTGTTTTTTAAATCTGCTCTCTCTACCCATGTAGTTTTGATGAGTTATTGCCACGTCATGCTCTTCCCTTGTTAGAAGAGCAAGGGCACACACATGTCTGGGCGGCTGTGGCGTAGTGGAGAGCAAGGTAGTTCTCCAATCAGAGGATCGGTGGTTCGATACCCGGCTTCGGCAGTCGATGTGTCCTTGGGCAAGACACTTAACCCCAAGTTGCTCCCGAAGGCTTGCCATCGGTGTGGACTGGATGATGAATGTTAGTTAGAGTCTGATGGTGGCACCTTGCATGGTAGCCTGTCATCAGTGTGTGAATGGGTGAATGATATGTAATATACTACTGATTGTAAGTCGCTTTGGATAAAAGCGTCTGCTAAATGACTGTAATGTAATGTAATGTCTGCCAACATGGACACGTTTAGATCAGTATCCATCATGACAGTAGGCAAACACAGACAGCAAACTCTCATGTACATCATGACACAGTCGCTCTCTAATGTTCCAGCTGCTGTTTGATTTATGAGGTGGCACATGGCTCAGTGTTAAACACCGTCAGGTAATATAAAAAAAATTCTCTTTAGACATCTCAGCCCTGTTTTTTTTTTGAGGAGGTCAAAAAACATTCAGATCAGGTTAAAATGAGACTTTAAACTGCAAATATGTTTGTTAAGATAGGATGTATCCCTGTGATATGAGAGAAAATAATTTTGGTGGATTTAAGGCAGGGTTGGAAATATTCTTCAAATTTTTGGGGATATTTTTGTTAACATTTTCATTACGTCCTGGCAGGAATAAATTAATAAAATGCTCTGCCACAAAAACAAAAGACAAATCCGCTATCTGTGGCTGTCGCAGTACTGCAATAATCCCATAATCCCATCCTATCAGTTTATTCAGGCCGAATGTATTGATTGGACGTCCTACCTGCCTTCACTAGTCTTGCCATGCACTGATTTTGTGTCACTGTAGTCTTCCATAAGCTCACGGCTTGTGTGAGTGCTAACATTAGCCATGTTCATTCTTGACATTCAACATGATAATTTGGGGGGAGTGGATTTGACGGAAGGCCTGAATGGACAGGCTGTCAGTGTGTTGACTAAGTGACTTTCTCGCTAGATTTTTGCGACGTTTGTAGCCAGTGCTGCTAGCTTCTTTCATTGGAAAGAGTTGGCAACACTGGGCTAGGTGTTGGGTTGCGTAATTAAATTAAAACTGCAGCTTTAATGCCGCTTTAACTACCCAAATCTTTAATTTGATAAACACTTAGTTTATACATAACAACCCTGAAAGTATGAATTTTATTGATTACATTTTAATTCTCCTACAAAACCAAGGGGAAGACTTTGCGACCCGACTACAGCCGTGATGTGACATAGAAGTTGATGTGTCAGCAACAAGCAATGAGCAAAAGGATCAGCTGTTGTCACCATGCAAGCTAGATGGCTGTAAATGAGAAGTAAATACCTAATTATCATCAGCTTTCCTTCTTTCCCTGAGGAGCTGCCCCCGCCTTAAACTGTCTGGTATCCATTATGCTGCTCAACATTGTTAAACACATCTGGTGCTTCCAGCATATACACACAATGATTCATCTCTATTCATCATGCTGCCTGCTTCACTACCACACATTTAACTTACCTCCCTTCTCTCCACACACTCCGCTCACTAAACACCGTCTGACACTGGCAAAGAGATGCAAGAGGAGGGAATATCAGGTGCCCACCCAAATATTTAAACGGCTCATTGCAGTTTTTCAAAAGTAAAGTCAGCCGGCTGCGGAAAATGATAATGAGTGAGGAGCTTGGAGACAAGCCTGTGGATGCGCTCTACTGTAAAAGGGTGTGTATGTGAGATGTGTGACAGAATGACTGGTTCTAGTTCATTAACTCAGGTGGAGGATGTTTTGTATTGGGTATTCATTAGCAGCCGTTTGCAGGCAGGTTTTCCTTCAGAAGCCTCTCTGAGGGCTCGGCCAGCGGTGCTACGGAGGGAGTTTAGCAAGATGGAGCGCTTTGAAAGGTAAAGCAACCTGCATTTGTGACCAATGCTCACTCCTAATGGGAGCTGACAGTATTGATCTGACGATCTGGCAGCAAAGATGGTATGTGCGCGTTATTCTTGTGTGCGTGGGGGCCATCAGGAAGAGTCTTATCAAGAGTATCCTGGAAGCAGTCGGTTGACTAATGGCCAATTGAGACTTGCTGTCTGGTCTGTCTTCTGTTATCTCACAGTGAAATAGCTTTTTAGTGGCATGTATATAAGAGATAGCTGCAGGCCTGGACGATGAACACTGGCTAAAGGTGGAGTTGATCATAACAGGGGTGTGTCTAGAGGGAAGTGAGGGGTGGAAATGTAACATCAAATGAAGCTTCTTCTGTGAAACAAGGAAAAAAGTACATCATGCTGCTGACTTGCCACTGGTGTTAGGATCTCTGACCTCGCAGGATGAAATGCATCAGTTGCAAGTAACACGTTTTCACTCCCAACTCGCAAAATACAGTAGCCTGGTGAGTGGCACGAGGCTTCAAACTATGACGCTCTAGGTACCCCTCTAGTAATCTCTATTAACAGATAATCATTATAGAGATCTTGATATCAGAAGCGTTCTGGTTTCCGTTTGTACTCTAAGTAGTATCGACCAATCATATTCGAGTAATATGTCCGACATTACCTTGGCGATGATGCTGCAGAGCTGAGGTCCGTCCTGGGTGAGGGACAGCAGGTTGCTGATGGCACTGCCGATGGTGTGAATGCTGTCCGATGAGTCGATCTGTTTGATCAGGAGCTGCGAGGAAGATCAAACATTGTCACTTTTTCTTTTTATAAATAACAGACCTAGATATGCAATTCACGTTGTCGGCAGCTGAATGCTGTTTAAGTGTTTTTAAAGAGATTTTTTAAAAGTGGATAAAAAACTAATATAATGTAATCGTATCTCATCTTTTATTATCCTTATAAGCCAAATTTTATCAGTCGACAGCCTGGATTAAAGGCTGTTTTTAAGAACAGCACTTAAATCACAGTGTATTTGTGAAGTCCAGTGAAAGGTGAAAATTATATTCAAGGTGTGGCTTTACAGATGTTAATTTATTATTTTTATACAGATAGTCATTATTAACAAAGATAATTTCCACAGAAAAGTGGGACTCATATGAACCAAAGACTTTATTTAAAAGTCTGTACTGAAGGCCTCGATTTCAACACCTGACAGTGTGCATGTGGAGGGGCCCAAAAAGGTATACAGAAGGAAAAATGTAGGTAAATATTCAGGGCTGGGGGTTATGATTCAGTTACATACCCGGATCTCATTGGCTAGAGCCATGTCGATCATGTTGCTGAAGGAATCGCTGACATCTGTGAGGATCTCGTGGATGGCCTCCCTCATGGACTTCAGGAAGAACTCGTCATCAGTGTGAAGGCACCTGTGAGTGAGGAGATATTTTGGATCATGATTCCACAGAAAACCAGCTGTTTACCAATTTGTCTAGCATTCCAGAGTCTTACCTCTCTGTAATATTGGTCAGCTCCAGGCACTTTTCCAGCAGAGATTTCTCATACTGCAACAAAAGGAAAAGGAGGATAACATAACGCTGTGTTAAAAGATACAGAGGAGTAACATAAAGATTGCAGTGACTGGTATTTACTTTTGAATGGAAAACTTTCCAGGGGATCAATGTAAAACAGATAATGACATAATTCCTCTGCTAAATACACTTAATTCTTAAACTCTTGTACTGCACAACATCACTGCATTTTCTCGTGTCACTGGAAGATTTTCTGAGATTTATGACATACTGATCATTGATATAGTTAATTTATATAGTGAGTTTTAAAAGGTGTATCAGGTATCAGCTTTTTACAATTTGTTGCTGTTTTGTCTTGTCACTAACATTTGCAAAACCCCTGATGGATACATCATCATTTGTGGTTATTTATCTGCAAGGATCTGATCTAATTCTCAACTTTGTCTTTGTTCTTTGGTGTTTAACACATAATGAATGATGCTAGAAGACAAATTGGAAAAGGAAGTCTAGAATAGGGATTACTCTGATTTATTTAAGGGGGAAAATAAGGTTTTTATTGGCATAACTTCCCATTTAACTCAGGAGTGTTGGGCTACTACTGTAAGACTGATGAGCCTGAGCAAAATAGAAATGTAAGACATCCTGAAATAATATTTAATAATATAATAATTGTATAACCACATAAAAAACTTGCAAGGACCCCAAATTGACTCCACACGCCAATCACACCTTCTGCATCTCAGGCGGTGTGCTTCGGGCGGCGCTGTACTCGTGCACCAGTGAGCGCACGTGGCAGTTGGCCCTGACGGCGGTGCTGTGGACCCTCTGCCAGCGGCCCTTCTCCAGTCGCTGGAACATCTTGCCGAGCTCCGTGCTGACCACCAGCGCTCGACGGAGCAGCGTCTGCAGGTTGTTCCTGGCCACGTGGTCGCCTGCACCGACCCCGGTGGACACAATCAGCTCTCCCTGCTGGGCGTCCTCCTCCACCCCGATGGGTTTGGCCTGGAGGACACACATACACTCCACCTCCGTCATGTGGCGGAGGTCCTCCATCCAGCGCTGGACAGAGTCGACGTGGAGCGACTGCATGCGGGTACTGTAGAAGAAATAGACTGGTGTAAATCGGTGTATTCAGAGGAAATGAATTCCCTGCTTTTGAATTGATTTGCAGATAGAAAATCAACATAAATTGGCCTTATGGTTTCATTGCATTTCCTCATTATTGATACACAAATAAAAAAGTACAAGTTACTGCACAAACAGAACCACATTAGAGCAACAAATCCGCCTCGGAAACACGCAGATACTGTCTCCATGTTGAGGGCTGTGTTGTCTGAGTTCCAGGAAGTCGTTTGTGCTGACCAGCCTGCTGAACAGATTTATGTGAGAATACTTTAATCATCTTTGCCTCCTCCACAAGAAATAACATGCTTAATCAGTAAAAAATGAAGGAAGTAGTTACTCATAAATTCAAACTGCCGACAATGACGGATCATTTAAGTTGGCTGTGCCACCCTCATGCTCACTTTTAATCCCCCTTACTTCTTTTGTTTTTATTATTTCTTTCATTTTTATTAGAAAGTTTAGATCATAGTGTAGGTTTGGTTTGATAAAACAAAATAAAACGAGAGTAACGTTCAACCGCTAATGTTGCACTAGTGTGAGGAAGGAAAATATTCTGCAATTAGTGCATTTTACAACTAATAGCTAATGATTTAAATAAGGTTTAATTATGTGTTCGTACTGGGACTTATTATCAGCTTATCCGATTTACAGACGTCTCTTTCCCAATGTAATAATAAAATATAAATCTGAGAGGAATATGTTGTTAATTCACAGTAACATAAAATGAACCACAAAATTGGAAAAAATACTGCTTTTGATAATTGCAAGTATGCATGCTTTATGTGATTCTACATTCCTACTTAAATGATCATTTAAGTCTGCATGCATGCAAATAAAACCCCACACACTTCCTCTAAAATAGAAATTCCATTAATGCCACGCAATATAAGTGAGGCGCTAAAACCACCGCTGCATTCCTGAAATCAATGATGTGTACTGAAGGTCAATTATCCAGCGATAACTGCCGGTTTACACAGTTGTTAGTTTAAGCATTTCCCCAGAGTATGGGGGCGGCTTTAACAAAGGGCTGCTCCGAGCAAACACTCCTCCCCACTTCAATTTCCCTCGGCACTGACACCTAATGAGCGCTGGCTTAAGGGGGGCAGTCCAGAGTCCCGCACACCGGTGAGTCAAAGCTCGATGGTCGATGGCTACAGCGGCCACCTCTGCTTTGAGTCAACACATGGCAGAGGGTCTCTAATGAAGCTTGATATTTTCCTTTTGGCTCTCTGGGTATTGTCAGCAGTTGGTGGGAAATGGCAGCTCACTGGAGACATCGGGATAATGCGTTAGTATTGAATATTGGTTGACTGGGCTGGTTTGAATGAAGCATCGTGGCTGCGTGTACACTGGAAAAAACTAACATTTGTCATTGAACAGCCACAGCCGGCGTCATTATGTAACCTCTTTAAGACAGGTATTGGTTTTCTGCCTTTAAAATGAGCTTGTTACACATGAGTGAATCATTAGAAAGCCACAGCTCCAATTATATATCATCCTCTATCAAACCACACAGAGGGCGGCTGTTTGCTGAAGAAACAGAGTTTTGTAAAGGTCAGAGAAAGGTCTCATTAAAAGGTGGAGCAGATTAACTCAGCTGACACGATCACGATGAACACATAAACTGCTCATCTTAAGCAGGCTTTTGCTATTACCTTTACTCTTTTATTACTACCAGGAGAATACACATGTATGCACCGTTTGTATCTATTTAAGGTGAAGCCTTTCTTTAACAGAGTCTATAATTTGATGTTTTAAATAAAAAATAAAACTTGTTTTAATTTCCTGCAACTCAGAGCACTCACTTAATATTTTATTCAGAAATATTAAATATAGAGCCCAAATGCTCATTCTCACACAGACAGAATTTGTATATGTATATACATTTTACATTCAGTCAATCTCTGTCAGGTGAGGAGGTGGAATAACAATGCAGAAGTAATCAAATCTGTAGGTAGCAGAGCGAGGAGGATCCCCCTGTTAAAAAAATCTCTCCGGCAAATAAATCTGCCTCAATTTGGGGAAAAGATAAAGATGTAATTAGCTGTGGAATAAATAACTGAGTGTGACACAGTGGGGTAATCATTAATGTGGAGCTTGTTCTGCTAAGTGGGGTAAATTGCTTCAGAGTGATGATGGTGACTTCTTAAATTGGATGAGATGCGAGTTTTAGTATAAATCGTGGTGATTAAAGTAATTAATTTATCCAAAATGTTCCTTGCAAATATAATAATACTGAACCTTTGCTTCAGTTGTTGTTCAGTTTTTTTCCCACATTCGAAAAGAAAACCTCTTAAAAACCACTTTCGACTAAATTGTCTCTTGTTAGAGATTAATCACACAGCAGTGAATAACACAGTGACTCCAACTATGTGAGTCAAATTTGCCACAAAGAGCTTTATCACTAGTCACTGAAGAGGAGATGGAAAGAGCTCTCATTTCTAAATTGGTATAATCTTCCTAAACATTTCACCCAAATAACCCTACTTTTTTTTGTAGAAGACTAAACACAGAAACGTCAGAGAAACAAAGAAAAAGTCCAGATTTGTTTATCATAAACTCCTATTATGTTTATCAGGTATAATGGCTTTCCTAATCGCACCAAAGTGACATTCTGCGTCCGATAATGTATAAAGAAACAACCAAATCAATCTAAAAATGCACAACAACAAGACAGATTCTCTTCACGCCAGACCCATTGTGGCCATTTCAAACCATTTTTCCATCACAGTTATATAACGGCATCACATAAGGATGAACCCGTCTTGATTTACACTCCCATCAGGCCACGAAAACGTTCCCCTCACCACGGAGAAAAAAAAAAAAAAAAAAAAAAAAAAAAAAGGATAATAATAATAGGCTTGTTTTCCAAAGGAGGGGAAGTGGTGCACTTCAGCTCGCAGGGAATGACAAATATTTACATGCAGGGCCACCAGAGGGTCAGGCGACAGCAGCTCTATTATCCCAGACGGGGATCCTGATGTGGAGATGAAGCATCGCTCGGTTTCATCAGCGGACGACCGTCAGTGAACTGAGCGACGGCGGCAACAGCAAAGACACGAGCTGGTTCATAAGCAATGTCCTTGCTTTTGTTTCAAGTTTTAAACATGTTTTTTTTTCTGTTTTGGTAAATCAATGTGTATTATGAATAGATAGAGGGATATATTATTATTTTTGGAAATCTAAATTTAATCGAGCCAAAATGAATAGTGAATTCGAGTTAAAGAAGGAATTTGTGGAGGAATATGTGCTTCTTTCACAGTGAAGAGGTTTTGATCCTACACAGCTGTCAATAAAACTTTATGGCATGCAAGAACTTTGTGTGGCTTGGACATGAAAGGGAAGACGGAAAGTTACGTAAGAAGTACTAACACATTGTTGGCATGAGATTTGTTGACAATAAGAAAAAGATAGAACATAAACAGCTTTATTTGTTTAAAAAAAGGGGATTGCAGTTTGCGTCTTAAGAAAGTAATAAATGTTAAATGAATTAATCTGGAATTGGAATTTTGGTGGGTAAACGTGGCATATTAAAAACCAAAAGGAAACAATATTCAACTTGAAGGAAGATCAAAAAGGTAGTTTCATAACTTTTAAACAGAAACATGGGGAAGATGCAGAAATCTGACTGCAATAAAGGATGAAACCTGTACAGATTTACAAAGGGGAATCAGGTTGCTGCTCTGAGTTACCATCATGGGTGGCTCATTCTTCCTGTAAAACATCAGGTGTAGATGCTAACTTGAGCTTTTAGATGATTCACTTTTTCAACTTTCCATGTGCTTAGCAGACGTCGAGGGAGTTGTTCTGCTGGATGAGTCACAGAGAGGCTACTGCTCTGACTTCAGCTCTGTAATCGTCTGTCGCTGAAATCAACTCATTTATTTATAAAAAAGAGGGTTTCTGACATCAGACTCAGTCTGTGTGTGAGCCCTAAGTTGGTTTTAAGGTTAAGTATAGAGTTTGTGTGAGGCATGTAGTTAAAATGGTCGGTTTTAGGATCCTTTTTTTCATGTTGGAAACACAAATTAAATAAATCCTCGTGACAATTGACTATTGACGAGGTGTAAGGACAAACAAACACAGGATTTTCAACGAGACAGTTTTACTAAACTTAATTTAGTAGTTTTGTTGCCTTAACTTAAATGATTTTATTATTGTAAGCCCAATTATGATGTTTTTCCTACCAAGTGGTTTTGTTCCCTATATCTTACGTTCATTAAATTGCATATTATCAGCCAGACCTACAGAAAAAAACATGTTGCAGGCAAGAAAGATACTTCCAATGGGAATAAATTAGTTTGAAAGACGTGCTGAGCTTCTGTGCATGCATACACAAATCAATAGATAACAATTTCTGGACTTTTTTAGGAACTGCCATGAGACAGAACAAAGGCAAGACAAAGCAAAGAAAAGATTAGAGGCAAAACACAAATCACCTCTGTAGTGGGCTAAAGTTAAGAGTCATCTTTCTGTGCTGTTGGCCAGAATCGAAGGAATATGGCCACAACATACCTTTGGGATGACAAACTTGTTTTTTGAAAAGGGAAGAGAGGCATATTCCTTCATTATTTTGGCCATACACAATATTTAAATTAACAAACTCTCAAGTTCCAGCCAAAATGAATTAAATGGAATCAATGATTTCAACAGACAGAATGATTTGCATTAAAATAATTGCTATTTAGAATGGCTTGCTGGTTAAGTGGCCCATTACAGACACATTGATATTCAGACATCATCCAGACCACTAAGATGAAAATTCAGAAGATGTTGTATTCCATATTCAATTGTAAAATATCAATAATATGAACCTCACAGTACATTTTCAAAAACCTTCCCTCTGTGACATCCGGCTGCTTTAAAGACAGCATCGTCTGCTGACAGCTGAGGGAAACCCTCGCCGAGCAAACGGACTGGAAACACAAAAGTGACACTTCATGTAGCACAAACCGGGACTTCTAACAGAATCCCTCATCACAGGATGTGAGTCACTTTGTTTGAGGCTATAAACAGCAACACGGTCCGCATGACAACACACTGTAAGCATGAATCGCTCTGCGTGCGCTGTCTCTGGGTCATTCGCTAATCGCATCAAGAAGATAATGAAAATAAATGACAGTATAAATGTTCTTTAAACCACAGTGAAAGTCTCATCCTCGCCCAACATGCTGCATCACCGTGTGGTGCAGCAAGCAGCAAAACAGGCAAGTTTGAAACCGAGCAGTAGAACACCTGTTGTCACTAAAGTAGGGAAGTTATTACACAGCAGGAACTACTTTGTTCTTCAGGGGTGGTTGCCCATTACTAGGCTTGTTCCACATATCGCTAGAGGCTTCAAGTGATTAGGGAACTATGTTAAGCACAGGTGAAGCAATGCCTGTTTCTCTTCGTTCTACCACTGGTGTTCTGAATTAAAGTGGAGACGCCCTGTGTGGCTCAGGCAGAAAGTGTGTCAAATTAACATGTTGTAAAATACAGATTATGTGCTCCATGCACAGTTTTGGACTGTGTGGAGGAAAACACAAGAACCAGGAAGTGTTTCATTGAGTTTTTACATTTAGCAGGGTATGGTCATCATTTTAAATGTGATTAAATTGAAACATTGTGTGAATTTCCTGCTTTTGAAAGTGTGTTGATTGGACCAAAGAAGCAATTAGACGGCCTGCCCTTGGGTTCAAAGAATTATGATGGACATTAAACACTGTTTTTTTATTAATCAGTTAATTAAAAAATAATAATGGGCAGAATAATCGCTAAATAAAAGTAATAATTTGTTGCAGTCCTTATTAAATCATTTAAGTGCTACACACTCATTTGACTATGATAGCCCAGCTTTACTTCAACTCGTAAAAAAATACATTTTCCAATGTTAGTGTTAATTTTCATTTAATACTACACTCATATTGTGTCACCAGTACCAAACCATTACCACAGTAAGGTTTAAGCAGACTTTAGAACAATTCAATCTGAAAATGGATATAATTCAAATCGTTATGTTGCCTTTAAGTGAGTTTAAAAAACCTGTTTTATTTGCAAAATGACTGTCAGCTACTTTTTTTCAAATAAAGATACACATGAAAACATTGTGTTCTATTGTGTTACTGTTTTTAAAGGTAGAGAAACATAAAAACTAAAACTCTCAAATTTGACAAGAGACTGGCAGAGTCCAGGTTTTGATCCTTTATGAAACTCTACATATTACAAATGTATGCACTTATAATAAAGTACAGTCAGGGTATTTTGGGTAAAAAGCCCTCACCAAACATTTTATCACAACATCTGGAATTGTCCACCATCTGCATGCCGTATCATTCGCAGGCCGAGCGGCTTATTTGGAAAAGAAACAATGCAACATGTGTTAGTTCATGTCATTATTTCTGCTTGGAGGATTCTTCCCACAGTTATGGAAGTCATTCTGCACACTATGAACAAACCTTCACTGCCGTCTGCTTATTGTGAAAATCACAGTCTGACGCCTGATGTCCCTTATGAACAAATGGAAATCTCTCTCAAACACCACAACAGACCGCAGTCCAGCCGGGGGAAGAGTGGATGGAAATGTGGGCAGAATGAGCTGCGAGATTTTGAGGACCAGACCATTGTGGCTTTGGCTTGGACTGACGGAGGAAACAAGGACACTGTTGTCCCAGAACGGATTAAATATGGAGGCGAATAGGATGTTAATGCATTCCCCTTCTGCTTAAAATCCAGAATATATCTCTGAACAAATCTTTAAACAAAGAGCGACTGCTCCACTGACAACTTCAGGGAGCTTTCTCAAACTGCAGCTTTACTGTGTTAAGACCCGACTATGAAAATGGTAAAAGCATATGGCTAGTGGTACTTTTAAATGTGCTAGTCACGCCCTTGATTTTCTGGGCGAAGGTCGGGTCTGTGCTCCTCCCGAAGTAGCATGTTGTAAGGGGATATTGTGGACTCTTGACTGGTACAGTTGGCTCCTGGCAACGGGGGCAGACATCTGACTCCCAGATGTTTTCAGACGGCCTCTAATGTGCAGCCAAGACCAGACTCACCTTAAAACAGAACACTCTGTTTCTGTCTTGTTCTCTGTCTCTTTGTCTCTGTTACTCTCTCTGACTCACATATGCCTGGTTACATGCATAACAGTACACCTACTGCAGGAATAATGTGCAAGACATTATACTGAGAATACTTCTCCATGTGTAAGGACTTTTGCAGGACAGGATCTAGCTGGTGTGACAGACAGGGATTGAGCCATACACTAATAGAGGCAAAGTCGTGCAACGTTTGGAGGACCATCATGGGACCTTATTTAAAAAAAAATGTTGGATCCTGCTTGAATTGTGCCATGAATTACACATATAATGTTTGTCAATTTAAAAGACAATTTTGCACGTCAAGAAAGTCACATTTTGTCCTAAAACTGTCAAGTAATTTATAAGACGTAATACCCAAAAGTTATGTTTCCATGCATTTCGAACCAGGATGTTCTCACAAAAACAACAGTTTGCTCATTCTTTTGCTTCCCAGCTGATAAAAAAAGGTTGCTGGATAAAACACATCAGGTTAGATGATGATACATTTGTGCCCAGAACATGGCTAGATGTAGCTATATGGTACAATAAACTGCAACTTTCTTGACGTGCAAAATTATTTTATGTCATCCAACCTGCATGTGCTAGCATGTGACGTTACTTGGGGGTGTGTTCACCGCTTTTTGTCCATCAACTATTACATTTCAGTGTTTATATGATTCTGAAGATAACTTAGCTCTTTCAGATTGCTATGTGATCCATTTTGGGGAGCTCTGATGGATAGACTAGAAGTTCATTCAGCTAAAGGAAAAAAGAAGAATGTTGAAATGATTTTCCAAGATAACACAAGATTTTCTAGGACATTTAACTTTATCCTCTCATTTTCATTGGGTTTTCAATGCCTGGAATATTGGTCAACTGTTTTCCAAGACGTGCAAAAACTTGTTATCTTTTTCTGTCTTAAACCATCTCCATCTGACTCATCTCTCTCTTTCGCTTGCTCAATTTTTCTCTCAAATCTCGCACTTTCCCTCGCATCAGCAAACCCACACTTGTGCAACTTCCAACATTCCAATTCGCAGCATAAAAAGACATGACGTACAGACAAATGACGGCACAGAAACTGAGTTAACCTGGTTGCAGCGCAACGGCCGAGCCTCTTTCAGACTGTAACCTGAGGCCGAGATTGTTCAGACAAGCCGATCTGGGCGAAGCACCGGTTCTGTTGTGGAGCTGTTTGTCAACTGAGTGCATCTGTGTTTGCAATTTACGTGTAATACAATTCAGTCATTCGGCTCCTTTCATCAGTTGATTTACTGAGCCACGTGCTGCACAAATAGGATTTATGTTTGAGTGTGTGTGAATGGGGGACGGACAAAGAAAGCAAGTCAGAGATGATCTGTTTGTTTATGTGTGTGGTTGCGTGTGTGGTTGCGTGTGTGGTTGCGTATGTATTGCGTGACAGCTGTACTGATTCGATATCGAAGTGCATTCGTTGCGTGTCTTCTGCAACGCTGTGTAAGCATTTGTAAACACAAAACTGTCAGAAGATATATATTCAAATGTGTTATCGATGACTGAAATACGGCGGCTGATGAGGAGGCTTTTCCCATTAAGAAAAAAATCAGCAGCTGACACTTTCACAACAGAGATGTAAATCACTGCTGCGTGATAAGAGTTTTGTCTGGTGTAACTCCAGAAAGAGAGACTTGTCAGGAGATTAACAAATGATAGCCACGAAAGGTTTGATAACACACAAAGTGTTAATTGAATAAACTGCCAGTTGCTGTTTTGAAAGACCAGAACTCTCAGCTTGTGATGAAGGATGTTTAGGTGATGGTTCAATAGTGCAGAGATTCCAGTTTAGGTCAGCTGGAAGGGGTTTGTGCTTCCTGTCAATGTTTCGTGACGGCTCTGTTCTGTTTCTGCTTCAGTTGCTGATTGTTTGGTATGTGAACCCTTCACCTTTTTGCATCTTTACCTCATGTGTCTGACAGATTTTTAAGTATTTTTGGTTTCAATCTCCAGCATGTGTGTGCAGAAATGCACCTCCAATATGGGTTCCAATATTGGACTGATGTTTTCAATCTGTGTGTGTGTGTGTGTGTGTGTGTGTGTGTGTGTGTGTGTGTGTGTGTGTGTGTGTGTGTGTGTGTGTGTGTGTGTGTGTGTGTGTTTGTGGAAGAGAGTGTGGGTTTGTGTATGTGTTTGCATTGTCACTTAGGTTTTGACCTTTAGACCTCCTGCTGTTGACTGCCTCTTAATTTGTTGATGCATGATCCTGACTAAGGCTTATATATTGGTTTGGCGATGTTGAACCAACAACTCTAATCAAACATCAGCCGGCAAATATTTCCCAAGGCAGATATGAAGGTGGTGAGGATGTGATTTACTCAGCCGCTTTGGGGGGTGTCAGTATATATATATATATATATATATATATATATATATATATATAGCAATACGTTGTAGGAATGGAAAGTCTGCATTCAAAAAGTTATGCATTAAAGACATGCATTGGATCAGTACATCAAACGATGTTTTTAATTCCTACATCAGTTATTTGTTAACAAAGCCGATATGGATCATATTATATTTTTTTTCAGAAGAGATTGAAAGGCCCATTTTAAGAAGAATGTTCTTTTTTGGTTAATTCGGTTTCCATCCAGTTCTTTGTTCTCTGTCTGATCACCAGGTGTGTTTAATCAGTGCCTGCTCAATGTAATCAGTTATTTCAGCTGCAAACTGTGACACAGTGATTTGAGGGAATCATGCTTATTGAATTACATTCCAACCTTGACAATGAGATCTAAAGAAAGAATGCAACGACAAAAGTATTTGTTTGTTGCTCAGAATGTAGTTTTACCAGCTGTTGGCAGCTAAGACAATTTGTCAAATACTGGGGATTATTCTGTGATTAAGCTTGATGTAGTTCCTAAAATGTCTGTGTAGGTGCATTTCTGTTTGTGTCCAACTCCAAACAGGACCTGCCTTCCATCCCCTCACAAACAAACAAGGGCGAATGATCACACAACTAGACCCCGTCACCGCTGTAAACCTCAACCTCTGCTCCTATGAGAGCTGCCATGATACCAGCGTCTGCCACCATTACAGGGAATTATCAGAAGGAGATAGGAGTCAAAGTGTGCTGCATTTTTCCGAGGGGTGTTATTTCTTGCCGTCATGGCTATTATTGTCAGTATGTTGTTTGGGTGTGTTTCTACATGAATGTGTTGACAACATGGAGACCCTTTACAGCTCTGCATCACTGCAGCGTTAATGTTGACATGCCCAGAGCAGGGTTTTATTATATAAAACTGAAACTAAAACCAAAATAAGCAGTAAAAAACATTTTCATGAACTGAAACTTAACTGTTTCTTACTATTTTCTATTTTATGCAAATACATTGAAGAGGACCCAACAATATATATAATTAACCAAGCACCTGCCTTAATTCTGTCATTTTATTGCTGCTTTCAACTTCAGCTGATATATTTATATATATATATATAAACTACATATTTTACCACCTGAAGTAAGTGGGAATAATATGTTGCTTTAGCTATTTTTGTGTGCAGCCAGGGGTCCGACTGCTGCTACTTGCCTCATTGGGGATGAAGAGAGGGAGCTGCTCTGCCTGGAGCTGCTCCGAGGGCTCGCCATTCTGTCCGAGGCCATCTTACTTCAGCTCAGCACCTGAAACACAAGATGATCAACATAAACCTCAAGGTCACGAGACGTGAAAGTGTCCTCCTTTATCAAGTTCTATTCCTGTGAAGTGTGAAAAAGTAAAGTGTATTTTACAACCAACTTCAACTGAAAACTTCCACATGTTTTTATAGAAACATTCAACACACACACACACACACACACACACACACACACACACACACACACACACACACACACACACACACACACACACACACACACACACACACACTCTGGCCACTGCAGCCTTATCCACTACAACATCTCCTTATTGATCCGCCTCCAAGCATTCTATTCTTGTCTTGTCTTTTTTTCCTCCAAGTAATTTAATTATCAATAAACCTCACTGTTTTAAATAGCTGCAAGCCGCTGGTGTGCCAGTGGAATAATATTTCTTATCTTCTAATTTATTGGCTGGCTGCCAGCCAGGGACTCTCTTCCTTACTTTGAGCCTGAGCAAAAGAGGCTGACGCTCTTAAGTGCCCGCAACTTTATTCCGCCGTTTTATTGATGTATCCCATTTAGATTAGTCCGTTCTCGATCGGGAGAAGCCACGGACGCCCTCCTGCCTGAGCCACACTCTAATCCTTTTAGTTAATGATATCCTGCAGTGGTGTGGTTACAAATTTCATGTTTACTGTGGACTATAATTAGCAGGTAGTTACAAAGTGAGACTATCTCTCTCTCACGCACACAAACACCCTCCCTCCCGGTGTCACGGAGCAGGTTTCAGCCGCGGTGGCCTGCTTTTCATTAAATGCCTCCCAGAGTGTTGTGGGATCGATAAATCTAAACAGGAGAAGTCACAATAAAGAAAGTGATACTAGAGGGATGTGTGATGCAGGCAGGACGTCACTCGTTTGATCCCATGTCGGCCTGCTGTTTCAGTGCCGCAGTGTTTAAGCCAAAATCCCGCGATGAGAGAACAATTGATGCATTCTGTAGCGTTTGGAGATGGAGAGGATCATGCACAACAGCACATTGTCATCTTGTTTTACCGTTTGCTTCGATTGCTCCGAAACTCCCCGGGTTACGTAATTATGTGCAAAAAGGAAACTATTTGATGATGAATGAGAAAAAAGTGACTAAAAGTGACTAAGACAGTCACTGCGATAACAGTTACATGAACAGGTGAAGAGATATTACTGAGAAAAAACAAAAAGATAGGAGGGAGAGAGCAGGAAGAAGATGCAGAGAAAGGGGGAGAGAGGAGGGGGTCTTTTAACTGCAGTCTTGGCATGGCTCCTCCAGGGCCATTTTCAGAGAAAGCATCACAGCGAATCAGAAATTACACCAATACCAGTGCCAATATCATGGAAGTCTGGCAGTGCACACGCAGTTTGGGGTAAAACACATCTACTACCTCAGTGTAGTTAGAATATAGAAAAGCATAGAAAGAGGGCTGATATAATCGCGCCGTTAACTAGAGGCGTAGATTGATTATATGGGCCCTGTAATTGAGCACAGGGTCACGGCCAACGAGACACGGATCCAACAGATTCCATTACATGTGCCGGCAGCTCGTTACAGCGCTCTTCTGTGGATTACCATACAAATGGAGATGAGTTGCCCAATCAAGCAATTCAGTCCTGAGCACTTAGAGTGTGCCACTAAGTGCCGTGTTAAGGACCATTGCACTGAAAGTGATCTCTGTCATTCTGCAGTAAGTGGCCACCGACTGCAAAAAAAATAAAAAATGCATGAGGGAGGAGAGCGAGAAGGGGTTTCTAACAAGAATTGTGCAGCAGGTTGTTTTGTTTCCCAGACTGTTTCTTTTACAGCTTCCTGGACTGACTCAGTTTTGGTACAGACGGTGCTCTGTTATGTTGTAATCGTGCACGTTCTATTCAGTGTAAAGCATGACCGTATTTCCTTTGGGATGCAGGCACCCCAGTTCAAACATTCCCAGGCACAGGAAAGCTGCAAGTATTACAGAAATATGAGTTTCCGAAGCAGATGGTCAGCTTTGACGGGATCCGGGCTAATTTTCTTGCTGGGGTGGACATTTCTTTTTATGTCTGGGCTGAAACCCGAGTGGCCCTGTGGGTTTCCCCACTCGGTTGCCGTGGAGAACGTGTCGGTTGCAGGTAGCCAAACAAAGGACACCTCTGTCTCGGCCTCATGTCGAATGCCGGGTAAAATAACAACCACTCTGTAACTTATGTGTGTGTGTGTGGAGGAAACCGCTGCGAAGTGTGCTCCAGATTTGCTGCAGAACTTGTATTCATTCTTTGCATGTGTGTTGAGGGGGATTTAAACATTGTGTGCATGTTTCTGTCCCTTGCAGTTTTCCAGTCATTTCTCATGTAACGTCTGTTTATAGTTCACGCCAACTCCTGCATTTAACATACGAGTCATCTTTTTTCTTTCTCATGTGAGCTCAGTAGCCTTTATATATTATTTTATATATTCTGGCTGTGGCTCAACAGTTTAAAAAGGGTTGAGCAGTTACAAAGCAAAGGGCCTAAATAATGATCCAGTGTTTAAATGTTCTTACCATAAAGAACCAAAGTGAAACCATGAACTTCCAGGTTCTGTTGCAGAATTAAGAAAACCTCCAAAATACAGTAACCGTTCTAAACAGTACCCAAGTTTACCCCATTTTTTCAATATTATGGTTTAGATAATATTTCAGTTTCAGCTGATTTTGATGGAAACCATTTTCCACCAAACCGAGACCGCCACTGGTTAAACAACACCAGTCTGACAAACTGAGATTGACAATGAACTGTCACTCATCCCTGTATAGTAGGCTACACTAACCGCAACAATAGCACACCTTCACAAGGTGAATAGTACAATTGTGTTGGATAAGGGAGTATTATTTTTTTGAAAGCAAATAAATAAATAATCCACCATATTTCGCCAATTTTAAATTTGACACTTTAGCAAAAGAGATATCGTACCATTTGGTCCCTGTATGCTTGTTTCTGTCGGAGGCTTCATTCTTAACCAACAAATAAAAGCAGCACATGTGCAGGCCAATCTACCACCAAGATTATTTTGTCTGCTGACCTCATTGTTTGCACTCTCCATAACTGCAGAGTCACTGGTTTAATAAAAACATTTCCAGCCCGTTTTATAATATTATGTGGTTAAGCAGAGTGCCTTTTGCAGATTTTGGGTAAAACCACCAACTGAATACAAAAACTGATCTGCAGAAAACAAAATACCAAACCACTGTGGCTTTAATTCAGTGTTTAGCCAAAAGCAATGAATATTTATTTGACGAAAACAAAAGAAATCAAACTCTGAGGAAATTAGAAAAAACAAGGCACTCACCATTATAAGAGACCAAAACCCGCTTGAATCAATGTGATGGAGTTCAGGCAGGAGTGAGTCAGGCTATGTACTCCAAAAGTTTAATATCGTTGTTGTTTCAGGAGTGCCTCATCGTGTAACCGATTCCTTATGGTTTGGCTTGATTTCAAAACTGCCAGCGATTATGGATGAAATGCTTCTTCTCCCGTGCTCCCCTAACTCACACAGACTCTAGAAGAAAGCATCTAAGCAGTCGTCCCTGGCCTTTGGCCTTTAAATACAGTGGACATGCTCTGAATCGGTGACTCGACGGTGCCGTGCTGCTCGTGTCCTGTCATTGAGCTGGAGCCTGAGTTCACCGGAGGAGACCGTGGTCACAGTCTCACCACAGAGCTGTCATGTAAGGAGAGGAAAGCAGTGCAGGATGGGTACTCTATGGGTGGTTGGGTGGGAACAAACTGGAAACCTGCTGTGCTGAGCTGAGCCGCGGACCCGACATTCCCATCCCACACACAGTGGGCTGGCTCAAAGTGGGCCCTTGTACTGGGACAGAGGGACCCACACAGGGCAGCAGATAATGCCTGATGTTAACTACATTCGGTGAGTCAGCTCGTTTCTCCGATTCTACGGCGCTGACGTTACTTTAACATCATCATATTTACAGCCTGAAGTTATTTTGTGGTTAGTACAATACACAGTATATCCCTTGGTAGGAATCTATAGCCCCAGTTGACAACGTAGGAATTCATGCAGTTTTACTGCCATTGAGCTACCCATTGAGCTACCCAGTAATTTATTCATACATCATATACTGCAAAATAACTATATATATACTTGTTTGAGCAAAAATGTAAAGGGAGCATATGGGTTACCACAGGATATAGTGGAATTTACAGATTTACAGTTGTAAGCATAGACCTAAGTACTGAATATGTTGCACAAACAGCCAACCATAATAATTCCCAATGTGAAGAATTATGAACTACTGTTGGAAAAAACAACAGGAATGTGTACAAACTGGGAGTACAATACTGAACAAACTGTGGTACATTTGATAGAAGTTAAGCTTACGTATCATAAGCTAATGTTACTTAAGTTGACATTATCTAAACTAACATTATGTAAGCTAATGTATCATAAGCTAACATAACATAAGCTAACCAATTGTAAGCTAACATGATTGTTATGTAAGCTTACGTGCCTAGTTGATAGGCGATAATTAACTATATATTTTGTCACAATAAACATAAAATAGGCTAATAACTTGTCCATCAATTTGTCTCTTGTAAGCTATATAAAGCCAACCATTGGAAGGACATTCTTGTTCTCTCCAGACACAACAGTCCCCCTGCCAATAATCTCAGCGAGTCTAAATGCAGTGCATTCCACAGATAACATTGGTATGGGAACTTATTTTAAGTTGGGTTATGTTTTGCCACACTGACACTCAGCTAAAATGAGTTTGTTATGCTAGAGTTACATCCGTTGAGTCTGAATAATTTGGATAGTTTCAGCATCTGCAATGTGGTCAGTGTTTTGAATGTTTGAAGTCCCATATGTATATTTGGCTATTTAGCAAGTCTAGCTTCCCTTTTTCAAGGGACTCTTGTTTGAATTGCATGTTTGTGAGTGAGATTTATTATTTTTACTTTGTTGGGTGTTCAGTGCCGCAGAACTTGACACAAAAAGATGTGGCCCTTTCTCAAATTAACAGTTTGCATGTCCGACATAAAGGCTTGCTTGATAGTTTTTTCTTGTATACAAGCACATATTTTATTTCTCTAGCTTGAATCTGACAAAATCAAGCTAACGTGTTTACCCTTCTCTAGCATCATCCAGCTACAAATTCACACAGATCCATCAATTCCTGAGAGTTGTTCAATTTAAATTATTATTGTTATTGTACGCAACATTATTTACAATTTGTATGTCATGTTGCTTGCAATAAGAACGCCATGACGTTTTATGACGTTTTCCTGTTTAGTTGTCTCTGTATGTTTACATACTTATTTGAAGCCCCACCATGATGTTGTTTTTTCTGCCTAAACCTAACTGCGGCCGTCACAGTATTTTTGTTGCCTAAACAAAAGCCATTTCACGGTAATGACATGCCATAAAATGACATGTGAAAAGCGGTGTAAAATGTCATGCAAAAATGCCTAAAATGGGTAAAAATGAAACACGTAAATGTCAGATTGTCTATACGCCCTCCCATGAGATCGGGTTTGGGGGGGTCAGTGCTTTGCAGTTTCCCAGAGTGTCCGGAGATCTGAATGACCTTCTCAGCAAACCTTTTGGCTACGAGCCAAACCTCGAGGCTACCATCACTCCATTCATCGCTGGTGAACATAATGCTCATACTTGAAACCAAGAAGACTGTCAACACATGGGCTGAAAGGTCGTAAGTATAGTCGCATTGACATTGAAGTAAATAAAAGAGGGACGTGCTTTGCAAACATTTGAGAAACCACAACATTAAAGCTCAAACCTGTGTGTGTTTGAAAGTTGTCTTCACAAAGAACAATGACTATGGTAAGATGGAGTAGCTTCATGCCCAAAGAAACTTCATGCCGCTGTTGGCCGTTCTGCAAAATATGGCACAATAACACTGCTTTGTTCTGCTGCCCATCCTCTGATGTTGGGAGCTCTGCCAGATGTGGCGTATTAAGCCATACTTTTGTGAAAGTATGAGTGATGGATTAGAAGATGGTGATTAGAATCTATTGTAACTGACATTAATTGAAATTAACAACTGCTTTTCTTTGATGAAAGAACAAAGTTTGGATTCACCTTTTAAACCTAGAAAAACTTTGTATTGCGTTAAAACAATTCTTGAAACACGCTAACCTGCACTGAAAACATGTAACATAGTGTAATGTTATGACACTGGCAAGTTATTTAATTTGCTCTTTGAAAAACAACAACCTTTTTATTTTCAGCAATTATTTATTTCATGAAGACTTATCCTCAAATCAATCTGCTGCCATCTATTTTAAAGCTTGATGTTTGTATTTGTGTCCTTGTATTCTCACAAGGACATATAATATGAGTCCTGCATTAAAATATCAGATGCACCACCTTTTTGCCTACATCCAGGTCTTCTAGTTGTCCGTCTAGAACAATAGACATCCATCAGATTCCACCTCAATCACATCTGACACAGGAGTCAAAAATAGTGGAAACCACCACTGAATTCACTGACAGCTCCAGGGTTACCTCCAGATTCACCTAATTACTAAGTTTCTTTGCATATGAGGATGTAGAAATAAAAAAAAACATTATACCAACAGCACCGTAAATTGATGCACAAGACCAATTTCTACACCAGCGCCACTGTAGCTGTGTGGCTAATGATGGAAAAGGATCATGTCTCCATCAGCCTCAGGCTGAAGGAGACAGGGGTTTAAGGAGCGTCACATGTCGAGTGTGACACACCGTGATGTCAGAAATAAATGTGTAGGAGGACGGAGAGGAAGCACCATTCCATTGTATATATATATATATATATATATATATATATATATATATATCTTTTACTACAAAAGTTGGAGTGCAGGGTTTTGGAAGGAGATTGAAAGAGTTGAGAAACAAATGGAGAGGACGAGAAAATGACAACGGGAAGTGTGGGAGATGGATTCTGGGTAAAGCAGGTAACAACACAATGGCCCTACAATTACAGTAGGTATTTCAGAGAAAGAGTTTTCGTAGTAAAATATTTCTTCAACTATGGAGGTTCAGGTTCCTTTAAGAGTACAGGGTCAAGAAGTGAGTGCTACTGGAGCTGGAAGGTATTAACATGGAGTCATGCTTCATGAAACTCAAGGAATGTGAACATATAGTATGTGGTCATAGTAGTTTTGTCGAAATTCTAAGCAGTACAATAAGCCACACTTCCGTCTTTGGAATTTGAATATTTAATATGATGTTTAAGACAATTTATTGGAAACACACTATGTTCGATTCATTCTTGGCACCATTGTTGCATGTAATCTATACTCTCTCTCCCTTCATTACTTCTCAACTCCTCACTGTCAAGGCAAAAGACCTCAAAAATACACAAATGTTTGCAGTAAATGTTATTCAAACCGCAAGGTTGATCTTTAAATTTAAATGATGTTGATGTTTTTACCAGGTCATTTCACCTGGTTTAATCTAATTTTAGTGTAACACTAACATCTCTACATGGCAAACGTATTATTCATCTTCTTCAACTTTATTATCCTGCAGAAAAATCGTGTTAGCACTTGTTAAAACACATGAATGCATAGATGACTGCTAACAACAAATTTAACAAATAAAGCCTGCATTGGACTGCATTTATATAGTGCTTTTATCCAAAGCGCCTCATTCACCCATTCTAACACACACACACACACGTCGTTGGCATCGAGCTACCACGCAGCAGGGATTAAAGTGGATAATGATTACTCACACTAAATTTAGAGGCAAATAAAGTGCAGCTTTAGGTAAATAGCCGCTACGGGAATAACTCTAGTGTGCCGTATGCAGTTTATTGACAAATGGTCAATATGAGTCATCTTTTAGTGTCTTCTCAACAATTAACTGGCTGGGTTAAGATTTGATCAGTGCACAACAGGGAGAGATGGGTGAAATAGAGGTTACCTCAGGTGTCTGTAGGGATGCACAGGGCTGAAGTAGTTCTACTGATAGTTTTGTGAGATGAAAGTGTTAGAAAGTTAACACTGGTGGAAAGAGAAAGTATTGAAATGCCTCCATAATTGATCATTTAAGTCTGCTTGACTTTAAAAATCCATTTGTGAGGAGGAGAGAGACGGATATTGTTCAGCGTCTGTCACCAGCCTCTACAGAGAAAATGGACTGTCTTGACATGTGAAATGCTCCCCGAGCAGTATACCTGACAGGTGAACCACAGTTTTGTTCCATTGTACTTCTGTCAATCATACTGCACCCATCCACTGCTACCAAGGATGTAGACTCAAGTCACGAGGAGTTACGCATCACTTTGTCAGAAATTGTTTTTTCTTTTCTCTTTTGGAGTTTAAGGGAACAAAAGTTTTCTTTCTCTTTCAAGCAGCAATCAGACGAGACAATAGAGTGCAGCGGGGATGATGTCATTTTAAAGGCCAACAAGTAAGTTAGCATTACACTGGTTTCTTTGACCAAAAGCCATTGGGGTTTTTCCATTGGATTTTGGATTATTGCAGAAAATCTTGTGGCAAACACAAATGTATGATACTTACACATTGTGTCCAGCAAGATAATCTTCACACATGGACACCACTTTTATGATTTTGAAATGTAAAGGGAATCAGCAGATGTAAAATGATAATGTAAGGCTACAAACAAACTACACAGTGGTCGCATGAGTATGTTTATATACAACGAGGCTCTTAAGGCGGACTAGTCAGGGTGATGGCATTTTGTAGCCTCTATAGCCACTTTTTTAGCAACCGCCTTATTTAAGACACTTAAAAGCTTCAAAATCCACAAGAGGGGAATTTACTGAGAGATTTTATGCCATAGAACAAAACGTTAAAAGTTCTTAAACTTCAAGCATCTAATCAAAAACCATTGACTTTCAATCGAGGTAACCAGAAGTGGAAAAATGCTAAACTGATTTCCGGACATATTTTAGGACTTATTTTTGCAGCACTCAAGAGACTTTACTGCAAACATATTCGGAAAAAAGACCAACCAGAAAAATAACTTTCCAGCATTCGTGCAGTTTAAAATGTTACCAGTAGTCGAAGCCCCCACATGATAACAATAGCATACAGTACAATGCTTTTCCAGACACATTTACAAAGCTGTTTTAAGCAGTGCATACAGTAAATTAATTTGGTTTATGTTTTCTCGAGCATGCCATAGTTCCTCTGTTGTCTCTGTGTGCCAGTTTGGGAGATGAAAATGTCAAGTCCTTCCCCTTCACACTCCTGACAGGACTGATTGAGAAGATTCCCTTGTAAGGCCAAAAACTGTGGAATCTATTTGAGTCTGGGAGCATTCTTTCCTTTGGCATAATAATATGGAAGTTAAACGCTCTAACCTCACGGGGTTTCCAGTCAACCTTCGCTTATGGATCGAGATGAGATCAGACAGGGTCAAGTTGCACACACAGAGGACCTGTAACCCCGACCAAAATCAGCCACCCTGCTAAATGTCACACTAATAAAAAGGGACAGATCGTTACAACTGATAGCAGTTTGACTTCAGCTGCTCATTCCACATTACACTAAGAAGCCTGAGACACATTCCCCCTAGAAAGATGAATTTCAGCTGCATAAATAACTATATTTGCTTCACCACAAGTATGCTAGAGTGAACACAGTCGTCTTGGTTCTTTATGATCAGCTATAAAACTACCCATAATTCTCATTTTCAAGAAATGTTAATGATAGCAACACCATACCTCCAGAGAGCTCAAACAGCCCCAACGTCACGCCAAGAGAAATATCCAAATGCATTTCAAGCTTCCCAGTTCCATCGACAGTTAGCAGAATAAACAGTGTCGGCGAAATCACCCGTGGATGAGTCAAAATCCAGAGCTAACAAAAGGTTTTGGAGCTCGGTAGCATTCGGGAGCAGCTCCAACTGGAACTGGATCCTTGCTCGGTGTGGTTCAGTGAAGGGGATCGCGTGGGTACCTGACACCGGTGCAGTGACGGCCTGCAGAACATCAGGAGCTGTTTAATAATGAATGAGTAAGGCCTGCTGAGAGGCACACAAGTACGCCACATGGCTAATAGGGAGTCACGCTGACATAATTGGAGACAGGCTTACAGCATGGTCAGGTAAAAGTAAGGTGTATGACCATAATCAGCCGGAGCAACTTGACACATGTTGATACAAACTACTCTGTCATCACCTGCAGCACTCCATTCTTTACACACAGCGGGCCTCGAGTGTGTTTAGTGCTAGTTTGTACTCACGAGACATGACTGAAGGAAAAGTCTAAGCGATCAGTCAGTTATAACTCAGTGTAGCGTTCAAAATAACAAGATTGATGGGTGTTGTCGTGTATGACTTCACCTCCACCACACCCACCTCAGAGACAGAATACGATTGGCTGAGAAGCAGTCCTCGTGGCAAAGAAGAGGGGAAAACCCAATCAGAGCCGAGCCATACAGCTGCAAGGCAACAAAAGTAGAAACCACATTTCCCCTATGAAAATCCACTGAGTCAGCTCGGAGCCGAGAAAATACAAACAAATATTACATTACAGTCATTTTTTCTTTAAATACTGAGGTTAAAAGCAGGAGACAGGAGTTCATCCCAAAAAAAAACAACTTGTGGTTTGACTGACGGGCCTTTGTATAAAGATCAGATCAATCCCGAACTCTGAACCAAAACAGAAATCCAAACACAACACAAATGGAACCACCATGTCATGAAATACGTGGCCCCCTTGAAGAGTTTTTAAGGATTTGAGCAAGACAAGGGGATTTTTCAAACCTGGCATCACTCAGAGGCAACGCTTAGTTTCCTACTGGAGAAACACAACCTAAACATTATAAGAAAAATGTTGTTGGGGCATTGGAAAACACAGAGGAGCAAACACACCAGTTCCAGACTATTTTTAGTGTGTTTAATGCGCAAGTATCCTGGTTATGATCAGATAATGTGTTGCACATGGTTTTGAGACACATCAGGATATCCTAGCTCGAGTATTGAGGCATTTAAATACCAGATCAAGGTTTCCGATCCCTATCCGATGGTACAGATATGAGTGGCTAAGGCGTTTGGGAATAAAGGCACAGCTGCAACACATCCATTAGGCCCAGTCCAGGGGGACACAGCATGACGGGGGGGAGATGGAGCATCAATTACAGGGGGAGCAAAAGTTTTGGTCCATGTGACATCATGTGAATTATCCAGAGAAGATAAAATGCCTGTCACACACTTGAGACAGGAACCGCGTTCTCCTGGGTGAAAGTCCTGTGTATGTTTGACCCGCTCTTATCCCTCTACACAGACTTTCTTGCACTTCATACTACGTCAATTCCACTGACCGTCTAATAATGACGCAGGTGGGTTTACATTGGAGTTAGTCAAACACCTTATACAGATCCTAAAGGGTGCCCCGGTCGTTGCTATCAGACATTTTGGGACATTGACCAAGCATTGGTATTTTCAAGTGTTGGGAGTGAAAGCGCGACCTGCAGTTATTTGCTGCATTTTTTATTTAACCATGAACACCTTTCCCTAACCTGAGCCAAGTGTTTTAGTTGCCAAACCCTAGAAATTACTAAACCATATATTATTTGCACCATCTTTAGCATCTATAACCATACTTTAGTTGCCAAAAACAGATCTTGCAGAAAGCATGGCACTACCAGCCTTTAGAACAGATGAAGCCCTCTGGATGAGTGGAAAAACATCTTCAACTCAACATAACATTTTTACCTGGTACCAACAAGAGCTCCCAGTTGTTTTAGTGGAAGCACCCAGTATAAGTGCTTAATAAAACAGCACGACCTCAGCTTCCATGAATGAAAAAGCTCCATAAAAACAACCACTTAACACTTTTATAAGTCTATCAAACATCTACCTGACTATCAAGTGAAATTGTACACCAAGCAGCGATCATTCATGGAACCAAAATGCATTATACAAAGACTGGAAAGAGTGACGTATAGTGAAGCACTCTTTACACATTTATTTGGGATGTCTCTCTAAGAGGGGAGGGGGACTCCAGTTACATATGTTTGGGGAATTTATTGATTTATGTAGTTTGATGACAATCGTTCTTTGTTCTCTTTTTTCTCAGGTCCTTTTCATTTTAGCTAAACTAATCGAACACCTCTGATACGACTTGGGATTTAACATTGAAGAACTGCATCTTCAACACTCTAAAGTCCATCACTTTTCCAGCAGTGTCCTGAATATTGTGGCCAAAGTTTTAGAGTCCGTGATAAATTCTTGAGAAATCGGCTTTCAGGTTGGACTCCAGGCATGTGGCCAAAAGCAATCCTTTGAAGCAGTTTCCCGACAGCGGCAGGAGCTCTGATTTTCTCCTGTCAATCACATCGGAGAATGACGTCACTGGCATTTATGTCACACAGCTCCTTCAGTTAGATGGAGTGCATTGGAAATGGCACTGGTCCAGTCACGGCCCAACTTCACATGTCAGAGAGACCACTACAAAACATATGAGCACGGGCTATTCGGCACAATTTATAGCCAGCAGTCTATCCATCTCCGCCCATGGGCACCTACGATGTAAATTCATGACCTCATATCCAACAGGCGGATCATAAATAAACCTTGAATAGATGCGTGGTTTAAACGCCACATTTGGGCCCGTGAGCGACCTGATATTAGGGGCCACGCACAAAACGTCTGAAAAAAAGAGTAGAGAGGGAGGGGAGAAATACGTAAGAGCAGCAATTCCTTGCGAGTCAACTCTACAGCTGTTTGACATTAGGAGGTGGGAGTAAATTAGGTGGGCTGGGTCCGTGTGTGTGTATGCGTTTAGGGTAGAAGGGAAGAGTAAGAATCAGGGGTGGAGGATAGATCCACTGCCCAGATCTAAGACGAGGAACACAGGCACCACTTCAGGGCAGGGTGGAATTTCTTCAAGGCGTTTCCCCCCCGACTGTTATTCCACCGCTGAACTAAAGGCACATGCGGGGAGAAAATGGGGCACACATGGGGTCAATGTGATAAGTAAATATCGGCTGCAAAAATCGCAAGGTATGCAGGAAAGAGCTCCATATGTGCCCACACGTGGCACTTCAAAACAGCCGTTTCAGGGCTATTTTTTACACTTTGGGCACGAAAAGTAAACATGTGTGAGAGTTTTCTGGGTAATTAGGTCTGGAAAACAGTCTGCCATGTCTCATTTAAGATAGACAGAGTGTTCTCTGAGATAAAAACTATAAAAGTGTGATTTCAAGAGATGTGCATGGTTTAAAAACAGCTACTCTGTCAAAATTGTTGCTTTAAATGAACCGTGGTCTTACGAACCATTTCACTTTTATTGAGTATTTTCACAAGTTAAATCAAACAGCAGACAGAAAAATAACAAATGAAGGTAATGCGCATCTAGAGGAATAAACTCCAAAAGGGGTCTATTTACAAATTGGTAATCAATTCAGTCATTTTCAGAGCAGAAACCTCAAACATTTTCTTGATTCAGCTTCTTAAATGTGAGGATTGTTGCTTTCATATCATTGTAAATGAACTATCTTTGGGTTTTGGACTGTTGGTCGGACAAAGGAAGCAATGTGAAGATGTCACCTTGGCCTCTTAAAAATGTATTTTGTTAATATCTGGCCAGATTAATCGAGAAAACTATCTGCAATTTTATTGATAATGAAAGATATCATGAGCTGCAGCCCTAGTTATGACATTATGATTTATAAAAAAGAAGTTTTAAGGATCTGCAGGAAAATGTCATTTAAACCAAAGCAGAAAAAGTTCCAGAAGTTTAAACCCCTAAATCTGAGATTTAGAGTTGAGATCATAATGACATTTAAAGAAATATTGCTTAAATCAATCGTAGTGTGGTTTCACATTTTCAAACACCTCTTCTGAGTTGCCAGCGCTGCCATATGAAGCAGTAATAGCCATGAGACAGACAGTCATAGTGAGGGTGGTTGGGGGTTACCCAAACAGAAAATGACACCACCTCAAGACTCCCTAAGGTGCTCTCAAGACTTCTTCACAAGGAGGAGGAAGCGGTGACCTTTCTATCTTCTGTGAATCACACAGCAAACAAAAGCGCAGAAGTACCAAAGCCTCCATTTCCTCTCATGATATCCCCCAATGAACTGAAACAAGGGCCAGGGAGCAAATACAGTAGATGTCAATCACAGGAAAAGACAGATAAACAGACCAAAGCCCACAAAGCCACGACCTCCCAACCATTTAGCAGATGGAGATGGGAGGAAAAGACGAGAGCAAAGAAAAACGACGCTCTACGCTGACGCTCTAATTCAACCAGTCTGATATTGATTTATCTCCCAGCCTTGGGCCCCAGAGTAGCTGCCATATTGGGCCCACCTACGCAAAAATTTATACCTGCACTCTCCTAATTGAGTCCCCGCTTTGAAGAGAGAGCGTCCACAGAGTCATGAACGCTATAGCGGTGATGCGTCAACAGGCGCCGTCACACACAATAAAGCGGCGTCAAACATGTACAAGTGACACTTGTGCAACGTCCATATTTTGTGATGTAAGAAACAGAATAATTTATGGATCATGCCGTCGTCCACCATTTTTTTAAGTGTATGTCAGTGAAGAAGGCTTGGGTTCCAGCCTTTTTACAATCTCCATACTTATCACAAAAGTTTGCCGATTCATCTCTAGTCTAAATTGTATTATTATTAGATTTTATTACTTGGATGAATGAATGTTTAAATCAACAGCAGGAGGTTTTGCTGACACAACTAGCTGTTTTTTTAGACAACTGTCTTTGATCACAGTTGTTTTGAAGCCATAAAAACTGCCTCCTTGATTAATGACAGAGACGGGCAGTTGGCTCCATGCGGAGGAAGTTGTTTTCTGTGCTCCACTGAGGTCAAAGGTCAGCAACTCAAAGGTAGCAGCCAGGCGACAACCCCCGGGTCTGAAAAGTGAAGCCACTGTGGAAGTGCCTTAATGTGTTGCATTCTTTCTAATGTCCATCAGGGGGCGACTCTTCCAGGTAGCAAAATGCATCTGATTCTATAGAAGTCTATGAGAAAATGACCCTACTTCTCACTTGAGGCTGACGGTATTGGCATTATTATTTTTTCAGACATTTGGTCACAAACCAAAATATTGGACAAATAAAATCGGAAGTCAGAGGATGTCCAAAGTTATTACAATTCATTGTGAGGAGTACTTGTTCTACGGAGCCCTGAAGGGTCGATAAGAGATTTGTGTTTTGGTACAAGAACAGCATCTTAAAATGGAACCAAAAGTTAGTCAGTGGCTGAAAATTGTATTCACTACAATAGAAATCATGTTACAAGACAGTCTGCCAGGACAGTCTGTGATCACTTTATAACAAAAGGTAGTATAGAGATGACTTGAGAGACAAGATCTCACCAACCACAGCCTCAGCGTCCTCTATGATACAAAAGTGGAAACGCACTGTAGGTTTACAGCTGTCAGATCGAAGCAAATGTCCTCAAAATTACAAAGCAACTACCCCAGGTCACAGTTTTATAATAGTATTTGCTATGTTATCACTTGAACAATAGTACAGATACATTTGAAATAAAGGCAAAATGGTTAAAGCAAAAGAGGCAGAACGCTGTTGTTTTCACTGAAGAAAACCTAATTAGTTGGCATCTGGATCGAAACCGTTGGAGGAAAGGCAGAGCTGTGTGAAAAATAGCTTGTGACGAACACCAGACTAGTGGGAGGAAACCAAAATGACCCAGACCTGACTCCGATACGGCCACACAGACACAAAAGATGGAAAAATGACAAAATACACAAAGAAAGAAACTACCTCACCCAGAAGACAGAAGCTACAAATGTAGAATGGCAGACGCTTGGAAGGTTCCAGCTCTAAGCGTGGGATCTCAGTCTTAAACGTGCATCAACTTGTTAACTGTTATTACACGAGCAACTGTACAGGATGGGTGTGACTTTTGTCTTTAATGAGAAAAAGAGGTCTTCATGTTGAGCATAAAGCCAGTTGAGTATAAGCATGCTAGTTTGGACACACAATGCCTTGGCACTGGCCTCCTAAAAACAGACGCGTGTGGAGCCAAGTGCAACTTTGTGTTTCCAACTTTAGCTGTGGTCACAAAGTTCAGTCACACCCTCAGTGAAGCGTTCTCTTAATGTCTCAGACAATGACTGTGGGGTGAGACTGAGGAGAGATGGGACTTTTACAGGGGAAAAAACACTGAGATTCTCCGCCCGTGGAGAGAAAAACCTAATTAAAACAGTGTGACAGCACAGTGGTGGCCACACCTGCGTGTGTGGTTCACATTGACCACGCTACGCCCTCCTCAGCTGTTCACCAGGCCACCAGGCTCCAGGATTTATCCCCAACCAGTCCTCTATTTTGAGAAAGAAGTGCTGGACAGATGATGGGGAAGCTTTTGTCGTAGCTTCTCATCTGCTAATGATAAATGAGCCGTTCAGACCACTTTGAAGCATGTCGCTCCTTTTTTTGTGTACAGATGATGCTAAGCTATCATTTTCTGTTTGGTGTGGTAAAAGGAGCAATCACGTTGCAAAGGATATTTTTACACCAAAATTGCACCAGTTGCCTTGTAAAACATGTGTGACGTAACCAGTAACCAAATGCTAGGCTCGTTACTGTGTAAAAGATACTGAAGTCCTCAGAGAATCAATCACAACATTCATTCTTCTAAAAGAAACGCCTCATTGAGAAGTATTTTGGGCTCTCAGGAATGTTGCGCTGGATAATGAGCAGGTTTCAGGGCCTTCCTGCAGACTTTGATTGAGATTAAAATCCACAACTAGCGTTATAATATTTCTGCAAGCCCCCTCAAAAAGGGGAATTCAATGCTAATTTAAGCATGCTAACATGCTCACAATGACAATGCCAACATGCTTTTACCATATATAATGTTCACAATGTTCACCATCATATTTTAGCGTTTATTGTCATTGTACAGATTAAAAATAAATTGCAAAAGTGCAGTTAAAAGACACTAACTACTTCAGCAGAAAGACATCTACAGCCAAATGCTTAAATATTAAGGAGCAGAAAAAAATACAATTTGCACTAGAATAAATGTAATTATTGCTAAAGAACCCATAAGTGCACTTATAGCAGCATAATATTAATATGCAGTAAACAACAAGTGCAACTGGTAATGTCATTATAATTTTTTTGAGGATATTTGGTCTTAAACTAAAAATACTTGACAAATGAAATTTGATGTCAAAGGATCAACATAATGATAATAATAGATCAAGATGGGGACTTAATTGAATTCCAATCCACCCAATGGTGGGCAAGACACTTCATTTAAGAAACAAAAACTTTAACCTGATGGTGGCGATGGAGGTAAAATCCAAGGATTACCAAAAGTCTGTAGGATTCATCCTCTGGTGAACATGAATGTCTGTGCAGAATTTAATAGAAGTCAATGGTTGCTGAGAGGTTGTCTGTCTGCTAACAATAACAAAACAGGAACAGACAGAAGTTTATATATAAAACTCACCAATCAAATGCTTTGTGTGTTTGTCATGTAATTACATAGTGACAACATGACTTACAAGGCAACAGAAAACAGAAAGACTTCTGATCCTGGTAACTTATTTGCTGTTCGGTTCTTGTTACCATCCAGAGCTCTTGCATGTTTTTCCACTCATGCATTTAAAGTGAGCACACAGGTGATGTTAGTTAAAGGCAGTGAGCGTTCACTGCCTGAAGGGCAGTTGTTGGACTTTGATATTGGGTAAAAGAAGCAAAGAAAAGAATGGAAAAAAACGTAATGACACACCTCTGCTGTAATCTCTAATTGTCTCTGTCTCAAACTTACTCATTTCTCCACCACCACATCAAACACACACTTACACAGACGCCTGTAGTAAATACATGTGGTAGCTTGTGTCCTCATCATCACTGTCAGCCTCACTGTAAACTTTGTTGTTTCCCACAGTCTCAGCTTCCATCACTCCCACACAATCCTGACCGGCCAACTCCAAACAGTTATAGCCACGCTATGGTGTTCAGCTCCAGCATGACTCAGAACATAAAAAACTAAATATTTTCCAATGGAGAACACTGGAAAGAATCCCAAAAGGACCGTTCATATTTAATATGATACCATCAATTGGCAAGTGAAAGTTCCCACAAAAGTGATGCTAATGGCAACGCAATGGTTCTCAGATTTAAAGTTATGCTGACATGGTGTAAAAGCAGGAAAAACAGGGAAAATGCTGGCATTGTATTTTTCGGCAAACCAAGGATACAATTAATGTGGATGTTTTTGCATTCTGTCCGAGCAAGTTATGTATTACAACAACCAACGTACAGAGAAGTATATCAAGCAACCATTATTGAAAGGAACGTAGTATGACACAAACACGAGACTTTCACCCAGGAGACTGCCGTTCGTGTCCCAAGTGAAACCAAAAGTAAACATTGATTTTTTGCTTGCAATATAATGTTACGTAAGAAAGTCCGGTACTCGTTTTAAACTTACATTTTTACAATGTTAATGTTATGTTGTTATATTATAATTTTAACACAGTTCATGATCTTTTTTCTAACCTCAACAAAGTAGTGCTCTTGCTTAAACCTAACAAATTGTTTCACGTTAACCACGGGGCATCATGCATTTCAACAATTGTGATACGAGGCTGATATGAAACATGTTGACATATCCCGTGGTTTGCAGAAACGCACAATGAGCTATCTACACAACCAAGTCACTTGGTTTTCGGAGGCTAACTGACTCAGCAAAATGTTGGTACAGTCATTGAATGGTAAAGGCTTTCCATAAGTTAAAGCTGCACTACTCAGTATTTTTATATTAACAATAGCAATAAATGCTGTGTGTAATTTAAAAGGTGTCGTTCTTAATGAGGGACTCACGGATAGTTTTCAGATGCCTCTTCAGTTCTTAACATCTTTTTTCTAAGAATTTTAGCATCTTTCAGCACATTGTTTTGTTTTTAGGGCCCTCAACTTTGCCGTTTTGGTTTACTCTCACTGTTCTCATCACTTCCAGCAAACCAAAGCTCTTTGTTTGACATTTGTCATTTTAATGCATTACATTTCTAAATTGAGTACCGTATGATTGGTGTAGGGTTTACTTGAATTGCTTATGACTTGGCACTTATAGATGGACTCATTTTTGTGTCTCATCTGACTTTTTTTTGGCAAGGACTACATTGTAAAATACAAAAAGATCAAAAGCTTCTTATATTCAACAAATATCCAGAGTGGTTCATACATCCCCTAAGTTTAGTGACAATCTGGGTGTCCAGATGATCAATACCGCTGCCCTTTTAAATCAGAAGCTTTTAAGTTAAAATGCCACTGACATCTTAAGAAAACCCTCATGGTTTCTGTGATAAATTAAAGCAGACTTGGAAGTTGGTCAAAAATACTTTCATGAGGAAGAAAAGGCTTGTTAGGAGTGCCCGGAGTTTGAAAGTGATGCAGGCACCTTGCACAATAACAACTGCATCTCCAAAAGTACCCGCTTGTAAAGTCTGTCATCCAAGTGGACAACTGCATTGCTGTTGAAGTTTACTAAAAGCTCATGAAAAGGCTCAAAGTTCAAAGTCCAATACATTCACAGAAGTTGAGTTTAGACTGAAGCGGTTGTCAAACTTACCCGGTCAGCAACTAAAAGGTTAAGTGTTCCCTGGAGGGTTCATAGCTGCAGCTCAAAGTTCTTGTCTTCTTCTCTGCAAACCCGTCTGTCTCTGTCCTCTCTTTCACTCGCTCTAACTTTGTCTCGCTCTGTTTCTCGTCTTTGGAGCCCAGCTGGGCCAACCACCACCGAAGCCTGCTGGAGTGGGACTGCTCAGAGTCTTAACGAGACTGGCCTTAAAGGGTTTTCTTGGGGAGAAAAAGCTCACATCCCACTGTCAGTCAAGCAGCGAAGCATAGTTTCAGCTGGGACGCCATCCAAACAGACATGAAACTATTCTATTTCGGTCTACCATATGAGCAGTGGTGCTGCTCAGAGGAGGGGTGGGGGGGGATTCTGTGGTGGGGCATGTAATTGCAGAGTGACCAGTTCTGGTGAGATGTAATTGCAGACCTCATCAGATGGAGAGAAACTGCCAACAAGACAAGGTAAAGGACTTTTAAATAAGACTGAAAAAAAAGAAGCTACCCAGACCACATAAATAAATGAGGAGCTGGGTTCCAGATGTGGCACCAAAGGGAGGGAGGGGAGATGAAGAACGAAGAGAGGGAGGGACAGAAGTAAAGGGGCAGATGAAGGAACTGCAATGGCAGCAGAGTAAAAATGCCATTTCTGACACAGTGAAAAAGGTGTTTACCTTCCCAGCAACAGTCGCACAAGACGGAAAAGGGGGATTGGTGGAAGGTGAGAGGATGTCGGGCTGGCCTGATGTTGTTTCTGGACCTTAACCACGAGAGCTCCGGGGTGTCTGGTTTCACATTAGGCCTTGGAAATGACTACCTTATGGAAAAAATGGGAGCTTTAAAAATGAGGAAGGAAAATGAAAATATCAACGGAGGTCGGCTGGTTCCCATTAAGAGCGAGACTCAGCTGGTCTGTGTTGCTGCAGTCAATATTGCTTCGTATTCTTGAGTGAGTAATTATCACCTAATGGGGCGGCTCCACACACGCTCCCATGTGCACATAGGGGCCTGTTACACTATGTAGAGTCAATAAATATTAGCTTTAGCTTAAAACTGAATTTAAACAGCTAATTTCCTTCCAAATTGTACCTAATTTCCTGGCAAATGGAGCTGCGGAAAGTATTAAAGCACATTTAGAGGCACATTGCTCTGTGTGAAGGTTATACCTAGACCCCATTCTTTAAAAAACTAGTTATATATTTTGGTAAAATAAGCCTATTTGCCTTGAGATTGATGCCACTCTCAAGTTTGTACGCTAAATAGAAAGCAAAAGCTAGAAGATGGTTAGCTTAGCTTAGCATAAAGACTGGAAGCAGGGGGAAACAACAAGCCTGGCGCTGACAAAAGGTTAACAAAATTGACTACCAACACCTCAAACTCTAACTAATTAACATGTAATATTTTACTAATCCATAGGTGGATATTGAAAAAAATGTGGACCCTGCTAAGCTAAGCTAATTCGCCTGCTGGCCCGAGCAGCATATTCAATATATACATACATAGAATTATCAATCATCTCATTTAACTCTTAGCAAGACTGTCGAGAACATTGAAGTTATCTTCCAGAAGTAAAAAAAAAAAAAAAAACTAATTAAAAATGTCATGGACATTTAAGATAACGCAAATAACAAAAAATCTAACCTTAGAACTGAGCTCTTCTCAACCTTATGTTCTTAGCTTTACTCGATATATTTAGATAGGGACTATCATTTTAATATACTTATATCACTGTTTGTTCTACATTCCTCTTTTCAGCTGCCATTAAAGAACACAATTTCCCATAAGCCCTAGACAATCGCAGGTTAAATGTCACGGTTCGACAAAGAGCAAGCAAGTAGAGTTATTTTAGAGGGGAACTTTGGTGAATTTTTTGGTATGGACAAAACTAAGTAACGATGACGTAGGTACCCGAACTGCTGCCCTTGTAGGTTTTTCACGGGTTTTTCTGTGCCAACAAAGTAATTGTTTTCGTTATTTAAAACACACTATATACATTTGACTCTTAATGGACCATAATTTAAATGAATCTTGCAGTATTGAAGAAGACTTGAAACTGGAGATCGAGACCATAAACTCATGTTTACAATGTTTACTGAGGGAATAAATCAAGTGAGAAGTAGGGTCATTTTGTCATAGACTTCCAAACATCTGTCTTCGTTTGCAACCAGAGAAGCCGCCTCCTGATGGACAAAAGAAAGAATGCAAGTTTAGGGCACTTCAGCCTTGGCTTTACTTTTCAGAACCAAATTCGGTTCTGAAAAACGCATTAAAATGCACGTGCGGCTGGCCAGGCTTCATAAACAAACCACAGAGAAGCTCAGATTTACAACATAAACAGAGGGAGAGTGACTTCATTCTCTGCTCAAGTCACTATATCGTTACATTGCAAAAAGTGAGAACTTAATTCTGTATATAGTATCTTTAAAGAAACGCTCTATGACAGTTTGCATTGATTTAAAGAAGCTAGTTTGACGCAGGCCAGTCTGGACATTACAGCATGACTCCAGCTCTCCATTTCCAAAAATGTGAAACTCTTACTTTAAGACATTAAAAAGAAGCATCTACCAAAGCCTCAGGTTTTTAAATTGGTTTGTGGTGTAGGTTTCTGGGAACTGGACGGGCGACACGTCTTCTTTCTGGAGATGGGGGGGCTTGTTTCTTGGTTTCTCTTATACCAACCATCTAATTTTCAACTGGAAGGGCCCCATTCAAAGCAGCTGTGTGCCATTAGGACTGCTATTCTCATTGGCATAGTGGGATTGTTAGATTACTGCTGAGAAAGAAGCTTAAAACCAAACCGACCCACAAATCAGCCCTCAACCTCCCGTCCCCCTCAATTATCAGAATAGAGAGAGGGGTTTTTATTTTTTCCCTCCTCAGTCATGCAGGAAAAGTTTCCATGTGGATTCTAGCATGACTCCAGACAGACGGACAGATAGTAAGACGGAGAGAGATGAGTGGAAAGACTGTAAAAACAACTGGCAGATGAGGGTTTTAAAGCTCCAATAGCATAAGTCACATATTTTCCATACATCTCTGATCATTTGGGAATCAATAAGTCATCCAGTTCAACACGTGGCTTCATAACCAATCATCTGATGATGGTGTTGATGGTGCATTTCATCTGAACTAAATGAGATGTTTCACAAAAACCTTGGTTTCCTCGGGCACACTGTGACAAAAATGCCGTCTATTTGCTCCGGTGCACACTCAGCATTCATCCGTGCAACCAAATAGGATCGACTGTATCCTGTTTTTCAATTTCACCCTTATTGAATGAGCTCATTATGCCCTCAATTTCTAAACTTACATCCGTGCTTGTCATCCAAAAACTGCCTTTATTCATCTTCCTTGTTAAGTACTTTTTAAGCTCTCTGTGAATGTTTTTTCTGGAAACGCTGATCCTCAAATACAGAAAGGAAATGTTGTTTTTGGCAAAAGAAGACCTAAAACTATAAATGTGCATCTGTATGACAAATATCATACAAATATCATCAGGAACCTTTGAGTAATGGTAACAAGAAAACCACAAACAAAGGAAAATAAAAGAAAGGTCATTAGTGAAAAATAACATGAACATTGTTTGTGCAATAACATGATTTATGTGAAACCCATTTTCTAAATACCTCAAGATTCATGTTCATGTTATTGTTTATTAATTACCTTATTTTTTTCTTTATGTGGTTTTCTTGTACTTGTACTTGTCAAACGTTTCCTGAAGCAATACATATGATTTCAATGAGTAATTAATCCACTGAAGAGCTGCCCAGTTCAACCAGTCTGATGGCTGGTTGGAGCAGATGATATTAAAAATGAATCAGTGCCTTGCTAAAGGGAACCTCAGTTCTACTTTTGAGAGTAGAAAAATAACCCTTTTCCATGCATGTATTTTTGTATTTTTTGTAGTTTGAGCTGACCTTTTTTATTTTTTTAAGGTTTTTAGTTTAGCTTATTTGACATAAAATCCCAAAACAAAAAGTTAAAAAACAATGTGTAAGACTATTATTGTTTTAATAATTGTTTTTATTAATAATAATAAAATAAATAATATATGATGTATATGTATCATTTTTTCTTTAACAAAAAAAGGTTTCAATGTATTTAAATGACCATTTCCTTATCTAGCAGTCTGTTTTTTCTAAAAGGCTTGTTGGTTTTGCTCCTCCTTAATTGCAAGAGGCAGTTCATTCCACAGACCAGAAACCTTATCCATCGTGGTTTTGAATCTCTTAAGGTTCAGTTAGTTCTGGTATTGTGATTATGGAATTCTTAAGGTCAGTATCGATGTAACTATGGGGCCTCTGCCATTTTTCATCAAGTCTGATCTGCTGCACTCCATCCTCAACTTGGAGCCATAAGGGCTGAAAAAATATCATTTTTGTAAGTCATGGACTTTGTAATTTCATTGATCAACTCACCCATCAAAACCACACATCCTTGTTATGACCCACTGGTTGACGACTTCTGTTTGTGACACACCGACATGATGAGAGGTCAACAGGTCATTGATTCACACCTCATTGCTGGCCAGGCAGCTCTAAAGAATGACGTCATTCAAACAAAGAAACCTTATGGAATCACGTGTCTTTGTCATTTTCGCTTTTTTAGATATACTTCCTCCTCTTAGTTTATCATGTGTGCAAATATACAAAATGTAAATCTCTACCTGCCTCAGAGCACCTGCTGAGGCGGTAAACGAAAAGTTCTTATTTATCACCGGTGGAGACTTGTTTTTTATGTTTTTGTGACTTGAATCAGACCAGTGAGACTCTGCAGAGCTCCACTGAAACTTGACTTGAGATACTTTTGTTGCCCTCTGTTGGAGTGCTGCTGTAAAAACAAGAGATCCCCAAAATGTTCAGTTAAAAATCAGCTTGCATGAGTGCAGCATGTGAATTTTTCTGCACTGATGCCAAAAAGACAATCTCTTGCAGAATATTTTTGCCTCAGATGATTTCTTATCTTAAGTGTCCTTATACACTGATTTTGATTAAAAAGAGCTAAAGAAGAACAAGTCTGACTGCAGGTTTGGCTGCCTTTTATTAAGCAATGACCCATGCAGTTTATTTGATTATTTATTTATTGTATCATCATGTTTCTCAACATATCCATGCCGCTGTGGTGTCAGTAAAATAATCCCAATGTAACTCATGTGTTTGCATCTGCAGACTGTCGCTGCATAAAAACTGTGCAGTGAGTGTGGATTTGTTTGTTTTTTTTTGCCAAATTACAGATGTGTGCTAGAAAGTGTGTTTCTGTCACTGGGAAATATTGTCAAATTTCTGACAAATAAATGTATATTTACGTGAGGTTCACAGATGCAATATCATTAATAATTTATGGACATTGTAAATCAATATTCCAGTAATTGATGTACAAATATAAGCTTCAACCTCTGTCTACTCCTAAATGCTTAAAAACCTTTGAAAAACAACACAAGTACCCCAAACCCGAGTGTATCTAAAATACATTTTAATCTTGCTGAAATTTGTTTTTCACAATATTGTTTACAATATTAATCTGTCTTCGTTCTCTTCCATCCTTCGCTCGGCTCTTCGTTATCGTCTCGAAACAGAACTGTACAATCATGTTCATGTAAATTGTTCTACATCAAGGCACAAGACAACAGCCGTTGTGGGGGGGGCCTTGGGTAGGCTGATCTTTAATGGCGTCCCTCTGGCACACAGAAAAAAAAAAACAGGGTACCCCTGGGGGAGGGGGAGTATGGAGGATGTCGGAGTATGGATCTCAAATGGGGAGGGGGGTCGCATAGAAGAAATGTGCTCTAACGACATGAAAGGTGGGAAAGAAATAAGGTGATAACCACTGCAGCTTTCATTTTATTTTACAATGATACTCATGTATAAAAAAGAGGAACCATTAGGGTGTTTTTTTTTTTCATTTGTTCATGTACATAAACTAAAGTGCTTTTTTTCTCTTTTTTTTTTTTTACTCATATTTGCCAAAAGCAAAAGGTGTCACTAACAGGATGAAAATGGGGACGAGGAGTCCTTTTTTTCCCGTAAGAACGTGAGGGGAGTGGATAAAGGGCCAGTTCAGTGTTTATTTTCTGCTTGATTTTGTTTTTTGTTGATTTTTGTTGATTTTTGTTCTCAGGTCTTTTTCTGGTGTTTTCTTGTCGGGTTTCGACCTCTGAAAGACAGAAAAGAAAGAAATTAAGTGTAAATTTAAAGCTTTTCAAAGGACAAAAGTGACAAGTTTACAACTCATTACATGATGAGTCCAAAATTATTTGAATCTCTTTTGTGATAAAAAAACATACATTTTCTAAAGTGAATTTATGTGTTATTTTCCAAGTTTGAATAGTTCTGCTTACATTTTTTGTTCGTAATCCTTTTGTTGCAAAAGTTATTTTTCAATTTTGCTCTTTATGCAAAAAAAGAATATTGAAGAAGAAAAGGTAGGAATCAGAAGAAGAAGAAACTTTATTCACCGTGTCCCTGAAGGTCTTGGAAGCGCTCACATCTGGAGGCTTCTCCTCCGCCTGCCGAAGGCCTTGGCGCCAACGTTGGTGGGGACGAAGTTGCTGTTGCCCATCCCTCCCGACCGGCTCAGGAAGTCCGCCAGGCGGTGAGTCACGCAAGTTGCCGTGTTGCAGGCTCGCTTCTGTGCTGTAACGCTGCTTCAGGAGAGCAAACAAGGGATTAACGCCATGATCTGGAGTGACATCCGTCCATTCGATAGTGACACAAAGATGCTAAACACAAACAGTATTTCTGCACACAGCTTCAACTTCACAGCACAGAATACAAACAAGACATACATGTTGAAAATATGCAAGGTTTGTTTGCATATGTTTTCAAGTTTGACATTTTTCTTACCTTCGGACTCGACGAAAGCTTCAGAGATAATTTCAAGGATGCTATAAAATCCTATTTACGCCCATATTTGCAAACGTGTTCATGAAGTACCCACTGACTGTTTTTAAAATAGCCCTAAGAATGAAAATGAACTACAGCTTCCTGGTAGAAAAATACATTTATTGAACAAGAAACATGGTGTCGCATGAGTGGATCATTTATTAATGGTTTCGATTAAGTGATCTCTCCCAACTGTTAAAGTTTCAGAGGCTTTGAAATGCCATCAAGTGACTCCACGCACAGTACACAGAGATGGAAGTCTGAACTGGTTCCTGAATTACACAAACTAAGTCTGATTGTCTGAAATTATTTGGGACAATTCATTCTCTGCCAAAAACTCCCCCCCAAAAAAGCAGGAAGGAGGTAAGAACTAAAAGGTTTGGTTGCAGTTAAAGATCATATTCTTCTCATGTCAATCAAGCAGGTTAAACCAACATGCACTTGCCAATCCTAAAAACAACAAGGAAGAAACTGGGATGAGCAGAGGAAGAGGAGGAGGAGGAGGAAGAGATGCAGTAAAGGTAGATAGAGGAAGGGCTTAGATGCTGTCAAACGTCTCGCCGTAGCTTGCATAGCTGTCGCTCTCAGGCGCACTGCGCTTCTTGCCGGGCGTTCCTGCTCCCACGTTCGTGCGGGGGAACGTCTGCAACTTGTGCAGCTCCTGAGACAGTTTGCCCAGCACACAGGTGCTGAGGTTGGAGCACCGCTTGGTTAGGGGCCTGACACACACACAAGAACACATGCAGAGAGAGAACAGGCTCATAGGGCATGGCAAAAAAAACATGCAGGAAACACTTTTCTTCATCATGTCTTTCTTTTCCCTTCTATTCAAGCACACGTGCATTTATATCTCATGCCATAGCAGGTATAAACAAAACTACAAATAAAAGACATCCACCTCCCGATAGCATCATGCTCCCCCCCCCACCCCCACCCCCTTCCATACAATTCAAAGAAGTCTTCCATCCCCTCATGCGCCAATCCTCCACCCCCACCCCCAGTCAATCCCCTCTTGTCACATCTTTTACACCCACAGAACAAACAGAAACCAGTCGCTTCCCACTGTCATGCAACTCCACTTAATTGACATCATGCACACTTATCCGTTCCGTTAGGCATACACTGTTCACATGCCCGGCGGGCAGGCTGGAAATAGTCGTCCGATCAAACAAAGTCAAATCAAACTCATCCATGCGGGAGCAGGGTTATGACAGAGAATAGGGATTTTTTTTTTTATGTGTGTTTTTCTATGATTTCTTTTATTTTCTTCCGGTCAGCTAGGAAGTACATACCTCTATGCCTGATTGAACCCAAGTGGGGCGCTAAAAAGACGCATCTTCAGCGGTGTTAAAGTGAAACCAGAATATATAATACACAAAGTCCACAGCTGTCCATTTATACCTTAACATTTCACTGTTTCACTCTCCATTCTGTCAAATCTGTGAGGAAAGTTTTTTTTTGTATTTTTAAAGGGTTAAATTACAGATAAACACTTGTTTGTCGTCTGCGTACCTGTTTCCTTCAGTTGCCTGCTGCTCCATCTCTTCCGCCGTCATCTGCACAAACTCCTTGACGATGGCGTTGAGTAACCTTCGCGCCTCGTAGTCCGTGAGCGTGACTCGGTCTGACATGGACTCTAGGACCGGTCTGTGGCGAATAAGAGGGGTGAGCGGGGTTGAGAGGGAAGGAATTGAGATTAGGCATTAAATCCTTCACTGGAATTATCACCTGCAGTTAAAAGGAAGGGTGGGTGGGTGGTGTTAGGGCGGGGTAGGGTGGTGGTGGTGGTGGTGGTGGTGGAGTGGCTGGATGGATAGGAAGAAGGGTCGGGGGGGGAGGAGGTTGGCTGGGACGTCACCAACTCTGAGAGGGATGACGTCTGAGTTGGAGGGCCCCCGGCCAACGCGGGGAAACAATCTGCGGAAAGTGCCCCATCTGAGAGAGAGAGGGGCTGATGTGCAACCGGCTTTTGATTTATTACAAAATCGATGGCTTCATGGGAACAATGTGGGGAGTGGCTTGAGAGGGTTTTCTATGTAAATATATACATTTATATACATTTATCTCAAACCTGATTTGAATCACACCTTTTTACCTTTCTTGTTTCACTTTTTTGGTTCTTTTTTAATTCCATTATTCCCTTTTTTTTCAAACATTGAAAGGTATATAACACAAACTTCATATATGGACAATGTATTTAAATGTATGCAATCTACATTCTTTTTTCTTATTAAAGTATGTGGTTAAAGACATTTTTTACACATTTTAACCCTAATAACTCTCAACTGGAGGCTATATTTAATCCTGCTAATGTAAAGTGCCAAAATGTACCATCATAAATTATTAAAAGGATCTAGAATAAGCATATTTAAAGTTAGTCTGCATGCACATTCTTACACACTATCTGTATTTTCTGCTGAAGACTTGATATTTGAATGTGTTTGCACCTCTTTGCTTCAATCTATCCATTTCTTCAGATTTTTCTAGCACTTCTGAAAATGTTGTGAATATATTTCTTTAAATATATTCAAGACAAACTATAAAATATATTCTACATTTATTTCTTAGCTCTCAACCCTCCTCTCCTTCCCACTGGTTGCTTCTGATTCTAACAATTTGTAATCTAACGTCTGTCTACTTTTCCCCAGATATTTCAAGTTGCTGCGAAGAAAATGCATGTCAGCTGGGAGTTTAAAAAAATGTGTAAAGATGTTGAGCGTCTCACCTGGCAGGGGCGGCTTGTGAGCAGTACATCTGGCAAATGACCAGGGCGTAGGCAACGAGGAAAGCAGAGATCTTCAACATAACCATGGTCCCCTACACCGCAAGAAAGACAAAACCCCCCACACCATCAGCTCCTTGTGCACAAGACTGCTGTCATTCACACTCTCACATCTATAGAAATAAGTTCTCAGGTCTCCCTAAAAAATCTACAAAACAACATACTTTTAGAAAATACACCTGCTGATCCTGTTGTGCTGTTGGTAAGAAGTTATGACAAGAAAAAAAAAAAGGGATTCCTGTCACTTCCCAGAGAGGTGAGCTCAGCTCTGCCCACATCTCAGCTTGCCACTATTTCAGCGGTGATCTCCTGCTGCATATTCTTGCTTTTACGTCCACACAACTACCCAATTCAAATCTGAGCCACATAACAACCCCCTCACCCTACTCTTCTTCTGCAAAAACACACTGTTCCTCCAAAACATCCAGCCAAGAGCACAGGACAGGTAGTTCTCTCATGTCGTACGCTGCAGGTCCTGGAGTGTGACATGTCTGTGGGTGGGAGTGTGTGTGTGTGTGTGTGTGTGTGTGTGTGTGTGTGTGTGTGTGTGTGTGTGTGTGTGTGTGTGTGTGTGTGTGTGTGTGTGTGTGTGGGGGGGTAGCTGGGGGTCCTAGTGTGTGCAGGGCATGTAGCACTGGCTAGCGCTGGAAGAGGAGGGGTGAAAAGGGAAGAGAGGGAGGGGGTGACTTCAAGCTTGCCAACTCCCTAAGGGACCGGTGCATTAGTGTAATGAGCTGCCAGCACTCTCTCTCTCTCTCTCTCTCTCTCTCTCACACACACACACACACACACACACACACTCAAACCTCATTCCTCCTGTCCATCTCTTCTTTCATATTCCTCTTTTGCTTGCTGTTCTTTCACTTTTCCCCCCTTCTTTCTGTCTTTCCTCCCATTTTCCCCTGTTTTTCGGACTCTGGCCCTTCAGGTAGCGGACCGGACCCCTTTTTGCAAAATGGGTGGCGGTGCAGCCGGTGACCCCTGTGGCCACACTCCAATCCCATTACCGACACAATCACGTCACCACAGTCTAACGCAGTGGCCATAATATCCACTCTCATCCACACACACATAAGCAAAACAGCTTATCAGGTACATTTGTAGTCCCAACACATCGCCCAACATTAAAAGTCAACACTTACCTTCAGTGATAATCACCCAGCAAAAAAATAAAATAAATATATATCTCTATGTATCTCTATGCAAAACACAGTAAGTTGACTTTCTCTCAACTTGCAGAACAACTCTTGATTCTGTTGCATGCAGCGCCAACGCAGCAGCCTATATATCCCACCACTTGGATTTGTGCATTGACTGTGTAGGTGTTTAATTATCCGCCAGCAGCCAATCAGGTTGCTCTGATGCCATGGCGAGCCAATAGGACGCCTCCCTTTCGTCCTGGCTCACTAATAAGGGATATGGCTTTGTGCTGACGTCATTCCCCCAGTCAGTAAGTGCTCCATTCACAAAATCCTTCAGTCGTTTGGACCATTTGCTATCCCCAATTTGCATTGATGTCATTAATTAAATAGGAGGCAAAGCATCCGTGGAGAAGCATCACCAGCAATAAATATTTTAAGAACCTTCCAAAAAATGTTACATTGCACGCTATATCTCAAATGCCAAATCGATAACCCCCCCACCACCACCACCACCACCAGCACCACCACCACCAGCACCACCACCTCCACCCTCCCAGCTAAGCACTTGCAGGCGGGGCCATCTGCTGGGGAGGGATGTTCACTACACAGTGACGCATTCCTGAGCTCTTCATTCATAACACATCCACTATGTGCTTCAGCTCAGTATAGACACACAATCAGCTTACGTAATCTTTATTCACTGCAAATAATGAGCTCATGGCACTTTACATCTCAAACCACATGTGTCAACTCTGCTCAGAGTATCAGCGAAACTACTTTCAAACTACGAGGCATTGTGCATTTTTCTTCTGCTGTGACTTAAATTGTGTACTTTTATTTAATCAGTGTGATTTCTTGTCTCTCAGCAGCTTCCGTATTTAGTATGACAACCTCCCTCCTCTCCATACAGTGAAACATCAAACCACATTGAGTTAATAAAGTGATACCACAGTCAGGTCAGTAATGATCACTGCCTACGCCCACACACTGAGTAAACGAGTCCTCCTCGGCAAAGATCAATCGATGACAGCCTCCGACAAGAGCCGTATCTCAAAAGCAATTACACAACTGTTTGTCGTGCAGCATCGTCTCAATTCCCTTGCTTTTCATTAGTGTGCAGGACAGCGTTTGTGTGTGTGTGTGTGTGTGTGTGTGTGTACAGTGGGTGTCTGTGTGCGCTCACAGTCTCTGCACAGTAGACTTAAAATGAATGGGTGTACAGTAGGTGTGTGTGTACGTGTGCGTTCTGGATCATATGTCAGAGTGAAAGAAGGGGAGGGGTTACCTCTCCTTGTCTGCGTCATAGAGGAACCCCATTAGACAGGATGAGCCTTTTAGTGCTATTGAGCCACAAGGCTCACCCATGTCAGACGCTAAATCACTGCTGAATAGACAGCTGCTGGGTCTCGAGCCACATCTACGAACCCACACAGCTACTTTCTTACCTGCACATCTACTGCCTAATTTACTGCACAGTGCTGGACAGATTGAAACATACTGCACCAAGAGACAACTTACTTGTTTAAAATATGAAAACTTTATTTCCAATACTTATATGCCTTTTCACTTTTCATCCAAACTTGGAGCCCTGTTTCATGCCCTGCACCAATGAGTCATGGCAGACTATGAGGAAGTCTTGAGAGACAATACTCTAATTTTACTTTGTCTGTGTATTCTGTTCAATCAATATATTGCGCGTCTGTCCGTCCAGGGAGAAGGATCCCTGCTCTTCCAGAGTTTTCTTCCAATTTTTCCATGTTTTTCCTTATCCAAATTCAGGGTCGCCTGATTTATACTTGGCACATCTGCAAGGATCGTAAGTGTCCACAAAGCCAAAGTGATGTCACACCACCAGAAACAGCCCCTTTGCATTGATCCTGTGTCCCAAATTATGAAGGCTGCCATGGCGAAGGCATGAACCGCCCAGCTCTGCTTCTGATTGTCTGGTACTAGTTGCATTCGTTGGTAGGATTGGTTAGGCTTAGGCATGAGGACTGAGATTGGTTTCGGTTATGGTAAAAATATCAGGTGGCAGAGTAGGACGCAGATGGGCGGAAACTATGCTTTAGACGTGAGTTCTCAATACACTGCCCTCTACAGTTTGGGAGAATATCTGTTTGCCATGAGGAGAAATCTGAATGCAACCTCCTGTTCAAAAAGTGAAAAGTTCCTTGCACTTGCATTCTCACTACTGGCCATCAGGGGGCGACTCCTCTGGTTACAAAAAGATGTCTGATTGTATAGAAGTCTATGAGAAAATGACCCCACTTCTGACTAAATGTTTTATCTCAGTAAAACATTGTAAACATGAGTTTATGGTCTCAATCACTAGTTAAAAGTCTTTTTATATACAGCATGATGTTCATTTGTTCAATTATGGTCCCCTTTAGAGTCCAAAACCTAGATGACATTGGCCAAAAAGCCAACATCGCGACGATCAAAAACGTAGCCGTAGTCCACAAACCAATGTTGACGTCATGGTGACTATGTCCACTTCTTATATGTCCTGGGAGAGGGATCTCTCCTCTGTTTTGAGGTTTCAATAATTGTTTCAACTTGGTGTACCTTATAAACTGGCTGCAAACTGCATGAAACTGCAAGTAACAACTCTTAAACCAACCTATCTACCTACCTGGTAGCCAAACTATCTATATATCCATCTTTTTACATACTATATAGATCAACAACTCAAGTTTGAGTATGAGGATTGTGTCATTTTCACTCCAGGGAGTTGCACAGGCTTAATCCTCCAAAGTTTTCCCTCAGTTCCTGAAAAAACTTTTGAGCGTAGAGTCGATACGGTAACCTTTGAAGCCAGGTCTTCCCCCCCACCTGAGCTCATTCACCCAACCTTGTGTAAGTAATCACTGGGGACATGGTGATTCCTGCTGCTACTGCTGCTGCTGCTGCTATGGTACTGTTGGGTGTCAATAACCCTCATGCTATATGTCATCCTAATGGCTTAGCTCTATTGGGCCAATCAACCAGCTCATGTGTAAATGGAGCAACAAAAGTATAAATGATGCTTACACATGTGAATGGTGTTATTGATATTACTGGACTGCTGTGCTATGTGTCATCCCAATTATCTAATGAGGTGATGTGTAGGTGTTTCATGTAATGCACACACTCATGCACATGCATACAGTATTCACACACACAATTGTATTCTCGCACAAGTTCAAATGTCATGCAAGTTCACGGGTTTGTCAGGAATGTGAAAAATGTCTGTATATGTAACAGGAATTCAGTACCTGCAAAACACCTCCTTGCACATCAGAGCAGAAACAAATGTGTACTCACAGTCCTCAGTCCAATCAGCTGTATGTGTACTTTGTTTTGTCTGTCACATAGAGGTGGGCGATATGACGATATTAGATGTTTAAAATATCTCCAGGATCTGACAGGATCATTGCTCTCATCTTTAAGATCATAAACTTTTTTTTTTTTTTTTATGTATGTATTTGAAAGGAAGTCAGCCAATATTGATTTCATGCGTTCATTTTACCAACACACGTTTCAGAGCTTTAGGAAACACAAAAGCTGTCGAACATTGCACCCATGTTCAAACTAGTACTTTTTCAATTCGATGCCGCCATTGAGCCTTCACTAAGACCCTCCCTGCGAACTCCATCTCCCTGATACCTTGAAGGTCCTAGATGCTTTGTTCTCCCTTTACCTTTGTGCACCCTGTGGAAGAAAAAATCTCCCTTGAAATCAGTTATTCTTTCTTAGCTGTTTTCCGAAGACTTTGGCTGTCTTTGAAGACTTTGGGTGTCTGTCCAAGACTTTGGCTGTCTTTCAAAGATTCAGTTGCATTTCGAAGAACTTCGTTGTGTGTCAAAGTTTTTGGCTGTCTTTCAAAGACTTTGACTGCCTCTGTGAAATACTTGGTTGTCTGTTGAAGACTATTGCTGTCTGTCTATTGCTGTCTTTGGTTGTCTTTAAAACACTTGATTGTCTTTAAAAGACTTTGGTTATCTTTTGAAGACTTTGGTTGTTTATCAAAGACTTTGATTGTCTGTCGAAGACTTTGTTTGTCCTTAAAAAACTCTTGTTTTCTTTCAAAGACAAACACTTTGGTTGTCTTTCGAAGAATTTGGTTGACTGTTGAAGAATTTGGTTGTCCGTCAATGACTTTGGTTGTCTTTCGATGACAGAGAAATAAATCCTGACCCAATGCTTTATAATTGACAAAAAAACCACAATGTTATCATATAAAAATGCAATTGTGTGTGGAGGAAGTTATAAGCCGATAAATATCAGCAAAGTGATCAGTGTCTCCATATTTACGCTTTTATTTGGTTCAGTAGTTTACCAAAAGTTAAAGCTTTGACCAATTTGCAGAATTAAAAAGATTTACTTTAATAGTAATTCCTGTTAATTTTGTATTTATTTGTTACATTTTCATTTACAAAGTTAGGAAAACAATGTTTAAGTCAAGCCCGATGTTATATACATACAATAATCTCTCACATAGTGAGGAAACAGCTTATTATTTAAACTCTGTTATCGGATCAGTACTTTGTATCAGCCAATACCCAAATCCCAGGTATTGGGACTGAAAAAGTCAGATTGGATCTATCTCTACAACATGGTTGTGGGTTCTAACTACATGTCTAGCAGTTCCTCAATCTTTGTTACTTGATTTCATTTACCCTTTACCAATTCCTTTTTAGCTGATTGTCACACTTCCCCTGTGTTGATTGGAGGGTAATTCAGATCACCTGTTGTGCAGAGTGTGATGACCAGCTGCTGATTAAGAAATGAGAGCAGCTTGGTGCGTTTCCACTTTTGGCCAATCAGGATGTGACGACGCCTTTTCTTCAGGGTTCAAGAGAGGTGGGGATCTGCACGCCCAAGGCTTTTCTGATCCTTTCTCAAATTTAATGTAGACCTAATTTCAGCAGATATGTTCAGCCAGAAACTCTGGTCTTTTTAGACTTCTTTGCCATCTTAACTTTTCTGATTGAGGGTGATTTTGAGCATTTTAGTTGGAGTCAATAATAAAGACATCTTTCCTCTAGGTTTCCTGCATCAGGGCAGACTTATTTGTGCAATATGTTGTAATTGCCTTACCTTTTACTTATTAATTTTATTAGTTTATTTTCATTGAAACTCTCTTCATATACATTTCTTCATTATCAAAGAGGCATTTGTTTATTGTTGAAGACTAATTTTATTATTATTGAAGGGCCATTTATTTTCATTAGGAGGCATTATTCAATTGTGAAGGCACTTTATGAGATTTGTTTCTCGGGGTAAATATTTCTGTAATATGTGGTTGGGAACGGGTTCTTAGGATTCTACATGATCAGCTGAAATAAAATGTACCGCCACTCATTTTCTCAAGTAAAACTTTGACTACTTTATTTGAGTATTTCCATTTCACACCATTAATACTTCCACTTTATTACATTTCAGATGGAAATATTGTAGCCTACTTTTTACCACACTATATTTATTTGAAACTTAGTTTTTAGTTACCTTTTTACATTATAAAGAACATGAAATGCTTAGGATATAATTGAGTACTACACTACTAATGTACCCCGTAAAGATGACTCTATTAACCAACTACAACAAATAAACATTAAATTGTTTGACCAGCCAATCAATGAGTGACACTCCTTTTTTAATGGAGTACTCCTTTCATGACATGAAACCACAATACAGTTTGTGTTTGCAGAAGAGGCACGACTCTGTTTCCCAGATGACAGCTGCTGTTGTGGCTCTCTCCTCCTACACAAAACAATTGAGCACGATTCTAGCTAGATATTGAAGCTTCAGTGGATACGTGTTGTTTAACATTCAATAACTTGTAAGGCATATATTTCAAAACAGGCTAATGAGTGCGTTTGTGACTCTCAGAAAAGGAAAAAAACAGTTTACAACCACTGGGTTCAATACTTGAAGTACCGCCCGCAGATAAATGGAAACAGTTCACGCCAGATGAAGGACATTACGGGAAATGCAGGAAATCACTAAGTATCCGATGGACACGGATGACTGACTTTAATGCTGTGGAAGATGCTTTTTGCTGTCACGCGTGATTATTCTACATGACACTAATTAGCCTGTGAATCACATCTTATGATGTTCCTATAACAAGCCCATTTCTAAGAATTAGTTATATGTTTAATTTTAGCACACAGTACGCTCAATTACATTTTCATAATTCACATTTATAACAGCTGCATCATTGCTCTGTCAGAAACACTATTGCATGTTGAAAAAACACAGGGGAAATTTATTATCTGAACAAATGACCAAGTGCAACAGGCACTGCGTTGTCAATTTGATTAATCTAAAATTGCCCCAGTCAATTATGCAATTGTTTTTCTCCTTGTTTGCACAAAATGGAGGAAACTAATGCGTTTGATCCTGGATGGCTGCTCTCTGCCTTTACGAAATGCAACTGCCTACTTCCTTGTCTTTTTACCTCAACAAAACATCTGAAAGCACATATAAGCTTTTCACTAAAGTGAGGCTGCAACAGCACCACAAATTCACATATTTATTTATATTTTTTTACTGTGTGGTTTCCCTTTTGATTAATTCAACCAAATTCAATTTTATTACTAAATAGTTAGAAGTTCATATGTTCGTTTACAGTTTTTTATTTTTTTTATTCTCTTTGTTGTTTTATGCTTCTTGGCCAAGATTCCTTTGAAAAATATATTTTGAATCCCAATGGTAATATTCTTGTAAAAAAAAAAAGATGAAATTGTGGAAAAAATGCCCTTCCCTGTTTCCAAAAGTCAAATATGAAGTCTTCAAATGTCTGACCAACTGTCAAAAACCTGAAGATATTCAATATACCAATAAGATTAAATAGAGAAACGCATCACAAACTTCCTATTGGAGAAGCTTGAACAATCATCAAATAATCAATTATCAAAATAGTCGCTGATCCTTTTTCTGCCGTTCGACTGATCTATCAACCCATTAACCTCTGGCTCTATAACATGTCTACAATTGGACAAAAGTGACATTAAGTGAAGGACAAGAACAATTGAAAGTGAGATCCCATCTTAAAAGCTATATTTCATAATGTACAGAAAGTATAAATCACTATTGGGACGACGGTGAAATCACCATTGGGAGGGCAGTGAGTGTTGTTAGGGTCAAAGCACGGGTGATCTGATCTAAGAATGGCATCGCTCAACCGTTGGGCACCTCCCAGTCAGTTAAGGCCTGGCCAATCCAGATAAATCACTTCCTGAAGAGAAAGCAAGGCAAAACAGCACTTAAGTCATTATCCAACTGCTGCCTCCTGTAATGGCTTTCAATCTCCAAATCTAATCAGTGGCTCGCCACCACACAGAAGGCTCGCCACCTGATTAAATGCAGGTTCAAGTGGTGGAACTGGTGTCACTTTGTGGTTTCACATCAGGGAGAAGAGGGGTGCTGTGTTTAACCACCTGGGATGGAGTAGCAGGTTGGAGTGGAGGAAGTGTGGCTTCAAGCAGGTGGTACACGTTGTACTATCTGTTTTTAAACCAGCCGGACAAGTGGCTGAGTAGAAGGTCAGGCTAACATTTGGTGATGGGTCATCCGTTGGAGGAAGCATGTAAAATGTCAAGGAGCATGCTTTTTTTGCCGCTCATCCCCAGGCATTAGGGAGATTACATTCAATCGTTGAAACCTCCCAAAGCATCAATCAGAAGGCTTCGACTTCGCAGCGTGGGAGGGCTGTCGGCCCACCAGGATCTGACATCACTGTCTGAACGGCTGGGCTTGCTAGAATCTACTCCACATTCATTCAAGAAGAGGGAGCAAACAAGAAAAAAAAAAAGAGACCGCTCAGCAATCTATAGCCAGACACTTAGCGATGCTGTGGACTGACGGAGCAACACTAAAAGAGTTTGTGTTTCCGAAAAGTGCCCGCCGGGAGTTCTATTTATCATGATTAGACCAGAATGAATGAAGTGACCTGATGGCTGACTAGCAGAAATATGCTGAAAGTGGATTTGAGTCGTGCAGCGATTACGCTTGCCAGCCCGACTATATAAAGCCTTATTAGAATCGTGAATCATTTATTTCATCCACTCACATTTCCTAATAAAAGGTGAGGCCTCTTGCAGTCCTAGACGCTGATGCTTAAACAACTCCACTCTTTTTGTTGGACGTTACAGACAAACACTGAAGCCAATACGTCAGCAATCAAACCAAACAATGATTATCCATTCATAGCTTAGCTAATAACTCGGCATTACAGGTCAGTCAAACTTTAGATTTCTCCACATGCTGAAGCAGTGAGTGCTGTCTTTGTTTGGCTTTTCGAAAATCCAAGAGCATACCTGTTAGTAGTAAACTGAGAGTTTGTCTGAACTAACAAACTGTTAGCATGTCCGGCTAACAGGCAAAAGACCTAAAGTAGCAACCGCCAAAGAGTCCATCATTAGCTAACTTTACAGTGTGGGAATATAAGTACGTATAACGGCCATGAAATGTTAGAATATGGTTGAAAATGGCCATGGTCATTTGCGTTAAGCCATGAAAACCTCTTGTTTTGACCAACAAACAGTCCAGTTATTCAATTTATCAAATTCTCACAATTAAGAGGCCTTTTTGCTTGAAAAAAGAATTATAAGAATAGATTCCAATATGTAGCTGTAAAGTGCTTATTTAAATTAAGTCATCTGGAAACAGTTTTAAAGATACAATTTTTTCAACAAATTCATGGAGCTAACGTTAGCTTGATGAGCTGGTTAGCTTCCAGCAAGCTTTCATTCCTGCCAACAAAATCGACCGCTAGAAATGAGAAGACAAATTTTCTTTACTTCTTTCTAAAATCAATGGACCCATTGTTCCACAAATACCAACATTTTGATGTGGTAAATCTGCCACCGGTATCATTTAAACTGCATATGTGCCATGAGATGACCTGAACGCTTGACTGATGTATCTACCGCAGTGGGCTTAGCTAATGGTCCCCTTCCCTCTACCAATGATAAGTGTAGAGTCCATTTAATATTAAAACACAATTATCAGACCCTTAATGGAAACAACTGGTAAACTAACATTCCAGGACAATATTCCCTTGTGCACAAACCAGATCACAATCACTTACACAACAACAAACATAGCTCCAATGCCTTTTTTAAGATACCAATACTGCTTGATGTTTTGTGTATTGCAACCATTACTTTTGCTTGAATAACTCTGGAGTACCTTGAAAAAACGTGGAGTGACTCAGGCTGGTGCCCTGTCAAAAAGCTGAGCGGGGCCAAGCAGTTCCTCTCAAGTATCTTAAGGAAACTTGGCTCTAGCCTTTGGAGTCATTTCAGATTCAATCACACTTGATCAACTTGGACCACGTCCCGTGGTATTTATAGAAACTTAAACGTTATGCGGTTATAAAGCCTGGCGGAGACCCAAGAATCTGCCATCGTTTCTGCCTCTGCAGCAAAGCTGAGAGTTGGAAATTTCTGGCTCTCAGTATGACTCAAAGATGCTCAAGTTACAATGAAACAGAGAAAGAAAATTTTCATTAACAGGCAAAAAATGAATTTGAAGATGTCTTATTGTTTTACCCAAAGCTAAATCTACTCTATTTAGACAATGGCTTTCAGCAAAGGTTTAAATAATCATCAATTTTTTTTCTTTTCTTTTCTTCCAACATCTTATTTTATTTAATTTTTTTTTTCATAATCTGTTCATTGATATTTTCTTAATGGACAACACAATGACATTTGGTCATAGTGATAAAGCAAAGGTGCAAGTGGTAAGCAAGACAGAAACAATATAAAAAACAGATATAGGACCAAGACATGACAAATATAACGAACATAGCCATAGTTGTTGGTCGGTCTTCTGGCTGTCGCATCATTTTTAATGTTGCTAAAATGCCTGATCAATTCCAGCTCAAGTAAATACTCTCTATTATGCCCAACTTGTAAAATGTTCTCTGGTAGACCTCCATTATGCACCTAAGTCTTTTCAGTTTCACAAAATAATGGACTTTCCTTTATCCATAGGGTATGTGAAGGAGGTAGTGGAGATTTCCACTTAATTAGTAACAATCAGTATGTTGACGATGGCTGTAAAGGCCTCTTTGGAAGAGAGTGGCACTGCGGGTGGGGTTTCTCCGAACAGTGCAATCATAGCATTAGGTTAAATACATTTTCTAGTAACTTTCGACAACGATATAAAGATTTAACCCACAATAGGACTGTAAAGCAGGACAGGACCAGATCATGACGGTGCTTGGTGGCACCAGTTGCAAGTTGGGTTCACGTCTTTTTTTTTTTTTTTTAGGTGGGTATGCTGTACAATTTAGTGCTGGATCTGTCCATTTTTGGCACAAGGTGGATGGTTTCAGTATTTTATCAAGGTCATCCTCGTAAAATTCCTCAGAAATCTCCTCTCCCATATCCACTTGTGTACAATGACTGTTGAAAATATGCACAAGCTTTATCAAATAGGTCTTAATTTGTTTTAATGCCTTGGTTGGTCCAAAACGCACCGTCTACCAAAGATGGAGGAAGACCATGATTAGTAGTTATTGGGTTTAACGTAGAGTGTGTCTGGAGACCAAAACAACACCTGAGCTTGAGTTGATTCCAGACTCTGAAGGACATTTTGATAATTATAACTCTTATGTAGTGAGCGGAGTTGCTCTCAATGAGAGACTAATGCCGACTGTTACACTGGCCGTCAGGAGGCAGCTTCCATTTTAAGCCATGGTCGGGGAGTAGTATGAGCATAGAAGTAGAACATGCATTTAATTGTTTACTGTTGTCATTGGACTAGCTCAAAATGAAATGCTGATTGTTGTTATGGTCACAACTCACCATAACAGTGTCACACAATGTTGCTCCACAGCTAAACTAGCACTGGAGGCAGAGGTAATCTCGTAGTACATTTCATACTTCATCTGATTAAAATGGTTACAAACAGAAACCTTGCATCGATGTGTTTTATTATTCTTTTCGTTGCAGATATTTGCAATATGAAACATAACTGAATTAATTTCCTGGGTGCCTTGGATCACACTAGTATCGGATGGGGTAATGAATGACATTAGCAAGAAGCTGTCGTTTAGCTGCCTAGAGCACAATCACTACTGTCTAATCTTTTATTTCTTTTTTGTAAAGTGCTTTGTGCTGGAATACAAAATTAATGTTTGGATTATGACATCGGTATGTATGGTGGCTCTGAGTGGTCAAACAACCCTCTTTCGTCTTTTGAAAGATGGGTAAGAAACGCAGAAAATCAAACCTTTTCCAAAAGCAAAAATGATTTGCCGTTTTCTATTTCTTCATATTTGTTCTTCTACCCTGTGCTGCCAAAGTCAAGTTTGCCATTAATCTCATTAAAAAGTACACATCGTCCTTTAGAGGGCTTGTTCTTCTTTTCAAAGGAAAATATCTTTCATTTTTCCTATCAAATTCCCGCCCCATGACCCTCTTGTTTCCCTTGTAATGTCACCGTCTTTGACGTAATTAAGTCTTAACCAGTTAATGGTTCGGCCGACATGGCAATGAAATTAATATGGTGTGTTCAACCATTGTATTTTTTTTTTTCTCAACTACAATAAATGGGACGGTTTCTCCAATCAGTCAAACGTAGTTAAAAGCGCCCTTCAGTCGTAAAAGCCATTATTGTGACATGATGATCCTGAAGCACAAGAGGCCATTAAGGGGGTTTAGTGAGTAGATTAGCCGGAGCAGCCAGGTGTCTCCAGAACAACACTTGATCACACGCCCACATACACCTAAACGTTGCCACCGAAAGTGTCTCCTACCCATTAGGGTGACAAATTAAAGATGACCAGACATGTCGTAGCTCTTAACTTCACCAGAGGACAGGTTTTTTGAGAAAATTAGACTTATTTCTCACTTCTTGCAGGTAAAAAAAGCTTTTCTGGTTATGTGAAAAACATTGTTTCCTTTCAAAAAAACTTATGCTCTGTGAAAAGATTCCCTCAAGAAATCCAAATATGTCTAGACTTTAGTATTTCATTGGATTTCCAAAACAGCCAAAAGTCAAATAGCATAAATATCAAATTGAGCTAACCTTTTGCTATGAACCTGAATTCCTGTTTGCTGGACTTCTTCATCAGAGTATTGATTGGCAGGCCTTGTTGTCCTCATTTGCTGTCATGCTTGTCCAATACTGACCTCAGGATAAAACCCACAGTGGAAGCTGAAGACATGATCACATACTAGTGGCTCTCACTGATTGTAGTCTAGTTATTGGCTTTTTTAAAGATATCAGCATGTAAAGAAGTAACGCACGCTTTGACTAAACCATAAGCTTTCATATAAATCTGACATTCTGACAGTCACAACACAGGAAATTTAAAGCAGGGGGATGTTTCAATCAGTTTTGAAGCTACTTAGTCAAGTTAATTAGTTAAAGCTATTTGTTGTCTGTCTGTTCCTAGTTGTCTGCATGTTATGTTTCAACCCGGGCAAATTCACTGTTATTTTTAATTTTATTGTCAGATTGTGAGTGTTTTTGACAAATAAGAAAATACATTTCAAGATAATACATTCAAATGTGAAAATGTTATATTAAGATGTAAAAATATTAAAGATGCATATGTTGTCTATTATATATATTAAAAGCTGACTGATCCATTGGCTTGGCTACATTTTGAATCTGATCTTTATTTTAGTATAGCTGTGTTGTATTTTCTGTTACGGTTTATAGATACTAGCCTACATTAATTTCCAGGAAAGTTTACTCTTAGAATGCAAAATGCAGGAGCCTCTTTGGGGTCGCTTACCATTTCAGTTTTATTGTGCTTTAGTTAAACAGATTACAGAATACATTTTCAGTTAATTGAAACAAATTGCCATACAGACAATTTGGGTCCATTGAGGGTCCGGGTTAAAAATATGTAACCTTTAAACTTAATCTGTTAAAATTGATCATATACATACAAGAAATTTGACTTCTGAGTTATATGTTTTGAAGATGATGTGTCACTAAACGTCTTCCATCTAACACATTTTGTTGCACTATATATTTTCCACAGCACAATTACTTTAAGTCTCATTAACATACTAATACATTAACATACTAATAAAAGGGAATTTACACTAACATGTAACCAACCTGAACCGAGCACCAAGGAACAGAAATACACGTGTGACGTCAACATCAAGCTCATTGAGCTGAACTTCACATTTCACACGAGCCATAAATCACACCGATGCATCATACAGCAGACTGGCTTTTGTGTCAAACGTTCATGTGCTGTGAAATACCTCATCGTCTAGAAAAATCTGATCAGGAGCAACAATGAAATGAAATGGGTGAGTCATGATGAACCGTAAACCTCTCCCAACTTCTTCCAGCTCTCGCAATCATCAAATCATGTGTCGTCACTGAAAAGAAAAATGTGGATTTGACAATTACGAGGTTAGATTTGTCATTTTTTTGGTGTTTTTTTTTGCTTCCATCCAATAATAACTTGTGGGTATTAAACGGTGAAGTGCTGTCTGACAGAAGACAATGCTTTCATCTCCAAAAAAAAGACCACTCACATTAGTTTTATTCCAGAACTGCAGCGCTTGATGAGCAAATGCAATTAATGCATAATGTTTGCCGGAGAGCCAAAGTAATGATTGGATGTCTCCGTTCCGTAGGCTTGGCTTCATCAGATGTTTCTGCATTGACACTGACAAGGGATGACAAATGAACAAGTGGTTCTGCTGCTTTCGGTTTCAAATGAATTGAGGCTGAGTGATCATCAGAAATCAAACATCTTTTCTTTAATATTAACATTCAGCCGTCCAAAATGATGAGCAGAAATATTCTCATCCTAGTATTATTATGACTATATATAGTTATTTTGTCATGTAACTTCAGCTTGGGTTAATTCTGTTTTGTTTTGCTTCACCCAAAATGTGCATCAGGCAGAGTAAGAAAAGACATATTCTAGCAACAGATTCATTTTCATTAAATCAGAAAACTAAAAGTATAAGATGGATAAACTGTAGAGACGACTTTGCAATTTTCATATCTGAGGCAAAAAAGAAACCATGTTATTTAAAGAGTTTATTCTCTGTGTGGTGAACATTTAGGATGAAACTAAGCTTTTCAGGCTCAGCTTCACATTAAAGTCATTTTAAAGGTATTGGGTTTATAATACTTTATTTGGACCTGTAGGTAGAAAACCCAGAAAATAGACATAATAAAAGTGCTCAAGGCTCCATTAATCACTAAAACCACTTAAATAGAATACATAAATAAATAAATAAGGCAGATGCTGTTAACACCCATGTGTCAAAATCCAATAATACTAATTGCACCGAGGTGGAATAACCAATGGGGCTATTTACACCCGGGTGTACACAGCATGGCAGTAACAAGCACCGTAGCTAACGATGATAATTGCATCTATCAGAAGAAAAACATATTGGAGGATTATAAGAATAGCCTTTTAGCTTGCTATAAAATGTTAAATTAAGATGCATATTACTCTTGTAAATAGCCTAATAGCTGATAAATTATTATTATAACCGGCTGCAGAGACACTCCAAATAAATAAATAAGCTTTGCTTTTGTAGCATTTGCTATTTGTCATTTAAAATTGAGCCGGTTATTCGCTGCAGCTGACTTAACTGGGTTAAGCTGCGACTCACCAATCAGCCTTCTAGACAATTTAACAACTTGATTCAGAGAATTTCTGCTCTGGACTCTGTGTCTTAAACAAAGTTGTGTAAAGCCTTTTGTGGCTCAAGAGGGAGCTGCATGGTCTGATAAATTGACTCAAGTGATGTCACTTGGGTCGAAAATGTGTGGGTGTGGAGTTAGAAAGAAGTGAAGCCACCAGACATCTGTAGCTCGAGGCTACATTAGCGTCCACTAGCATAGCACACACCAATATCTGACCAAACTGTCACCAGTCGAGTTGCATTGTGGGTAATGAAGGCCTCTGGCAGAAGGGGAACATTGATCATTTTTCCTTTTTTCTTGATTTTTGCAGGTGAAAGCTTTAATTTTTTATGTATGTTCAAATACACCAAACCAAATGTTTTGAGTCTACAAGAGATAAATCCACTCAGCACTTAGAGAGAGACAGTTTTACAGATACAATACTGAAAACTGGTATTAATGAACATTATTTGTGTTGTAAAATGTTATTCCACCTACCGTTTATTGACAAAATTACCGAAATGAAAAGTCTGACCACCTTCTGTCACATTTTGCTCTGTATATCTTGTGAAAATTTTAGATTTTTTAGAAACAGGTTTATCATGGTATGGTTATCATTTCAAACTTTAACTTCTCTAGCACCAGTGCAGCCTCCCTATACCTCCATGTGAAACTTCTACTCAGCGAGCTGTTGTCAGATGCAATCAGAACATTAAAATGATGGATTACGGTGCTCTTGACACTGATGTGGGTGCATTTCCTGGCATTAAAACAATGAAAATGATGGATGGGAAAACTGTAATCGCTGTTAACATAATGACTGAAATCAGCTCCTTCCAGGGCTGCATTTCCTTCTTACAGTGACGAGCACTAAATCACGTCTCACAGCAATATCATAACCAGAATTTGAGTGACTCAAAAGCCAGTATGTGTGCATGTAATGCTCGCTAGCATCAGGTGGTTTAAAGTGAACTCGCTTCTGTCGTGTGCTTTGTGAGAAAAAAACCTGTATTGTCTGTCTATTCTTAGTTTATGAACCTATCTATCTCACTGCTTATATTATTAAGTGCCCCAAAATGTTCTGCATTTTCTTTTTCTTTTTGTGCCAGAAAAAAAACAACCTCTTCAGCCATTTGCTATTGAAATGCTGCATAAGCACCTTCGTCAAACTGACGGCAGCAAACACAATCTCCGCCTCGTGTCTCACACGTATGCGATAGCCTTTGCCAATGATGACATACAGTATTCATGAAATGTGAGAATATATATATATATATAGAGAGAGAGGGGGGGGGGGGGGGGGGCTTTCCTCTGTTTGCTGTGCGGCTGGTGACCCCTGACCTGTCATGTTATAAGAGCGCCGCCGGCTTAATGCAACCTTGGCAGAGCCGCCACCTTTCCCACCTATTATCCCTGTCTCAAACAAATCGCTGACCTATTTTGAGCAACAAGGCGATGAGAGGTCTGCAATATTTAGCCACTTTGGATGCAGAATTAGTTCTATATTTAGTAAAGAAGCTCAGGTGAAAGCTTTGACAAAGTAAGAGGAAAAAGAAGAATCTGTTCTGATGCCATCACATATAAAAAATATAGTAGAATTCAAAGTAACATAAAGGAATTCAATCTCAAGTTTTGACAGCAGGTGTTCAATCTTTCCCCGTGTGATTAACACAATCTGAAAACCATGAATGGGTAGAGGAATGGGAGCGCTCACACTCTCTTCTACTCCTTAAAACACCTCCGCCTCCCTCTTCTTCTCCCCCCCCACTCCCTCCTTCGACACCACGTGCGAGCGCAGAGTCCACAGTGTGGCTTGGACCCATCGCACAGTGACTCAGGCTGCTCTCCATTTGAAAAATTAAACGGAGGGCCGTTTGGCAGAGTTAAATGAGGCCCCCAGGAAAAAAAAGAAAAAAAAACATGCTGAGCTCAGCACAGCTCCTACAATCTCAATCACAAAGGAGGAGGTTGGCGCGCTGATGTAATGGCCGCCGTCGTGCTGCCGCTGCCTTGGCAGAGGAGGAGGGCTCGTCAGCACGGCCCTACTAATTCATCTCCCCCACCCCTCCTCCTCCTCTTCCTCCTCCTCCTCCTCTTCCTCCTGGATCAAGGGTACATCAGATATCATTAAAAAGGCTTAAAACCAAACAGAGCAGGGTGTAAAGGGGATGAGGCATCAGTTGGCATTTCTCTGACTGAATCCCTGGAGAAATTAAAATATATGTTCCAATTTGAAAAACCAGGATAGCCTAGAACGTGTTGACCCCAGGGGATGTGCAGTATTAATGCATGTTGAATACATTATGGATCACAGGCTCACCTGTCAGCATCTGTCCACCTGTGGAGCTGCTCTACAGTCATAAAATATCCAACAACAGTGGAACCATTAAAGAAAAGGTTTCCGAATATTTCGTCCATAACTGTAACAGCTCATCCATTTCACATAAAGGACTCCATAGTGGTGGAAGAAGCATTCAGATCCTTGAGTTAAAGAAGAAATACCACAGTATAATAACATTCCATCACAAAAGTCCTGAATTTATAAGTTTATGTTTTATTAAGTATGTTCAGCTAAGTGTACTTAAAGTATAATATATTTTATTTAAAAAATGTAACAATTATTTTGCATCATTCTCAGCCTTTCCAAAAGAGCGAATCCTCACATTTCAGAAGCAGCATGATCAAAGAATCAAACAAATAGCTGATTAACAGATTAGTTGTTGATTCATTTTTCTATTGATCAGCTAAACAATTACGCAACTAATATTTTCAGCCATTTTTTATAGGAGGCATTGTAAAAAGTTACCCACGAGTGAAAAGTTGGATGCAATGTAAAGTGGCGTAAAATGGTACAAGTACCTTAAAATTGTACTGTAATTCAGTATTTGAGTAAATTTCCTCCTCTGGGAATCAGTACCATTATTACCTTTATTTGTTTATTCCAAGCATATTAATACAAGGTTTAAAGTTCCAGCATGAACTGAATTCAAATATCTAGAAGTGTTACGATTCCCTGCCTTTTACCCATGAGGAGCTTTAGTGGTACTCAATATTACACTATAGCAGCCTTGTTTCATGTTATCACTACATTATTCAAGTAAGATATTTTACTGTTATCTTTGTTTTTATACTAATAATAGGACTCTTGCTGTTATATAAAAAGATATAGTCATACAAAGTCTTGATTTGTTCATGTTTTTTAATTGATTTTAGGGACGTTTATAAATCGTTTTCTTAAAGGACTGCGACAAATGCTGATTTGAAATATACGAAGAAACATTGATATGACTCACTTTAAAGGCAAATTTATGGGTTCAGTTATGTAGGTAAAGCAAGTAGAAAAAGAAAATCCATCCAAACTGATTCATACATGGGACACAGAAAGGGAACTCTGTCATTTTTAACATTTAATTAAAAAGATTCTTTACTCGGTTTCCCAAAAGAAGAAACTTCAGTTCATCTGGGATTCAAGCAATATCAGCTGCTGCTTCGTATATAATAAATATGGCATGTCACACCAAAAATGAAATTAATATTCTAGCACAGCTCACTCTATATTAACAGGTTTTAAGCCTTATAGAAGTTAGTTGTTTGCAGAGGACAGACAGATCTTTCACTCCAGTTTAAAGGTCATCTGCAGTCCGCTTTTAGAAATGCTCAGTGGATGAGAAATATTGACTGAAGTGCTCCGTGGCACAGAAATAACATGTGAATTATTAAAATGGGTGACATTTACTTTTTTAAAGAAGCAAACAACACAAACTTCTTTTGAGTTTCCACAAATTTGTCTTGACTACATGATTGCTTGTACAATTTATTTATCCATACATTCAATTGCTGAATTATTTGGCTTGTCTATCATATAAGAAGGAGGACATTATATTTCATTCGTCTACAGAAAGTTAAACTTATAGTTGCATATTTTAATTTGTGCGCGGGGGAGTTTACCTGCAACTGCTGCATTAAAGTTTTGTAGTATGAGTAATGACCAAGATGTCTCTTTATTTGGTTCTGCAACAGAAATGTGTTTCATGTCAATGTCCACAACCAAATGACTCACCAGTGTCTTCTTCTAATTTATTGCTGCCGCCTAGTGGCGAAAAACAGACATTGCTCCTGTTTGGTCAGTGCAGAAAAGAATAAAAAGATGAAAGATGAACAGATTCAGGGAGGAAATTACTTTAAACTGCACTTTAGTTCCGGTTCCCCTCCAATAATGCACATAGAGCAATTGATACTGCTGGAAATAACAAATATCCCTTTTCATTTATATCGGGAGTTTTATATAAATTTAGAAACCATTGTTAAAAAACCTACGTTGTGAATGCAAACAAAATAGCAAAGTCATTGTTATGTGTGTTGATCGTACTTTTTAATCTGAAATGAAAGTAGATAGAAAATGTTTTTACGTTTGTATGAATGTATAAAGGTTTAGTTGCGTGTTTTTTCTTCTTTATTGATAAATAAAAATAAAATAAAAAAATAAATAAAAATATAATAAAAATATAAATAATATATATATATATTAATATTAATATTTTTATATTCGTAGTATGATATCTCTTTGTTTTTGTTGTTTACAGACGGCCTAAACTTTACTCAATCCATCACTGATTTTCAATTGAATGTATAAAGGTTTAGTTGCGTGTTTTTTCTTCTTTATTGATGAATAAAAAAATATAAAGAAATAATAAATAAATAAATAGATAAATAAATAAATAAATAAATAAATAAATAAACATTTATTATTTTTTTTTTAATTCATAGCATGATATCTCTTTGTTTTTGTTGTTTTTGTTGTTTACAGACGGCCTAAACTTTACTCAATCCATCACTGATTTTCAATTGAATGTATAAAGGTTTAGTTGCCTGTTTTTTTCTTCTTTATTCATGAATAAAAAAATATAAAAAAAAAAATAAAAATAAATATTAATCTTTTTTCAAATTCATAGCATGATTAAAGGTTTTTGTTGTTGACGTGTTTTTTTTCAATTCACTTTTTCAATTGATGATAAAAAAATATAAATAAATAGATAAATAAATGAATAAATAAATAAAAATATAAATAAATAAATATTAATCTTTTTTTAAATTCATAGCATGATTAAAGGTTTAGTTGCGTGTTTTTTTCTTCTTTATTGATGAATAAAAAAATATAAATAAAAAAAATAATAAAAATAAAATAAATAAAAATAAATATTAATCTTTTTTAAATTCATAGCATGATATCTCTTTTTTTGTTGTTTACAGACGGCCTAAACTTTACTCAATCGATCACTGATTTTCAATTGTTTTTTTCTTCTTTATTGATGAATAAAAATATAAAATAAATAAATAAATATTAATCTTTTTTCAAATTCAAATAGCATTGATAAATGTTTAGTTGCGTGTTTTTTTCTTCTTTATTGATGAATAATAAAATATATATAAAAAAAATATATATATATAAATAAAAATAAATAAATAAATAAATATTACAGACGGCCTAAACTGTACTCAATCGATCACTGATTTTCAATTGAATGTATAAAGGTTTAGTTGGGTGTTTTTTTCTTCTTTATTGATGAATAAAAAAATATAAATAAATATTAATCTTTATAAATTCATAGCATGATATCTCTCTGTTTTTGTTGTTGACAGACGGCCTAAACTTCACTCAATCGATCACTGATCTTCCATCGGGGCTCCACTATTTCCCGTGACGTCACATCCAGGAAAACAAATCGAGTTCCGACCACAGTCCGGGCGGAGGAGACAGTTTCTGCACAGAGATGGTATGTTTCACCGATAAACGAATGAATCCCACCAGCTGAACATCACCCACAACAGTAGCCCAGTAAACACACCGCATAACGTGTTTATTTTCAATGATTTATCAGGAATAAAAAGCTAAAAAAGGTGCTTTTCCTAGCTAGCTAGCTAGCTAGCTAGCTAGCTCCTGACTGCGCTGTGAGTAAGCAGAACATAGCATGCTAACGTTAGCCGCAGTGATGCTACATGACGTGTTTCTAAACACATTAATGACTAGTGTTTATCACGTCATGTGCTGTTAAACAATGTCTGTTAATAACCAGATGCGCTGTTCATTCAGCACTTTAATGCCGTAACTGTGTGGCTAATCAGTTAGCCGGTTAGCAGGCTAAGCAGCTAGCAGGCGTTAGCTAGCTGAGTTAGCAGCATGTAGCATGTCTTTTACTTTCGTTTTCCTTTCATTCCCTGATTTAAAGAGTGAAGACAACACATTTAAGTCACTGTGTTGATATAACACTTTAATACAGTCACGTGATCAGCTGATAAATAAAATATTTACTGCAGGAAAGGACCAAAGCACTCAAAATGATGTATTATTTAATTAATATATATTATTTAATTAATATATATTTTATTTAATTATAATATATATATATTATTTAATTAATATATACTTATTTAATTTATATATGTGTTATTTAATTAATATATATTATTTATATATATATATATTATTTATATATTATAATATATATATATATAATAATATATATATAATAATAATAATATATATATTATTATTTATATATAATATATATATGTTATTATATATATAATATATATGTTATTATATATAAATAATATATATATAATAATATATATGTTATTATTTATATATAATAATATATATATTATATATAAATAACATATATATGAAATATATAAATAATAATATAATATATTTTGCATTAAACTTAAAGAAAAAAAATTAGTCTTTAGTCTATTATATATATATACTATATATATATATATATATATATATATATAATATATATATTATATATATATATTGCAAAATATATTGACTCATTTTAATCTGCAAAATTAGTCTTTAGTCTATTATATATATATATATATATCTATATATAATATATATATTATATAATATATATTATATATTGCAAAATATATTGAAATATATTTTGCATTAAATTTAAAGACTCATTTTAATCTGTAAAATTACTCTTTAAGCTTTTAGCTTAATGCAAAACATATTAAAATGTACTTTGCATTCAGTTTAAAGACTCATTTTAATCTGTAAAATTAGTTTTAAGGTTTAATGCAAAATATATTTTAATATATTTTGCATTAAGCCTAAAGCCTAATTTTAATCTGTAAAATGAGTCCCTGGCCAATTTGTTAAAAATAGGCTTCCTAAAAGACATTAGAGCAATAACAAAAACAGTTTAAATGTATAAAATTTAGTTGAATTTACTACAGAAAAGGACAGTCCAAAGCATTCAAAAAATATATTAAAATATGTTTTGCATTAAGCCTAAAGACTCATTTTAATCTGTAAAATTAGTCTTTAAGCTTAATGCAAAACATATTTTAATATATTTTGCATTAAGCCTAAAGTCTTTAGTCTTTAAACTTAATGCAAAACATATAAAAATATGGTTTGCATTAAGCTTAAAGCCTAATTTTAATCTGTAAAATTAGTCCCTGGCCAATTTGTTTAAAAGAGGCTTCCTAAACTACATTAGAGCTATAACAAAAACAGTTTAAATGTATAACACGACAATGCAAACCTGCAGGACATTTAGAGATCAGCCCCTGAAAGAGTTTAATGCTGACACGTGTAGCCTTATGTATAAATCATTAGTTGTTGTCTAGTAACGTTAAGATGCTGCACGCCTCTATTTGTTAAGTGGCTGCACACAAAGATGAGCTTATCAATTATTTGGTGGTAGAAATTTAAAACCCGAGTCTAGAAAAGTCCAGGCTGCAGACGGACACAGAGCCGTGTGTAGTCGTTACTTGGGAGTCCGTGTCGTATAGTGTGTAACGGAGGAAAATGAGATGATGCAAGACAACTACGTAAGCTCAACTCTTGTGTGTTTCTGTGATGACTTTTCTTTTTAATTTAACTGTCAAATGATGGCTTGTTTTTGTCTTTAGTTCCGCAATCAGTACGACAACGACGTGACGGTATGGAGCCCGCAGGTGAGTCGCTGTTTGCTTTAACCCCTTGACTTTTCTAAGAGAAGTAAATGTCCATGTATAACTGTCATGCCATAACATAACATGTGAATAAAATGATTTGTGTTGTTCCAGGGCCGTATTCATCAGATCGAGTATGCCATGGAGGCAGTGAAGCAAGGCTCTGCCACTGTAGGACTCAAATCCAAATCCCATGCAGTCCTGGTTGCTCTTAAGGTATGATATGATATATGTTTATGCTTCCCAAAAACCTGTAACATTGTAGAGTATTCCCTCTAGAAACGGATGACTTTTTACATTTAAAACATGTTTTGAGCCTAAATTCATTCCATTCTGAAGTGTAGCCCTTTTTTATTTGGGAAACCATGGGGGGAAAGTATTTAATAGAACTTTAACATGTATTATAACATACAAAGATACTAAAACCCATGTAGCAGACGATAAGATACATTTGAAGGACAACTTTTATATCATGCTTTTTCATGTCTCTACAGAGAGCCCAGTCTGAACTGGCTGCCCACCAGAAGAAGATCCTCCATGTCGACAACCACATCGGCATCTCCATCGCTGGACTGACTGCTGATGCCAGACTGCTTTGGTAAGTCACCGACGCATTGATGATATGAATAGTTTTATTTATTTATCTACGTAGTCTTAAATGATACTAACATCCTGTCTTCTGCAGTAACTTCATGCGTCAGGAGTGCTTGGACTCAAGATTCGTCTTTGACAGACCCCTCCCCACGTCACGCCTCGTCACCCTTATTGGCAGCAGTATCCTCATTATGTTAGCTTTAATCTTTGTAATTAATATTCATATATCTCAGTGGTTACAATGGCAAGTCTGTCTTTTCTAGAATGATCCTTAACTGATCCTTCAGAAACCCAAATCCCAACACAGAGGTATGGAAGGAGGCCCTATGGTGTTGGACTCCTCATTGCTGGCTATGATGTAAGTTTGCTCACTCGGATAGCGTCCTAGTATTTTTCTATTGTGAAAGAGTAAAGGTTGTATTAGTTTACATTTTTAAGTTTGACCGTAGTTCTTGTCGTTTTGTCGTGCGTCACCCAGGACATGGGACCTCACATCTTCCAGACCTGCCCGTCAGCCAACTACTTTGACTGCAAAGCCATGTCCATCGGAGCGCGCTCTCAGTCCGCTCGCACCTACCTGGAGAGATGCATGGACAAGTTCTCCGACGGTAAGATGAAGCTTATTTCACTCCTATTAATGTTTATTGCATCTTTATTTCTCATGTCCTTATTAGTGTTTTAAGCATCTTGAGTTTTAAACATCTAGTCATCTGTGTTCTCACAGATTTTCATTTAGCATCTTCTTAGTTCAAACATGGATGGTCACAGAACCTAACTGTGTTTTCCTCTTGCTGTATCATGTGGCAATACTTGAATTAAGAAAGTTTTGTTTTGTTCTCAGCTAATCTGAATGATCTGGTCCAGCACGGCCTCCGCGCTCTCAGAGAAACCCTCCCCGCCGAGCAGGACCTCACCACCAAGGTACGACAACCCTCTCCACTCCTGTTTGACGTGTCGCTCTGCTACACAAGACATTAGTCGTCTAAGTCTCCAATGAAACGTACAGTTGTCCTGCCTGTGATCAGACCTGTTTGTCTGACAGTTATGTGAGAAGTGTCGAGAGCATTAAGCTCAGTTTGTAGGATAAATATGAATTCAAAACCTCACATAATGGGTGAAATATGGCTTTTAGTTTTTGTACTCTGAATGTCATTGATAACTTAATTTTGAATTGATTAAAGCAAACCTAAATAGATTCAGTTAAATGTTATAGCATACAGGCCATTTCTAAGTTATGCTTTTCATTCTTTCAGAATGTGTCCATCGGCATTGTGGGTAAGGACATGGAGTTTGTCATCTATGACGATGATGATGTTGCCCCGTTCCTGGAGGGACTGGAAGAGAGGCCACAGAGAAAGGTACTGCAAGAGCATTTATTAAGCTTTCTTTGTTTAACATTTTATATTTTCATTATTGTTTGTTTTCATTTACACATGATTAGTCCAAAGCGAGAGCTCTGTGTCTTCTGAACTGTTGTTCATGTTGCATTTGCGTCGGGTTAGACAGTTAGCACATTGTAAGATGGAAATCCTGCTCTTTAGACATCCGCTTGGTGGTAAATTGTTATATTAATAATTATAAAATCAACTCACATTCTTGGGTCGAGGCAGAAAAAACAAGATTTCAATGTTGGTTTGTGTGTGAAAGGGAAATGTTAGAGATGCATCCTTGTTAAAACTTCAGAGTTCCTGTTTTTTTTATCATTTTATTTTATAATTCTTGTGTAAGTCAGACGCTGATGTTTGTGTTTGTGCCTCAGGTTGCCCCGCCTGCAGATGAACCCGCCGCCCCTGCAGAGGTACCTGAGCCGATGGAGCACTGAGGAGGCCCACTTCCTTCCATCAGAGGTGGGGGGGGGGCAGGCAGGCACACACCCAGACCAACCTGACACTTAACTGCAACTCACCAGAGTAAATCTAAGAGGGGGAGAAGTTGTTTTTGTTCTGATGTGCCACTCGCTAAACTGTCAATCCAAAATATCCTGCTAACATCACCCAACGTGATGTTGCTTTTGTATGAGCAAAATGTACCATTATACAAGTAATAAACTCTTTTTTTGAATAGTGCCGCAGCTCTTTATTTCAATAGTTTTTTACTTAATACACTTTGAATATGTAGATGAGCAACATTGCATGTAACAAACGGTGAGAGCTTAAAGAGTCGGAGCCACTGAGTTTCACAACATTGATCTTGATAATAATAAATAAAAGCCTCGAGTAGGTAAAGTTCCCAGAACATTTTATTTAGTTTCTCCACATTATTTTAAATCCCTAATCTGCATGCACATGTGCTTTTTTTTTTTAAACAGTAAATAAATAAATTCAGTTTATAAAAGTAAAAATCTAAATAATTTAAAACACTACAGGTTTTTTAAAAGCTTAAAACTTTATCGGTACCGAAGACAAGAGATTTCTCCATCAAACACTGGACGGGAAGACAGGACATCTTTTCTTTAAGTTAGTACAGTGCATTAATTGTCTCATCAGAAAAATGTTCATCTTGGACATAAAGGTTGCAGGAAGTTGAACACGTGTCCTGAAAAAGAGCTAAGAGTTAAAAGAGGACATGACAGTCATATCATTAGTCCAACATAAACACAGTCACATCTGGTCAGCTGGAGCTCGATCAGAGAACAAGAGGATGATTGATTTGAGGCAAATACTTTCTATTTGAAAACCTTCTGTTGTATATCGGCCATCATTCATTCGAGCGCACCCAAAGAGCATCCGAACAGATGAAAACGGGCCTTGATATCTAGCGCCGTCTGCATAGAAGCTCCAGTTACACTGTGTGATGCCTTCAAATCATAATAATAAATCTTGAGAAAAGGCTAAATCATCCTACTAACTTAACAGTTGTGAAAGTAATGTCATAAAATGTCGTCGGTGTTTCCTTTCTTTACAAATTTCTTCTTTGTTCCGTTTTCAAAATGTATTCATTTGTAGAATTTGTCATCTTTTAAAAAGGGTTTGCTGTTCATTTATGAATATTAAAACCACCTCTAATTCTAGCACTTGATTATACAACGTAAAATAATTTTAGAGGAAAAGAGGTTAATAATTGTGCAAAAAGACATGAAATACAATAAATAATAATTACTGTGTTTGTGTTCACCGTACATTTTGACATCTTATCTTCACCTGGAAGCATCTTAATGTTAAATAAAAAACTTTATAAATATTTGCATTTTGCAAGCTGATATTAAGTATTTGATTGTGAGAGTTTTATAAATTAGGACCTTGTTTTTTTCTTAAGAAATATTTAAGACTATACTTTTTCCTTGATGAAGCTGATATCAGTCCTAGAAAACGTACTTATTTACTTTAAGTCCAGATAAACGAGGCGGACTAACCCGACCGCTCTGATGAGAACAGATTAAAAAGAAGAAGCCGTCCTCACAAACGCCGCGCTGGAGTCCACGCGCCGTCACGTCGGACTCAGTGCGACGCTTTCTTTGCTCTCCTCCTCTTGTTCCTCCGTCGGACGGCGCTGCCTGAAGCTTCTGTCTCCGTGGTCCTGGTGAGGTCCTCCACCTTCTCCTGCTCCATCGCTGACGTCATCTTCAGCGTGAGCTCCAGCTCCTCCAGGACTCCAGCCAACTCTTCCTCCGGGACATCCGGCTCCATTTTACCCGCTCCCTCTTTCCGTTCATCCACATCCTCCTCACTCACCGCTGTGATATCAGATTCTCTCTCTTTATTCGGGTCCTCTGCTACGTCAGCAGCCGATCCTCCACCCGCGACCTCCTCGGGAACGTCCTCCTCCAGGTCGGCTCCATCGGCTTGTGTCCTCTCTGTCTCCGTCTCTGTCTCCGTCTGTGGACTCTGGTGCTGCTGACTGTGATGACAACTGCAGTGAGAGTGTTCCCACTGCTGCTGAGGCTCCTCTGGGTAATCTGCAGAAATTGAAGAGAGCTTTAATGAGCCATTAATTGATCGACTTTTAATAACTATTTATAAAGCACCTTTAAGTGCAGACAGATACAAAGTGCTTTAACAGGAAAAGCAAGGCCATATAACAGAGAGCTCAACAGTGAAGCCCAATTTAAACCCTGATAAAACACTATAATAAAACCAATTTATACAACATAAACTAAGAAATATAATAAATATTTGTTAACCAAAAATGTAATAATACCGATAAAATAAAGCAGTAAAAAGGCAACAGCACATAAAAGCCATTATGTAAAAAAAAAAAAAAAAAAAAAAAAAAAAAAGGTTTTAAGAGGTGAATTTTAAACGAGATATCTGATTCTTTTAGCTTTATCTCCTCCTGCGTTATATTTGAGACTCAGACGTGCTTTAAAAGTGATCAATAAAATCCTAAAATCAATTCTAAAAACGAGCAGGGAGCAAATGGGGAGGAGCCAGGATTGGGGTGATGTGATGTGATGTGATGACGTCTGTTATAAACAAGCTGCTGCGTTCTGAACTAGTTGGAGGAGAGAGTGACTTTTGGTCGATGCTCTAAAAGGAGAGAGTTACAGTGGTAAAAAAAAAAGCATGAATTACTTTTTTCCAGGTCGGCGTGTGAGAAGACTGGTTTCATTTTTGAGATAGTTCTAATTTAAAGGAAGCAGGACTACTTTTGTGATTTGTGACTTAAATCTGAGACAAATATTACTAAGTTTCTGGTAGAGGACTTTATGTTTAAGGGACTTAAAAAGGGACTCTAGATGGGACTGATGGGGTTTAAGGGACTGAATAATATGATTTCTGATTTTGAGTTGAAGAAGATGTTGTGCCATCCAACAGTTGATATCACTAAGAAAGTCTAAAATAGCAGCTCGGCTTCTTGGGTCATCATTTCACTACCTAGTAGAAGTTTAAGAAACATTTACAATCGCTTAAAGACGTTTCATTCATAAGAATAGGGGAGTTGCTGGTTAGTTTAAAAAGCATTCATGATGATATGTTTCATATTAATAATATGTCTAAATAGAAGTGTTCCTGTGGAGTAAAATGTAATCTCTGCGTAATAAAATAACCGCTGTGAGCGTGTGGCGTTCAGGTACCTTCCCAGTCCTCCTGGCTCTTCTTCTCTGGTGCCAGTTCTTCCATCAGCTGGCCCTCCTGCATCACCCGAGTTATCTCCGTCAGCTGCTGCAGGAGACTCTCCTCCTGATCCGCCGTCACGCCCTTCATCCTGCAACACGGAAACAATAAAAACAATCCTGAACATCGAAACTTTAATAACAGAAGATGTGACTGTGTGAAGTCAAGCAGATCTCATCGTTTTGACCTTAAATTTAAACATTTAACCCACATTCGGCGTATATTTCCTCAAAATACGGATCAATTTATGCTGTGCCTAATTTGATAAATTTGTCCATAAGATGCTTCATTTATTAATTAAGATTTTGTAAATTTTTGGAAGGTGTGGGTGCTAATCATTTAGTGTTTTTATTTTATTTTTCATTTTGACAAACCAGCTCAATGTTTGTCAGAGAAAAATTAAAAAAAGAGCAGATTTTAAAGTGAATTATAAAGTTCTAAAAAATGATAAACACTTCCACACATCCTAATTACAGCCTACCAGAGTAAATAGTAATTAAACCACTTTTTTTAACTAATAAGATTTGACACATGACGCTGTATAAATGTCATACTTTATGGGAGTGTCATGTTTGTCTTTATCTTTTCTGTGGAAGTGATTGTTCAACGAATGTAATTTAAATGAACAAACACACAAATGAGCTCCATCAAACCAGTACTTCCTGTCAGGAGAAGAGAAGGGAGGAGACTCCACAGATGAAATGATTCCTCAGTAAACACACACACACACGCACACACACACACACACACCTGTCAGGACTGTGGTTGACGTTGGAAACTATTTTCTCCATCACCAACTCTGTTTCTTTCAGTTTCTCCTGCAGCTGAGCCAACTCAAAGTCAGCTGGAAAGGCGACAAAATAAACCAAAGAAAGAAGTTCAAACACAATCTGAGCTCAGACAAACAAGCCTGAAATTCATCTCACTGTTATGATGCTTCATTGGAACCAATATGGAACGAATGCTAAAAGAATGAGCCCTGGCTGATACTCACTGATCTTTCTCTTCTTGTTCTCCGCACGAACCGAAGGAAACCTGTTCTCTGAAGGCTTGTTGTTCCCTTTAGATGTGATCTGACAGCGAGGCAACAAGAACAGGGTTTAACACTCAAAACAGACAGTTATAGTTTCTGCCTCATGATTACTTTTTAGTGTAAAAATGTTGTTTATTTTTCTTTATGGTTTCATTTTACAGCATTTTACTTTAATGTTTTTACTGAGAGCCGAAGCTGAGGATCCTTACAAAATGAGTTTTTTTGTACTGACACTAAAGCTTTACTTTTTTTGATAACTTACATGAACATGGCTTTTGAAAAAAAACGCTTTTTAATTTAACAAAATAAGCCAAACTTCTGAAATGTTAAATATTGTCTTAACTCAAAAAGCTTTCTCTAAAAAGAAGAATCGTCTTCAATTTCATTTTCTATTTATTTGAATAATTAAGTATCTGATCAAAGAGATAACTGAACACTTTTCAATACTAATTATGACTTCAATACAGTATTGAAGTTTAATAAATAGCCATCCTGTCAAACTTTATTTTTAAGGAGCTTTTTCCAGGCAACCAGTGGAGACTCCTGACATTTAACCAAAAGTCAAACTATTTATTTTACATTCAAAACTAAATACTTTCGAATGTGGCGTAAAAACTTCTTTAAAAGTTTTTTGAGTGTCCAGTGTTTCACCTTAAACAGAATGTAGAGGATGTAGAGTAAGATCCCGAAGCCGTACACGGGGATGATCTGTCCTGCCAGGTTGGACTTGCCCCCGGTTCCCGCCCCTGTTCCTGCCCCTTTAGCCCTGGCTATGGCCTCGGTGTTGTGGGCTCTGGAGAAGCCGGAGCTCGCGGCCCTCTGGCCTCGACCCTCCGGAGCCGCCTGACGTTGCATCATTGAGGGGAAGCGACCTGAACCTGATATGTGAGGAGGAGGAGAAGGAGGGTTTACCAGGAAGTCAGCTCAGGAAAACATGAATGATTCACAACATAAATGACAGCAGCATAATAAATATCCAAGAATTTGTCTTCTAACTTTGATATATAAAATGAAAAATCAATGTTTTGGGTGTGCTGAGTTGATTAATTGCCTAAACAGAAGATCCATTCATTCATTAATCAAAAAATAAATATATATACAGTTTAAATTATTAATGAATCTGCATTCTTTTTGTTTTTCTACTCAAGTGAGCAGAAACTAATTATGTCACTCCACTGAGATCTTGTTTTATATTTTAATATTTATATATATATATATATATATATATATATATATATATATTTTTAAATAGTCTGTGTATATTGCAGTCTGCAACAATAAATCAAATGCAGTAATTCCCACTTTTTGTGAGGCTTTTAATATTTAGTTTTTTTTTTTTAATCTCTAAAAACTACAATTTTAACAAAAACTGAAAATTATAATATTCATGAAGGTATGTTTTTTTTAAATAGGACTGCCATATTAAGCTGCATTAATATTATAATTATTATTATTATTATTATTATTATTATAATAAAGAGTATTTTCTTTCTCGTAAATTAAAACAGGTGCGTTTGGCGCCCTCTTCAGGGAGGAAACGCAACTGCATGATAACGACACACCGGTGATGCTCTGCAGGAAATTAGACTTAAACTACCAAACAAATAACAATTAATTATGCCAATTAGAACCACAGATAAATCCAATGAACTATAAACTTCAAGTATCCATCAGAGCATCCCCCACAGGTCTCTCTAAGCACGTGTAAAGGCGGTGTAAAGGTGACGCACCCTCCGCAGCATCCCTCCTGCCTCCGGACAGCAGCAGCTTGGGAAGGAGCAGCGCGACGCACAGCACCAGACACGTCGCTAGCGTCACCTTCTGGAAAGTGGACATCGCCATGAGGACAGGTAGACAGGTGGACAGGTAGACAGGTAGACGGTCACCTGGAGGGGAGACGGACGAGGTATGACGGGGAGGAGACGGGCAGCTGCGTCTCTTACATCGGTTTCACTTCCGCGTTGGCTGGAGGAGGGGGAGGGGCGACAAGGCTGTGATGAAGAAGGTTCACCGCTAGAGGGCGCCAGAGGGCCGCGTTACGTTTTCAATGCTATATATATATATATATATATATATATATATATATATATATATATATATATATATATATATATATATATATATATATATATATATATATATATATATATATATATATATATATATATATATATATATATATATATATATATATATATATATATATATATATATACACATATATATATATATATATATATACACATATATATATATATATATATATACATATATATAATATATATATACACATATATATACATATATATATACACATATATATATATATACAATATATATATATATATATATTGTTATGCAATATGTTTACATGTCTTATAAACAATTAATCTCACATATGATATATGGAGGACGAAAAATGACATAAGTATAAATAAATAAATAAATAAATAAATGCATGAATAATTGTATAAATAGATACAGGAATAAATAAATGTTTGAATACAGAAATATCTACCATGTATGTATATATATATACATACATACATACATACATACATACACACACATGCCAAACATATTACATCTCTTGCAAAGGCAATAAATTCTTGCAGAACTCTCCAAACTCTTGTTAAAGTTTTCTTCTTTTTTTTTTTTTTTTGCGTCAGTACAGTGCACATACACCATCATTTGTACACAAAGCACTACCTATGCACTGGTTTAAATGAAAAACATATGTATCTTTTGCTTGTTCTGTGTGCAGGGCATAACAGTTTGCAATATTATCATTATTTTGCAATTGCTAAAACACATTTTTTTAAACTAGGGCACTCTTTGTCAAAACTGTAAACACAAAAAGCAAAATAAATATACACAAAATACATCTTTAAAATCTAAAACTTCATTAATAACTATGTATGTATATTCTTCTTAAATAATGCTATTTTTGCTTTTCCCACACCCTACTGGCACATCGAGGTGCTAAATATAAAGCACCATTATCTCACCAGTTTTTTGGCAAAGCCAAACTCTCTCTCCAAAAAATTGGCCTCAATTGTTGTTCACACCAAAGAGCAAACCTAAATCCTATTTATAGTGTTCAAGCTCTGATTGGTTACAGGTGTTTTCACAGGTGCATTCTGGCTGCAGCTGATTGATAGTGTTTAGGAAAGTTACACAAAGGCATTTTGTTCTGAATGACGTGTCTAATGAAGATATACTATGTGTGAAGTTATTTTCAGAAAAGTGTTTCAAAAAGTGTGTTTTGGAAGTTAAAACAATGTGCTTACGGTTCTGCACACCTGGTGAACATACATGAGTCACCGGTTTCAATAATTTGCCCTCAAACACCAGTTTTGTGCCTTTGCAGTTGCAAAAAACTGCACGTAAACACAGCTGCTCACAGGGATCCAGATGTGTGATCCAAACACAAGACACCATCAAAATATATAAGAGAGAAAAGTAATTCATTCTTAAATATTCCAACTCTCCTCAAACAACAACAGCGCAGCAGATTTTTCTTCCATTGTTGTCCAAACCAAATGTTCCCCTGTGGCCTATTTATGGTCCTCAAGCTCTGATTTGTAAGTGAACTCATGATCTAAAAATGTTTTCACACGTGTTCATGTGGAAAGGCAACTGGTAGAACAGAATTGAAAGTGTTACTCAAATGAAAATACTGAAGTACAAGTACTTAAAATTTGTACTAAACTACAGTACTGTATATAAATGTTCCAGCACTGAATTCACTCATTTTTCACTCTTACTTTCACTGTCATTGACATAAATGTGTTCATTTTTAATATAAAACATAAGACAATTTATTTAATATAACACATAATATATAATTCATCTAATAATATACATTATAATTATATATATTCATTCATTTATTTTTGCCAGTATTTATTTTAAAGTATTTTTTTGCCTTGAACTGTCAGAGGTCTGAAATTGACAACTTCTGACCTCCAGGCGTTCCAGGTGCAGGACTCCAAACGTAAACAACAACATGTCCGGCGGTGATAAATTGAAGTTTCTTAGGTAAGTGTTAACACAGTTGAACTCTCAGCAGTACTTCCTACTTCATTTTTGGGGCTTTTTTTTTTTGTACTTTATCCAGAATAGCTTTTGTTCAGAGACGATAGCTTTCAAAGTTTCTTCATTGTAACCTAGTGAAATGTTTTACATCAATTTACATGCAGAACAGTTTTTACTATATGATGGTTTATATTATTTTAATTAGATACAGGCAGATATACTTTAACGTTGCCTTCTAGTTGATGGTTAACCATTTAAAATGTGTGCTTTAGGGGTTGTGCGACGTCAGACTGCTTCTTCGTGAAGTCTTGCTAGATGTATTGGTTGTGCCTTTTCCAGTAGGACACTGAGTTGTTTTGAATGCAGCAATAATTACACTACATGTTTGCATTTATTTTGTTATTTTCACTGTCATGTCTTGTTAGCGGTCTCGTGACCTCTTGATGATGAGTCAAAGCACGTTGGTTATCCAAGTATCAATAAATGATTTTTATCTCACAATCAGAGGATGCTCTTCAGACTGACAACCAACTTCCTCTTAAAGTAAGATGGACAATATTCTTTTTGCTTTTTATAGTCTCATTTTATCAATATTAATACATTTCTTGACAAAGTGCAGCACTCTATTTTTTCCTTATTGTAAGCACTTTACTTCACTTTTGTTTTTGAAAAACCATTTCAGACGAATCATTATTATTAAACATCTTTCTAAAATGTCTGGAGGGGATGTTTAAATGACTTCCTCTCACACTGATTTTCAGGACTCTCAGTTCATAAATAATGAGCACACAAACCGAAATTAAAATTCAGTTTAATTAGTCAAGAAACGAAAAAAAAACAGCTTGAGATCAGTGTGAAAACAAAACTACTGTGGGGTTTTTTCTTCCAAGCATCGCTCAGTTCCATCGAGTCTTCGTAGAGATGAAGGAGAAGCAGTCGATCCTTCTTAAACCGTATTTGCAAAAAGGTTTCAGTTAGTTTTGCGGCTTCCTAAATGCCAGATGGGCGAGTTTCACCACAGAGGACGGTTCAGCAACTGCCGGGGACATTTTGACAACTCAGTATTTTCTGTGATGGATGAATTGGTTGATGCTTTGTGTGGCCTGATTGGCTTCCCTCCATCCATCTAGTATTTCAAGTTTGGTGAACAGACTCTTCAAATTATTTGTTGAATGTAAACCAAGAAAGAAAAAAAGGTGGGCAGAACCATAAATATCCTTCTGACAGTTTCCATTTTCACTTCCTGGTTGATCTCTGGTCCGTCTGACCAAAATGTTCAGGATAGTTTCCACACAGCTCTCTATAATAAAGAGTTCAATCATTGGAAACACGTCCCATCAGTGTTGTTTCAAAAGTCTGAAACAGGAAGCTGATGAAGACGCTGCTGCTGTGAGTTTCATAGTCCAACTGGCTCACAGTCCTGTCACGATCTGCAGAAAGAGAGAAGAAGAAAAATATGAAACAGCTCCAGCTCGCTCTGTGGTGCTTTTAGACGTTCAATAAAAAACATATGATCAGCATATCAGCAACAGTATAATAACAGTTTGAAGGAATTGTGGTTTATAATGAATAAATCGTTGTGTAACTGGCTTTAAAAACATATTTTTCTCTTTTGGAAAACACACTGAATACAATTGCTTATTATATTTCAAAGAGTTTTACAAGTTAAGGTCAAACATAAAGTGTAACTGAAGACATATGGAAGTGAAACTGCATATTAAACTGTATTGGTGTTTTGAAAATCTCTGTTGAGCCTTAATGTTTGCACTAATCTTTGCAGAAAATTATTTTTTAACTACAGTGAACTACTGCTGTGAAGCTACAGTCAGTCATTCCCCTTGTACATTCTGATGTTTGTTAAGACTCTTATCATTGTTTTTATTCATTCAACTTTTGTTGCTTTTCTGGTGATTATTCATGTTTATGTAATTGATTTCAATGAGACTTCCAGACTAAATCAAGCTATTATCTTGAATCACAATTCAAGAAATAACTCTGTATTTATATGAGAGAATAAAGTAGATTATTCTTTGAGATTAAAGTGGTAAATTTCAAAGAAAAACTCAAATTTACAAAAAAATACCTGAACATTATTTGAGACTTTAAAGTCACCAATTTAAAAAGAGAAAAACAGTTTTGTTTTGTTTTGTCAAGGAACAACATCGCTCCTTTTTTACAAGGTTTGATCAACCTCATCACAGCACAGACGTCGCCATTAAACGCTGCAGTAAAGTAAAGTGCAAAATTGATTAATTATATTTATTTAAGTACATAAAAGAACACAGAAAAAATATGTGTATGTATTACTTTTTAACCTACAATGGCCAAAATCACGTCGCACAAATTAACTTATAACTTATTAACTTGTCTTTACTTTTAAAGGATAAGGCAGTCATTAGTCTATATTTTTCCAGAAGCACATTTTCTGCTTTACACCAAATTTGAAATTCTAATAAAAACATCTTTTTGCAAATAACTACACACGGTTATCTACATCAGACATTCAAAACTAAACGCCTTTGTGTCACTGATATACTTTCACTCAATTATAAATCACCTGCCGCACCTGTGAAAACACCCGTAACCAATTAGAGCTAAAACTCTATAAATAGAATTCGGGTTTGCTCTTCGGCGTGAACAACAATGGAGGCCAAATCTGGAGGGGGAGTTTGTTGAGAGGAACTAATTGTGTCTGATTTATTCACATAGCATTTGTGTTCACATAATTAATTTACAGCATGCTACAAACACTCTAGATAATAGTGTTTTATAAAGCATTGGAATAAGCCATTTATCTGGTGTTTGTTTGCAAAGTTGTAACGCAGAAATACAATTTATTTAGCAAAATGTCAGATATTTTGTGTTTTGTATATATATATTTTTTTTTATGTATGTATAGAGTCTTGTGTTTTGACAAAGAGGGTGCTAGTTTCAGAAATTGTGTTTTAGGAATTGAAAATAAGCTTTAAGTGCATTTCCCTGTTTTCACTTCAGTATTCTTTGAGTTGGAGAATAATAACCTTGACTGTTTTTGACTGATATAATGCAGCATAATAATACAGGTTAACTCAGTGGAGGTTAGTGTGTTGAATAGAAGCAAAATGTCATTCATTGAATTATGTTTCAAAGAATGCAATTTCACTGAATCAGATTTTTTATCAGCATTATTTTTGTAACTTTTTATCCACTTATAACCCTTTGCGTGTCAGACAATTTTAATTCTACTACTATATTTAGGGTATAAATTCAAGAGGGGAGAGAACCAAATACACATGTTAGAAACAAGTTGTCACATCTGTAAAGTCTTTGACAAAAGTTTAAATAAATCTATAAAAACACCAACAAAGCTGTTTGGGTCTAAAGAGAACAGTTAGAAAGAGTTCCAGCATCTGGAGGCCAGAAAACCTTCAACGTAGCCACATTTATAAAGTAGACTCCCAATGTAATGCACTCCAAACTAAACACACAGCAAAAGACATTTGGAGAAGAAAATGAGAGTTTCAGAGTTGGTCAAGTCCTCAATTGTATCAAGATCTTTGGATTAAAAAAAAAAAGGGGAAACGATCTCCTAAAGTTCTTTCAAAATGAGCTAAAAAGGAACCAAAATTGAAAACCTCTCCATTCCCAGAGAGCATCAAGTGTCCAGTGCGGCCAAGTATTTTATGGTCTGTAGTTGTAGTTAGTATCGTAATTATAGGTTGAGCTGCTGGGTATGTTTTTGAAAACAGAAGCGAACCTTGAAACCTTCATAACTGTGGATTTTGTGGCGTCTGCTGCTGCACTTGCTTTTTAAACTTCTCTCATCTGCCCTCAAAGCTGAAACCCTATGCTCACGCCCATCGAGAGGCTCAATAAAGGATGAGCTCGGACTCCCACAGGATTTTATTTGTCTTCTGTTTAAAGCTTTAAAGAAAGCCCTCTGGATGTGTTCAAACCTGCAGGCAGCTCTGTGGCCTCCGATGAGAAGCAACTGTTTGAAAAACCTGATTTAAATAGAAGAAACTGCATATTTCACACTTATTGAGTTTAACCTTTGAGGAGCAGCAAAAGAAAAAAGGACAAAGACAAATATCTGAACTTCACAGGTCCTGTTTTCTCGGTTGATAAGACGATTTTGCTTTTGAAGCAAACTACAGCAGCAATGATGAAGCATCTAGTGTCGTAAGTCTGAAGTTATGTCACCTCGTTCTGGTTGTAATTAGGTTCAAATACCATCAAACAACCATTAACCTGCCCAACATAATGATACTAATTATATGTTAATCAAAAACATTATGCTTCACAATCTATTTGGTCTTTCCTATTATTCTACATTCAGAGCCAACAAGCCTGGTCTCCTAAAAATCACGTTCCATATAACAGAACTGCATCGTCAACTGTGGGGAAACGTATTCTCTCCCAGAATATGTTTGCTTTAGCACAAATATGTTTCTAATCAAAGTCCGAGAAATCCACATATTGAGGAGTTTGGTGTGGATTACGGGTCAAACAATTTCAGGACTTTCACTCAGGAGACCTCTGGTAGTGTCCCTTGTGACACCAAACTTAGTTTAGTTTACTGTAACTTCAATAACATAACAACATCATTCATTTTAAGACAAACCATGATGTTTTTTTCTGCTGAACCTAATCAACTAGTTGTGATGCAGGTGTTTAATGTTTTCATCTTTGGTGCTGAGCTGGCTTACATGTAGTTAATCAGAGGTTTGAGTTGATATGATACCAATCTATGCAGTTAATGCACCTGAAAACCAAAACAATGAGCTAAAAGAGGCTTAAAAGCTCTGTGGAGGTGTGGAGTTGGGTAATTATCGTGTATGGGTTTCCCCTTTTATAGAGTCATTTGATTAAGTGTTGATATTTTAAAATATTCAGTAGAGATTAAAGAATAAAAATGACATTACAATAGCCTTAAACAAAGTATCCTCATATGGTTTGTATGATATTTTACAAAAAGTTACTTTCCAGCAAAAAAAAGCGATCAGACATACTTGGTTAAGTTTAGGAAAAAGAACCGGCTTTGGGGTAAAATGTTCATGGAAGAGGTGTTAGTACAGACGTTACCTGACAAATAAATCAACGTTAGCTTCTGGTTTCACACGGGACATGAACAGCGGTCTCCTGAGTGAAAGTTTGATGTTTTTACACCCACTCATCCACCCACACTTCGCCTGTCCTGGCTTACGATTATGTGGTTTGCATGCAAATGAATTACTCGGGTTGCAAACAAACGATAGTGCCTTATTTTTTGTAGTTTTACAAACAGTTTTATAGGAACAGCCTGCTCTAAACCATGTTTTAAATAGAGCTCCTTTATCAGTTTAAACAGTTGACAACCATCTTTTTTTTTGCTGATTTAAAAGGTGAACCTCATTATCCGTTTCACTGAGAGACTGTAAGGAACCTCTCAGAAGTTACTGCAGTATTGTAGGAGACACTTTATAAAGAATGTGTTTAACATGGATTCAATCCATTATCCTAAACTGCCCTCCAACTATATGCATCTTTACTAAATGCTTTATCTACATTTGGGACGATAATGTCAGCAGCATCTGGCTTTTGAAGTCTCATGTCTACATATGGTCATATCTGGGATGAGCTCTGGGAGCTCACTTGAGGATCTTCCAGATATCTCGGCGCATGTTTTAGTTCAAACTGTCAGAGCGGCTGCCCGAGACTGTAATTCATCATCATCACAATATTACCTCTTACTGAGGCTGCCTCTCCGTGCTTCCATTAAGATGGCCTCCTTCATAGTCCAGCTGGCACAGGATCATGTTGTTCTTGAGGAAAAACTTGTCTCCCACGCAAAATCTGCAAAGAGAATATATAAAAAATATGGATCTGGGTCTCGGTTGTTTGCCGGAGCCGAAGTGAAGCATGAGCTCCCGGAGGAGCATTTCAGGCATATTTTTCAGCACTGCTATGATAATCAGAAAATTAATCTTGCATGATTGCTTGCTGATTAACAATCCGAGTAAAATACAAAGTTTTTAACCCCTTCCAGGTTTTAAAACCTCATCACATTCTGATTATAATGCATTGGGCGATGTGCTCATAATGACCGGTGAGCTCACTGGTGCACCTCCCACAGATAAGTCAACTGAATTTGATCTCCCTGGCTAATTGCTCCCCTAATCTTACCTCTGGCGGCAGAGCTGACAGGCGAAGCAGTCTAAATGGTAGACGTTGTCTCTGGCTCTCATCACCATCTCAAAGGCAGGGATCAGCTTACTGCAGGCTGCACAGTTCCCCGTCACCCCGAAGAGCCTGCAGAGGGGAAAAAGGGCGACAAGCAGACCTGTAGTCTGGACGCACTTAAGATACATTTCAGCTAAGAGCAGAAAAAAAAAACACTGGAATAATAAAAAAAGAACACAAGCTTGAAACATTGTTCAACAGGACCATGCAGCTGACTCTCATATGTTGCTCAATCATGCAGCTTTTTTGCAAATAATAATGTTTTAAAGTGATTAACTGCACTGCCTTTCCTGCAGAATATTTGCTGGTTTATTGCTGCTGCAGCGCTTCCATCATATTGTATGGATTCTGTGCGTAATTAAGAGCAGCCAGGCGGGAGGAAACATTCCCATCGGCCTCCTAGATGTTATTCTGAGTAGGAGAAATTTCTAACCGCATACTGAAAGATAACTGCAGAAGTGTCAACAATCTCGATCCAAAAGAAAATGCAAAGCTGCTATCGTTGGCAGTTAAATGTAAGCAAAATACAATAACACTGATATAACCAATGTTAGCTATGCTCTCAATGACAATACTGACATGCTGATGTTTAGCAGGTGCAATATTTATCATATTCATCTAAGTTTAACATGCTAGCATTTCCTAATTTGCATTAAACACAATGCAGGTCTTTGGTCATAACCAAAAGTATTTAAATGTTTCCCTGAGGGCTTAACGATAAAGGGAAAAGTTGAAGGATTCGTTCCTTTGGGGAAATTTCCAAGCAATCCATCTGGTAGTTGTGGAGGCATTTCACTCAACACCACAAATGTCAACATTATGGCGGCGCTAAATAACAAGTCAGAGGATCGCCAAAGTCAGTGGGATTCATCCTCTGGGGAACATGAATGTTTGCACAGAATGGCATGCGTATTTATCCAATAGTTGTTGAGATCTTTCAGTCTGCTGTAGCCTGTTTATAGGTAACACCTAACAATACGGAACACAACATTACGAGACAAGAAACAAGTGACAAATCAGGATCTAAGTGACATATAATAAAAATAATCATAACTTGATTTATATAGCACCTTTCAAAACAACTGGAACAAAGTGCTTCACTAACAAGGACAAATGGAAGAAAGGAGCAATCAAATACACAAAACTAAAATAAGACATAAAACAGCAGAAGAAAAAATCCAGCCAAACAATTTAAGGAAAATAGCTGCGACTAAATGGACTATATAATAATGTAAATATGATATCATACGTTAAAGAACAGACTTTGAGGAACTATGTTAATACATTTGTGTCGACATTCTGATCAACTGTTTCTAAATATAAATCAGCAACAGAGCAGCACAAAAAACACATTCATACGCAGAGATACCTAAGAACTAATCCTCACATACAGTTCCATTACAAAGCTTCTCATAGTCTGCTCTTCAGTATCTCATAACTATCTGTTTTGACCTAGATACAGAGTTAATCAGGAACTTCTTATTAGGGTTTCATTAATTACAATTTTGCAGCCGATGTGTTCCTAATTCATTTTTTTGTATCTACTAAAAAATGTGCACAGCATTCATCTAGAACTATGTTAAGAAAAATTGTGGCTCAATTTAGTTTCCATTGATGTATATGTTGTGATGAATGGCCTAGCGATGCAGCTAGCCATCCATTTTCATCCGTAGAGCAGGAACACTACTTTTTTTGTTTTTTTTTATCTCTTAAAAACAAACCTCTGTTGTTGCTGCAGGAAACATAAAGGCTTTAATAAACTGGATTTATAACTTGAATAACTGTTGCATTATATCAGCTGCTGATAAAGGGCAAGAAAATGCAGATTCACCAATATGAAAATGTTACTTACTTTAAGAGCCAGATTGTGTTTTTTTATGCCTCATAGGACATAAAAACTGACTTTATAGGTAATGACTTGAATCAATCTATAAACTAATAATTTATCCGTCACGATCTGAACTATGTCCTCATTCTACCTGAGAACAAACCCTGTGTTGTTTTTAAATACTCTGTGACTCGGTGCTGACCAGCAGCAGATTGCTTCACCTCTCGTTCACCTCTAACAGAACGAACAAACGGCTCCCTAAGAGCCTGACACACATGGAGATAAGTTGCTGCTGCTGATTTCCATATTCCATTAGAGGCCAGATAGAAAAAGGAGGTTTTGGAGAGCAACAGCTATGAAAAACGACATCCGCAAAAAAAAAAAAAAAAAAAAAAAGGGGAGGATAAGGGCGAGCATGTGTCTCCCAGAGCTTCACACGATATATAAAAAAGAAAACGTCATCAAACGAGTGACCAACTCGGGAACAAAAGCGAGTCCTAATTAACCGAATGTTCTGATCTAACGAGCCTGAGTCCTGAGCAGGCACCTGGTGGGTTTCTTTTTTTTTTTTTCTCCTCCTTAACGAGGCAACGGAGCTCAATGCTAATTCTCTACTAATGGTCCAATTAAAAGAAATCACATGGTTTTAATCCTGCTCTTCAAAGGCTTTTTGGTCTGCACCCTCACAATGATGAGGAAAACAGGAGGCAATCTAGCCAATTTAACTGTCAAAAGGGGTTTTGGTCTCTTAAGTGCAGCGCAGCTAATGAGAGACTTAGCTCCAACCAAATCCAGCTGGATTGTACATGAGACTAACACATGAGTTCAGCAATGTGGCTGAGATATCAGGAGTTCTCCTGCTGACCTGACACCAGACGTCGTTATTTCAGGCAAGAAAATGGAGGTTGTATAACTCTCAGAAGGGCCGTTTGAGCCGAGGGTTTCAGGTTTGTTTGGAAGTGATTCATGGTCAGAAGACTGTTTTTAATCCAAAGTGTATTTTAAAACATACTTATTCATAAATTCATCGTGTCTCGATCCACAGGCACCAAAGGGTCGGGTTCAGACCAGAGCTGCTCAGCCAGTATGAAAACATTTATCCCTATCTGAAGAGTGTTTGAAGTGTTATAAACCTCCTGCCCCATTACATGGCAGACACTCTAAGTACAAGCATAGTAGACACTTCACTTAACTACTTAAAGCAAAAGCAGTTAGTTTATTCGCTTTTCCTGCCAAAAGTTAGGAAAATGATACCTCTAAATATGTGGCTGGAGCCAGGAGATGAGTTAGCTTAGCATAAAACACTGTAAACAGAGGGAAACAGCTAGCCCAGCTCTCTCCAAAGCTAACAAAAGTCACCTACCAGCACCTCTAATGCAATATTAGCATTGCATATATAACTAATGAAATATTTATGTATTTATGTGTTTATGTTGTTGGTTTAGAAAGTATAAAAATGACAATTCAGATACGAGACTCTGATCCAGGACAAAACATATTCTGGCACAAACTTTTCTAACAAGGCAACTTGCCAATAGACAGAGCCAGGCTAGATGTTTTCAATCTTTATGCTAAGCTAAGCTAACCGACTGCTGGCTCCAGTTTCATAATTACTGTTCAAACATGAGAGTGGTATCAATCTTCTTATTAAATCATAATTTGTGTTACTCTGTGCAAACTTCACCCTTTATTTTCTCATTTCTTCACTGTTAAAATATGTAAAATTTGCATAAATGTTCACTAAGAATGTTAAGTGACCAAATAAATAAAACCCTTTTCAGGTTCAGTAGAAGACGGAAAACTATGTGTCCACTAAAGACTTTTAATTCACAATCTCAAATCCCAATGCGATGACTCAAAATTCACTAAAGTAGCTCATCCAAACAGGTACGGGTGAAACATGCTTGGACGTGTTTTGTAATATTTCTAAGAAATACGACACACCTTCTGTGTAGTTTCGACTGAAAGCTTCACTGAATCCACCTAAAGGTTCTGCAACATTTTAATCTGGGTCATTTATGCAGTCAAGAGGGATTTTGAAAAGCAAACTGCTTCGTTGTTTCCTCTTGTATGATTTATTGTATTTGTGCATTTCTCAGATAAAATCACTTGTGTCCACATCTGTCCTACTGGTATTAAAAGAGGCTTCTCAGATTCAAGTTATTACCTCTGTTCCAACATTCTATCTGATAAATTATCATTGTTTTATCCTGAGTGGATCTACAGTCTGCCTCAGCTCTTTCAAAACACTATACATGATTAACATACTGCAAACTCTGCACCTGACAACAGTGTTTGCAGGGATGATTTGCCTTGTAGCTGCATATAATGCATTCACATTCTAGGTGCACCTGTAGAGGGCTTACCTCAGGTAGTCCCTGCGGCACAGGATGAGGTTGGCCCGGGTGTAGAGGGTGGAGCCCACCCGGCCCAGGCGGCAGTCGCAGCAGGCACACTTCAGACAGTCCTCGTGCCAGTACCTGTCCAGGGCCTGCAGCATGAAGCGGTCCCGGATCTTCCCGTTGCAGCCGGCGCAGCCCCTCGGCTTCTCTCTGGACTGGAGGGACACGAGGGACACACCTGGCAGGACGAGGACAGGTAGACAGAGAGACAGAGACACAGGTGAGGGTTAAATTAGAGAGCTGGTCATGAATGTTACCTGAATTTACACAATATTGGAATACTCCAAAGGCATCAATACTGCAGATAAAAGACATATCATTGGATCATTATACATTTACTGTTGAATATAACACACTACATGTGAATGTCAGTTAATTATTGATCTATTAAATCCATATATGCAAAATGTGATCTCTTTTAAGAATATAATGTTGGTATAATGTCATTGTAAGGCACATAAAGTGATGTTCCTGTAATAATACAACAGTAGTTTTCTGATAGGGAGGAGGAGCCAACTTCATCATTAATCATCATAAAAGTATTTCTTAAGTTTGACATGATAAATCTGCTCTGCTATCTTTAATTTAAATGCATTTCCTGCTGCACAGTCGCACACCATCCATCTCAAAAGCCTTTTTCTGCTCTCCTGCATACATAGAAAATAGAAATACACATTCACGTTGGAGTATCTTAATCCTCTGTACTTACTCTCCTCCTTGTCCAGCACCATCCTTTTCTGGAGAAAAACAACAACAATCCAACAACAAGGAGATCCTCAAGATAAAAAAAAAAAGAAAAACCCTGAAGACTGATAATAAACACAGAGGGCTTTGACACAGCCGCTCAAACTTCAGCTCCGCTCCTCATTACCGTGAAGAAAGCCCAGAGAAACAGCCATCGAGTCGAAATAATAGCCCCACGGATGGATGAAAACAGCGTCTCCTGGTCTATATAAGTATATATATATATAAATATCACCCTGTCCTTCAAAAGAAGAGTGTCTGTGTGTCTTATCTCAGCTGATGTCAGTGCATAAGCATGTTCTGTCTCTGCACAGGCTGCTGCTCTCAGATGAGCTCCTCTGCACAGACTGAGCCTCCTCACAGACCTCCCTCTCTCTCTCTCTCTTTCTCTTTATCCCTCCCTCTCTTTCTCTCTCTGCAAAAAAAACAAAAAAAAAAACTCCCACAGTCAAATGGCTTTTTTCTTTTTTCTTCTAAAACGCTGCGTGCTAATTATATAAAGTCATTATGCTCAGATCTGATAGTAAACCCCCCCCTCTCTGAATCTGAATCAATTATTCAATAGACAGTCACACACCAGGACAGCCCGGGCCTGAGGTGTTTTAGAATGAGCTTATTCAACTCCAAGGACACCAATTATCTCCAGGGCGCCCTGTAGTCAAAGCACCGGCTCCTCAGCAGATGCGGCGCCACTGAGGGCAAGTTTGTATGTGACATATATTCAGTTTATTCTTGTGCACTTGTGTGTTTTTATTCAGTTTATTCTTGTTATTCTTGTTATTCTTGTGAACTTGTGTGTTTTTATTCAGTTTATTCTTGTGAATTTGTGTGTTTTTATTCAGTTTATTCTTGTGTGAACTTGTTGTTTTTATTCAGTTTATTCTTGTTATTCTTGTGAACTTGTGTGTTTTTATTCAGTTTATTCTTGTTATTCTTGTGCACTTGTGTGTTTTTATTCTTGTGAGTTTATTCTTATTTATTCTTGTGAACTTGTGTGTTTTTATTCAGTTTATTCTTGTGAACTTGTGTGTTTTTATTCAGTTTATTCTTGTGATTGTGTGTTTTTATTATTGTGCACTTGTGTGTTTTTATTCAGTTTATTCTTGTTATTCTTGTGAACTTGTGTGTTTTTATTCAGTTTATTCTTGTGAACTTGTGTGTTTTTATTCAGTTTATTCTTGTTATTCTTGTGAACTTGTGTGTTTTTATTCAGTTTATTCTTGTTATTCTTGTTATTCTTGTGAACTTGTGTGTTTTTATTCTTGAGTTTATTTTTATTCAGTTTATTCTTGTGAACTTGTGTGTTTTTATTCAGTTTATTCTTGTGAACTTGTGTGTTTTTATTCAGTTTATTCTTGTTATTCTTGTGAACTTGTGTGTTTTTATTCAGTTTATTCTTGTGAACTTGTGTGTTTTTATTCAGTTTATTCTTGTGAACTTGTGTGTTTTTATTCAGTTTATTCTTGTGAACTTGTGTGTTTTTTTTCAGTTTATTCTTGTGAACTTGTGTGTTTTTATTCAGTTTATTCTTGTGAACTTGTGTGTTTTTTCAGTTTATTCTTGTGAATTTGTGTGTTTTTATTCAGACACTTTTAAAGACACTATAAAAAACACCAAGAAGCAGTTAATGTCTGTAATATTCTAGGATAATTCTAGGAATATTATAGCGATATAAACTCTATATAGGACTAGTAGTTTGGTTGGGTCTACTATACTATAAGCAGGTAAGTAGTAACGACTCACTTCATGTATTTATACATTCAAATTCATGTGAAGTCATGTCACAATAATGTTTGTTAATGAGCTCCCCTCCATGTTACCTGTAGGTCATGTGTCAAAACTGCCAAAGAGGAAGTGAAGGTAGAGAGGACTTGAGAGAGAGGACTTGGACCGTACCATTCTGAATAAAGTACAGAGGGGTGTTCTCATTGTTTTAGGGGATTGTCTTTTTAAGTACCTTAATTGATCTTTATTGTTAATATTTTTGTGTTGGGACAATTATAACAATGATTTATTTCCTGTTTTTACTTAAAACTGTTATTTTAATTGTCATTATTGATTATGGACTAACTTTGGTTTGTCTGGAGGAGGAGCTTCCAGTTTAAGAGCCTAGTAGTAGCTTCTCAGGGGAGTTCTTTATTCAGCTGAGGTGCAGACAGACAAAAGGTTGTTGCTAGCTGCCAAACAGCCACGGGCCTAGACTAACTTTGTTTGTTGACTGAGAGAGAAAGTCTTATGTTGCATTTCACTTTCATATTTGTGTGTCATTTTTTCCCCCCACAATCTTATTAAAACAAGCCTGAACTGCTTGATAGCTTTAAATAAACATACCAGGTGTCGGCGACTCAGACCTCCGTGTGTATGCATCACACTGTCGTCAAGATGACGTACACAGTTTGTTCGCTGAGAAGCATACACACACTTCGTTAGTGAGTTGACCCTGAAACCCCAAAAAGAAAAAGGTTAGGAGTTCAGCGTTCTGTGATGTTAATGACTGTTCTGATGTTGATGGCAGGGTTTGAGAAGACCTAATTTTGGCAGCACATTCAGATGTTAGACTCTTCCTATATGGCTTTAAACCTATAGGATCAAGTAGTGTTGCAACGGACATGATGCTCATCGACTGCAGTGTGTGTAGTCTCTCCCACGGCTGCACCATAATAAGTTCTCCCATTTCCCCCTGTCACTGCAGCTGCTGGGTTTGCAATGTCTTCCTGTAGCACAAGCAAGTTAGTGGAACCAAAAAAACATATTCTCCTCTGAGAGCTCCACGGTGGCATAGTTAAAGGACGACAGCAGAGAAAGGCACCTGCTAACACTGGATGAATTAATTAGATGTCAAAGCTGCCCCTCTGGGAGACTGCTGTTTGTGTCCTATGCTAAACAAAAAAAAACTAAAAAAAAATGACATTTTGTCATTAGTCATGTGAGTCGTTAGTGTCCTTAGTCACATGAATCTCGTGAGTCGCCAATCAGGTCAAAATCACACAGCAAGATCTTAACTTTCCCCTGAACCAGTCATGTGGTTTGGTCGAACAGCGATGGGTCTGACTAAGATATTTGTACGTGCGAAAGTACTGTACTTTAGTACAAGTTGTAGGCACAAATATTGTACTTTTTACTCCACCACATTTATTTAAAAACTACTTCCTTTGCAGATTCTAAAAAAAGAATACAAAAACATAAATCATTCTTGGCCATTCTGCTTAAAACTTTTGTATTTTCACTTGTGTAAGATTTTGAATGCAGAACTTCTACTTAACAGAATGTTTTGACACTGTGGTATTGCTACTTTTACTCAAGCAAAAGACCTGAATACTTCTTCAAACATTGTCTACCAGGCCCATGACTTATAGTAGAGTGATGATACAAGTCCTGAATATTTTAAGAACACTGCAGATGAAACCAGCTGTAAAGTTCTATAATAGACCTACCGCAGACCACCAAGTCCTTGTAGTATTATTAGAACATTATATGAATAGCATGAAATCTAAATAGCCTTGGAACTCACTGTTGCACGTCACTATATTGAGGATTTAGTAATCAAAATACCACAAAGTATGCTAAGGTCATTATTTAAAGTTAATCTTGAGCACCACAGACACATCATCAGTCCCTGCGGATAGATTATTGGAACATTATAGTGATTTTCATTGGGATGGGATGGAGGGGGGTTTCAAGGCCAGTCCATGAACAACACTGCAGCCTGCCTTCCAAACAGATCACCCGGACCTAAATCCTCCTCATTAGAAGCTATGGCATAAACAACTGTTCTAACATGGCCCCTGGATCAGGTCACACTAATTAACCAGCACCATCGACCGACAATTCCCTCATTATCCGCCCTCTCATCTGATCGCATATAGGCCGTCAAGACAGCTAACGATCAACCGACTAATTAATCAGTTGATGAGGTGCAAGTGAAGCTCCGGGTTCCCTCTTCATTTGCGAGACACATGGGAGCTAATTAGTTCAATTATTAATGCATCTAATTAAATAGTTTCTCTGGGTAATCATGGTTGAAGTCTCGTCCTCAGTCGGCTGCGGTGATAAATGGATCCGCGCTGCATTAGACCCCTCTTGTCCTTTTTTATTTTGACGTGCTTAAACTCCAATGCGTTGCCTTCGCCTCGCCCTTAACAGTACAGGCTATTCACAGGCCCGGACCCCATTAGGCTAATTGCGCTAAAAGCAGTCTGTGGCTGACATTAAAGGTGAGCTGTGGTTTGAGCTCTAATTAGCAGTCTGTGAAAATAGGAAGCTTTTTCTTTTTTTTTTTTTTTTTTTGAGCCATCTGCTGCAGCTTGCCTCACCATCATGTCCTCTGTGTGAAAAGGGCAGAGACAAATTTAGGCAGTGTTTTCTGTGGAAAGGGCTGTTTGTCAGATATAATGCCACGAGAGGCCACACAGCACAGTTCAGACAGTAACAGCTGGATTTAGAGGTGGAATACAAGAGAACCGCTGCAGTTTGTGGCAGAAAGGCCATATGGTTTGGCATATGAAAAAACACAGAGCTCCTGCTTCTTGACAGATTGGAAAGAGAACAACTGTGTTATTTATACCATCTATGTTTACTTTACATTCCCATTATTTTCCAACACATGCCTTATTTAGATTTTCTCTCTTTTTGTAACACAAGGAGTAGGCAAACTTAGACATGTGCCTCCATTTGTAAGCAGCAGCTTAACCAATGGCCCTCTAGTGGAAAGTATGCAAGATTATCTTTTGGTAATGTCAAAGTGCCCTCTCATCGGCATGCCAATAGTTCGCTCCGTCATTGTCAGTTGATCCCTCATTATTTTAACAATGGTTTAATTAACTTTTTTCCCCCGTCCGCATTCTGCAAAGACAGGCCCTACTCTGTATTTGATTGTCTTTTACTTGTTACCTTCTTCGCAGAATTTCTTCCATTTATTGCTGTGAACAAAATCAGTAGATAGTCTTCAGCTTTCTTGTAATGTGATTTCATATATAATTACTTGACCTGATTATGGGAGAGAAATGTTTCTTAAAATGGGGATTCAAATTTTCAAGAAAAAGTCTTGTAATTCTCTTTTAGAGTCTGATTTAGCCTCAAATCACGCTTGCAGAAACGAACAATGACACATGCTTAGCGATTTGTTAGGTTAGGCAAGAACACTACTTGGTGGAGGTTAGAAAATACATCACGGTTTGTTTTAACAATAATGTAATGTAAGAACTTAACAACGCAACGTGAACAATGCGTAACAACGTAACAACACAACGTGACGTAACAACGTAACAACGTAACAACGCAACGTGACATAACAACGTAACACAACAACGCAACGGAACAACATAATGTATGTTCACACAAACCCAAACAGCGGTCTCCTTGGTAAAAGTCTTATGTTTGTTGTTTGCTGAGGCTGAATGAGTTTGGTTCTATAACAGCTGAGCAAACTTAATCTGCTGATGAGAACAAGAGAGTACGAGACTCTGTTAAAAAGGTCAATATGAAGTGCCAAGCCCTGTCAGTTAATTGATTGGAAGCAAGGATCCCTAATGCAGCGCTGATATGAGATATGTCATCTTTTGCAAAACAAAAATAGATAAGGAATCAAAGAAAACATGATCAAACCGAATTATGGTAAAACATCCCTAATACTGGAGTCTGGATAAAATGTCACCATATGGATCTCTCTAAATGGAGATTAACAAGGCCTCATAACATCATCAGGAAGACCAGAAATTGGAGCAAAACACAGATGATTAACACACTTTAACATTTACATATAAGCGTCATTAGCAAAGCGCTTCACCAGGGAGGTTTCTCTGATTGTGATGGAGCTGCACCTGAACTCCCAAGAGGTCCAATCACCAGGGAGGAGACTATTTGTTCAGATCCCTCAGCTGGCTGGGAAAATCTGGGAAAGAGAGCCAAGTGTTTACATGTCGCTGTGGTGCCTTTGAGCAAGGCATGTGCCATTCAGATTAACCAGTGGAGCTTCTTTGTGGTTGTTTTGGGGCAGTTGGGATGGATGGTAGAAGACTCAAGATAGTTGTATTTCCTCATGTTAGGGTTAAAAACACTCTGCATTGAATGTTGACATTTAATTTGTGTTTAATTATGTTGGCTGACGTGACATGACCATGTTTGTTTATTTTTTCAGGATTTACACATTATTAAGCTCCAAATCTGATTTATCAAAGTTGTCAGAAAGATCTAAGTTAAGATGTGATCTCATATATAATTTTTTGCCCCTCGACTCATTCATGGCTTATGGAGTCGTGTTTGTTAAAGGCCACTAAAAACTATTACTATTATTCTATAAATAACAAACGTGATTTTTTTTCAAGAAATCACCATCCTTATGTAAACATACTGTATGTAGCGAGCTACACAGCATATTGTGGTTTGTGGACTACGAGTTTGAAGCCAGAAGTTCAGCATTTTGGCCGTCGCCATCTTGGCTTTTTGCAACCAATGATCAGAAGTTATCATATTTGGACTGCTTAGGATTGGCGTAGAGATGCATCATTTGGCTCTGAAGCGACCTGTCAATCGGGGAGCCCCGCCCTAAAGCATACTCTGCTTTATGGTCTATTTGACTCTAAATGGAACCATAATTTACTAAATGAACATCATGCTGTATTGAAAAAGACTTGAAACTAGAGATTGAGACCATAAACTCATGTTTACAATGTTTACTGAGGGAGTAAATCAAGTAAGAAGTAGAGTCATTTTCTCATAGACTTCTATACAATCAGACTTCTTTTTGCAACCGGAGGAGTCGCCCCCTGATGGACATTAGAGAGAATGAAAGTTCAAGACACTTCTGCATTGGCTTCACTTTTAGACAGCCAAAGTGAAACCAAGGCAGTAACATCTACTGCCTTGGTTTCACTTTGGCTGTCTATAGGCCTCTATCACAGCAGATATTTTGACTTGTCATAGTAGGAAAAGCGCAGGTCTAACTAAAAACATGAATAAAGATTCTTCTTTTCAAGTGTCCCTGTAGGTCATGACACTGTGACAGTGAGGCAGATCCCAGAACCTGAATCAGCTGAATAGAATTCAGCCATAATTAAGTTAATTATTTACACTGTTTGCTTTTTCCTGCTTTGACATCAAGGGATGTTCTGATTCAGCGACCGACTACAAGAGCTTTAGAGGGCATCTCTGTGATATTGAGCTCTTTTATCAGATTCACTTCATTTGCAGAGTTTTTTGGCAGCGTCACTGGAAGAGGATACCAACGTCTTACGAAGCAGTATTCAGTGCACAGACAGCAGGACATCACATTTAGTGTAACAGGAGACTGCAGGACACTGACTAGACCACGGTCAATTCATAAAACACATGAAAAGGATTACAAGCTGCTTTACATTCAATCAATGTTTCATAAAACCAGATGTAACTCAACAAAAATAAAGTTGACATTTTTGCTTCTATGCTTCTTTTAACAGAGGATGCACCATATTTTTCATGGACTAGATGTCACATTTTCAGAAAAAAACACTCTTCAGATGCAGCATATATTATACATCCAGCAAGCAATCACTGTGTGCACTCATGCAGCGTGACACACAGTGCAGGGCAAAAAAAAAAAAAAAAAGTCCCCTCGAGCAAATCATACACTGGTGTTCAAATGATGTTTTCCTTCAGATCATAGCAGGAAAACATATGTTTTAATGGGATAATTTCATCTGTATGCTTTTTTTGTGTTTATTTGAATTAGAAACAAGGTATTATTTTACCACACGGACAAATTGTTTCCACATATTTTAAGGAAGCAACTTTAACAACTATTTATTTTTGCAATCGCAGAGAAGGATGTTGAAAGTGTCTCTTGCGTGGATCCATTTCACTTGGAGGTTCAGGTCTTTGGAAGCCATCCAATCCCCTGTCAGTCTGACTAAGCTGCAGAGTTTTTTTAGATTGGAGTGGGGATGTGCTCACCAGCTGTGAGATTAAGGGGAACTGATCGATGGCCCCTCTGATTGGCTCTCAACCGGTGTCCCAGCAGCATCCAATCCCCTTGGTTCAGATGGTTTTTCCCTCGGTCCAGCCAAAACCAATTCTTCCTCCACGCAGGGGCCGAATAAGATCGCTGACCTGAAGCTACGAGGCCACGCTCGGAGGTTCAGCCTCCAACCGTCTGCTTCCATCTGACAAAAAATGAGACAGACAGAGAGGAAGATGAAGAGTCTATATTACGAACATCTTTGCACCATAACATATTTCCACTTTCCTCGTTTATTCAACGCATGTTTTCCTGACATCTTTGTTATTCAGCGTTAATGCCAGCGGTGATTCTCCAGAAATTACCTGTCAGTAAAACTCAGTAGGAGGCAATGTGATGTCTCTTTTTTTTTTCAGTCTCTGTAGGTGGAGCTCTTTTCTTACCCTCTTAAACCCTCGGCTGCTCCATCCAGCTACAGAGTTCCTCTATCTATTCAAAGCAAACCGCTGTTGCTGCAGCTGGGAATGTAAAATGCATGACTTCCTCTGTGTGGCAAAGGATTTTTCTTTTTCTTTCTTTTTTTTTGTTAGAAGAGAAAATGTCTTTCATGAACTTTATAGAGAGTAGAAATGAATCTCAGGGGTCATTTGTTTGAAAGATAAAAAACATAAGAAGCTTTACAACGCATGCGAGATAAAATAAGCTGCACATAAAAGGGTGTTTAAATGTGGAAACTGTGACTGAAGGAAAAGTGTTTGCTTCATTCACTGATTCCAAACTACCACCAAAATGACTCCTGTAGAGATGATGATGAGGATGAGGATGAACACGAGGAGGCTGCAGTGCTTCCTGTCTGCTCTTCACCAAATAAATATCCTCCACTTGAAAGAGGCACTGAGCAATCAGGAGCTACAGTTTGATCAAAAAACCCAAATTCATTTAACTTGCATAAGCTGCAGGTATTCATGTTGTCGTCCGTCTGCAGTTTTATGTGTTTTGTCTGATCTGCAAGGAGTCTATTTGAAATAAGTAAAAAGCTTCAAGGTTCATTCTATAGAGCTCAGAAGTAGTTGTTTATTCTCTGAAGATTAAAGGCAAAAAACATCTAATATCACAAATACATAAAGAAAACTGAACTCCAAAAAAATTCTCAAATGTCAATCAGAAATGGGAGAGAGGATCAGATTAGAAATATGGTATGGATACAAATGATTTACATACATTTATCCTTATTTTAGTGTTATTATCAGTTTTTCCGTATTGATTTATCTGTTGTGTAATTGTTTTATTGATTTGTCAGTGACTTTTTATGCTTTCCCTTTGCAACCTCTCTTTAGATAAACGTTAAACAAAATAGAATAAAAACAGTTTTTTACTACCACATGCAATATATGTAAAAGAAAAACCTGTAAAATTGATTGGAGAATACAAATGCCTCCATAGAGGTCACGGAAAAATAAGATGTACTTGATTAAAATAGTGATTTTTTTCCATTTCACTGCTCGCTGTCATTTATCTTTATAATCGGAATTGATTCTGTGTGTATTGGCTCAGATCAGATGGGCAGGAAATCATTAAAGATATAGAGGAAGAAAAAAAAGAGAATGTTATTAAGATGTTTTTTGCTGCCATCTAGTGGGCACTTCAGGAAGTCAGAGGCCAGAATGCTGTGTAATAACGGTGCATTTCTCAAGTCTCCTGCCTTCAAGCCAACTATTTTTAGCAGCTTCACACAGGAAATTCCTCTTTCCTGAAGGCTTTAGAGAAATGCCTCCTGTCATGGCCGTTTTAATTAAAGTCGAGCTCAAAGTGAAACAGCAGCCCCCTCCGAAGAACTAAAACAGGCATCTTATTAAGCAATGTTTAACTTTAATTTCCTCTGGAGAAGCCGATGTTTTTACAGTTTTTACAAAAAGAACATTCGTCTACAAAACGCTGCATACATGAAAAAATAATTCAGGATGGGAAACATATTCAGTCTTTACAGGATCTTGGTGACATAACTGGATTTAAAAAGAACAACAGCACAGCATTGAAAGAGTTCATGCCCTTAATTGGTATGTGTTGGTGTTTTTCATAAAGTTTGAACGTCATGAGTTCACATTCAGGATATTTTTCAGACAAAATTATTAAATTTACCAATTATTTACATAATATATCAAATGAAATGGTTGCAAACATTATTGGTCAGGTCAGTGTATTTAAATGATATACCATATAACAATATAACAGAAATATAAAGAGATTATGACATATTACAATGAGCAGTATAGTCAACAATTAACTATAAACATCCACTATGGCTTCCAAAGAGTAGTATTACTATGAAAAAATTATAAAATGTCAAATGCATCAAACATTTTCCCTCCAAAAACATTATAAAAACCTGCTGCACAACAACTCTGAACTGAAGACACATTTCCCCACATTACAAAGAGTTTGGCACTTTGGCCGTCTTGTTTTTGCAACCAGTGAACGGAAATTACGATAATCCCACTGCAGAGTAATGAAGTAGAGACACCTCTGGTAGCGTAACAATCCTCATAGAATAGTTCGTTTGATATCTTACAAATGTACTCCTTATTTTTGGTGCGTTTTCCCACAGAAGTCTAGCAACACCTGTCAATTTGCGCTCATTACATGCACACAGGCTTCTCAAAATACACATTTGTCTTCACAAGAAACTCAGTAAGGTTTAGGAATAGATTGTTATGGTTATTTATGAATTACGGCGCGATATTTTTCGTTGGTATTTCTAGGAAAGCTGCCGTGGTAGCGTCCTGTCAATCACAAGGTAGCCACATAACCTGCTTTATTGTATATTTACTGTAAATGGGACCATAATTTACTAAATGAGCATCATGCTGTATTGAAGAAGACTTGAAACTAGAGATTGAGACCATAAACTCATGTTTACAATGTTTACTGAGGGAATAAATCAAGAGAGAAGTAGAGTCATTTTCTCATAGACTTCTATACAATCTGATTTATGTCGCCCCCTGGTGGTCTTTAGAAAGAATGCAAGTTTAAAGCACTTCCACATTGGGTTCACTTTTCAGAACCAGAGGTTGCCTCCTGTACAAAGCAGAAAGGCAGTTTTATAAGCAATGATACATTTACTTAAACCAAAGACAGAGATGCTTAAAGCCGACATCTGACCAATGAGTTCACCACGAGTACACTGATGATGGCGAGAAAACTTCTCAACGTCACCAGCAAATCAACAACTCATCAGACTCTTCGTTCCTCCATGTTGTGATTACGCTTAATGATAAACAGTTATGTCTGATGAGTGAGAGACGGAGGAGAAGCTGATTACAGACAATCAAAGCTAGACAGTTGTTTATTCTTGGGGTCCCTGTCGGTAGTCCTTATATGTTAAATATGTTGGTTGGGTGAGGGTTACACTAACAAAGAGTATTTTATAGAATAATTGTTCATGTAAATACTCAGAAAAGTACAATATCAAAAAAGTATTTATATTGGTACTGAAATTGGTATTGTTCTTGTGCTGATATTGAAATATTTGAACAATAACCCACTGAAGTCAAGATTTCTGACCTTTTCAACTTCAACTCCTTTCAACAGTTCTTTGTTTGTTTTACATTTGAACTTTAAAGAGAATAGTCTGACTTAAAACTTTATTTTTTTTTGCTTTCCTGTCCTTCTGTGACCTCTGACCTCCAGGTCAACAAAATCCTGCTTTGCTTTAATCAAAGCACCATAATCATTCCTTTTTGAACAGCTGGGGGGAAAAACAAAGCTGGGTATCATTAGTACTGATATGTTTGGACTCCATCCAAAGCCTTTCAGCATGAGGTTTATGTTTTGGTACTCAAACAGTTTCCAGAATGTCCAGTTCTCTTAAACGTCCTCACACTGACTTCCTCCTCTTGCCAAACACGTTGTTGATGAGCTTGGCCATCGACTTGGAGCCGCTGTAGCGCCTCCGGTCGGCCCTGTACTTGAGGTGCTCCATCACCTGACGGATGAGTTGGGTGAAGAGGCTGGCGATGTCCTGGTAGCTCTCTGCGGCCGAGACCTCCCGGAAGTGGCAGCGGTTCTCCTGAGCAAGGCAGCGGCCCTCTTCCTCACGCACCTGCCGGACGTGACACAGGTCCTGCTTGTTTCCCAGCAGACACACAGGAACCTCCACCTCCCTGAAACAGAGGAGGAAAGCAGCAATGAAAGCAAATTACTTTCTATTTTTAAACCTCTTCAACCTTTTTATTGAGTTTATTTGAGGGCGTTCAAACTTTTAGTTTATTTTATATTCAAAATCCAAAGATTTAAAAGACTCATTAAGTGTCAATTTATAAAATGATGCACAAAACATCTGGAATATTTACATTCAATGTAACAGTGCAGCCATTAAAGAAGATAAACCCGCCCACTCCATGTCAGCAGATAGGACAAACTAAAAAGTCAAAGTACACTTCAAATATTAACCCTAACCCCTAAACCAATATTCTCAGTTGAATTTTAAAAATATTCTGGACTTTGTTTATACTTCTTAAGCCAAATCTAAGACCCCTAAGACACGAGCAAATCTGGGAAAATATTTGCAAAAGTATTTCATGTAGCCTTGCAGTATTGGAGCGCCTCAAACTCTGTAAGAAATGTAATAATAGAGATAACAGGCCACCAGCTTCTTGAAACCACCAAGTCTGAACTTTGTGAAACCCAGCAGAGTTTCCCATCAGCCTCTGTCCTCTTCATAATAAAACAACCCTCATTTTGCTTCTCACCCTTTGCTGTTCTCCACGCGTGCCTCCCGAATCTGCCGCAGGATGTTCTTGGCGTTGATGAAGGAAGTTCGGTCGCTGATGTTGTAAACGACCACAAAGCCATCCGCCCAATCCACCGGCTCCTCCAGGATACACCTGGCCTCTGAGCTCTGACAGGGACAACACAGGCTTTTATTTTGAAACTGATCATATTAAATTAGTATCAATGTCGTCCTCTATGGCTTGTTTTCTTCACTGGTTCAACTAGACAGAATGAGCTGAAGTAAATGTTCTTTATTTATGTCTTTTAGTAGTTATTAACTCACAAACATGAGCTTAAGATAGACAGCATTGGCTCATTGGTAATTTTGGCCACTTATTTAATTAAATTAAACCTCAATATAGCATAGCTTTATCTGAATTAAAGAAAAACAATATGTGTAAAATATTAACAAAATTGTAATATCAAAGTTAAAACGTTTTCATATTTTATTGTTGAATTAAATGGTATTTTTTCCGGCTTTTCTTACAATGATCAAAAGAAAAATACCCTTTAACATAGTATTTAGTATTTGTAATTAACTTAGATCTGATTTAGATCTGTTTTCTGACTTTTAAGCCAATAAAATTGGAAGGATTTGATTTAAATCCCTCTCGGAAATGAACACCAACACACCCATGTATTCAGTTTAAGTTTCACTCGTAAATATGTCTCATTATAGCAGGTAACTATATAAAAACACAGATTCTTTGCAGTATATCTGGTTAAAAACTACATTTACTATTGTTTGGCACTTGACGCCTCATGTTTTTCTGTTGTACTGTTGTTCCACTTCTTCCAGAGATATTTCTACTGTCGTTTTTGTCACCCGTGTAAATAGGACTCATGTACAAGTTCATGACCTTGAGGAGAAACAAACATAGTAGGAAGGACAAGTGGCCCGAGGAGGACTAGTCTGAACACTGTAAAAACTCACTTATCCCTTTCTTGTTATTGACTCCATAGTTACTTCATGGAGTCCAGGTCAGAAGGGCGCGACACGGAGTCACTGTTTCTTTATGAAAGGGCGGCCTTACAGTGAGTTTAACCGACAAAGACAATGACCGGCTCTTGTTCTGCCAAGCCAAGGGGTATTCCAATAAAATACTAACTCTGCAGTAAAAAGCCTCTCAGCTCTTTGGTCTCGCTGAAAGAGAAGTAACCGGGTTATACGGCTGTTTTCTTCAAAGAGACAGCCACTGGTGCACACATCGCCTCGGGATACTCCCATAAACCTTTGGTATTTAACTTTAAGTACTGTACGCTTCGCACACGTGCCGAGGAAAAAAGGTAAATATCCAACCATGACTCATTCAAGGTCACGGAGATGAAGTTCAGACTGAAAACGGGATAGTTTTTACTGTTTTTATAGAAAACGCTTGTAGCTCCAAAACTAACTTTCACCTCAGCTGAAGGACTGAGAATTTTTTCTCCACTGAGGAAACATTTGAATAATAATTCTAAAAAAAGTAGAGCTTCTCTTGGCCGCGGACAATTTGGAGACAGCAGGTTTTTTTTCTTCCAACACTGATGATAAATCGACATTTTTGTCAAAAGTTATGTTGCCAAACATGATGATAATCATAATTCAAACTAAATGCTGGAATAGGAAATTTAACTTTCATATGGTTGATGAGTGAAAAAAAGAAAAAAGAATAACGCAAAACAGAAAACCACGGAGTCCAACTGCAGCTCAGCTTTTTATATATAAAAAAAAGCTTTTAGAAAATAAAAACATTTACTATCCAAAGGTTTGGATCCAGTTAATGATATTTATGTGTTATTGATGTGTTTTACCTGAGAGCAGGGGTCAAAAACTTCTAGATTTAGCTGCCTGCCATCGATTGAAAGCCTTTTGTGGTACAGGGAATCTGTAACAAGGATTAGAAACAATCAAAATAAATAACAGTAATATTCATTGATTAAAATAATGACTGATGGTACAAAATTCTAAGTTATTAGTGTGTTTTATTTGTATATGGTTTACAAATTGTCAGGTTTTGTTTGTTTGTTTTTTTCTTCTCTTGAGTTTGACTTTGTTTATTTATTTGTTTGAAAGGTGCACTAATCAATATTCTCGAATTAGCAATGGATAAAAAGGACCATGTGTGATGTCTACAGAGCTTTTTAGCATCTTTCAGCTCATTTGTTTTGTTTTTTCCAGCCCCCAAAATTACTGTTTTGGTTCACTCTCACCTTTGAAATCACCTTTATTTAAATTGGAGCATTCGGAAGCTAAAGATACAGATATTTCCCTCAGGAGTTAGTGGAGAGCAAAATTAAAGATTAAATATTATAATTAAAATAGATAAATGCTAATGCCAATTTTATAAGGTGATAGTATGTCAATGTTGTATTTACAGCCTCCTATACTGCCCCCTAGTGGCAAAAAGGCAGAAAATACAGGTTAAATTAGATAAAAATTTAAAAGACATAGAGGCACACTAGAATAAATTGGTGTGTGGAATGTACTATTTAAATGTTTTTACAGCTGTAATCATCTTGAATTATGCTGCATATAAAAGGTAAACTGGTTTGTTTATCTCATGAGCGCAGCCATGATGTCTGGAGATAAACTCCGTTCTCCAGGACCAAAACAGAATCACCTCATCGAATCTGGAAACACTTACTGGCGTTAGAGGCGTATTCACCGATGAAGCGCCTGGTCAGGAACCGCACAAGGACAGCTGGAGGAAACAGGAGAAATGAAAAACACAACACAGAATGAATCACAGCCTCGTTACACACTCTCATCCCTCACAGGTGGTAGCGGTCGGGGGTTAAATGAGCCTCATTTAACCCCCGCAGGCAAAGAATGGTGCCAACAGTCTCTGAGGGTGGACCGGTGAAACTGTAGCCTCACATGAAAGAGGCTGTATGGCTTGTGTGCATATTTGGCAAGTTGAATAGTTATATTTCCCCCTTCTGCTTGGCCTCAAGGCTGCAAGCCACATTTAAAACTGACTAGTTTTGGTCCCAAAGACAATCAGTTTCATCTAAGGGCTGAAGTTTCAAGTTGCTCACGGTATTCATGGGCTTCTGAAGGGGTTATGCTACGGCTACGAGTACACAAATATGGATATGGCCCAAAAGTTACTCATGCATGCACTCCAGAAAATGCAAATTCAGCACAATTCTTTTGGGGGCCCTTCTTCACATCATCGCTGATATAATCAGACAGCGAAACAATAGCAAAACAATGATAAATGTGTTTTGAAAGCGACAAGCAGAACAGCAAAGAGTAGAAAATACGTATTAAATGGACGCATACGGCCTCCAGAGGCTGCAGCATCTCAACAGTAACAGCTCTGGTTCACTGCCAGGCAGCAAGAATGGAGACGTCCCATTGTTTTATGAAGCTTGAACACATCGTAGAGCCACTTTGTCTTAAACAGCACCACAGAGACTGAATGCTGATTTGTACAATAAGACCCCAAGCAGCAGCAAGGATCCTATAACTCCCCTCCTTCTGCTTAACCAGCATTTTTCACTGTAGTTTGACCTTTGCAGATTTAAGGTTTGATCACATGACATTTTGGAAAATAAGCAGATGGAGTTATTCTGCCCAAAATACAGATCTTTTACATATTTTCCTCTAAGTAAGCAAAGAGTAAATAGAAAAGGCTTAATTTAGTTAATTACAACATTTAACAAAATCAGTGGTGGGAACTTTAGCTCCCCTAAAGGTCGACTGCACTGACTTTGATTGATTAACCCTCAATGTACATTGTTTTTTCACCTTTCAAACCTTGAAATCAGGTCTTTGAAACATGCATTTTAATTTAACAAAGGTCAGGGGTTCTTTTAAAGCATAAATAAACTAATTATTTTTAGTGAATCTCAATGAATGGAACCATTAAATGTTTTTGTTTTTGTTATGTAACATGAAACAAAAAGGCAATAATTTAGCAGTCCGTAATGATTTGGTACCACAAATGATAACACAGCTAGCTACCTACCTAGCTAAATACCATACAGTACCGATCACCATTTACAGCAAGTGCACGATATTTATTTTGATTTATTTTTTCTATTAATATTTTTTCAGTTCATATCCTGAATATGCATAGTTGGTTTACTAATAACTTATGTTCTCAAATAAATAAAGTGGAGTAAAAAGTACAGTATAAGTATAAAGTAGCAAAAAAATGGAAAATACTTAAAAGCACAAGTACCTCAAAACTGTGTTTAAGTAGTAGTGTACGTCAGTAATGTACTTAGTTACAGTACTTAACAACACTGGATTTATTATGCACCATAAACATTCATTATTTGACAAAAAGAAAGCCACAAATATAATTTGAAATGGCCTCAGACACAGCACAGAGATGATAAAACTTGATATTATACATCTTTTCTGTGTCTGTTTGAAATAATAAATCACCTCCAGCCGCTCACCTGACTTCCCAGCCCCCTGGCTCCCCAGCAGGGCCAGCTTGATGTCGTTCATGCCTGTTCTCCGTCAGCTCCTCTGTGTTGTGTCTGGTATCTGGGTTAACGTCGGCACACTAAATGCTCCTTTCTAGACCGGGTCTGGATGGGAGTACAGGACTGCCCCCTCTCTTCCACTTCAAAGGGCTGTTTCACTTCACTTTTTCTTTTAAATCTGGAGGGAGGGGAGAGGAGGGAAAACAAGCACCCCCCTTTTCTCTCTCTTTCTGTCTGCTCGTTTACTCTCACACCTCTCTCTTCTCTCCTGTATCCAACAAAGTGTTCTCTCCCCTCTTTTTCCTCTAAATCCATCTGTTTTTCTGCTTTCTCTCCTCTCTTGTGCTCATATATCTCTATTTTCTGCCTCTTCCCCCTCCTACAGAGAGGTTACTGGAGGGTCACGGCTGACTAAACCTATTGTGCCGCTCCAACACTGTTACCGTGGTCTGGCTGCCATCTATGGACATTTATGTTATTCTTCATACTTTAATGTTATTGAAGACTGTTTGTACCAGGAAAAGAAAAAGATGAAGCGTTAGGAATGAATTCCAAGAATACAAGTCACATAAATGCAACCATGTCTCTTAGAAATGACTTTTTAGACAGAAAAAAACACCTGAACGTGTTTTTTATCAGCTTAGCAAGAATGTTTTCAACAAACAAATTGCAAAATGTTCATACAGCACGTATCTGCAGAACGTTTCCTGACAACATTTAAATTGCTTTTCCTACAATATCTGCACTTCGAATAAAATATCCGCTCCTAGCAACTAAAACATGACACCTTTCTGCAAATGTATTCAGTAAAATTACATTTAAAAACTAGTGAGTCAAAGGTATGTCATAATAGGTCCAAATTTTGATTCACTAATCAAAAGTATGAAATTTACTAGGTCAGATTTACATACGAAGTCAAAACTGTGACATTTATATTTAGAGTTTTAACTCAGTAATATTTAATTATGAATAAATGCCATCTGCATTACATTTTTATTAACATAACATAAATGTTTATAATGTACATATATGGCAAGTTGTCAAACATGTCTGCATGACTTTCACTTATAACATACAGTATTTCACAGTTTTTCTACAATATTGGCTCTTGCAATACAACATTTTTAACTGAAGTATGATTAACGTCTTTATATCCTTATGTTTAGGCACTCAAATCCCTTTTTTAAGATTAGAGAAAGATCTTGGTCTTTCTTAAATATTGACGTAAACAATAAGTTGAAGCACAAGACAAGTGTTGTTAAATGATCATTCAACCAAAACGCCTTAATGAAACCACACTCCTGCACTTTGCTCGTTCTTAATAGTCAAAATTATAACTTAATTTCCCATAATTAGAACAATTTTTATAATTTTCAACTATCCATTTTGGGTTTTTTCTGACAGAGTTGGTCTTCCATATAATGTGATTTTGTATTGAGTTAAAATCCAGAAACCAGAATTTCTTATTTCTTCAGGTTTTCGAGTTGTTGTTGACGTCTCTTGGATGAGACCTGGCAACTTCAGTCCAGTGTTAATAATATTCTGGCTTCAAGGAGAGTCATTTTTATGAAAGTGAATCAGTGTGTTTTCATGAAGGGAAATGCAGTGATATGATCTTGGGAAAAAAATGACTCTGGTTACGTATTTTATCAACCGTGCCGTCACATCTCACCAGACTGAAGCAATATAGTGAAAGTTGACTCTTTAAATTCCGTGTAAATCGGGACCATGAAAAAGGCCAGAAATAAAAACCCTGATTGGAGCATCAGTCAAAGTCCGGACATCAAACTGACAACAATCCATTTCCTTGACGTTCTGCAGCCACACAATTGTGGCACATAAAAAACAATAAATCATCCTCCAGTAGGCTTGATTTCACATTTTAACTTCAGCCAATAAAATGAATATTCTTTAGACCTAAACCACATTTTCGTCCCCACTGATCCTCCGGCATTTTGGGCATTTTGGGCCCATTTCCAAACTGGCGTCATCTGAACTTGTATTGGTTTTGCGTGCAAAGACTCCTTTAGAGAGGGATTTCTAGAATTGGCTGCACTTGTCTCGGTGTTACAGTATTTCAGAAAAATACTTACAATGCTGTTTTTTAAAGCCTTCATTTTGTGTTGTTTTAGTCTGTTTACATAGTTTCTTTATGATTATAAGTGTTGGAAAGAATACCCCAACATTTAGGATTGGACCGATTCCCTGAAACATTAGAAATGTAAACAAGGCTTTTAAATTTATTTAAAATACAGTACGTTAATCCACATGTTAGGCTTTGCATCCAGAAAGCTGTCAGTCAATGTCAGACCTTTTCAAGACCTCCTTTTTTTTGGAGTTCGAGCCGCTCTCTTTGTGTTGACTTTAGGATCACGGTTCTTTAAATAGCATAAAACAAAATCTGAAATGAAAACAGCCCGACCACATTTGTGCGTCCAAAGCCGTTCGTAATGCACGGCAAGGCGACTGGATGGGCTTGTGAAACGTTTACCAAATTATGTTCTTTCCAAGAAGCGATGTTTGGATAATATATATACGGCGAATCAGGTTGCTCGAGGCAAAATAATTGGTACCACGTTTTCCGAGTTCAGATGAAGACAGAAATCACTGAAAACACGTCTCTTAATTTCTTTGACTCGCTCATCAGATGGAATGGGAATATTGGAAAATAGAGAAATGAATAGAGGCTGTTCTCATACAGCGTTTCTACCTACAAATATTAATGGTCTGTATTTTATAGCTATCCCACAATATCAATTAATATGTAATCCACGTAATCATGAACCAGGAAGTAAAAAGGCCCCAAAAAAACCACGAAGTGCTGGTCTACCGAATATTTCACAATCTTTTCCTAAACTTAAATAAGTAGTTTTGTTTCCTAAACCTTACCAAGTATTTCAGTATCTTTTCCAAACCTAAACTAAGTATTTTAGGGTCTTTTCCTTAACCTAAGCATGTAGTTTTGTTGCCTAAACCTAACTACAAAGTTTCCTGTGAAGACGGAAGTTTATTTTGAAAAGACTGTATGCATGTAACTAGTTGATATTGACACGTTTTTCTGGACTTTTGCAGTAAAAGGCACATTAAATGAGGACAATTTTTTCGTAAAATATGAGACGAACCCTTGCATGAGGACACTTTGATTAATATTCATCTCAGGAAAATGTGTTTTCTCCAATCAAGCCTAATCTAAAACCACTCAAGTAAGAAACCTTGAAACACTTGAGCTTCATGACCTCAATTGGCTGCAGAAAAAAGGAAATGCAACCATAATACAAGTATTCAAATAAAATCACTTTTCCTCTCGTGCTTCTCGTCCTTAAAACTTCTCCTGTTGTAATCAGGGAGAACCGAATTCCTGTGTTGGCCCAGCCATCCATGACAGCTTTTAATCAGGCAGAGAGGAAAAGACTGTTTCTCCTGAGCTGATCAACACGTGTTCGTAGAAAAAAGCTTTCACATGGGACGACGTCATGTGCCCACAAAACTACACACATCAAGAAACACGTTATTCCCAGCAGCTGCACACACACACACACACACACACACACACACACACACACACACACACACACACACACACACACACACACACACACACACACACACACACACAAAACAACATCAAAGGGCACAACATGATTACCTAACGTCTGTGCACCAGGAATCTGTCTAAAAGCTCTCTGATTATTCTGTGAAAAATGAGATTATCTATCACGTATGACACGTGAAAAGTTATGTTGGACTGGAGATATATCCTCGTGGCTGTGAGCCAAACAGGAGACGCCATCTTAAAAAATGTTATGGCTCCTGTTTACTGAATGTCAAAGGGGTATCTGTGCCTGATATTTAATTACAGAGATCTTGGAGAAAAAAGTTACTATCAGCAGTTGTATTTGCATGTGTAGTTTGGTTTTGGTTTAGCTGATTTTACAGTTGTTTACCTTGTCTTTGAATGATTTAGTGAGACTAAACAATAATACAGAAATGATTAGTTTGTTAATAAAAATCAAATATATATTGACGAAGTAAATTGGATGAATGTTTAGTTCATTTTAACTTAACTTAGCCATCTTTGTTCAGCTTAAGTTAGCCTTATTAGCTATTTAGGCTAAGTTCAATGCTCGACTTCAGGATGTTATCAAAACAATATGATTAATATGTGTAAATATGTTGACAAGCAAAGTAAATTGTTGAGTTCTTTAGTTTAGATCAGCCATCTGGGTTTATCTAGTTCAATTGTATTTGTTGTATCTTAACTTAGCCTTAGTTTAATTTATCTTAATCTTTGTAGGGACATTGTGGCTTTTTAATTATTATTATTTTCAGAGTAGTGTTCTTGGTCTTGTTTTGTTTTCCACAATAAGAAGAAAAAAAAACACCCATTTCCAATGTGTTTTAGCCCAAAATATATAAATAGATTCATTGATTGATAGTAATTAATGATATTTCTATATATAATCACATAACTGCCACTTATATGTCTCTGGCACCTAATCAAACAATTATCAGGCCTGTATTCAAAAGAAGTGCAGCGGCTCAACAAGCTAAATCATCGGTTTGTATGTCATTGATCGGTTCGTTTCTTACGTTTCGGTTTTGTATTTTTCCAGCAGCTGATAGAAGAATGATGTAAAGAGTCAAAACATGGGGAAGAAAGATCCCAATTAGGCCTGTTTATCTTTTTCAAGCCTATCCTTTGATTTTGTAACAGAAAATGACAGGATTTATGGAAAACGTGTTCTTAATCCTCACAGAAACAACAGCAGCGTTAGATGGCAGCTATCGATCATTTCTCTAGCTACATTATTGTTCAGAGAAATCAGAGTTAATGTGACATTCATGTTTAAAATCGGACCTTTTTAAATCCAAAGCTCATTCGTTGTCCTTCACAAAGCCATACAAGCATCTTGAACGTGTATCTGTACTGAACCAGCGTTGTCCGTGTGACAGGCTGTAGTGATGAAGTGCAGAGGCAACGACTGTCAAACCTGAAAATATTCTACGACATCTATCATTCCTGTTATTTTTCTTCATCTTCTTCTTTCTTTTGGAAGTCTGCTTCCCAAATTTGGGCATCAGAGGAGATGTTTCCACACGTTTCCACAGCTGAGATGTTGAAACGATGACTTAAAAATGACTGATGGCGTGTCTGTGGTCTTTGAGTTAATTCTATTCTGAGGTTTATGGCTTTAAAAAGCATCCAAATCTCTGTCCTTGGCGTAAAGAACATGTTGAAGTTAAATGTGAAAAATGATGTGCAACATTATCTTCTTTACATTTGATAAATCCCAGAACTTTCACACTAAGATGAGGTAAAAAGAAATAAGGTAAAATACGTCTTTGCTGGCATCTTTCTTACCCTTTTCTAGGATCAACTTTGGTCATAAAACAAAAAGGTGGTATATATTTCTCAGTATCAGCTCTGCTCTCAACAATGTCTAAAAAAAACCCACTGTAACAGACAGTGACCTTAAATAACACAAAACTGTACTAACAAATCTTGGTGGGCAGCTTTTGGGAGGAAGTATACATCATAAACAACTGTTTCCAAAGTGAAGATAAATTAAAAATATCAGGAGTCTAATCGTGGCTAATGCACGCTCTTGAGTTTGGTCTAAACATTACATGTGGGTCTTATCTCAAAGAAGACCTCTGCAGCGTCTTCCAGTGTGATTCACCAGACCTCAGAGCTGCATGAGGTCTCCGTTTGATGTTCTGAAATGAAACATCTGCACATTACAACTCAAGAGAGAGAGAGCAGACATGTGACTGAGGTTTACTGGACGGAATAAAGTGGGTTTAAAGGACACAAGAGGGGAATAAACCTCCCTTTGAAAAACATCTCACGGCCAATTTCCCCCCTAGTTTACCTTTACATTAGCCACAGGGCCGCCTTAAAGCCTCCTCTCATCTTTCTCCGTACCGCTTCATTCAGTTTCTGACAATTTTTTAGATCCAAGTGGGATGAACACGCAGATCAAAGTGTTTAAAGGCCGGCACGTAGTGGAGGTTTTATCAGTGGTTGCAACAGATTTTGTCCATTTGAAAATCTTTTTATTGGGTTCAGGGAGTAAAAGCACTCATGGTGCAGCTTTCTTCATAGATTAAATTACACAGAAGAGCATTTTGACAAAAATATAAAATGGAAGTATGAGCTCTCTGGCTTCAAGTGCTCTTTCTGGTTTGACAAATTATGTTGAGCTGAATATTGGAAGAACAAAATGTCCTGAAACACTGAAGAATATAGCAGACCACAGAGGACGGCAGCAGAGTCCAGGAGAAACAAAGGAAATGAATCCACATCAGGATTAATTCAGACAGCAGATGTTTGTGAGTGGGTTTATTTTGAGGTGATCCCAAAGAAAACGTGAACGAGAAAAACAACACGTCCTCTTTTAAACGATGGGTCTGACGCAAGTTCTAGGATGTGAGGAACCTAATGATTAATACTGATGTCACCACGACAAAAATAATATTTGCTCAGTTTATAACATTTACATTTTCTTCTAAATTTCAACAAGAATCTTTATACATTTTAACAAGATGTCTTTCTCATTAATTCAACTTATAAATGTTAGTAAGTCAAAAATGCATTCGTAAAAAATTGTCAATCAACTGTGTTTATTGATCTTAATAAATCATAATTTATATTTAATAAATAAATACATTCTTATAGTTATCCATTAATTGTGCTGTTATATGTGTTAATATGTGAGTTATAAATAGATTTTGGTCAATACAAGTCGAACTGTCTATTAGGGGATTCTTCTTGATGAAATAAAGAACTCGCTAAAAAAGACAAGGAAAGTTTGATGATGGAGGATTTTCCATAACCTGCCAACCCAAATGTAATTCTTATTAATTGCTAAAAAATTATATATACTGTATCATTAAATGATAGATATCAATAATGACATTGATAACTGCTAAATAAAAACTATTTACTATATTTTTTTGTTATGGCAACATGATGTCACTTTATCTTGACAAAACTTTCAAATTAACCTATGGCGTAAAAATAACGTGGTTAACATTGTGAATTCAAACAAAAACACTTGCTCTTTGTTGGGTTTAGAAAAAAAACATAATTGTTTGTAAATACATAGACTGAATAAAGTACGGAAAGCACGTCACAAACAGCACAAACTTAACTTCAAAATAACTCAACAACATTTTGGACACCGGCATCCTGGGTGAAAGTCCTGTGTTTGTTTGACCCAAGTGTGAGTTTTATCTATGACGCCATGGGGGCTTGACAAACAGTCGGTATTTAACGCTCTCAGAATGAGAAACGGCTGTTCTTTCCCTCTGAAATGTAGTGAATATAAGTATAAAGTTACATGAAATGGTCAAAATTGTACATATCTAAAGTACTTGAGTAAATGTTAGTTACTTTCCACCACTGCTGGATACATGGATCATCTAGTTGAAGCTAACTATTAACTTTAACTTTTAAATTCAAGGTTAAACAACTAAACAAACTACAGCACATTCAGCACAACAACAACAAACCATGTTCATGTTTCTGCCTTCAGCTCCACCAAGCTGAATCCCAGTCATAACATTCAGTTCATGAGGTGAAGTTTTCTTTTTAAAGCCTTCACAGAGTTTTAATGACGTCGCTCCGCATGATGTCATTTAGGTCATTGGGACATTACTGCCCCGACAGGATGATGGAGTTTGTCATCAGCTGCTCATGAGGTGACGCCAGTATAAAGAAACCCTCTCTGATGGAGAATATATCCAGTTATGGTCCTTTTTCTTTCTGAGTATTTTAACATTTCACCTAATTATTTTAGAATCCAGTCTGTAAGACTATAAAACATTAATTTATTTCAATACTTTGTTAAAAACCGGAGCATAAGAGCTAAGAAGCCTGAAAAGTGAGGATAAAAGAGTGTTATTGCGAGATTATGTCCAAAAATGAGCTGCATTTTCTTGCTGTTGTTGCAGAAGTGTCAGAGTGTTGCTTCATGAAGATTTTCAGAAGCTTTGTCTAAAAAGCTGTGTCCAGTGTGAGTAATGCCCTGCCATCTAAATCCACAAAATGATATAAAGACACAAAACTCAGGAACAATAAAATGCAGGATAAAAAGACGGAGGACCAAATCAAACTGTGCTTTCATATTTGATGTAATTTATTGTCTTGCTCTGTGATCAATTTGTCCTTTTGAGCAAGATTGAGCAACATTATCGACATGAAACAAACCCTGATGATCTTCAAATCTACTGACTGTGTGCAGAAACCAGCAAGGAGAGTGGGAATGGAAGTAGCAATAGTTGAGGGTCATTTAAATGGACAAAACCCCCCCTGTGCTTTAAAAGTCTTACTGTAATTGCAAACTTATGGCTGTTTATCCAAAATATAAGGTCTTAGATACAAACACGCCCCCTGGTGGGCGAAATATATTAAAGCCTGGAGAAGCACAAACCGAAAACTTTAAAATCCTGTTAAAAAACATAATGAAGAAAAAAAGTAGTTATCCTCACTTTCTGCTTTTCTTGTTGTTAAAAATCAATTCAAAAAAATAATGTCTCATCATCATTTCAGGGACAGTAGATTTGTGACTTTTAACCTCTTTAACCTGAACTTTACCAACCAAATATAAATACACTTTTTTGTTTCTCTTTATGGGACATATTTATTTATAATATGCAATACAATGTTACAGGGATGATACAATTCAAAGGCAGTGTGATTTGTTTTTATTTATTTAAAAATATTTATTTTGGGAAATAATTAAAAAAACGTTGTATTATAAAAAAAATATGTTAAAAGAATATTTCTCAGTAAGACAGTGACCATAAATGCCATATACAAGAAATAAGACTTTTTTGCAGGGAACAAATGTTATGGATAGAGTGCCAGCAAGCAGGTAGACACTTTGTGTGTGATTGTTGTTTAAACTAGTATTACAGGTAGTATTTCTTCCCACTAAACACGTATCTCCTCTTCTTGTAGTTCTCCCTCCTCTTCCTGCAGAGCCACCGGAGGCGAGCGCTGTCCGTTGGGTCGTGGCTGGTTGATGGAAACGTCCGGTCAGGAAAAATCTCAGTGAGTTGGCTCAAGAAAAACAGCTCGAGGCTCCGACCGGCCTGGGCCACCTCTGAGTCCGGCTGCACAGCAAACAGAGATGAATGTAAGAATCACAAAACTATATTAATAGATTTAAACTTTATTTATCCAAGGATAGTTGACCGAAAACTCTACTGAAGTAGATTTAGTTAACCCTCAAGTAAACTTGGGACAATACAGAGTCAGACATTTAAGATCAGACTGCTAATAGTAGTGGAGATTTAAAACTGTTTGATTGATCACCATGAAGTTTAGTACAGATATTCATGGTCTGCAGAGGATGACTCCCTCTGAACTTGGTGTTCCTCTAACCATCAGATTAAAATTTTAATTTGCCCAATGTCAATTTGCCCAGGGTGGGATCAGATTACTTTAAAATTAAGTAAACTAATAAAAAAATCATGGCATATTATGTAATCAGTAACAAAATCCATTGGATTACACAGAAAAATGTATTCTTATTTGATTACTTTTGGATTACTCATCAAATCAATTATTATATCAAACGAAATCATTGTACCTTACACAAAAACAAATGGTGGCAGACGCAAAAAAAAATCTACAAATACTGTTTTTGTTCACATGTTCAGCTTTTTTTGTTGGTTTAAATCAAATTTCCTTTTCAAAGAAATTCCTTGCACAAATCTAAAAAATGATGGGTTTCTTTTGTGAATTTATTTTTTTTAAAAAGCAAAAATGAGGACTTTATCTCCAGAGGAGTGACAATTTTTGTTCTGCTTATTTTCTGTAACCAGTGTAGCATTTGTAGTGGTGGAATTAGCAAGATAGCTGGCTAACTAGTGGACAGCTGGCTAGTTAGTTACTTTGCTAATTCCGCCACAATTTAATGCTACACTTGTTACTGAAAAGCTTTGACTGACGTATGTTGTCACCATAGCAACTACGAACATATATAATATATATATATATATATATATATTTGACTAATATATATATTAGTCAAATGAACACAGAAAACAATGTCTGTTCTACTTCTTTTCTATTTCTACCAACCTTGCATTCACATTAAACTTAGGTGATAAACATGTTGAACATTATTTCTGCACGTTAGCACTGAGCATGCTGACATTATCATTTAGCTCAAAGTGTCAATGAACAGCCTCACAAAGCTGCTGTTAGGCTCTTGTAAGATATCACGTGTGGTTTAACGTGAACTTGGAGATGGACACAACCTCAGTTGCCTTTATATAGAATAAAAAGAAGGGAAAAAGTGTCCCAGTTTTCTGCTACATGTGGAACTTATCCCCAAAGGTTAGAGTGCAGAAATAATTAAATTAAGCCAGAAATTAGATTAAGTCGGGAAAAAAAATCCACTCACGTAATTGAACGTAGCGCAGTTCTTGAACATCAGCAGGACGTCATCCACAAACTGTTGGGCCGTGAAGTAGTGGAGAGTGTTGCTCTTGTCCAGTTTCCTGCGGATCACCGACAGGTCGATGGGCCTCTTGATGATCTGGTAGTAGTTTTGGGCCTGGAGCACATTCACAGAGATTACATCACGGTGGTGGAGGTTGTTTACATTTTTAACATCAAGGTTTGTTATGAAATGTAAGTGGATCATTTGACATGGAGAGTTTTATTAAGCCAGTGTTTTCTCTACTTAACCATGACATACTGCCGTCATTTTGAGCGTTTTGAAATGAGGCCAGCAGTGTAGATCTTCTCTTTATCACGGGTAAATGTTTTCTAATAGGTTGCTTTGTTCCATTTCATTTATTGCACTCTACTTTATTGTACTTTCTTGTAAAAAAACAAAACACGATAAAGATTAGGTGAATTTGATGCAACAGAAAGGTTTAGGTTTAAGTGGTGAATGTTCAAAAGAAAATGTTGTTTTTGAAAGTTTATGTAAAAAACATGTAAGGTTGATGTGTTACTGAATGACATATTTCCTGTTTTTTTAGATATGTTTTTATATTTACCAAATAGTGGTGTCATATAATCATGTGTAGGATGCTTATTCTTTTACATATACTTTTATAACTTTTTTGAAGGAATATTGTTTAGGATTTAAGGGGATTTATTGGCAGAAATAGCATAAAATTACAAACTACAGTTTTTTTATTTGTGCATAATGACCTGAAACTAAGAATCAAGTTTTTGATAGCTTAGAATGAGTCCAACCTCACCACTATATTTAACTTAAACCTACACACTGCTCCTTTAAATAAGGCCTACCATGTAGTTATCATGACATATATTTTAGTTTGATTATTCAGTGGTGTCAGGGTAATTTATTTAACATGTTTTTAATGTGAATCTGTCAGACTGACCAGGACGCTGACGGGTTCATGGAACGGAGCGCTGAGCGTGTGACAGTACAACAGCAGAGTCAGCTTCTCACACCTCTGCACAGGAAACACACACACATACACACAGTCACTAACAAACATCTGGTCATCCACGCATGGGATGATACTTGTACAGATGCTTTACATGTGATGAGGGTCAAACTGATCCGACCCTGCAGCTCACCCTCTGGTCCTGGTTGGACAGCGTGTACGGGGCTTTGACTCCCCCACAGGAGTTCTTGTTCTCACAGTCGTAGGTCTCCACAGGGTCCTGGTCAGTTCTGCACAGCGTACACGCCCAGTCACCTCTGCAGGACACACATGACCTCCGTTACTGAATAATGTTGACATTTAAAACAAGTAAAATACTTCACATTCTTTGCACGGGGCGATGCATCTGGGATACACTTTATATTTTTAAAACATGGCATGATTTTACCTTTTTTTATCATTGAAACAAATCCCATAAAAAGATCAAATCCAAATGAAATGTATCATAAAACCAAGTATGTCTGTGTAGCAAAAACCTGATATTTCTTATGACACATTTCAAAGAACCATGTGCTGCATTTGGGTGAAATATTACTTAATTTAAGGTCAGCTTTACTATTGTCTGTCTGTTTTCTGACCTTTTTCTAACCTTTGCTTTTTATTGGGAAATACTGAATTGTTTGATTCTTCAAACCTTTAAAAACAATCCTCAATCTTGGGTTCACCTACTCAGTAAACACTGCTTGGCTATAAAGTGTCACAAGTGAAAAAGAGTCTGTATGTGATAAACGTATACATAGTGTGCTATGGTGCTTACAGTGGGAAGCTGATAAGCAGAGGTATATGACAGGCCAAGTGGTAAACTTTTGGACAGCGGTCACAGCAGAGCAGATCTCCTCCGTTCTGACACACGGCACAAAAATCTTCACTCTCCATCTCCTCGATCTTTGGACCAGGTCCAGGTCTCTGCATGGATGAGTCCTCCTCCTCTTCCTCCTGTGAGCAGCAAAGATCCGGTCTTTCATCTTCAACGTCGTCCATTTGAACCACCTCGCATTTAATCTCGGCTTCATCCTCCAGCTCCATGGGTCCCTCCTGATCCACCACCGGTTCCGGATCCAGTTGGATCACCATGGTCTGCTCCAGATCTGGATCCAAATAAAATGTTTCTGAATCGGTTCTCCCATCCGGGTCCCACTGGTCGGATTCAGTGTCTAACAGGATGAAGGTCTGATCTGGATTAGAGTCACAGTCCAAGCCTGAGTCCTGCTCTGGTTCTTCGGAGGCGGAGCTGTCTGGACAGTACGGTTCGGTCCAGGAGGTCTGTGTTGGTTCTGGTTGGCTCCGATCAGACTGAGGCGACTTTTCTGTTACCTCTGAGGTGTTTGCCTCATCATGACTGACTCCATTCTGCAGACAGAGACAAAAGTGGTCATAAAAGAGAGCTCTTGTTGAGTGAAGCTTTAGTGTGTCGACCTTCATCTCTATACCTGCTGAGGACGATCCAAACAAGAAGCGTCGTCATGGAGATTGTTGGCTTGTGTTTGGCTCGGCAGTCGGACCAGAGAAACCACCGGCTGCAGAGACGACAAGCAAACGGACTGGAAGTTCAGACGCTCCAGGCTCACTACCGGTATGCAGGAGTTACCCAGAATCCTTTGGGCCTCTGGGTGAATCCTGTGGAAATAAATGGACAATACCACATCAATTAAGGAATAGTTCCTCATTTTAGGATATCATTTTCAAGAAAATGACTGTACTTCTCACTTGATTTATTACCTCAGTATACATTGTAAACATGAGTTTATGGTCTCAATCTATAGTTTCAATCTCAAATTTACAGTAAACTACACCATAAAGCAGGGTTTGCTTTAGGGTGAATGATTGAATGAATGTAACCCACAATTCACTAACCCCACATATAGACACCAATAGGCCGAAATGGTGTTATGGTGTAAAACGCACTTTATTCAAACTCAGATACAAGCGCCGATGTACGCAGGCAATCACCTTTACGTTGTCGTATAGTACACTTCATACAATCTTGCCAATAAACAAAATGAAATTCACTAAGCTGTCTGTCCACTTAACACATGCTGAGTTGCAGCCTCCCTGCAGCGTTCCCTACTGGTCTGGGAACGCTTAATAGTAGTGAGTGATGACTCAGCAGGAAGCCAATTGCAGTATAAAATGAGCAATAAAGGTGTTTTGGAAAAAGTGTGAGTCACCGCAACAACGAGAGGTCCTTGAATGTGCAGCACTAACCTGCCAACTACAAATATTATGCAGTTTGCTGCAGCAGAATAAGAGCTTAGCTGTGGACAGACACGGAGGTACTCACTCCCTCATTCACTTACTCACTTATAAGCGAAAGGGGTAAGCATCTTCTTATCTACCTCTTAAAGGAAAGCTAAAAAGCATATCTCCCAAAATGTCAATCTACTCCTTTTAAATACATTTTCTTATTGTGTTTGTTAGAAAACGCGTTCCCCCTGTTGTCCTTTATTTTACCTTATTCTCTTCAATAAAGCTGCCACAGCTTTTCCATGTTGTCGTTTTCCAGATGGAGGAGAGGCTGCTCTCGTCTTTCCGTCGCAGGTCTGGTTTGACTCCTTTTCCATCTTGCAGAATCCAGAACTGCAGAGCTTTTTTAATAAGAAAATAGAGACTTAGTGTCTTTTCATTAACCCGAATATTTGAATTAAAATATCAATAACCCTTTGTTAATTTCCTCCCTCTTCCCTAACGCTGTTAATTCTCATCCAGCTGCTCTGCTCAATCATTAAACTCTTTATTATAATGTGTCTGTGGGCCATTACGTGTTCTGTTGGGAGGCTCGGCTCCTCCGCTGTGGTTGTGGGACCTGGACCGGTCTCAGATGACTCGGCCTCCAGTGCCAGCTGCACTCTACCCTTGGCTGCCCGTGGCAATAAGGTGGCCCGCCTTGGGGGAAAGTTGCCATGGCGTCTGTGAAGCAGGTGAGCCATCTCCAGGAAGATCGTGCCCTCTTGGGGTGCAAAAAACAGAAGAAGCTGCTGGTTTGAAACCTCCTGTGAGCCCAGTGTTTGACGGAAAGAAAGAATCAAAACAAACAGAAACCCACCAAAGAAACAACAGAGGAAGTCACATTTTAAGATTAATTTAACTGCTCTTTTGTGCAGGAAAAGAATCAAATCAACAAGTCAAAAGAATGATGTAACGCATACAAAATAAAGCATTGTTTACAAAACAGTTATCAACAAAACATTTACATATTAAAGGTTAAAGTCACATCATAATAACAATAACGCCTTACCTGTTTGAATACAAGCAATGAAAAAACAAGATGTCTGCTTCAGAGAGACAGGTGAGTGTGCCTCCAGGTGTGAGCTGAGGATGAGAGGGATGACTGCGTTGTCCAGTATCAAGGGGGACACGGATGATGTGATTGGTGGAGAGTTGACCTGCGGGTCACCGGGGGATCCGAGGCTTAAAGCAATGAAGCAACCACCATGAAGTGCATCCATTAGAGAAGCATATAAGAAAAGAAAAAGATCCCCGCACAGGTTTGATGAAGTTGAATCCGGTCGAAACGCAGTTTAATTTGTCTTTTCTTCAGCTGGAGTTCCCTCCCAGTAAAATTCTGACCAATGAAAAGTCACAGGCTGTGAAGTTGACTCAAGTTTTGAATAACAGCCTGTATGCAAATCAACATTAACGCTCTGGGATGTATCTGATACTCATTCATGTTCTATTTGCATAACCTCCTAGAGGTTTACTGTACTCCATTAAATGGATCTCACGCTTGTTATTATATAGGCAATGTGCATTCTGTAAAATACTGCTGTTACAAGGGAAAGTCCTGCACTGAAAATGTTGCTTAAGTAAAGAAAATATACATTAACATGTGCCCTGTGTCTTTTTCTACTATTATATATAATAAAATTAGATTGCTAATGCATTAATGTTAAAGCAGGGCTTTAATGTTGTTGATTAAGATTTTTAATTAGTTTTCTCATACAACAAATGACGTGAAGTAAAAAAGTGAAATATTTCCATCTGAAATGTAGTGGAGTAGAAGTAGAGAGCGGAATGAAAAGAAAAGAGCCAAATAAAGTGCAAGAATCTGAAATTTGTGACATTCCAAAAATGCACATTTTGTTGGCAATCCAAATTTAACACTCAGTAGTACTAACAGTTGCTGTAAATTATAGGTAACCAAATGCGCTCTCTTTCTGATTTATTTAAAAGTAATGAGATATTTAGCCTGAGCAAATAATGGATTTAGATACTTGTATGAAAAGCCTACAATATATACAGTACCAGTCAAAAGTTTGGACACACCTTCACATTCAACTACTTATAATAATCTAAAATATAAAACATATTCTGGTTTGTTGAGCATTTGTTTGTTTACCACATAATTCCATATGTGTTCCTTCATAGTTTGGATGTCTTCAATGTAGAAAAAAATAAAAATAAAGAAAAAACATTGAATGAGAAGGTGTGTCCAAACTTTTGACTGGTACTGTATAATAGTTCTTCACAAAAATCATAATTTATTTATAATTGTGTAATTTATTGATTCTAGCTTTCTGTAAGTTCTTGTTGTGGTGTGTAGGTTTGAATGGTGTACAAGTATGCAGTACAATAAATACTCAAGTGAAGTACAAGTACTTCAAAATGTACATGAGTACAGTAGATGTACATAAATACAGTCAGTTCCGTCCTCCACCACTAGGCGTCGCTGTGTGTTTCTTCGCGCGTTTTTTCCCCAGGAGCCAAATCTCGCACAAAACCGCGTGACTTCCAAATCCCGTTCCTCTTTCAACCAGCCTCCAAGATGGTAGGTGAAATCATGAACCCCTGCGCTTTGAAATGTAGTTAAATCTATCGCCATCCGTGTTCATTATCACTGCAAACTATCATCTGGTGGCGGTTTACGGTGTAGCCGACTCTTACGGTCATTTGCAGAGTATTTTGTCCCGTGATTTGTTAATATTATGGGATATTGTGAGCGGTCCAAGCCTGTTAGCGCAGATGAGCTAGCATTAGCATTAGCTTCCTGGGATGCTAGGCAGCATGAGAGCAGCTGATTATTAAACTATGGGATTAAACATGCATTAATTAGTAAAACCAGTATGTGAATGCATATTTTAGTGTCAATTATTTGCTGTTAAGTTGACACAATATCCTATAACACAAGAGCTAGCATGGCTAATCTAGCTAGCTAGCTAGCTCCATTGGCTTTGATAGAAACATGTGTTTACACTCTGCAGGTCTTTAACAGCCCACCAGGAAGACCACAACTCTTACACACTTCAGTTTATTCATGTTGTTCCTGTATCTTCATGTCATTGTGTCTGTTCTGTCAGTAGGTGGTGTTTATTAGAGACTAGAGTCTCACCCTGACACTACTCATTGTCTTGGTGTGCTAGAGTACTCTTAGATTACATACTGGTCCTATTCACCGACTGGCTCTTTTGTAAGCCAGTCACCCACATGGTCAGTTACAAACCTGCTTGAAATCACTAAATACTGATGCTGCAGTCTCATACTAGACTTCAAAGCATCCAAGTAAAGTACATTTAGCAGATGCTTTCATCCAAAGACTCACAATAAGTGTGTTCAAGAGAACTACTAGTCACCAGAAGTGCATCTCCTTTTTTAAACAAGCATCTAAGAGCATAAACCAGAGTAAAAGTACAGTAAAGTAAGAGACAGCCACAATGTTTAATTTGCAGGCTTACAGCAGCGTAGAGTAAAGTGCACACAAGTATTATAAATAAGCAATACAAAACTGTAGAAAATCAATAACTGAAATGTTATATTTACAGACAGAAAAAAACTATTTTAACTATTATTGCACAGTGTAATGTATTGCACAGGTTTTTATTGTCATGTTGTTATTGTCATGTTATTATTGTCATGTGGTCTGCTGGGAGTAGTTATTCTAATCCATATCAAATCTTTACTTCAACAGCCCACCAAGGCGACCAAAACTAGGAAGCTCCGAGGACATGTCAGCCACGGACATGGTCGTATTGGTAAGTGTTAACCTGCATTTACATTACATTACATTACAGTCATTTAGCAGATGCTTTTATCCAAAGCGACTTACAATAAGTGTATTCAACAATCAAGAGAACTACTAGTCACCAGAAGTCATAAGTGCATCTCCTTTCTTAAACAAGCACCTTGAAGCATAAACCAGAGCAAAAGTATAGTGCAGAGGCAAATTACTACGAAAACAATAATTGCAACAAACTAATACGAATATAATAAGTGCTACAAACTACTACGAATAGGATAAGTGCAGTAAACGAATGCAAATTTTTTTAAAGGTGATCTCCATTGCTCTGTATGTGTGGACACATGGTTTTACTTTTTTAACTTGTGCAACCCTCCACAGGCAAGCACAGAAAGCATCCTGGAGGTCGTGGTAATGCTGGTGGTATGCATCACCACAGAATCAACTTCGACAAATAGTAAGTGCTGCACGACATGATGAGATTGGTGCAAATTTAAGGGTGTTTTTCTTTTACATGTGCAAAGAAATAGCCCTCTAAATACAATGTGCATGTTTACAAATACTCTTACAGGGGTTAGCTTCAGTTTATAGCTTTGCAATCAGCTCTATTTATTAATAATAAATGGATGGATTGTTTTCTGACATGTTACACTTGCGTTTATTTGTAGTTTACATCTATTCTCATGTTATTGTATCTGTTCCGTCAGTCGTTGATATTTATTCTGCTGTAGAGACTAGAGTCTCACCCTGACAACTCCTTGTCTTGGTGTGCTAGAGTACTCTTAGATTGAATACTGGTCCTATTCACTGACTGGCTCTTTGTAGGTCAGTCGGCCACATGGTCAGTTACAAACTGCTCTATCGATGATTAATGATAATTTTGTCAAGGTGTTTATATACATTTTAATGCACACTTTTACAAACTGACATGTTATTTCTAAACTCTCTTTGGTTCATTTTTAATGAAAATATGTGTTGCCACTTTGTGTAGACAGCAATTGACCTTTTTTGTCTGTCCTCCCTGTGTCTCCTCAGCCATCCCGGGTACTTTGGTAAGGTGGGTATGAGACATTACCATCTGAAGAGAAACACCACCCACTGCCCCACCATCAACTTGGACAAGCTGTGGATGCTGGTGAGCGAGCAGACCAGGCTCAACTACGGCAAGAAGCCCGACGGACCCACACCCATCATCGATGCTGTGCGCGCTGTAAGTATTGACCAATGTTGTCATTGTTAGAGTTGTTTAGTGTCGAGCACTAATCACTAAATAAAGAGGGAGTTGGGGTCAGTTGCAGCTTGAAAGTCCAAGTTGATGTATTCACGGACACCAGCCTCTGTTCAAGTATGTTTGGATGTTTTTTTTAAAGACTAAAAGTATCAGCATAGATCAAAGAATGCAAGTAAATGAATGTGGTTATGCTAGTTGTGGTAGATGTATCTTGTGTTTTTAACAGCTGTGAGAAGAAGAAGAAGATATTGGATTTTAGTTGCAGATAACTTGCTCATTGGAGCTTTTTTCTCAACCAAACCCAGTGGCTGGAAAAAACATGTCAAAAATCCTCTAGTGAGGTGGCCAGATTTTGCTTAACAAATTGCAGTCAACGCAGGGTCTTTGTATTTGTGACAAGCCTGGTAGATAACGGTGCAATTTTAGGTTGCAGAAGTTATTTCACTTTTCTATCCACCTATTTTTGATCTTAGCTTAACTTCCAAGGTTTGCTTTGTTCAATATAGTCATTCTCATTTTGATTCACACAATAATGCCTGGCAAAAAGTGAAAGTTTTGCTAAAGAATTTAAACATGCAAAAACCTTTTGCGGTGCCAAACTAATTTTCTCCCACCATCTGCAACCATTGTTAGTATATTTCAGTCTGTACTGAAATGTGTTGCACGCTACAATAGAAGGAATAACTGAGTACACACTTATTAAATAAGATTTGCACAACGTACTTGGTGCTCTTGATTTGAGAATATTCCTAATTGTATTTGTACATGTATTGTGGCATTACATGGACTTCATTTGTAATTGAAATAGCCCTCTAAATATAATCATGTTTGCAAACACTGACATGGGTAGGCTTCAGTTTATGGTTTGGGGGAAATTGGCCTGTATATAAATTCATCAGCTATATTTATCATTAAGGCACATAAATATGTTGATCTTCGATGTTTTCTGACATGTTACACTTGCGTTTATTTGTAGTTTACATCTATTCTCATGTTATTGTATCTGTTCCGTCAGTCGTTGATATTTATTCTGCTGTAGAGACTAGAGTCTCACCCTGACAACTCCTTGTCTTGGTGTGCTAGAGTACTCTTAGATTGAATACTGGTCCTATTCACCGACTGGCTCTTTGTAGGTCAGTCGGCCACATGGTCAGTTACAAACTGCTCTATCGCTGATTAATGATTAATAATTTTGTAAAGGTGTTTATATGCATTTCAATGCAAACTTTTACAAAGTGGCATGTTATTTCTAAACTCTTTGGTTCATTTTTAATGCAAATATGTGTTGCCTAAAAGAGATTTGCACAACGTACTTGGTGCTCTCGGTTTACATGGACTTAATTTGCAGTCTTAATAATATGCTGCTGGACATGAAGACAGCACTTGACCCATAATATTATGGGCATTATTCTCCATTAATGGAAGATAGTTTTTATGCACATGTGATTATCTGATGGCACTAATATTGTGTTTCCAATTTTCTTTTGTAGGGTTACTACAAAGTCCTGGGCAAAGGCAAGCTGCCCAAGCAGCCTGTGATCGTCAAGGCCAAGTTCTTCAGCCGACGGGCCGAGGAGAAAATCAAGGCAGTGGGAGGAGCCTGTGTGCTGATGGCATAATGTTCCTGTCAGATTGATTTTGCAAAAATAAACTGTATAAATGGAACTACATAATTGTCATGTCTAATTTAAATACCTCCATATATGGCTGTTATGATATGGGCTGCGTTTTAAGCTTGTACCATTTGGAAAAAGACAGCCGTATTTTCAAATGGCCTCATGCGAAAATTAAATAATCCTGCACAGTAAGGTTTTAATGAGTCAAATGGTTGTTATTGTAACTATTCACTGTAACATTGACTTCTGGTTACCTCAATCAATACACCCAGCACATAAGCCATGGACCAGGGAGTCTCATCAGGGTTACTGCAACCCTTAAAATGTGAATTTGAAAACAGGACTCAATGTTTGAAAACTGCTATTAGAGATTTATTGACAGACATTTTTGAAAAATCCTTGATTTGACATTTAAGTAAATATGGGAGCACTGAAAAATGATAGCAATACATCTTGGTTAAAGTGACAAGAAAGGGAAAATAAAATATTTAATTCACTTCCTGCTTTTTGTCAAGAAGCATCCACATTTAGAAAGTTTCATATGCAAACCTTCATCATTACATTACAGTCATTTAGCAGACGCTTTTATCCAAAGCGACTTACAGGAAGTGTATTCAACATAGGTATTCAAGAGAACTACTAGTCACCAGAAGTCATAAGTGCATCTCCTTTCTTAAACAAGCATCTTAAAGCATAAACCAGAGCAAAAGTATAGTGCAGAAGCAGATTACTACGAAAACAATAATTGCAACAAGCTAATACGAATACAATAAGTGCTACAAACTACTACGAATAGGATAAGTGCAGTAAACGAATACGAATTCAATAAGTGCAGCGAACTGATACGAATACAGTGAGTGCTACGAGGAAGGCTGTTAGCAATTAAACCAGTAAATGCTCTTTCATTTCCTGGTCTTATTTTAATATTTAAGGTACTGAAGAGCCAAAACTATACAGGATATTGCAAGACTCCAGTAAAGATTGGAGAAAAACCATCAATCAGTGTATGAATTGCCAGTGTTTTGGTACTTTTTGTAAAAAAATAAAAAACAAGTTTAATGAAATCTTAAGTAAAGAGGTAAAAAATGAAACAAAGTGTGGTTTATATTTAGTACTAACTTGTCATTTGCAAGATTGGAGAAAACCATCAACATCACTTTATTTATCAATTAAATGCTGTGTTTAATGTCTTATTTCATGCTCGGACTCCTGAGCCTTCTTGGGGGGATTCCTGTCCCCCAATTTAAAATACGTGATTCTGAGTAGAAACTATTTTATAAATGGAAATCAAACATGTTTAGAGAGCGACTACCGACATGATTACAATTCTTTATAAATCATAGGACAAGTAAAACATCTCCACGTGACTTTGGGGTGTTTTTTGCATACGTGTGGGGCGGAGTTTTAACATGACGGATTTCCTGTCCCCGTCACTTGAAAGCACCACGGCCCCCGGATGCAAAGGTTGTTGACAGTGAGGTCATCGTTTTGGAACGTTGACGGGCAGTGACGTAGGCGATGGAACGCTGAGCGGTCTGAGGTCTCGGTGCTCTCGACGCCAAAACCGTTGGCTGTTTGAAAAGTGAACGTAAGTAGCCGTTAACTAGTAGGGGGCGGTAATCTTCACGCATGCGCAGTATCTCCACTTTCTCGTGGTGCGTTCACTTGTAGGCTTTTCCATGTAATTTGCACAATTAGTTTGTTTTAATTAATATTTAGCTGATATTGGATGTGCATGCATGAAATAAGGGTTGCAAATATTTTTGTTATGAATTAATTATAAATAAATAAATATAAATTACATATAGTAGGCATTTATAATTAATTGTATTTAATAAATACATATCTTTATTTAAATATATATATACAAACATAATATTGTATATAAAATATATATAATATATATATATAATTTAAAAATGATTAAATTATATATATATATATTTAATCTAAATCTAAATTATATATATATATATAATTTAATCTAAATTATATATATATATTTAATCTATATATATATATATTTAATCTAAATTATATATATATATTTATTCATAATATTATATATATAATTTAATTTAATATATATTTAGATAAATTATATAATATATTTAATCTAAATTATATATATATAATTTAATCTAAATTATATATATATATATATATATTTAATCTAAATTATATATATAATTTAATCTAAATTTTATATATATATATATATTATATATATATATAATTTAATCTAAATTATATATATATAATTTAATCTAAATTATATCTTCTAATATAATTTATTCATATAACATTCCTGGTGTCTTTTTCTTGCCTGAAAAACTATTTAGAAACTCTGATTCAAATAAAAATAATCAGTTGTTTGTTCTGGAGATTCATAAAATGTTTCTTTTAATTTCTCAAGCCTTCAAAATGATTATATTATATATATATATAATTTAATCTAAATTATATATATATATATTTAATCTAAATTATATATATATATAATAATCTAAATTATATCTTCTAATATAATTTATTCATATAACATTCCTGGTGTCTTTTTCTTGCCTGAAAAACTATTTAGAAACTTATTTATTCAAATAAAAATAATCAGTTGTTTGTTCTGGAGATTCATAAAATGTTTCTTTTAATTTCCCAGAGCCTTCAAAATGCATGTTTTATCCAGTATGATATCAAAGAAGACTTGTAAAAAAACAGCAAATATTCCATTTAAGATGAACAAGTTTAGGCATTTTGTTTAAAAAGGGTGGATTATGATTAAGAGTATTATCACTGTTTCATTTTCTGTCAATCAAGTACTCACTTCAGCTCTATATCAATTTAGTTAATAAGTGTATTAGTAGTAAAACTAAATTAGATAAACAGACAGATGGACAGATATGTAGCTGGATAGTTAGATACATAAATAGAAACATTTCTGTGCACCATATGGACAAGATGCTGTAAAAAGGAACATATTTTTAATATAAATACTGAACAATTTGGACAGAATGTGACTAAATTGACTATTAGTTTTGATGTGTGTCTGCTTTTTCCTCCTCTCAGGTGAAGAAGCCCCTGTGTTTTATCTCGACCTCTTCATGGCGAGCCAAGCCTGGCTGGAGTCCTCTCTGCAGCGCTCTGCCAGTCTGGGCCTGGAGGTGCTGGAGCGGGCCTCCAGGCGGAGCGTGGACTGGACGAGCACTGGAGCATCCCAGACCCCCACTACGACAGAGGAAGACACACAAATCCCTGTCAAGGTGCCTAAACTAAAATATATATATATAGATAGATTTATTGGGGTCTTGACTTGACTCTCTGTGTCTCAATTCTCTTGCATTTCACATTTCGCAGAGAGCACACACAGAGCTCGATGATGTCTTTGCAGCCCTCGCAGGCCTCATGGCACAGACGACACATCAGTGCAAGGTCAGCGATTATTATTTATCAGCACCTCTACACTTTCAGCTCAAGCTCCGAAAACTTAAATGTGAATGTTTTCTGTGTCTGCAGAGGTTTTATGAGTCCGGCCGTTGCACCGAGCCCACTGACACCGAGAGGACCCACGTGTGCCGGTTTCACTCACGGCCAGCTATTGGCATGACAACACCTCCACAGACAGCCAGGAAACATGTAAGGGTCCCACACAAGGAAATAACAAGAATATGCTGCTTTTTTCTTTGAGTCACATACAGCTTTCATACGTCAAATGTGTATTTTGATAATTTAACAGGTAACTAATGGCCAGTGTGTTAGCAAACAGCACACAAGTGACAAGTGAATAATTTAGCTTATGTAATTTTAATATTCACTGTCTCTTTAGACTTATTTAGACATCCAAATATTGAGAAAAATATCTGCATTATAAGCTTGCTAAATATTAACCCTCTTCACCACTAGACACTTTTTTGTTGCAGCGATGAACCTTCGAGGTCTCTGGTCGCTTTTTGAACTTAATCATACAGAAGAGCAAACAAATCTGCAAAGCTGCAAAAAAAGCTTGCAAGTGTTGATTCTAGTGGGAATGACTTTTGATTCAGTGTTGTTACAAGAAATATGGTTAATGAAGCTCTTAAGATAAGGTTTTCAAGTATCGGTGTCTTGCCAAACATTTTGATGAAACAAAATATAAAATTTAAGGACCACAGTATTGCCAATCAAATAATGCATCTGGAAATTTCTCTTTATGTAAAATGTCCTTAAATGGAACAGTTATTCTGATGACACACTTTAACAGACGTGAAATAAATTCAAACAACAACATTTTCTAGAAAAAATATTCAGTTTTTATTTGAGAGAGATATTTTGGTGCTTTTTGAATTGAATGTTTCAGATTTAATTGCAGATTTCTTGGAGCCAGCATCTGTAACATCCCTCAAAAGTCTTTTCAATACAAAGTCTGTTTTTCTCTTCAGGGTCGTGCGTCGGCGTCGGGTGAAGATTTCTTAATCGAGGTCTCACCGGGGACGTACGCCATCACTGCCAGCATCCCAGAGTTACAGCAGCAGACTCAGATGGTCAGTGTCAAAGCTGGAGAGAGCATCAACCTGACCTTTGACCTCTGACCCCTGACGCCTAACACTCAATACCAAAACTGACCAAAGCTAATCATGTTTGTGTGTGTTTATTGCCTCTTTTTACACAGATTTATCTCCTTTTTAAGAGTTTATTTTATTTTCCTATCAAAATGTTTTAATCTGCTGCACATTGAGAAGCCATATTTTATTGTATTTTACTTGAGTATTTTATTATCATGTTTCCTAGAACATCATGAAATCTAAACCTGCACTTTTACCGCATCGGTGTATAAAAAATAAAGATTATTTTTATCAAATTTATGCTTGTTTAACTTCATATTCCTACTGTCGGTACACTGACATATTATGTGTAAACAGCAGCAGAGTTGTTGCAAGAAAAAGGCCTAATTCCTGCTGGTGGTCGAGGTTTGAAGTCGGTCGTTGTAAAAACATCTCTGATGTTCGCTCTTCTTCCTGTTGCACCAGGAAGTGACAGAAACAGAGAGCTTCGATTGGGCGAAGCACTGATCTGTGGGACAGGGAAGCTGAACCTCTCAGGCAGTGATGTCCTCCTCGGAGCTGAACTTCCTGCAGATCAATAAAGGAATATAATTAACATGATCAGTTATGAAAACCTTATCTTTAATAGAAGATGTCTGCCTGAATTTGTGATAGTTGACTGTCACTACTATTAAGGTACTATTATTCTAAATATTTTAATTAAATGTACATCAAATCGTTCTTTCGTTTACCCCTCTGTTTTCTATTACAGTATCAATAACCTGTCAGGGATTTTAATTTGAGAACAAAAAAAATCTGCACTTTATTTGTCCTTATATGGAACTTTATGACCTTATAACAGGTTTGAGTTAAGCCTTCTCTACAGGACTTTAAGGATTTTACATGGAACAGTAACCGGGTTCAAGTTCAGTTCTTGTTTACTTTAACAGAAAAGCAATAGAAAGCTTCCTAACTATGGACATAACAAACTGCTATGGGATGTGCACAGCCCAGTACTGGAGGGCTCTACAGCGGGTAAAACCGCCAAGAACATCATTGGTACCCATTCATCAAGCACCAGTGATATTGGTGACAAGAGGTGCCTGCAAAGAGCCGGAACCGATATAAGAAGATGAGAAACCTTTAACCCAGCCGCAGTGTGTTTGCTGATGAACAACCAGACTTTCGAGCATCTTCTTTCCTCTGACTATAAGACTCCATAATCCACCCTCAACCTTTCACATATTAGCTTTTTTGTGTTTTGTTTTGGAGCAAAATGGGACAATAATTTGCATTTTATTGTGCAACCCTGTCTTACAATGATAATGAAAATAACATAGTAATCTTGTATGTGACTTTGACCCAAAAAACACAGGTTTAAACCTAATTGCAGAACCTTGATGACCTTATTTAACAGTGCATTGCCACAGCTTTGGGTCTAATTTGTTTGTGCATCAGTGGAGTTGTCTGTGTTTCCCACCTGGCTGTCTGTGTTGTGGTTCTGGCCCAGTTCGTCTCCAGTACCTCCAGGGAGGACGCTGCTGTTTACTCCTCAGCTTCACCGCTCTGCTCTCATCCTCAGAAAGAGAAGAAGAGGAGGAGGAAGAGGAGGATGGCACATCAGGGTCACTCCTCCACACTTCTGTATCTTTGAGGTCCAGCTGTTTATCTCCCTCCGCCCTTTCAGCTCCATAGCTGGACCCACAGCTGGGTGGAAACCAGCATGGCCGGAGGTTTGTCACTGAGCAGCAGCGAGATGAAGACTGGGAGTAGTCGGTGCAGAGCGTCTGAGGAGGGCAGGAGGAGCTGCGAGCACAAAGCCAGCTGCAGCAACGACTGGAGGCCGATGTCTGGATCTGGAGCTCCCGGACTATTCTGTCGTGTTGAGGAGCTGAAATGGGAAGAACGAGGCCGCCGGGAACCAGAGACACACAGCGGTTCCACATCAGCACCCGGAGGCTCCAAACTCCATCAGCTGCAAAGACAAACAAGTGATTTACATTACATTACATTACAGTCATTTAGCAGACGCTTTTATCCAAAGCGACTTACAATAAGTGTATTCAACATAGGTATTCAAGAGAACTACTAGTCACCAGAAGTCATAAGTGCATCTCCTTTCTTAAACAAGCATCTAAGAGCATAAACCAGAGCAAAAGTATAGTGCAGAAGCAAATTACTACGAATACAATAAGTGCAACAACATTACACATTTACTGACATTAATTCAGTGCTAACTAGTGCTTTTTGTGTAAATAATATATATATTATAGTGATAAAACATAGTCTCCTGTAGAACAATTCACCTTTAATTTAATTTTGAGGTATTTATGTATTAATATTCCAAAATACAATGCATATGAAACTTATATAATAATGTAATTCTGAAAGGGACCATTATGTCCAACAAGTACTTTTACTTTAATACTTTAAGGACATTTTATTGTTAATAATTCTGTATTTATATATAATTAAAAACCTTAAATGTACCTCTACTTCACAGTCCATCTCCACATTTTTCTAAATAGTCAGTAAACTATAGCAGAGAGGGTAAATACCTGCAGAGGTACTTTTATTCATTAAATAAAAAAATCATCTCACTGGAATAATCAGTATCCTGAATTTTGGACCTTAATCCACACCATGAATATGTCTGTAAAAACATCCACACAAACACTATTTAACATCCTACCTCCAAAGCCGTTGGCGGCCATCACTCTCCCCGGCCCGTATCTCCTCTGGTCTGGTTCCCATGGCGACAGGACAGCATCACCAGGTACCAGAGGACAGCGTGTGTGAGCTCTGGTGTGGTTCACCATGTCGAGGGAGCAAACCACCTGCCTCTGGGAGGAGACGACCCCCATACCGGCGCCTCCCGGATGGTCGAACTCCACGACCCAAACTCCTCCGCGGCCCTGAGGTTGGACCCGGGGGAAGAAGATGATGAAAGATTTGAGTGATGTACAAGTATCTCAAATTTCAATGCAGTACTTAAGGCTACTAAATCACAGTCCACCAAGGTCTCATAGTCATTGTTTCTAAATCCACTGTTCTGTCCAAACACCTGCACCTGCTCACATGTGTATTAATACACCATCTTTTCACCTGTACTTGCTGTATTACGGTTCCCAGGTAGTAGAGGCCATCCACCTCCCTCCTGGCCAGAACTCTGCATCCTGTGTAGAACTCTCGACCGCCCATGTTTCGACCAGGCAGCATGCATGGATTACCCAGACTGCACCAGGGTAACAACATGAAGCCAATAAACACACACACACACACACACACACACACACACACACACACACACACACACACACACACACACACACACACACACACACACACGCACACACACACACAACTCAGGTGTGTCATTTTATCCACAGCACCTTACAGTGTGTTAAATGTAAATGCCTGTAAATGTATGTTTGTTAAAAGCTAAAAACGTCAATTTTTAACCATGGAAACCAACCTGAGCTGAGGCGGTGACGTGTTGTGTGGGATTAAGAGTGAAGTCGATGGACAGCAATACTTTACTGTAGAGATTGTTGGCGCTGATGATTGCTTCTCCACAACATACAGAGGAGTCACCTGACAGACATTATGGAAACACACAGTCACGGCAAAGTCCTTGAGACTAAGAAATATTTCCACATAAAATATAGAAGGAATACAGTATATGACGAGTTGTTAAAATATATAAACTAAATATAATATAATGATTGTGAAAATATTTAAAATGTAAATATTATGCATTCATAAATATTATTAATTACATTTTTTATTACATATATATAAATATATGTATATACTTTAATCTAATTTACATCTTTCTAATGAATGACTCTGGTGTCGTTCTTTCACATAACTAAGCGTAAAGTGTAAAACAAAAAAGGCTATATCATATTATTCATTCATATTTAACATTCAATAAGTATATTCTTTTCTATCTTTTACTTGGCTGAAAAACAATTATAAACCTTTGATTTAAATTAAATAGTAAGTCAGTTGTCATAAACTAGTTTAAATTATCCCATTGCTTAAACCTATTTGGATTTTATTTTTAAATGTTGCAGAAAGCATGCAAGCCTGATTTTTGAAGCACCTAACTAAAGATTTTCTTCTCCAAGGGTACAAATACGGACGAAAAGAGAGGAAACATTCAGTCTTGGGGTTCAAGTTAATGTTTCAATCTTAAAACTACAGTTTTAAAATTCAGTAAATTCATCCATACCTTCTCCAGTGCACCATTCAAACCAACTGGCATCACATGACAGCTCCCTCTTGTGCTCCGGGTCAAACACTGCAGGAAGCCTCTTGTGTCACCATCCAGCTGACCTCCTGAGTCCTGCAGGTAGAAAACGTTCACAGGCCTCCCGGACGCCAGAGCTGGCAGGGCCGCCAGCACGGCCTCCGGCTGGTCTGGGACGCCCGTGCAGAGCAGCTGGACGGCGTCACAGGCCGGGTCGGCGAGGGCCACACTCAAGGCCGCCAGGAGGTCCCTGCCGGGGCCACAGCTGATGGAGTGGATCCAGGACAAGGCCATGTACACCGTGTCAGGAGCACAGGGCAGCATGTGGGAGGACCAGCAGGTCAACTGTAAGTAGATACAAAAAAGAAAATCTCCAGAGAGCTTAGTATTAGTGATGCTTGTGTTGTAACAAGGCTCTCGGTCCGGCCTCACCTGGCCTGAGAACGTCACGATGTTGAAGAGAGAGTCCCTGAGTGAGGCCTTCATCAGCAGGGTCCGGATCAGCAGGCGTTTCACTGACCCCAGAGCAGCCCTCGTGCTCTCTGAGCTGTCCACGACAAAGGTGACGTTGCATCTCTGTTCGCCCAGAAACAGAGGAGCCAGCGCAGCCTCAGAGGACGTCATCCCTGAACTGGGATAATATCAGGACACTGTTTTAATTTATTGTCAAGGTTGTTGTTGTTTTGAATAATTATATTATGAATAACGTTTATTTTTACAATTAACAATTGACATGATGAAGGCGCTTCCAAATGACAAACTAGCACAAAATTGGTGTTTCATTTTTATTTTTTACTTGTGACTTCATTTAATTTTTATTTTACACAAAATGGTGGCAAGTACTTAAGCACATTTACTCAACTACTGTACTTCAGTACACATTTGAGGTACTTGTACTTTACTTGAGTATTTCAATTTGATGCCACTGTATACTTTTTCTCCACTACATTTCAGAGGGAAATATTGAGCTCCACTACTCTTATATGACAGCTGGAGTTATTTATAACTTTACATATTCAAATTTTAGAAAACAAAACATAAACCTGATTTATGAAATATGAAACTGCACTATAGATTAAACTATCCAAAAGTGTATAAAGTAATTAAATGTGCTCCACCTCAACCAGCTGTAATATTAAAATACTGCTTACATGTTAAAAAATCTGCAATAATGTTCCAATAATAATGATAATCATAATAATAATAATATAATTAGGCTATCTGAAAGGGACCATTCAGGGTTACTTTTACTTGAGTACTTAAGGTACATATTGCTGATACTTTTTTTTGTACTTAAGGACTTTTACATACATTTGCAGAAAAGTATTGTTACTTCTATTTAAGTAAAAGTTATGAGTACTTCCTCTAGTATTTAGAACTCATCCTCTTTTGTCTTATGATAACAGGAAACACAAGTATCATGTTTTCCGTAAAGTAAGAAGCTAAAAAAACATACTTTTTTATTTGCTCTGAACGTTAAAACACAGATAAACTGAGTTTGTACAATACCTCCAGACTTTATGTTGTTCACAGTCAGCTGCAGACGACAACCTCCCCTCACTGTTGATGTTGGTTTCCACGGAGATGTGCTCAAGACTCAGGAGTCGGCCTTCTTCACGGCCGCTGGAGGGGCTGTCCACCTGCCAATTACCACCATACCAAACACTGCTGTCATGTTACGGTTGCTCTGGTGACAGCAAAGGTCAGCTGAGTGACCGAAGCTGCTCCCCATCCTCCTCGTTAGCAGGACGTTTCTTCTGTTATACATTTTATTAGCAGCACTAATTATGTCACACTACATTTGGCCCAGTTTCATAAATGGCTCTCAGATGAAATAGGCCAGGTTATGTAAAACATTTTCCACAAGAGCTGAACTTCCTGTTAAAAAATAACGAGAAATGCAGAAAAAGCTTAAACATCATTTGTGATTTATTTATTTGATATTCAGTGCTGCACTTTGCTACAGTGATAAAACATATCACAAGTGTCACTATCATTATTGTAAACATTAAAAGGCAGTCACCTAAATGCAGAAACATGTTTGGACTAGAAAATACATTTACAACATTATAAAATACAGTAGATAAACAGTTGTATAGAATAGATTGTGCTAAATTCATCAGCTACACTTCACAGGAAATATAAATCCTCCAACGTTTGTTCTCCAAGATTGATTTTAAGCTTTAAATGTAGAATATTACTGTATGTTTGGCGGAACAATACTTATTTGTAAGATACAATATAATATAAATCACAATTCTATCAGAATCTTTAAGTCTAAAGCATTACAAGTTATTTTATTCATTTGTTTCCTAGCTGCACAAAACCTCCTACTGTGGCGACAGATAAAAACATGATAATTTCCGCTACAAGGATGCGATTTGTTGCTACACGAGTGACTGTTTGTGGAGGCATCTGCTAAGTAAATTGTTGCTTTTATGTTAAAACAAGTGGATTATCTGACTTGTGAATGCAGCAAACAAACAGGCAGAGAGAAAGTGAGAATTCGAGACGTGAGAAATCTGAGGTTCCCCAACAAGGCTTCTAGTTGTGAGTAAATACTTGTATTGCTGTTGGTCACGGTGAGACGTTGTTGTTGTTGTTGTTGTTGTTGTTGTTGTTGTTGTTGTTGTTGTTTATCCCAGGTCTCTGAAGTCAGAAGAACTGCAGGGGGAAAAAAAGAGAAGAAGAAGCAGAACCTAGTCAGAATCATTTGTAAAATATTTGTTTTTTATTCAACTCCCATTGAACGTCCAATGAATGTCACAGATAATGATTAAAATATGTTTGTTTAAAAATTCCCAAATATAAACAAATCTCAGATAAATTAACGTTTTAGATTAACAGTACAGTTTGAGCACAACATGCATAAGAGCCAACATGCAACACCCAACTGTATGTTAATAATAATAAATTAAATAATATGTAAATAATAATTAAAAAATAAAAAAAAAAAAAAAAATAGAAATATAATAGTAATAATGACAATAATTAAACATGTTATTTGTATAAAGCTTTTAAAGGTACTCAAAGGCACTTTACATGGTAAAAACAGAAGCAGTAAAAACAATAACTATAAAAAACAAATAAATGCATTTTGTTAGAATTTGTGCACAAAGCAGATTTGGCCACAGAATAACAATTACACCTTGAAAGCTGTTTTATGGAACAATATACTTTTAATTGCACTTGTTAATGATATTGTATTTATATTACAATCATACTAAACAAATCCTGATTGTGTGGAACTGAGGTTTCTGTGTATATGAAGTATAATTAAACCAGAAAGAGGACGTACACTCTCAGCACAGACTCTGTTAACGGCACTGACATCTTACCTTTCATTGAACGGCTTTTTGGCAAACTGAAGTTGCTCCCTTTCTGTCGTCCCAAACACCAACATCTGCTTCTCAGTGTCAATTACACACTGCAAAAAAACAACAACAATGCCCAATCATCAGACATTTACATGCAGGTAGAGACACCATTTGTGCTTATTTTGCCCCACTAGTGGTAATATTAACAATGTTATTTTGTATATTAGTAAGTCAAAGACATCTTGGGCGTGTATGTTAAACATTTACGTCACTGTGTTACTGCTGATCTTTAATTGTTTGTCCTGTGATTGGATGATTGATTGAGTAAAAGGAAGCAGATGATTTACCTTGAGTGACTTTAATGTCTTGTTTCCCAGAGACATCAGTGGTCTGTTACTCTCTGCAAACAAAATACATGTTAATGGCGGACAATAATATTAGAAAAGTGTCTTAAAATTACAAGCTAGAATAAAATCTATAATTGTGATCTTCATTCTTACCTATGATGGCAAAGGAGCACATTATTCTGAGTTGCCCGATGGTCAGGCTGAGCTCTCTGATGAGTCCGTCGACACAAAGCTTCCTCTGAAATGGAAAACCATCCGTCTCCATCTTGTTCTCCTCAACCAGATCTTTCAAACTTTAAGAGAAACAACAACAACAACAACAAAATGACCCTCTAAATACTTAAAAAGTGACATTAATGTTTCATCAAATGGACAGATAATGAGCATCTCACCCTGATCTCTCCACAGTCAGAGAGGACATGAGGTTCAGTTTAGAGCCGGTGTCAATCAGCACATTCACTTCCTGTCCCAAACACTGTGAACAATAAACACAAAAATAAAAACAGAGAAGAAGAAAAACATCATATGTAACCTGTATTTCTGATTATAACTCTGATGCAGTAATTATAATACACATTCACTCACTCACCTTGCAGGGCACATAGATGAAATCTTCCTCCTCCTCTTCTTCCTCGTCTTCATGCGAGTTGAAATGAGGGCAGGTGAGAAGGACCTCTCCGTTGTTTGGTGTCACTGCACACATGTTCATTCTTCCCCGAGACAACTTGGCCTCCAGCAGGCGCTTCTGGATAATATGATGCGGCTGCTACAATAAAAAAATAAACAAAAAAACAAATACAGTTAGAGAATGTGGCCAAGTTCTCATCTCATCACTGTGGAGCTGGAGCTTAAACACAAGTAAATATTAATGTGATTTGGCCAATATGTGTCTATACGATATAATTAGATGGACATATTCAAATACAGATAAATAGAGAAAGTAAGAAATAAATAGTAAGATATAAAAAATACAAGTTGCATTTTAAACATAACTTTAAAGTCTTAGAGTAAATGTCTTAGTGTGGAAGTTATTCTTGATAGCCTATATTTATTTAACACTCCTTATATTTTATTATATTTGGCTGTACATGATACCAAAACGAAATAGGATATAAATTAAAATAATGAAATTAATCAAATATAACAGCGACTACCCTGTTTTCATAATATGCAATATTGTGCCTGTGATTTAGTCAAGGCCTAAGCCTCAAAATGTGTCAATATGATAAAATAAGATTGACATTAATAAATACAGATAAATAGAGAAAGTAAGAAATAAATATTAAGATATAAAAAATACAAGATGCATTTCCAAACTTTAAAGTCTCGAAGTAAATTTTATTAGTTTTGGAGTTTATTTTTGATAGCTTATATTTATTTAACACTCCTTATATCTTTATCATTTCTGTCAATACATGATCCTATAACTAAATAGGGTATAAATTAAAATCAATATGTGTCTATACGATAAAATTAGATTGACATAAATAAATACAGATAAATAGAGAAAGTAGGAAAATAAATAATAAGAAATATAAAACAATAAAATTTATATTTAAAAAAATACAAGATTATGTAATCTAACTTAGTGTCTTTCTGTATTGATATGACACTATAATATAAACAGTAGCCTATGATATAGTATATAAGGTGAATATATAATAATATATATAACATATTATATATAAAATGGCTCTTAATAACATGGCTCACCCCCTGTTTGGATGTCCCGAGCTTCTTCAGCCCGTCCAGAGGAAGCAGGTCAGCTGAGTCCTGATGGAGGAACTGGATCGCCTGCTTCAGTCTCCTCTGCTGCCTCAGAGCCGCAGCATCCAGGACCCCCGAGTCCACCAGGCTCTCAGGCCGCATCCCGGTGAGCATGACTGCGGGTATCAGAGTCAGACCGAGTCGGTGTGTGTGGGTGTTTGTGTCAGATGTGAGTTTATTATGAGGGATCCCCCAGTGATGAGTTATAGAGACATTCCCATCATAACCAGTGCAGGTAGTCAAGTCAGACCGGATCAAAGCAATACTTCTGGTCTGACCCTTCAAAATATTTAATATCTTGCACACAGAAACCTCAGGATTTGTTTAGTATGATTGTAATATAAATGCAATATCATTAACAAGTGCAATTAAAAGTATATTGTTCCATAAAACAGCTTTCAAGGTGTAATTGTTATTCTGTGGCCAAATCTGCTTTGTGCACAAATTCTAACAAAATGCATTTATTTGTTTTTTATAGTTATTGTTTTTACTGCTTCTGTTTTTACCATGTAAAGTGCCTTTGCGTACCTTTAAAAGCTTTATACAAATAACATGTTTAATTATTGTCATTATTACTATTTTTATATTTTTATTTTTATTTTTTAAATTATTATTTACATATTATTTAATTTATTATTATTAACATACAGTTGGGCGTTGCATGTTGGCTCTTATGCATGTTGTGCTCAAACTGTACTGTTGTGCAATTAGTGCAATTAGAAGTATATAACTTGGGAAATTGAAATTATCTGACATTTTAATGTGCAATAAAGAGCTAGATCTGAATATTTCTGTTTCAGTAACTATATATAGCCTGTACAGACATTTTCTCCAAAATTGTATTTTTTCTTTCTGTCAAATTAAACCTTTCACAGAATAAGCAAAAAAGACATAAAGTTTCATATCTGCAAGTCTATTTCAAATCTTAATAATTAACACAATAGATCCTCTGGTTCATAGGCAGTAGTTAATTGCCAGACTAACTTAATTAAAGCCCCCCCAAAACAACAGACAATTATGTTTTCCAAGTGAAGTTTATTTACAGTATGTTTTTCAAAGTGCTTTATGAAAATAAAAAATGAAAATATAAAAGAGCCAAAGTACTTATACTAGCAGAGAGACAAAAATAAAAACTCTAAAACAATAATTATTAAGCTGCAAATAGATTACATTATGAGAATATTGAACACTAGGCCTAGGTTTACTAAAAAAACACATATTTATATAATCGACTGACTGCAGTGTTTTCTTTGATGGAAGACCAACATAGAGCTTTTACTTTTAAGGTCATTTCCGGTCTGTTTCTGTGTCTTGTGGCAGCTTTAACGTGGAACAAACACGTCACTTTATTGAATCGTGACTCCGGTATAAAAAACAATGTTGTGAAAAGAGATAAACTGTCTTGTGTTTCTGATGTGATACACTGTAAAAATTGAATTCCTAATTAACATTATTTCATTAAATTAGTTTATTTATTCAAATACTCTCCTAAAGTATAAAATTTAGTATTTGTACTTGAGCATTAGACACAAAATATAAATAAATGTATATATTTACTTGAATAAAAGGTTGCACAACTCTCTTATCTTATAAAAGAAAGTTGTTATACTTTACTAAAGTATATATATATACAGTACCAGTCAAAAGTTTGGACACACCTTCTCATTCAACTACTTTGAATAATCTAAAATATAAAACATATTCTGGTTTGTTGAGCATTTGTTTGTTTACCACATAATTCCAGATGTGTTCCTTCATAGTTTGGATGTCTTCAATATTAATCTACAATGTAGAAAAAAATAAAAAATAAAGAACAACCATTGAATGAGAAGGTGTGTCCAAACTTTTGACTGGTACTGTATATATATATAAATATATATATATACAGTACCAGTATATGTATATAATATATATATATATAGTGTATATTGTGTATTATATATATATATATATATATATTTATATAGTGTATATTGTGTATTATATATATATATATATTTATATATATATATTTATATAGTGTATTATATATATATATTTATATAGTGTATATTGTGTATTATATATATAATATATATATATATATATATATAGTGTATATTGTGTATTATATATATAATGTATATATATATATTTATAAGTATATTGTGTATCATATATATAATATATATATATTTATATAGTGTATATAGTGTATTATATATATAATATATATATTTATATAGTGTATTATATATATATTTATATAGTGTATATTGTGTATTATATATATATATATATATATATTTATATAGTGTATATTGTGTATATATATATATATATATATATTTATATAGCATATATATATATTTATATAGTGTATATTGTGTATTATATATATATGTATATATTTATATAGTGTATATTGTGTATTATATATATATATATATATATTTATATAGTGTATATTGTGTAATATATATATATTTATATAGTGTATATTGTGTATTATATATATTTATATAGTGTATTATATATATAATGTATATATATTTATATAGTGTATATTGTGTATTATATATATATATATTTATATAGTGTATTATATATATATTTATATAGTGTATTATATATATATATATATATAGTGTATTATATATATATATTTATATAGTATATTATATATATTTATATAGTGTATATTGTGTATTATATTTATATATATTTATTCATAGTTTTCCTCTCAGCCTCTCTTCTTCACTGCATTGCCCACATTCCCCTTTTCTTTATTTTTATATATTATATATATATATATTTATATAGTATATTATATATATTTAATATATATATTTATATAGTGTATATTGTGTATTATATTTATATATATTTATATAGTATAATATATATATTTATATAGTGTATATTGTGGATTATATATATATATATATTTATATAGTATATTATATATATTTATATAGTGTATTATATTATATATTATTTATATAGTATATATATATAGTTATATAGTATATTATTTATATATATATTTATATATGTATATTGTATTATATTTATATAGTGTATATTGTATATATATTTATATAGTATATTATATATATATTATAGTGTATATTATGTATATATTTATATATATTTATATATATATATTATATATATTTATATAGTATATTATATATATTTATATAGTGTATATTGTGCATTATATTTATATATATATTATATATATATTATATATATTTATATAGTGTATATTGTGTATTATATTTATATATATTTATATAGTATATTATATATATTTATATAGTGTATATTGTGTATTATATTTATATATATTTATATAGTATATTATATATATTTATATAGTGTATATTGTGCATTATATTTATATATATTTATATAGTATATTATATATTTATATAGTGTATATTGTGTATTATATATTATATATATTTTATATAGTGCATTATATTTATATATATTTATTCACAGTTTTCCTCTCAGCCTCTCTTCTTCTGCCCACATTCCCCTTTTCTTTATTTTTATATATTATATATAGTGTATTATATATATAGTATATATATTTATATAGTTTATTATATATATTTATATAGTGTATAATATTTATATAGAATATTATATATATTTATATAGTGTATATTTGCATTATATTTATATTTATTCATAGTTTTCCTCTCAGCCTCTCTTCTTCACTGCATTGCCCACATTCCCCTTTTCTTTTTACCCACACGACCTTGTTTTCAACATGGATGCCGAAAAACCTCCCCACACTTCTGTGTTTACCCCCCAGAGGAACACAGCTAAACCCCTCCTGATCAGCCCTTTACATCCAATCCACAGTCTCAGTTGAATATAATCTTTAATTAAACCTCAAATATACATTTTCTAACCACAACGCTGCGCATTTTCTGCAGAAAAACCCAGAAACAATACGGAAAACCGACGCGGAATGGCGTCTGAAAGGGGCCCAGGAACATGAATAACAAAACCGCGGCGTCGGATGAACCAATCACAACCTTCGCTTGGATCGCACCAACCAATCACAGCGCCGGATTCCAGAGTGGGCGGGTTCAGCAGAGCGGAGGAGCGTAGCGTCATACATGTTCCCGGGCGCTCAGCGTTTCCTGCACTGGTGCATGGTGGTCGAACAGGAGGAATTGTTGGAAATTTTTCTGAGGTTCGTATATAAATTGGTTTTTACCCAGTATGCATTATTCCCACAGCCATGTCTGAGGCAGAGAGGGAGGGACTGGCTGAGACTGGGACTCTAAAGGAGGACAGGGAGGACAATCCACTGCAGAAAAGACAAAATGACATCCACAGAAATGCTTAAGTTATCCTTAATGAGCTCCAGGTTGTTTCCTAGTTAGAGTAGCTCGAGATGCATGTGTGTGTGTGTGTGTGTGTGTGCTGCACGAGGACAGCTCACGAGCTTCTCCTCCAGATGTGTGAGGGGGTTCAGCAGCGTGCAGATGTTCACTGAAATGTCACCTGTTCTTATTTGTGAGGTTTACCTGCAGGAGACAAGTCTGCAAAGAAGTGGCTTTGCTGTTAGCATGGAGGCTAACCATGCCTGCTGTTAGAGCTGGTGAATGTAAACAAGAGCTTGGAGCCTTAATTTAGTTTATTATGCATGCTGTTCCAGAGCTATTCTTCATAAAAAACACATATTTTATGCTATATTGCCTTTTTTTTTTTTTTTTTGCACTTATAGAAACTGTGAGTTTAGTGTGTTTTATAGTATTTGTTGTCAGGCAAAATGCACATTAATCAACACATACATTACATTACAGTCATTTAGCAGATGCTTTTATCCAATAAGTGTATTCAACATAGGTATTTAAGAGAACTACTAAACCAGAGCAAAAGTATAGTGCATCTCAAACTAATTCTAATAAACCAGAGCAAAAGTATAGTGCAGAAACAAACTAATATGAAAATAATAAGTACAACAAACTAATACGAATACAATAAGTGCAGAAACAAACTAATATGAAAATAATAAGTACAACAAACTAATACGATGAACAAACAAAATGCACATTAATCAACACATACATTACATTACAGTCATTTAGCAGACGCTTTTATCCAATAAGTGTATTCAACATAGGTATTTAAGAGAACTACTAGTCACCAGAAGTGACTAGGTCTAAGAGCATAAACCAGAGCAAAAGTATAGTGCAGAAACAAACTAATATGAAAATAATAAGTACAAGGAGACAGTCTGCAAGAAGTGGCAGGGTTGGAGGAGTTAGCTTTGCTGTTAGCATGGAGGCTAACCATGCCTGCTGTTAGAGCTGGTGCAGGTGGTGAATGTAAACAAGAGCTTGGAGCCTTAATATAGTTTATTATGCATGCTGTTCCAGAGCTATTCTTCATAAAAAACACATATTTTATGCTATATTGCCTTTTTTTAAAATTTATTTTACATGTGCACTTATAGAAACTGTGAGTTTAGTGTGTTTTATACTATTTGTTGTCAGGCAAAATGCACATTAATCAACACATACATTACATTACAGTCATTTAGCAGATGCTTTTATCCAATAAGTGTATTCAACATAGGTGTTTAAGAGAACTACTAAACCAGAGCAAAAGTATAGTGCAGAAACAAACTAATATGAAAATAATAAGTACAACAAACTAATATGAAAATAATAAGTGCAACAAACTAATACGATGAACAAACAAAATGCACATTAATCAACACATACATTACATTACAGTCATTTAGCAGATGCTTTTATCCAATAAGTGTATTCAACATAGGTATTTAAGAGAACTACTAGTCACCAGAAGTCATAAGTGCATCTCCTTTCTTAAACAAGCATCTAAGAGCATAAACCAGAGCAAAAGTATAGTGCAGAAACAAACTAATATGAAAATAATAAGTGCAACAAACTAATACGAATACAATAAGTGCAGAAACAAACTAATATGAAAATAATAAGTACAACAGACTAATACGAATACAATAAGTGCAGCGAACTAATACGAATACAATAAGTGCAACAGACTAATACGAATACAATAAGTGCTAAGTGGAAGGCTCAGGGTACATACAGTATGTTAAATAAGAACAGGTGAAAGCAAAACATGGAGGATGAAAAAGCTCAGGGGACTAAAGCATGTATTATGTAAAGAAGGACATGTATAATGCAGACTTTTAATACAAAACAATGTCAAGTAGACAACTGGCACAGGCAGTTAAACATAAAACGACAAGACATTACAGAAGAAAAACGTAAAACCAGAGGGCGAACAAACAAAAAGCCAAGTAAAATGAGAACAGACAGGGAAAGCGTGTGGGGACGAGGTACGATAGCAGGTCCAAGTTTTAGAATTATAAGATGTTTACAGCTATAATTTAAGAGAATATGTGTACATGTAAACATGCAGCACAAAACCACAGTCACTGATAGGATAAGGGCCTTGGCGGGTTATGCTTTATTCCCTAAACTTAAGGCACTTCTCGATTAATGCACTTGTGTTAAAATCAAGTTGTAAGACCTTCATTATGTCAGTTTTGTTCTAATTTCTTTCATATTCCGAAATGAATGTGTCAACAACACATTACTGTATGTCACATTTCTATATTCAGTGCTTGTGTGTGTCTCTCGGTGTGTTTGCTAACATGTCAACACCAGTATTCTGTTTCAAATGTGTGTGTGTGTGTGTGTCTCCGTTCCAGCAGCTGAAGCATGCTCTTGGCCCAGATAAACCGGGACTCCCAGGGAATGGCAGAGTTTCACGATGCAGACGGGCAGCCAGTCACACTCTGTCTGACGGAGGCTGTGACGGTGACAGGTGAGCTCCCGAAACTTCAATCTGTCAATGTTACGACATACGACGGGAACACAGATCCAGTTGGAAAACCTGCCATATTCTTTTTATTTTATAATTTCTTATTAAACATATGTGATAGTGCTTTTGCTTTACCGCTGCTGAGTCAATAATTGTATGTGTTGTATGTGTCACGCTATAAAAAAGTACAAATGCATTCTATAGAAAACTAGAGTGATATATACATTATGAGCATCTACTTTAAACAATATGATGCATGCCAAATACATACAAAAATCATGGAGCTACTGTATATTTTTTTTGCACTTAGTTATCGCTGATTTTGATAAATGCGATTATTTATTATCATGCATACAATATATATAAATAGTTAGGAGAAGTATCTAATGACTGAGTTCTACACACCAGTAACAGATCTCTGTGATCTCTTGTCCTTTTGTAAAAGCTATGAGATGAGCAAATATGTCAACATGAGCGTGCAGTTTGTATTTTAAAGATATGAACTCAGTTCCGTGGACAACCATTACATGACGATCTTGCGACTACCATGATCTTCTCGCTTTAAGTTTGGTCATTGTCACTTAATTTTCCCAGATGGCGATCAGATGGAGAGCATGGACACCGTGAGCCTGCAGGCCGTCACTCTTGCGGACGGATCCACTGCGTACATCCAGCACGACTCCAAATCGTCCTTCTCGGACGGACAGATCATGGACGGCCAGGTGATCCAGCTGGAGGACGGCTCTGCTGCCTACGTTCAGCATGTGTCCATGCCTAAAGGAGGTAAAATACAAATATTTACAATACAAATACAAATACAGATTTGTATTTCAACCGGATGACTTAACGGGACCTTACTATTGTGTAAATACTGCTAAGATATCCAGGAACTCGAGCTAAGCCGTGGTCACTGTTGACTGTTTGTTTTCTGTTGTAGGAGGGGACAGTTTACAGCTCGAAGATGGACAAGCAGTTCAGCTGGAAGATGGAACAACAGCCTACATCCACACACCCAAAGGTAAAAAACAAAACACGCCGTAGAGCTTGAATTTCTCAGAGTTTTGAGTTTGATCCATATCTCTCTTCAAGTGTCTCATTTCAGTAATTTTATTTAATAACATAGGAATGTAAAGGAGGAAATAGTTATAAAGATACTAACATTGTTTTGCTTCATCAGTTGATTCTTTTTAGTTCATTCTGCGAGTTGAAATGTTTTTTTATTTTAATTTTATTTAATTTATCTTAGTTTTACACAAAACACAACACAAAGTACATTATGAACTTAAGAAGATGAAGAGTTGTAACATTGTTATTAAGTTCAGGGTTTGTATTGTTATACTTCTCATTTGAAAACTAAACACAACACTAGAGACATAAGAAATGTACAACAAGAAGAAGAGAAATAGAGAAAAAAAAAGATAAAGTTGTAATTTGATGTTTTGGTTTACCTTCTTTGATTCAATCTGCCACTGCTTTTACACAACTTTACAACCTCTAGAGAAGCAGTGTACTAGTAACCTCAGAATAATCAGGAGTTATTATGGATATTTTAATGAACAGGTTATACACTTTACTTGAAATGCAAAAACGAGTGTCTTGTGGCTGCATTCAGCTCAGATCTGTTTCTTTGGATTTCTGATAGACTGACACCAAAACTCAATGTTAAATCAAACCCAGTGTTTTTAAATATGCTCTATTTTTGTCTAAGGATGTGAAAAAATGTTCACAGAAATTAACAAATAGACCCAGAAATGTATTTTGTCAAAACTTATGTCTTAATAGCTAAGAGATTGATTCAAAAGAAACCGTAAGTTTGACTACGTTCATGTAGGAAACCATCCATCCTCCCTGAGCAAACAACCATCTCAGTTTTCAGCCCAGTTTCTCTACATGAACATCACTCTTCTTGTTTTTCTGTACAGATGCATATGAGCAGAGCGGCCTACAGGAGGTGCAGCTGGAGGACGGCAGCACCGCCTACATCCAGCACACCGTGCACATGCCCCAGTCCAACACCATCCTGGCCATCCAGGCCGATGGCACCATCGCAGACCTGCAGGCCGATGCCACGGCCATCGACCCCGAGACCATCAGCGTGTTGGAACAGTACACCACCAAGGTAAAACATCATCGTACCGGTGTGGTACTGGTCCTGCAAATGTGACATGTTGTTATTTTTCCTTTTGTTTTGGAATGATAAATTGATACTGCTCTGTAAATAATATTGGAACAATTTGTATTGCTATTTTTACTTCCTTTTAATTATAATTTTTAAGTTTACTGTATCTGTGACTTTATAATGCATCCAGGCTTTAATATACTAAATATATTTTCCCTTACATAACTTTCTTTCTTTCTCATCTCTGTTGACAGTTTAGCCCAGTTCAGTAATTTACTTAGATAAAGAGTAAACATGACAATTAACATTGATCTTTGTTGTTATTTGATAATGGCTAATAAATAAAACAATTTGAATCGGGGCAATTAAAAATTGACTTTGGGAAAATAGATTCTGACCAAGAGAAGTGAAAAAAAAAGCATTAACGTTGAACCCTGGTTGAGATTCATCGTCTTGGTTAATCTAGTGTAACATTTTTGCAGATGTGGATCACACACCTTACATTTCCCCTTGTTTGTGAATGTTCATAACTCTGACAGTATGTACTGTAATAGTACTATATTTTGTACTAATAAAAGTATCCTGTCTCTTTCCTGTCAGGTGGAGAATATCGAAAACCCCTTGGGATCCTTCGGCAGAGTGGAAGCAGACAATGGCGTCCACATGCGGGTATTTCTTCTAGAGTATTTTTAGTATTCATTACTTGTTTTTTATCCTTCCTCCAAGTTTAACAGTGGAATCTAATTCATGTGTTTTTTCAGATTGTGTTACAGGGTCAAGACAACCGGTCAGGAAGGAGCTCAAACGTAGGAGAGAAGTCTTTCCGCTGTGAATACGATGGCTGTGGGAAGCTCTACACCACCGCACACCATCTCAAGGTGAGTGTGGGCGTTTTGTGTTTGTGTGTGTGTTCATGGAAAAAAATATTCTTCTTGTTGTGTTGCTTGTGCCTACTCAAGTGTGGGATTGTTTAACGACAACATTTCCCTTACAGCATCTTCCTGTGATGTTGTAAGTTAACGTTTTCAGCCTCGCTGCTACACAGTTTTGTTTTGTGTGTCTCTGCAGGTACACGAGCGCTCCCACACTGGAGACAAACCATACGTCTGTGACTATCCAGGCTGTGGGAAGAAGTTTGCAACAGGTATTAATGGACACTTATTTTTTTCTCTCTCTGAGTTGTCTCATTAACTTTAAAGCAATATCTTTATTAATAACTTCTAATAACAATGAAGCAGATGTGTTCTCATCCAGAATAATATCAAAGGCCCAGAGACTATTGTCTAACATTAAAATTAAGCTTCCCCTTACATGTAAGACATTAAAAAAATTATAACAATAACAATAATTCAATACAAAAGTTATAAATGAAGAAAATACGGATCCCATCTTTTTATATTCCATACCTCCAGTCTTTGTCCATTGTGTCTATTTCAAAGATGTAGCTCACATGGAACAGAACAATTCATTATTAAAAGGAGTTCAAATAGTTTAGGCAACTGCAAATGACAACTTATATTTAAACCTCGCATTCATCACAGTCTTTAAAATTGGGTTTACATTTAATAATGTAAGTAATCTTTTTATGGACAGTTAATAAACTTTGGTTTACTGGCCTTCTTCCAAGAGAGTGAAATAACTATTTTTGCAAGCAGTAAAACGTCTTAGCTATTCTTTAAAATTAATTTACTTACTCTTGGAACATCTCATATTTTTTTTATTTTTTGCCATATTGCATAATTTAAAGTAGAAAAAGATCCAGCCTTCATCAGATGATTTTATGCAATTTACTTAGGAATTCTTTATTGATTGTTGTAATGCTTTGATTGAACACCTTGATAAAAAATGCTGTGATTACTGTAGTGATGTCAACAACTTTGAGATCAAATTGAATTATGTTTTCATAAATGTTTTTGTTCTCGTTTTTAAGGGTATGGACTGAAGAGTCACTCACGCACACACACAGGAGAGAAGCCATATAGATGTCAAGAGCTGAACTGCTGCAAGTCCTTCAAAACATCCGGAGACCTTCAAAAGCACACGAGGACTCATACAGGTAAAAAACAATACAAAGGAACAACATAACTGGGTTTGCACCAAATTCCTGAAAAGATGTGTTTATATGTCTTTTATATAATGATCCATAGATCTGGCACAGGGTTATTCTTCTGTTTGCTACTACTGGGAGTTTAAATGAAAACTGTTATTTGTTTGATACAGATGTAATTATGTTATTTTGGTCAGTCAGGCTCCTCTGGTTTGTAAAAACAACACAGATTCGGTTGCAGAGCCTCCGGCCAGAATAGACGAATAACATGGTTTTGTTTTCTGGCTGTGTTGAGCTGAATTTCCCCACAAAGCCCCTGGAGCTCTTTTCAGACACGGGGTCTTCACAAGGCTCAAGACTCCGGGCTGTTGCTGTTATATTTTTGAAAAAAAACAATTTTAAATCTCATTGGGATAGGGCGACCTATAGAATACGAGCACGTGTAATAACAAACCCTTTCATTTTTCTCTACTGTTTGAAAATCAACTCAAAGTCGAGTCATTTTCCTTCTTTTTTACACGGACCCATGCAATGTGTTTTGAAGAAATATAAAGACATTAAACTGGAATGATAATTAACCCTTTATAACCCTGACTTCACACACTTCTCTGCAGGAGAGAAGCCTTTCAAGTGTCCGGTTGATGGCTGCGGCCGGTCGTTTACAACCTCCAACATCCGCAAAGTTCACATCAGAACGCACACCGGCGAGCGGCCGTACTACTGCTCCGAGCCCAGCTGTGGACGGTCATTCGCCAGTGCCACCAACTACAAGAACCATATGAGGATACACACTGGTGAGTCCATTTTCTTACATCACAGTCCGTCCCTACAAACTCAATCGTGGTTTGGTGTCCTACACAGACACAGCTGACCCCAAATATTAAGTTAAGCACATAAATATGAGTTCTTGTACAACTGTGTGAATAGTTTACAGAAAAAAATGTGGCTTATACATCAAGATTCCAACATTATTGTGGGTTTTGCTTGTGTGCGATTTGTTTACAAGAAATAATTGGTTACAAGTTTTAGTTTTAATTAAAAATTTACTTAAAACCGTCTTTTTTGCTTCTCCAGGAGAGAAACCTTACGTCTGCACGGTACCTGGCTGTGAAAAGCGCTTCACAGAATACTCCAGCCTTTACAAACACCACGTGGTTCATACACCCTGCAAACCTTACAACTGCAACCACTGCGGGAAAACCTACAAGCAGATCTCGACCCTCGCCATGCACAAACGCACAGCGCACAACGACACGGAGCCCATCGAGGAGGAGCAGGAGGCCTACTTTGAACCCCCAACAGGTCGGTTAGAGCTGCAACGATTAGTCGTTGGCTCGAAAATACATCTGCAGTAATTCATTTTGTGAAATTATACGGGAAATATACACAAAATGAAAATGAAGTATGATATTAAATACTGAACAACATGGAAAAAACTATCTCAAATAGTGACAAACAATAAAAATACTTTCTGATCTTAATTCAGACGCCATTGATGACCCCAACGTCAGCTACACGACGGCGGTGGTCGAGGCGGATGACTCCGGCTCGGAGCAGGCTCCTGTGGAGAACTCAGACATGATTTGTCAGCAGCACGTTGCCTTGGTAACGCAGGAGGATGGGACGCAACAGCAGGTAATGGTACGCAATGACATCCCAAACGATGGAGAAATCAGAGTTCGAGGACTCAAAATGGTGATGAGAGGAAAAATATATCTTTTATTGAAGTCTATGGAAAAGTTCTTAATAACAACAACTCTACATCTGCATACAATGACAGGATTTCCAGAGCTACTACTTTATTTTAGTTTAAGGTATAACATGTAACATTTATGCATTAAAATGTCTTAAAAATGACTTGACCTATGTTTAATAATTTGTTGAGTTGTGTTTTCCAACCATGAATAAAATGACATAACGTGAGTATATCTTTAATAATAGAAATGTTTTTAATGTCAGATTGATTTTCATTAACATTGTTGGTTGTTTTAACAACAACAACTCCCATGATCATCAAAGTCCGTCTTTTGTTATTGTTTTGATAAATACATACTGTGCGTTTAAGTGAAGTAATGACGATACTAATAGTATTTGAATATAGTAACACCTTTCTTAACAAAGTAAAAAAGTGCTTTTCAAGTTAAAAAATTAATTAAAAACATAAGATCATCAAACACAGGAAACTTTGTGACCATGTTGTTCATGTTCTTTCGGAGTGATTTTTACTGTAAAACTGAACGTTCCTCACTCTGTATTTTGTGTCACACACACACACCAGGTCAGTATCTCTGAGGCAGACCTACAAGCTATGGGTGGCACAATCACCATGGTAACCCAAGAAGGCACGACCATAACCATACCGGCCCACGAACTGGCAACGCAAGGTACTCACTCGGTTACCATGGTAACGACGGACGGCTCAGAGGAACAGGTAAACGATTGACGGAGTGTTGTGCAGACGGTACAAAAATATTATGTTGGAATGATTTGCTTTGGGGTATTTTTGTACTTAATAAACTGAGCTGAGCTTCATAATAACAGACACTTTTATTAAAAAACGTTACACACATATGGGAACAAGAAGTGAACATTAAATGTCGAAAAAGTGATTACATATGTGGGAAGCAGCTCTAAGAGTTAGAGAATCCACTTTTTTATAACAATTCAATTCAATTTGGCTTTAATGAAAGCATCAAACAAAAAAACTACACAGTAATATGAATATCAACACAACATAAACATAACCTTACAATTATGTTTTATAATGATATATATAAAGTATTACAAATACATTTCTACAAACGTGTTTAATAAAAAAGCAACGCTGGAGACAGTGTGGGAAGACGAATGCCGATCTCTCACATATTTCCGAGTACAAACATTCTTCGACTAATTTATTCAGATTCTTGAGGAGATTTTATGCTACAGATTTCCCAGAAACCCTCAGATTGTGTACATACTTCTTAAGAAGTACATCCATCTCTTCAAATTCCTCATAATTTGTGTAAAAAAGGCCATCAAATGTAATGAAATCTGACCCTTTAAAGACCAGGACAGAGGCTGGAAATTGTAGCGGGAAATGTACTCCAAGAAAAAACTGACTTAATCAGTGACCTATAAACAACGCTGGGAAAATGGACTGTATACAAAAGAAAACATGGGTTGTGTTCAACTGGTCTATAAAGAATGGAATGAAGGTTGGAAAGAGAGAGTAGTTTCCCTCTTTTTTTAATTTATTTTTATTTCTATTTTTGTCAATGACGCCTTTTCTTTTGTGAAATAGTAACTGAAAAATATATTTTAAGTAAAATAATAGACAAACACACCACAAAAGAATGTTTCACGTGTCTGATGTGATTTGTGATTGATTTTCTGAACATCAATGTCTCTCGTCTCCCCCTCAAGGTGGCCATCATGACGCCGGACATGGCCGCGTTCCAAACCGTGGAGGAGGCCGGCTACAGCCAGGAGCAGGATGACATTCATCCCGTCACATTACTGGCCACCTCCAACGGCACTCACATTGCTGTGCAGGTTGGTAGTCCGACACTATAGGTGTGAATACACCTGTGGGGTGAGTTTATATCTGTAGAAGAAGAAAAAAGAAGAAGAAGATTGGAAACATCTGCCATATTGTTTAAATACAGAAAATCTGGGAAATGGATCATTTGGGAATAAAAGTTCAGCAATATAGGACAGGAGTTTTATCTAATACCTACAGGAGTTTTATCTGTTACAGACAGGAGTTTTATATAATACTGACAGGAGTTTTATCTGTTACAGACAGGAGTTTTATATAATACTGACAGGAGTTTTATCTGATACAGACAGGAGTTTTATCTAATACTGAAAGGAGTTTTATCTGATACAGACAGGAGTTTTATATAATACTGAAAGGAGTTTTATCTGATACAGACAGGAGTTTTATATAATACTGAAAGGAGTTTTATCTGTTACAGACAGACAAATGATTCTGACAGTTTTTATAAAATACTAACACTGACAGGAGTTTTATCTGATACCTACAGGAGTTTTATCTGTTACAGACAGGAGTTTTATCTAATACTGAAAGGAGTTTTATCTGTTACAGACAGGAGTTTTATCTAATACTGAAAGGAGTTTTATCTGATACAGACAGGAGTTTTAAATGATTCTGACAGGAGTTTTTATAAAATACTAACAGGAGTTTTTATCTAATACTGACAGGAGTTTTATCTGATACAGACAGGAGTTTTTATCTAATACTAACAGGAGTTTTTTATGATACAGACAGAAGTTGTATCTGATACAGACAGAAGTTTTACATGATACTGACAGGAGATTTATCTGATACTGACAGGAGTTTCAGTCATGACGGTACTTATGTTAATCCCTCCTCGGATCCCGCCCTGTTGACCTATTTGCTTTAACACTTAAGTATGAAGTCATCGGAAGGCGGGGTTCAGCTCAGTTGGAGAGGGTGTAGGTGTGTTTCCACCTTCCTGCTGGTGCATTTGATCACGGATCAAACTAAACCAAAACCAAACAACCGCTGGATGTGTGAGTTTACATGTAATCCTAATTAATGATGATCGCCAGCAGCACTTAATCTGTAGCTAAATATGTAATAACAATTTACTGTTGTGGTGTTATTTCTCAGTACGTAAGCAGAAATGTGAATTTTCATTTACTAAAATCAGAGTTTTCCATTGGTCAAGGTAATAATTAAATAAGAAACGTTAACCCTCCACATCATAGAAAGACGATAATCTTTAGTCCATTCAAAAATAAATGTGTTTTAACTACATATTGCATTATTCAAATTAGGTAATAAATGAAATATTCAAGCCTAGAACCCCAGAGGGGATTACGATCACCATCAAAGCATGCAGGTCTCATGACTTACCTTCATTCAAACTGAAAAACATTGTTTTCATTCACCCTCTTCTGCTCTTTCTGTAAAGTTAAGTACAAAGCAAACACTCTTTTACCACCTTTTAACCACCATGTGCCTTTTGACCCAATCAGTCACAGTCAGAGGTGGCATTGTCTTCAAAGGGGGGGTGTGTGGGAGTGAATCAGTCGTAGTGATCGGTTAACAGTGGTTATCAGCATGTCAATCAATGTTTCTTTTAATCCGCATTGTTTTCCTTCTCTCTGCAGCTCAGCGATCAGCCCTCGCTGGAGGAAGCCATCAGAATAGCATCAAGAATACAGCAGGGAGAGTCGCCGGGCCTGGATGATTGATGGACTCATTACGGACCATGATTTAGGAATTTACAAAAAACAAAACAACATCTCAATTGGACTAAATCAACGAGAGAAATCACAAGTCTTCCTCCATGTTTTGTTTTTCACAAAAAGAACCTAGCTTTTATGTGTACATAGGATTTTGATAACTGGAGTTCTGCTATGCTATTTTCTTCCCCAAAACCAGAAAAGTATGGGAGAGGGGAAAGATGCTTTCTTATGTTTATGGTGCACAGTGCAGTGTACAGCTAATGCTATTTCTAATAAAAAAAAAGTGTGATTAGTTGATTGTACTTGATTTTGAACACCTGAATCCCTGAAAAACATTATTTTATTTATCTATATACATATAAAAATGACAAAAAAGAAGATATATATTTTTATTTAATTTAAATACTAGTAATTATGCAATATAACTACTGACAAACAAACTTTAAAGGCATATACAGTATTTGAATATTGTGAAAACACATCCTTAGTATAACCTTACAGATGTAGATGACCCAGAGATTCACACGTTATCAGCTGACAGCCTTATCAAAACCACCTGATAAGAGACAATGTACAAACCACAATTCTAAGCTTTTAAAGCCCACTTCAGACTTAAGCAGTGATTGAAATTAACTAAGTACATTTTACTCAAATACTGTATAAATAAGAGGTACTTCTACTTGAGTGTTATTCTTATTCTTCCTTGTACTTAGTTATTTTAGGCAAATAATGTACTTTTTACTCCACTGCAGTCATTTTATAGTGTTAGTTAGTAGACTCTTTGCAGATTTTACATAAAAGATATGATCATTTTATAAAATAAGATGCAGTAAAAGCAACCAACAAAATATAAAGTAAGCAATAAAAAAAATCGTATATAAAACATACAGTACCAGTCAAAAGTTTGGGCACTCCTTCTCATTCAATGGTTTTTCTTTATTTTTTTCTACATTGTAGATTAATATTGAAGACATCCAAACTATGAAGGAACACATATGGAATTATGTGGTAAACAAACAAATGCTCAACAAACCAGAATATGTTTTATATTTTAGATTCCTCAAAGTAGTTAAATGAGAAGGTGTGTCCAAACTGTTGACTGATACTGTAGTTGTATACAGTGAATAACAGTCTCAAAGGGCCTTTCTGCATAATGAATTGATCATTTAAGTATTTCTACAAAACATATTTATTTACTCTAAAACAAGAATTATTAATGAATTATTATGTTTACTTAGTATGTTTGTAAATTGATAATACTTGCAAGTATGTTTACAATGTAGTACCTGTTTATATTGAAGTACTTAATGGACATATATTTATATTATTATATTATATTATAGGAATATTTTTTAAACAGTAAGTAGCATTTTAATGATACAACTGGTGGAGGTGGAGCATTACATTACATTACATTACAGTCATTTAGCAGATGCTTTTATCCAAAGTGACTTACAATATGTTTTAAAATGTACAATAAGCACATTTTAACTATATTAACACAGATGAATAGTTTAATTAAGTATGCAGTATCATACTTTATAAATGCATCATGTTTTTTCATATAAATGTAGTGTATTAAAAAGTACTATATTCCTCTCTGGAATGTAATAGAAGTATACAGTGGAATTAAATTGTATATTATTATATATATTATATATTATATGATTTTGAGGTAATTTAACTGGGCTTTTTAAAAAAAAAAAAAAAATGTTCTGATTTCATTTCAATGCTTTCTCATGTAGTTTTGTATTTTCAAGCAAAAATGTGACTGTATTTGAATGTCTTTTATTTTATTATATATTATTAATAATACAGTAAAGAAAGAAATAAAGGACTTTACTGCTTTCCCACACTGTTGAAACTGTTTTATTGGCAATGAAATAATAGTTTTATACCCCAGTGTGTCTTGTATGAACCATAAACTTCACCATAAAAGAGTCTTTATGCTAATGAGGACCTCCACCCTTTGATCTCACCGCTTCTAATAATGGGCCGCATTGCTTTCAAAGCGGCACTCGGCGTTCCCGCCAGATCTCTAGAAATGGAACCAGCGATGACGTCACGCCTCCCAGAAACCCCCTCTCTCTCTCTGACACGCCCCCTTTTTATTTTCAAAAAAGCGGCGCTCTGATTGGCTGCCGGCGCTGAGCATGTGACCAACGGTCGCGGGAAAGCCCCTCCCCTCCCCCGTTCCCCCTCCTTTTTTTTTTTGCCACGCGCGTGATAGGAAGAGCTTCTCCAGCCTGGTTTTTTTTTTTTTTTTTTTTTTTTTTTTTTATAACAATAATAATAGCGTATTTTGGCGTAAACATTGCGGTGCGTTTATGGAGTTAAGACGTGTTTCTGCGGCGGCATAGCATCGAGGAGTTAGTGACGCCTTCAGACACTACGTGGGACCCGGTGTTTTGCGTTTTATTTGTAGTTTTATCGCCGCTTTTCTGGACTCCATTTCTCCACGTTTTTTTTTTTTGAATGGGCGTGTTGGCATTTCCTGGTTCGCGACACTCTTGTTTGTTAACTTAAATCGATACCTTTTTTTAATTCCAAGGTAGTTAGATTTATTTTTTCACAGTTAATTCAACTTAAATTGTTTTTGTAGTTTTTAAATTTTTTCCACTAGAGGGGGTTACTTTTTTAAATAAAAAAAAAAAAAGAAAATGTCGGACTTCGGTCGCCATGGACACGGCTCTCCGTCTCCGAACATTCGACAGAAGCTGCAGTTCACGTACAGCGACGGCGAGGACGAGCCCGTCGACGACGTCAACATCAGCACCGGCGGCGAGTCCGGCTTCACGGAGGAGATGGACTCCCCGAGGACGGCGCGCAGGGACCCGGCGGAGAAGAGCAGCAGCAGCCCGCTGAACCAGTCCGGAGGGGACGACGACGTGGAGCTGTGGGACGAGGAGAGCTTCGGGTCTCCGTCGCACCTGCGCAGCGTCATCTTCGCCAATTGCTCCCCGTCCCCGAGGAAGGCTTCCCGGCTGCAGGAGGACGGCTCCAGCCCCCCGGTGCCGGACTGCCCCGACACCCCGCCGCACAAGACCTTCAGGAAGCTGCGGCTGTTCGACACCCCGCACACACCAAAGGTTGTTACTTCTCATATGCATGGGACTAACTCTTTTATTATGCGAAAAAACAACCAAATCTAAGCTTAAATACACACTAAATGTCATATATTCTGCATATAAATGTAGTTTATTTGCTTATGCATGGGACTAACTCGTCATACCAGCTTGCAAAACTTTTTCCAAGCTTGTATGAACACTTTTGAGGCCTTTTGCACGTTTTTTGGGGCTCATTTTTGGTTTTATTATGCGAAAAAACTATTCAAATACACACCAAAGGTTGTTATTTCTCATATATTTGTTGGTTTGTTTGCTTATGCATGGGGCAAAGTGTTCATATCAACTTTTTGCATACATCTACAACCACTTTTGAGGCCTTTTGCACGTTTTTTTTGGCTCATTTTTGGTTTTATTATGCAAACAAATCAGAAAAAACAACCAAATCAAAGCTTAAATACACACCAAATGTCATATATTCAATATATGCATGTAGTTTATTTGCTTATGCATGGGACTAACTCGTCATACCAGCTTGCAAAACTTTTTGCAAGCTTGTATGAACACTTCTGAGGCCTTTTGCACGTTTTTTTTGGCTCATTTTTGGTTTTATTATGCAAAGAATCTGAAAAAACAACTTAAATACACACCAAATGTCATAACATCTGCATATATTTGTTAGTTTATTTGCTTATGCATGGGACTAACTCTTCATATCAGCTTGCAAAACTTTTTGCATACTTCTACAACCACTTTTGAGGCCTTTTGCACGTTTATTTGGCTCATTTTTGGTTTTATTATGCAAAGAATCAGAAAAAGCAACTTAAATACACACCAAATGTCATTAGTTGTCATATATTCTGCATATAAATGTAGTTTATTTACTTATGCATGGGACTAACTCTTCATATCAGCTTGCAAAGCTTTTTGCATACATCTACAACCACTTTTGAGGCCGTTTGCACGTTTATTTTGGCTCATTTTTGGTTTTATTGTGCAAAAAATCTGAAAAAACAACTTTAAATACACACCAAATGTCATAACATCTGCATATATTTGTTAGTTTATTTGCTTATGCATGGGACTAACTCTTCATATCAGCTTGCAAAACTTTTTGCATACTTCTACAACCACTTTTGAGGCCTTTTGCACGTTTATTTGGCTCATTTTTGGTTTTATTATGCAAAGAATCAGAAAAAGCAACTTAAATACACACCAAATGTCATTATTTGTCATATATTCAATATATGCATGTAGTTTATTTACTTATGCATGGGGCAAAGTGTTCATATCAGCTTGCAAAACTTTTTGGATATATTTACAACCACATTTAAGGCCTTTTGCACTTTTTTTGGGCTCCTTTTCGATTTTATTATGCAGCAAATCACAAAACTTAAATGCACAGCAGGTCATTTTTGAACCCCAGAGGGTACTTTTAACCACAGTGACTCACTTTATGCATAACTGTACTCTTGCATAATGCTCCCCCTGTAGCAGGTTGTCAGCCAGCCAAATGCTCTGGTGACCTGAAGTTGTTTGTCTGGGCATGTTTATTTATCCTAGATTACACAGCATTTACTTTTAAAGCAAAAAATGTAAAACTTGGATATTCCACACTACTCTTATTTCAGAGCCACAATCATTTTATTGTTTATTAACCAAGTTTATTTGAAGTCACACAGTTTAAAAAAGGTCTGCTTTTAAATCTAGTTGACTCTGCTGCTCTCAACTAATCAAAGCACTAAATCTGTCTTTCTCTTTTTCTTTCTTCCAGAGCTTACTGTCCAGAGCCAGGGGCTCAGGCTCGGGCTCCTCCAGCAGGAGAGTTGCCCTTTTCAAGAATGTGGAGCCGTCAGGAAAGTCGATCACAGACAGCATCAGGAGACAGCAGACCCCTCTGGTCAACTTTAACCCCTTCACACCGGACTCCCTCCTAATCCAGTCTGCCACACAGCAGAGAAACAGGAAGAGAGCACACTGGAATGAGTGAGTTGTTAGAAATACCCTTTTTGTCTTTAGACCAAACCCGAAAAAACTGCTGTAACTTGTCCATAACAGCTTGGGGGAGGTGACAGACTGTTTTGGTAACACATTTCCCGGTCAGTTGGTGTATTATATAACTTTTTCAACTTTGTTATAAACTGTAATTCAAAACCAGTAAACCACATTGCTGGGTAAGTTCTTGAGCACAGACCCAACCCATTGTTGTGATAACCAGATTCGTTAAAGCCGTTGACTAAGTGCAGTGGGTTTGGCTGTGAACCAAGACCTCATGGTTACTGGTGGACTTTGCCATGTGCTTGTGAAGCGCCCCCCCACCACCACCACCCCTACCTCAGTGCTGCCCCCTGCTGTACAGAATGCTAACCAACAGCGTCCATTGTCTTCTATCTTTCAGCTCTTGTGGAGAAGACATGGAGGCGAGTGACGGGGAGGGAGACGAGGAAGTGTTGCCACCATCCAAGGTAATTAAATGTTCACGGGATTTGCTTAAACATTTAGTGATACACATATTTTCAGTTAAAATATAGTTGATTTCATTGAACACATGTTACATTTTGTGCAGATGAATTGTTGTTTCACAAAACAGTGTGTGTTTAAGAGTTTCAACTAACAATACTTGCATCATTTATTTACTTTTTGGTGTTTATTTCAATAAATATGTCATCATAAAGCCTATTAAATGTCAGAAAATAGTAAAATCCTGACATGACATGAGAATATTCTGTATTTTTGTTAGGTAAATTACTTCACTTGAAATCACTTTTTTGCTTTCTTACTTCGTTTTGCAAAGCAAAATAAGTTTTCCTGTAAAGAGGATTTAATGTAATTACACCATAAGTGCACAAGACAATATGCAAAAAAACAAATCAAACACTGACTCGATAGATATATTACACATAAATAGTTGTAAATACAAAATGCACTAGCAAAACCACTTCTCCATATGCCTTTCTAAATGTTGATTGATTAAAATCTATTTGCAGAGGAAACCTCTTAATTTAAATGACCATGAAAAATGTTTGTTGTGAAGCAGCTGAAATGTAAATCTTGATAATAATCTTGTTCTTCCTCTCTCAGAGGATCACCATGATGGAGAGCAACATGATGTCACGGTACACCTCCGAGTTCCTCGAGCTGGAGAAGATCGGCTGTGGAGAGTTTGGCGCCGTGTTCAAGTGTGTGAAAAGACTCGACGGCTGCATCTACGCCATCAAGAGATCAAAGAAACCTCTGGCAGGATCAGTAGACGAGTAAGTAGACTTATTAACAATCTTATTACAGAAGATTATGCCTTTTTTGGGACTCGTAGAACTTTGTCAGAAATTTGAATTATATTTAATGCATTAAAACTAAACATCATTTGAACTTTTTGGTGCCATTAATACTGAAATAAAGTTTGCTCTCTTAAAAGTGGTTGACATGCAGGTTTTAAATGAAACTTTCAATCTCAATTATGATTACTATGTCGTACACAAAGTCATCTAAAGTATTTATTTGCATAATTAGATATACAAGATGATAAAAGTTTTACCTGGAAAGACCACATTTTCTGCTTCATTTTATCCACGTAACTCTCCCCAGACGTGTCCTAATTAAAAACCTTCTGTTCCTCCTCCTCCACAGACAGAACGCCCTGCGGGAGGTGTACGCCCACGCCGTGCTGGGCCAACACCCCCATGTGGTGCGCTACTACTCAGCCTGGGCCGAGGACGACCACATGCTCATCCAGAACGAGTACTGCAACGGAGGCACGCTGTCCGACGCCATCGCAGAGAACTACAGGCGACTCACTTACCTGTCCGAGCTGGAGCTGAAAGATCTTCTGCTTCAAGTCACCCGCGGACTAAAGTACATTCACTCTACGTCTCTGGTGCACATGGACATCAAGCCAAGTGAGTACTATGGGATGTAAAAAAATAAATAAATAAAAAGATATACTATTCTAATTGGCAGTAGATTTGTATCCAACTTTAAATACTGTCATTGACAAAATAAATAATACAGATAACACTTTGGAAAGTAGATCTATATTTGTGTATTTAATATATAATATAACAGGAGCTAGAGTCTTAACATGATCATTAACTGGTCAGAAACTAATGGATATGTCATTGTTTTTTCCAAGGTAACATCTTTATTTCACGAAAGTCTGTATCCAGCTGTGATGAGTGTGATGATGACGAAGGAGTGACCACCAGCGTCGTCTATAAAATAGGTAAGCTGCTTCCACATCGTCTTCCTTTTGTTTTGTTGCGTGTCCTTTTTCAGTGATACTTCCTTAAAATGTTACTCGCTGTAAAGATTGTCATGGCTTTAATCTTTTCTGATTGTGTTCCCTCTCCAGGTGATCTTGGTCATGTGACACGAGTGAACAATCCACAGGTGGAGGAAGGTGACAGCAGATACCTGGCCAATGAAATTTTACAAGAGGTTTGTCATCTTTCTTTAAGGAAATGCCTTTTACTTTTGATTAGAGCTTCACAAAGGTGTTAACGTTTCTCTCCATTGGTCTGATTTCCTTTTTCTAGGACTACAGCAGGTTGACGAAGGCGGACATCTTTGCTCTGGCTCTGACTGTCGTCAGCGCCTCGGGGGCGGAGCCTCTTCCCACCAACGGAGACAAATGGCACGAGATCCGAGAGGGAAAACTGCCCGCCATCCCCCAAGTGCTTTCTCCAGAGTTTCTCAGTCTTCTCAAGGTAACAAACAACCCTATTTCTATTCTACTATCATGTGTGTATGTTGAATAAGAGCAGATATGTGGGGACTAGAGATAGGATTTTAGAGCCTTTTTTTTTTGAGGTAACAAAATAATAGTGGTAGAGGGACCTATAATATATTGTTATTTATGCTGTTCAATTGTTACTTAAGTTTATTTATTTGAACAAAATTGAGCAAGGAACATTATTAGTGCTGAGATGAATGATTTTAAATCATTTATCATTTCTATTGGGAGATGACTTTGTGTGCATTCTTGTATTTCTTATCACATCCTTGTTGAGCAGATTTTCCCTTATTTTTTAAAAAGTTAATCATATATTTTTTTCTTGTCCATCAGCTGATGATCCATCCTGATCCCAGCAGACGACCCTCAACGTCTGAACTCATCAAACACCCGGTGCTCCTCACTGCTGCCAGAATGAGCGCCGACCAGCTCCGAGTCGAGCTCAACGCAGAGAAGTTCAAGAACGCACTGCTCCAGAAGTAAGTGTTCAATAACAAAGATGAGACTATTGAACACGTTGTTACTCATTACGGGGATGCACACTGTTTATTAGATAAACTTGATTTTATGGTCAAAGTGGTTGGACGACTTGTGATGCAAAAGAAAAGCCACAGAGAATTTGTTTGGTGATGAAATGTTAAATATATTTAGGGTAAAACACAGAGAGAGAGGAATAGAATGTAGGCTGTTGCACATAATGTTTCTGTAAATTAATAATAACAATAATTCCAATGTTATGAATGAAGCTTCGAACTGTTCTGTACAACCCTAGATATTAGTTATATTTACAATATTTGGTGGACAAAACAAGGCATTTGTATAAGTCGCCTTGGAATGGGAAGAATATTTTTGTTTAGTTTCATGAAAATGCAGAGAAAATAATCAACAGAATAATCTATCATGAAAATAAACATTGGTTTCAGCCCTAATAAAGTCAAATAAAACCAACTAATGCCTTTTTATATCTCGATATTAACCATCCTCCTTTTATCTTCCTCAGAGAGCTGAAGAAAGCGCAGCAGGCCCGAGCTGCAGCAGAGGAGAAGGTTTTGTCCACAGACAGGGTCCTGACCCGCTCCACAGTCCAGACCAATCCCAGAACCTCCAGACTCATCGGCAAGAAGATGAACCGGTCGGTCAGCCTCACCATCTACTGATACTTTAATCCACCCGGACAGGAAGTGAAACACGAAGGCTCATGGACCTATTTAATCAAAAAGCCTGTTCAGACGGAATCGGTCTCTTTAAGTTTTTCCATTTCGGAAGTGAACCCCGTCAGTCGTGGTGGAGGAAGTTGAACTTGAACTCATCTCCATAGACTCACATTGCCAACATGGTTTAGCCCTTTTTATCTTTCCAATGGACTTTTATTTTGGAAAATAAATAGTTATTCCTGAAAGGTAGTTACTTTACCTTTTTTTTCACACTTTGTCATTCCTTAAGTTTGCATAAACGTCAGGCTCTATCACCGTTTCTGTCCTTGCACTTCCCCTTCGACAAAGCCGAAGCCTGTTGGCAGCGGATCGAAGCCGCAGTGAAGCTCTCTTCAGTGTGAATGTACTTGCCGAGCGCACCTTACTGCCTGTCAAATGCCTGATGCTGGGTACCAGAGGGTCTGAGAACTGACAATTTCTGTGTTTGTATGGAGCACTTTGGAGGCAAAACATGGAACTTGCCACGATTTTTTACTTTTTTTTTTAAAGAGAAAAAAAGAAAAATACCTGCTGCTATTGATGTTTTGTGTGTATCGGGGTTTGGCCCATTTCAGGTTGGATCGTTCTAGAGGTCATTGGCTCTTATTTTCAAGTAGCAGGAGTCTGTTTCCCCCCGATTTAATGTTTATTCTTCTGGTTGGATGGAGAATGGATCATGCCATTTGAGCAAAAATCATCCATTGGGTTTTGAAGTACCAAAACCAGTGAGCTAACTCTGTTATCTGTGAGGTTAGAACTGATCCATAGTGTTTTAACTCCCCCTGTTGATCGGTGCTGCCAACCCTGCCTGTAGCATTAGAACAATCATCGTCCCGTTCTTTAGGTTCTTGTGTGTTCTGTTATTATTATTTTTTTATGCTCATCTTCAATTATTGGTTAGAAAAGTATTCCTCATTGGGTTTTTTTTTTCTTGTAACCTCTAACACAAATCAACCTTTCTGTTCTTGTAACCTTGTACATATGTTCTTTTAATAAATTCTTACCATCTACACTTTGTATTTCATTATGTGTTAATGTATCCTAGTTAAAGCATGTCATAAAATCATAGTATAGTCTGTCGGAAAAAATCTCATGAAAACATCATGGTATAGTATGTCGAAAAAGTATAGACTAGATAAAATGTCTTAAATGTCAAAGTATAGTATGTTGAAAAATCTTCATAAAAATGGCATAGTATAGCATGTTGAATTTTTTTAATAAAAATGTCATAGTATAGTATCTCGAAAAAAAGTCATTAAAACATCAGAGTATAGTATGTTGAAAAAATCGTCATAGTCCGTAGAATAAAAAAACGTCATAGTATAGTCTGTCGAAAAAAACGTCATGAAAACGTCATAGTATTGCATGTCATAAAATAATATTAAAATATCATAGTATAGTCTGTCATGAAAAATGTCATGAAATCGTCATAGTATAGTATGTCATAAAGAATTTCATGAAAACATCATAGTATAGTATGTAGATAAAATTAATAAAAACGTCATAGTATAGTATGTAGATAAAATTAATAAAAACGTCATAGTATAGTATGCAGATAAAATTTATAAAAACATCATAGTATAGTATGTTGAATTTTGTTCAATAAAAACGTCATAGTATTGCATGTCATAAAATAATATTAAAATATCACAGTATAGTCTGTCATGAAAAAGTCATAAAAATATAATTTCATAAAGAATTTCATGAAAACATCATAGTATGGTAACTCTTATATAAAACAGATCTCAAGGACAGCCTTTTTTCATTTACGTAACATTGCGAAAATCAGGCAAATCCTGTCTCAAAGCGATGCAGAAAAACTAGTTCATGCATTTGTTACCTCTAGACTAGATTATGTAACTCCTTATTATCAGGCTGCTCTAATAGGTCTCTTAGATCTTTACAGTTGATCCAGAATGCTGCAGCACGTGTTCTAACAAAAACTAAGAAAAGAGATCATATTACTCCAGTATTAGCTTCTCTGCACTGGCTCCCTGTTAAATCAAGAATAGAATTTAAAATTCTTTTACTTACCTACAAAGCTCTAACTGGTCAGGCACTGTCTTATCTTAAGGAACTTATAGTTCCATATTACCCAACTAGAGAGCTGCGCTCAATCAATGCAGGGTTACTTAGAGTTCCTAGAGTATATAAAAGTAGGATGGGAGCCAGAGCCTTCAGTTATCAGGCTCCTCTTCTGTGGAACCAGGTTCCAGTTTCAGTCCGGGGGCAGACACACTCACCACTTTCAAGAGCAGGCTTAAGACCTTCCTTTTTGATAGCGCTTATAGTTAGGGCTGGTTCAGGTTCGCCTTGGTCCAGCCCCTAGATATGCTGCTATATGCCTAGACAGCCGGGGACTACCTAGGATACGCTGAGCTCCTCTCTCCTCTTCTCTCCCTCCTTCTTTATGTATTAATCTCCTATTTATGCACATTACTGATTTTGCTTCTTCCCCGGAGTTCTTGTGCTTTCTCGCCTCGCAGGTTCCCAGGAATCGGGGTTATATTTGGACTGTCATCGTGCCACCTACTGAGGCCCTGCTGACACCCACTACTACTACCACTATCATTATTAGTCACATTACTATTATTATTGCCTGTACTATTACGCTTATTGACTTGCTTGTACCCTGGAGTCTTTGTGCTTTCTCGCTTCGCAGGCTTCTATAAATCGTGGCTGTACCTGGACCGTGGACGTGCATCCTGCTACGGCCCTGCTGACACCGACTGCTACCACCATTATTATTACTAGTCACATTACTATTACTATTACCTGTACCATTAAGCATTTTAGCTTTACTTCCACCCTGAAGCCCTTTTGCTTTCTCGCTCTGCAGGTTTCCATGAATCGTTGTGGTACCTGGACCGTAGTCGTGCCTCCTGCTGTGAGCCGACTGACACCCACTGCTACTTCGATTATTATTATTAGTCACATTACTATCCCTATTTTCATGGCTATAATTCTACTGTAATAATTGCTGCTGTTATTATAAGTAGTCTTATTATATGAATCATTTATGTCATATACATTGAATGTGTTGTATCTCTGTTATGCTGCTCATTCTGTACACATGACATCTATTGCATTCTGTCCATCCTGGGAGAAGGATCCCTCCTCTGTCGTTCTCCCATAGGTTTCTTCCTTTTTTCTCCCTGTTAAAGGGGTTTTTAGGGGAGTTTTTCCTGTGCCGATGTGAGGGAAGGACAGAGGATGTCGCATGTGCACAGATTGTAAAGCCCTCTGAGGCAAATTTGTAATTTGTGATTCTGGGCTATACAAAATAAACTGAATTGAATTTAATTATAGTATGTAGATAAAATTAATAAAAACGTCATCGTATAGTATGTAGATAAAATTAATAAAAACGTCATAGTATAGTATGTTGAATTTTGTTCAATAAAAACGTCATAGTATATTTCAAAAACATAAAAATGTTGAATTTTGTTCAATCATAGTATAGTATGTCGAAAATATGTCATGAAAACGTCATAGTATTGCATGTCATAAAATAATATTAAAATATCATAGTACAGTATGTTAATTTTTTTTCAATAAATCGTCATAGTATAGTCTGTCATAAAGAATTTCATGAAAACATCATAGTATAGTATGTAGATAAAATTAATAAAAACGTCATAGTATTGCATGTCATAAAATAATATTAAAATATCATAGTATAGTCTGTCATGAAAAGTGTCCAAATCTCAGCTGAAGGTAACTTTATCTAAGTCTGAGTTTGGCTTTAAAATGCCGAGCAGGAAACTCTCCCAGGGTTGTCAATGTTTATTATCTTCTTTAAAAAAAGTTTTGCTATAAACTAGATTTAAAACAACTTATTTTTAAAAAGTCATAAAAATGTCAAAGTACAGTATGTTGATAGATAAAATTTATAAAAACATCATAGTATAGTATGTAGATAAAATTTATAAAAACGTCATAGTATAGTATGTAGATAAAATTTATAAAAACGTCATAGTATAGTATGTAGATAAAATTAATAAAAACATCATAGTATAGTATGTTGATAGATAAAATTTAAAAAACATCATAGTATAGTATGTAAAAATTTATCATAGTATAGTATGATAAAATTAATAAAAACATCATAGATAATGTAATGAATAAAAACATCATAGTATAGTATGTAATTTTCTTGAATAAAAACGTCATAGTATAGTATGTCATAAAGAATTTCATGAAAACATCATAGTATAGTATGTAGATAAAATTAATAAAAACGTCATAGTATAGCATGTCATAAAATAATATTAAAATATCATAGTATAGTCTGTCATGAAAAAGTCATAAAAATATCATAGTATAGTATGTTAATTGTTTTTCAATAAATCATCATAGTATAGTATGTCATAAAGAATTTCATGAAAACATCATTGTATAGTATGTAGATAAAATTAATAAAAACGTCATAGTATAGTATGTTGAAAAAACCCCGTTATAGTGTATTATTCCTCTGAAATGTAGTGGTGTATAAACTGGTATAAAAATAAATACTTCACTAAAGTACAAGCTGTACTGCTTAAGTCTGAAGTTATGAAGTTTACAGTATTTCAGTCCTCCTGCAAACACTCATCTAAATTCTTAACATGAACTCTGGAGTAAAAAACACAAATAAAACTTCCATCACATGATAAATGTTTTTTTTTTTTTTTGTTTTTTTTTATTTTTTACTTTTTATTTTGTATTTCTTTGTTATGTAATTTACTGCATGCTGCTTAATCCTGCAAATTAACTAATAAAGGATTATCTTATCTTATCTTATCTAAATACTCTCATCAGTAATAAAAAACGTCATAGTATAGTATGTTGAAAAAAAATGTTATAGTGTATTATTCCTCTGAAATGTAGTCATCTAAATTCTTAACATGAACTCTGTAAAAACAAATAAAACTTCCATCACATGATAAATGTTTGTTGTTTTTTTGTGTTTTTTTGTGTTTTTTTAATTTTTTTATTCTCATTTATTATTTTTTTCTTTGTTTTGTGTTAAGATTTAAAGATAACCCTGCTTAAGTCTGAAGTTATATCTTTACAGTATTTCATCTCCTCATCTACTATGACTCTAGTAGTAAAAAAGACAAGATAAAACTAAATGATAAAAAAAACAACAAACAAAACAACCCAAAAAAAAAAACAACAAGTTGTGATGGAAGTTTTATTTGTTTGTTATTTTTACTCCAAAAATGTTCATGTAAAAATTTAAAGACATGAACTCTGAGGAAGTTAAAAAATGCACTCCTGTAAACACTCATAAATTCACATGAACTCTGGAGTAAAAAAGCTTTAAAACTTTAAAACAAATAAACTCTCATCAGTACTTGGTGTTTTGTGTTGTTGTTTTTTTTTGTTTTTTTTAAAATTTTTTTTTTTATTTTTTTTATCCTCATTTATTATTTGTATCTTGTCTTTCTTCTACTATGTCTCTTGTGTGCACTTTATCTTATCTGAATCCTCTCACCAGTACTTGGTGTTTTGTGTTTTCCTCTCGCTGTGCGGTGCTGCAGCTCTTCAATCACAAATCACGCGTTAAAAAAACACAACACAGCGTCTGACAGCGCGTCACGTGTCTCTGTCCCGCACCTCGTCCGACAGAGAGACTCAGATCCTCAGAGAGGAAGAGAAGAGTCGAGAGGAAGACCTCCCAGAGAAGAAGAGAAGAGCTTTCCACGCACCATGGCTCTGCGGGACGAACTGTTGAAGTCCATCTGGCATGCCTTCACTGCTCTGGATGTGGACAAAAGTGGGAAAGTGTCCAAATCTCAGCTGAAGGTAACTTTATTTATATCTAAGTCTGAGTTTGGCTTTGTGCCGAGCAGGAAACTCTCCCAGGGTTGTCAATGTTTATTATCTTCTTTAAAAAAAAAAGTTTTGCTTTAAACTAGATTTAAAACAACTTATTTTTAATTTTTTTTATTTGAATACTTCATAAAATCGTCATAGTATAGTATTTCATAAAGAATTTCATGAAAACATCATAGTATAGTATGTAGATAAAATGAATAAAAACATCATAGTATAGTATGTTGATAAAATTAATAAAAACGTCATAGTATAGTATGTCGAGAATATGTCATGAGAACGTCATAGTATTGCATGTCATAAAATAATATTAAAATATCATAGTATAGTCTGTCATGAAAAGTGTCCAAATCTCAGCTGAAGGTAACTTTATTTATATCTAAGTCTGAGTTTGGCTTTGTGCCGAGCAGGAAACTCTCCCAGGGTTGTCAATGTTTATTATCTTCTTTAAAAAAAAAAGTTTTGCTATAAACTAGATTTAAAACAACTTATTTGAACACTTTTCTTCTTTGAAAAACACACACTGTGGTTCTGTTTGTGCACCTGCTCCTTGATTCTTGATTGATTAAATCAAATCATGCAGAATAATCACAATAAACTAAACAAACATCAGTGGAGGAATATTGGAGTAAAACAACTAAGAGACTTTTTGACGTTAAAACCACCAAAGAGAGCTGAACTGATGCTAAGAAAGATAATTAAAGTAGGTTAAAGTTATGATTCATTGTCTTTTAAAAGATTTGCAACAACATGATGGGATGAACACTGTGACTTAATTCAAATCACTCACACCACACTGTAAAAGACCTGCATTGAAAATGTTACTTAAGTAAAAGTATGGAAGTATAATCAGGAAAATGTGCTTAATAATGTTACATTAAAAGTAAAAGTACTCATTGCAGAGAACTTGTCCTTGTGACTTTTATACTATTGTTTATTATATCTTTAGATTATGATTACTTGTGCAAAAGAAGGATTTGACTGGTTGAGTTGGAGCTCATTTGAAAACTGTTTTGTTTCTGACAGGTTCTGACATGATTATTCTAATTATCAATTGATTGTTTTGTATAAAAAATCTAAAAAATAGTGACAGATGCTCATTAAAGGTTCTCAGATCCCAAAGTGGCTCCTTCATAATGTTCTTTTTGTCAAACAAACAGTCCAAATCTCAGCATTATTACAAATAAATGTGTTTAAATTGCAGGAAAAGTAGCAAATACTCATGATCATTCTAGCTGTACTTGTATACTTTCATGTTTTGTGTGCCAAATTCTTAAGCTGTAAAATAAATGTAGTGGAGTAGAATACTTCCCTCTGAAAATGTAGTAGAGAAGAAGGGAAAGAAGTACAAGTACCGCAACCACAAAAACTAGCCTCCATGTCACAAAGTATTCTCAGTCTGGAAACGTGCCAATCGGAGAATTGATTCCTGTTAACGTCAGATAATTGAGCCCTTTAGTGGGAAAACTGGTTAAATGTTTTGTTCATCAGGAGAAAAATGGAGTCAGTATCAGTGGAACGATCGTAAATGAGTAAAACAAAAGTAAATGTTCCTGTGAACAATTGACATGTGTACAACCTGACACACCCACATATTTCCAGCTGTGTCAGCCAAACATTGTTCAGCAGTTATTGTTTAAAAAGAAAAACAATCAACAATAAAGGTCAACTGCGTTTGAATCTAGAAGAGCAAAGGTTCATCTTTAGTTGGATATTTTTTAACCAAAACACGACCCAGTTTTTACACCAAATCGTTCAGAAAACCAAACAGGTTTTATGTGATGAAAGAACTCCTTCTTCTCTTACGGGACAAACTGTCACTCTGTCGTTTCTCTGAATGCAACGTGTCGTCATTCTTGAAAAATACAGGAAAACACAAAATGCATCAATGATTGACAAAGTATTTCCTGACATGTGTTTGACATCACACAGGCTGAGGTCTGACGAAATATCAAAGATTGTCCTTTTTAAATAACACAGATTCAATTTTATATATCTGAGATAGATGCTCCTCACATTAAAGACAGACGATGCCAAAAATGAAACCACGCTGTTAGTGTGATGAGGTCACTGAACCGTGATGACCTCACACCTGTATTTAAGAAAAAAAGGAAACGATTTAGTTTCACACTCGTAGTTTTACACACACAGAGATATTCTCACTTTTGGTCACTAAGACGAACTTTCTGTTAAAAGACAGAAAACATTTTACAACTTGTTTTCATAAGATGTGTTGCTCCTCATGGCTCGGATATGGCCTCTTTAAGTCCTTTTGTTTATTGTAAAATAACAATTTAATTGTAAAACAATAAGTTAATTATTCGTTCATTAAGCAATAATTCAAAAAATTGTTTGTTTCAGCTTCTAAAATGTGAAAGTTGCAGCTTTTATTTGTCTTTTATGATAGTAAACTGAATATATATATATATATATATTTTTTATTTACTGCTGGTCGAACAGAGCGAGATGTCAAATTGAAATGAAATTGTGACGGATATTTCTCACTTTTTTCTGACATTTTATAATTAATTTATAGGAAAAAACTTCTCCAGATTAATCAGAAATAAAAATGATTGTTTTGCAAGCCCGAGGTTTAATGCTTCGTCAAGTCTAAGACAAACTTCTCGTGTCATCAGCCATGTTTATCGTCTCAAGACTACAAACTACGTTGGCTGACGTTAGCATTTAGCAGGGTTGATTTAAACATAACTTGCTTTTGAGTAGCATCCTGGGAAATTGTGAGCTTGATCCATAAAAAGGACTAAAAGAGAGGCGAGTATCTCTGCTTTTGCTGCATGGAGTTCTCTTTCAAGGTCTTCCTTATCTTCCATTTCTTGGAAAAGAATCAGTTCCTCAAAAACATTAATTGTATTTTTCTCCTCGAGTATCTCTATGTTTGTTATTTAAGTCCTTGCGTGTAGAGTGAAAACTTTACAGATGAGATCCTTTAGCTTCATATCCTATTAAAGTAATCAATAATACAACACTTTGATATTAATAATCATTATAGTCAAACATCTTCTGGTACCAGTCTTTCAAATATGAACATTTTGCTCATATTTGAGGTTTTCATCCCAAGCTCTTTGAAATTGTGGCATTTTTTTTTACTGTTTCCTTTCTAGATGAAATGATGAATCATTTAATTTAAAGAATCCACAGATTATTTGCAAAATTAAAACAATTGTTAGCCCTTTAAGCTATGATTTAATATAATGTTTTTTTCCAGGTGCTGTCCCATAACTTATGCACAGTGATGCAGATCCCTCATGACCCGGTGGCTCTGGAGGAGCACTTTAAGGACGACGACGAGGGTCCCGTCTCCACCCAGGGTTACATGCCGTACCTGAACAAGTTCATCCTCGACAAGGTTTGGAAACATTTCTGATTATTCTACCGACTGAGGAGACGCAGTGTGGTTTTCTTCTGTGGTTCTGTTTATGCTCCTGCTAATGGTCATGACAATGGCATGAGGGGTCAAATGCAGTGGACACATTTCACAGATTTATAAAGCAGAAATAGAGATTTGAGGTTTTGCACTCCCTATATTATACTCGACAAACACATCTGATTTCTCCGTACGATAGAGGAAACGATACCGGTTGATGGTTCTGACATGAGGTTTCTTCCAGTCAAAGTGAGTCAGCGCTCTGTGACTCTTCACCTCTTTATAAGGAGGATGATGCATTATCAGGAGAACTAAAACAGAAACTATGTGTGTAACGGCATTATTTACACCGGGCTGAGAGGAATCTCTTAAAAACAGCTACTACCTCCTTTTGCATGTTTGTTTTTGGAAAGAAAAAGTAATCTTTACGAATTACAGGGGTCCTAATCAGACACTATAATTGATCCATTGAGGCTAGAACTATGTCGGTGAAATGTGACTATGAATAATACTGCAAAGACTTTCTTGACTTCCAGTTCAGGAGTTTGATTGGTCATCATCTTCTAAACAAATTCATGGCCACTACAGATGATCTGAATACTAGATTGCATAGACTGTATATAAGAAGTGGACGTAGTCATTGTGAGGTCACACATTGGTTTGTAGGCTGGATTACGGTCGTCAACGCGTTGTTGTTTTTTTGCAACCGAAGAACGGAAATTACCATATTTGGACTGCGGAGGATTAACGTAGAGATGGCGTATATGGCTCTAGTAGTGACCTGTCAATCACAAGGTAGCCGTGCCCTAAAGCATACCCTGCTTTATGGTCTATTTGACTCTAAATGGAGCATACTTTACGACATGAACATCATGCTGTATTGAAGAAGACTTGAAACTAGAGATTGAGACCATAAACTCATGTTTACAATGTTTACTGAGGTGTTAAATCAAGAGAGAAGTAGAGTCATTCTCTCATAGACTTCTATACAACCAGAGGAGTCGCCCCCTGATGGACACTAGAGAGAATGCAAGTTTAAAGACACTTCAGCATTGGCTTCACTTGGCAGAACTGGAGTTTGGAGCCTGGTTACATGTTAGTCCTATTTAAATGGTATTTGTTGTGATGTGACGCAGCAAATCTGCATTGAAGACGCTGGTGACAAACTATTGTATTAGACTATAGAAGACCATTGATTGACGCCTGGTATTCCTTTATTGTGCTGGTGACGATCTCTATTGTGTCCATCGGTCATTGTGCTTATTGAACGCTGAATCGGTTCATTGAGCTGCCTGTCTGTCCCTCTGTGATGATGTCATAACGGGTCACTGCATGAATGGTGACTGTTTAGCCAGGAATCGTGACAATCGGAGATAAAAAGAAAAGGCAGCAATGAACACTAATAGAATTCCTGCTGGCTGTTTTGGAATTCTTGTCGTATGATGTCATAACGTGGCAGAACTAGCCGTTGCTGAATGGCTGTCACCACGGCAACACTCTCCTGAAGGTACCAGAACTTTTGACCCCTGATTTATGCTCGTCTTTTCTGAACACTGGTCGCCTCTGTTTTTAGGTCACTAAAAGGGTGATTTTTGAAAAATTTCAAAGCTCCAGTTACTCTGTATCCGTGTAAAACAGAGCGTTTGGGAAATGATGATGTCACATCCTCGATTTGCACATTCCCAATCCCAACTGCTTGGTCTAATGATTACTTTACATTGCTTGATATTTATGTGCACCACTTAACTGATGAAAGTTGGCGCCTGCTGTTGTTTAAGTTACTGCAAATAAAAATAAGCTTGCTGTGCATGCTTAATATCATCTTGTTTGGTATTTGATGCATCATTGACATGGAATTTATCACCAACTACTGGACCGGCAAGTGTTTGAGGTCGTTCTGTTGTGGGGCGAAATATATATTTTTTAATTTAAGTGAGGGGAAAATATCTGTATACGTCCAGACGGGGCCTTAATCTTAAATCTTAAAATTTGTCATCATTGTTGTTTGAAGAGTTTTTGTTGTCATTCCATGATTTATTATCATTAGTAAGATGTATTCTATCTTTCATTGATGGATGTTATTGGTTGAATTTGAATGTCTCATCTGTAAATGCTGTAATCGTTACAGTTTGGAGAGTTTGTCAGAGGTCGTATGTGTTTATGAGCTGTGTTGTTCTTTATGGTACTTCAAAGTGTCTTTTTTAAACAACCTTTAGTTTATCAGGTAGTCTCAAAAGTTAAGACGACACTAAAAAGTTCATCTTTTTCGTGATGTTTACTTTGCGAGTGACATCATGTTTTTGTTTTTTTTCTCAGTTTTTTGTGATAAATCTGTTACACAATGAGACTTTAACTGTGTATTGTGTGAATTCCCCTTTTGGATTTTGATGACGTCAAACATACAGGTGGCTGCTTTTGAGTTCTCATCGTCAGTGGTGAAACCTTTTTAACCAGAAATGATTCATCTGGTTTTTTTTTAATTCCAACTGAAAGATCTTTAAAGTTTCCTCATTAGTTCCTTGTTCTGGCTCTTAGGACATCCATGTATGTTGAGTCAAACAAAGTTGTTTGACTTGTTAAACTGGCAACGACATCATTTGTTGTCTATGTTTAGCAGAACCACACACTTTTATCTTTTAACATACAGAGTCCTTTTTTTACTTTTAAGGTTGTTAAATTGTCTAATCATTGTCATAGTTTTTAGTATATTCATTAAAGCTAAGACGCAGGTGTCTTGGGCACCATTGTATACACATATCCCCCAAAATTCAGACCCGCATTTCTGGTATCTTTTGAAACTTTGGGATCTCAACTTCAAAAAATATAGTTCTGTGTATTTGAGATGAATTTGGCTGCACAGCGTTACTGACCCACTGGAGGGTTGTTGGCATTTAAGGGTTTAAACTCCACTCTTCACTTCTCTTAAAGGAAATGTAAGTCCTTGAATTTTAGGATTCAGGACGTCATGGGCAGACGTCAATAAACCCCCCCCCCCCCCACCTAAAAAAAACGACAACCACACACACTCTTATGTACTTTTCCGTACATACAACTCTCCCACCCACCCATTGGTGACCGGGCCGTGGAGAGTGAGGAGGGCGTAGGTCAGTATATTCAACTGCCCTCACTCCTGAGGAAACTCCACCCGGTCACACAAGGAAACTGTGTGTGTGTGTGTGTGTCAGTGTGTGTGCCAGTGTGTGTGATGTAACCAGATACCCAAAAGGCAGAACAACAGGAGTCTTATTTTACACATGAATGGAGTTGATAGTGTTGAAAAACTGAAACCTTTAAAAATAAAACTAGAAAAAAAGCTCACACCTGTTTCTGTGTGGGTGTGTGTGTTTCTGTGTGGGTGTGTGTGTTTCTGTGTGGGTGTGTGTGTTTCTGTGTGCAGAAAATGTGCAAAAAGTGCAAAAAATGTCATCCCCTTTCTCTGTCCAGAGATAACCACAAATCTGCAAATGTTGTGGTTTTGAATGTGGTTCTACTGTGAAGAGAAAATATTCCAACTGCTTCAGATAAATAAACAATTTAAAAAGCTTCATGGATCAGCTGGAAAATGCATCATTACAAAGCTGAAAACGGGACTGTTTCTTATCTCGTATACGTAGTTCTCTCAGGATAACGACACTACAAACACAAGATGATTTTATAAAATATGTTTAATGCATTGATGTAGATTAAAACTACCCTAACCAGCAGCACGACCATAAACGTCTACAGCAGTAAAATGCAGAACACGTATAATTTACTTTAGTGGAGTATTTTTACTTTGTGGTTTTGCTACTTCCATCACTGTAAGGTAGGTAGGTGTGTGTGTGTGTGTGTGTGTGTGTGTGTGTGTGTGTGTGTGTGGGTGTGGGTGTGGGTGTGGGGGTGGGTGGGTGTGTGTGTGTGTTACTTTGTCAATTACAATGCACCAGAACATTAAACACATTCCACTGATATTTTACTTTATCTGAGGACACCGGCGGTCACAGATATTTCAGAGTGGTGTGATCGTGGAGCTCGGTTGACGAGGAACATTTAGAGAATGTTGATAAGTCAGCAGTGACAGTGAAGACTATGACTCAGCACTTTGTGGTTTGCTGAAGCGTTGAAACAAGTGATCCTCTGTGACCCTGAAATACCAACGATCACTCCTCACAATGACCAGCTGCAGGCCGGCCAGCTTCACTCAAACGCCACATTGTTCTGCTCGTATTGTAGTTTTTCTTTTTGAGGTGATTCATTTGGCAGTGGTTCTGATATTTACTTATTTTTTATGTGAAAAATTTGTTGTGAAAGTTGGAGAAACTGGCGGCAAAACTCAATTAGTTTATTAGTTAAACTGATCTAAAACTAATTTGAAGTAGAGGGAAGTTTCAAGTCTTAATCCAACTCTTCACTTGAACATTTCACCTTCAAATCTGTATTCATAATGTACAAATACAAATAACATTGCCTTTTATATGTCTAATAATGAGAAATCCAAGCAGTGTGGCTCCTTCGGTAATAAACTTTAAAACAATTGATGTGGTATTTATCCACACAGGTATAGTGATTTATAAGTAGTTGTTGTTGGATTATATTGGTTAAATCTCAAAGACAGATGGCTCAAAATGTGGATAATTTAAACCAAAAACTAACTGCTAGATGCAACTAGAGTTAAGTGAGGGAAATATTGACCTGTATCTCAGGAAAGTCAACTTTTCATGAGGTCAGAGCCCCCATTTTCAGCGTGTGATTTGCAATATAAAATAATCCTTCAGTTCATCCTTTCACTATAAATAGTTTTGATCATATGGGTGAACTGCTCCCTAAATTGAATAACCAACACCTGCAGATTGTTTGTCATTTTGTGCTTTGGAGCGATTCAAAATTCTTTACTCATTTCCCCTTTTTTCTTTAAAATGACTTTCATTTCATATCATGTCTGATCATCCGCCTGCTGTCATGTGAATATTTAATTAGCATCAAACCCTTTTGATTTAAAGGCTGATAATCCTGTTCGACTGGTTACAAGCTCTTATTTAAAATTGTCTTGCTGTTTATCAACCAAACATCTTTGTCTCATTTTTAGTTTCTTTCTCTGTGGAGTTTCTGTATTAGTTATAAATGGTTCTGCAGGTTGCAGGAGATTCAGAGCCTGAATCCTAATGAACATGTGGCGTTGGAGAAGGAGGGGAGGCAGCGCTGACAAGGCTCTCCTTGTTTCAGAGAAGAGAGAGAGAGGGAGAGAGAGGGAAAGAGAGAGTGAGAGAAAAAGATGGAGAGAGCCAGCGAGCCACGAGGACAAAGAAAAACAGGACGAGAATGACACAGCGATGTTTGACGAAGAACAATCCACACTGTCATCTGTGCTGACTCATTTGCAAACCAGTAGGCAACCTGAACACAGCCATTATCATCATCATCATCATCCTCACATGAGACACATTGATGCTGCTGAGTAACAACAGGAGGACAGTCTTTAGTTTTATTTGTGTTGGTATCTAATCAGAAGAGTGTTTTCAAAAGAGACACTCCGCCAAAAATCAATCTTTAGTGTCGAACAGCAGCTGTGTTCAGCTTTACTTAACGTGGCCCTATTATGCTTTTCCTCTTTTCCCCTCTTCTTTAGGGTGTTATATATATTTGTGTACATGTAAAAGATCCGTAGAGTGTAAAACCTGAAGTCCATGCCTAAAAGGAGTTACCCTCCCCCACAGAAGCTCCTGAGCTCCTGAAACGACTCCATTGAATTATCTTCTTCACTTCTGTAACTTTATGAGGTCATAATGTAACTTTATGAGGTCACAATGTAACTTTATGAGGTCACAATGTTACGGAAGTGACGTAAAACTCCTTCCGGCTAGTTTGGCCCTCAAACAACAAAAGAGAGAGATGTACCTGAAGCTCCAGAGGAAGAGTTTTTTCAAATGTGAAACGTTTACCAATCACAACAGAGCAGGCTAGCTGACCAATCAGTGCAGACTTTGCTTTCTGGAGGGAGGAGCAAGCGCTACAACGGAGCGTTTCAGAGAGAGGGTGAGAAGAGGTGCTGCAGGACAGCCAGGATGAGAAAAACAAGGAGGATTATGAGCATTAACGCATTAGTTAAATAAAGCGTTTAACGGATTCCAACGCTGACAGTTTTTCACTTTGGAATAAAAGATTCAAAACATCTTTAGAAACTTCTTAAATCCCTCCTGCATTATATTGAACTCTCTAACTTCAGAGTTTAGTTTAAGTCTGAATTCTTTGTAAGAAAACTGGTTTCTGAATGACGCTACACTTGAACATATTGCTTTTAAAGCTAATAATGTCACTACATAGCTGACATCAAGTCCTTTCAATCTGTAGTTAATATGCAAATGTGCCGCCTGTCACTGTGTTATGTTATTTTATTCTGTGTCTTAAAAGGACACAGATACAAATTGAAGACTCAAAACTTTAAATGCAGAATAAGTAGGATTTTCCTAAAATAAATAATGTACAGACTGATACAAAAACAAAATATTGTTGTGTTCAGGACGTTTGTGGGCATGAACGTCTGTAAAAACCATGAGCGATCCAAGAGGATGCTACAAAAATGGCTGCCACAGAAGCAAAAAAAAATATAGCGAGTCGAAGCACCACCTGGACAAAGATCGTTCCAAAACCAGAGTGAATCTGAGGTTAAGGCCATCTTTGAATGTTTTGTTTATCAACCACAACAGACAAATCCTACTTATTGTGCTTACAAAGTCTCGAGACAAGTCTTAAAATGCTTATTTTATGACTTAAGTCTGATGTGAGTCGCTGTCTCAAGTTTATCTGTGACTTCAGTGCACTTCTTTACCAGTTTATTAGCTAAACCTGATCCCATCTAATGCAACAAACTTCTTAACAATCCTACTTCCATGAAGGTTATAATATTCATTATATTTTAAAACTTGGTGGTGATTCAACTACAATCATTCTAGAGGCTGTAGTTTATGGTGCTGAGATGTGTCTCAATGTATATCACAGCATCATTGTACACTGTATTTACTTATATTTTGGGAGTACATAGAAGTATAATCTTCTGCAGCAGTGATTTGAGTGCTGTAAAGACATTTAATACATTTTAACTGATGTTCATTCAAACTGTAACAACAGATTCTCTTTAGGGAAAATTATTAATAATTGAATGACTAAACTACAAACATTTTATTCGTAACTTTCAAGCCTAAAAGACTTGAGTTGCTTCAGAGATTTCTGGGTAGGAGAATCACAGTTTCCACAGAGGCACAGTCACTCTTAAATCAACACAATGGAGAGTTACATCAGATCCTGTGTCGCTTTAGAAAAGTTCTCTCCAACTGCAGTTTGTTCACTTGAGCTGAATGTTTTTCTTTTCTCCTCACAGAGCACAGAAAATGAAAATAATGAAACCGCCGTGAGAGAATTCAGGATATTTGGGTTTATTATGATAATGATTATGACAATTATCCACTTACTCAGTTGATAAAGATACAAATGATAAGCCTAACAAACTATAAACACCATATAAATATCAGAAATCTCAACCATCTATTTCTGACTTGTGATTTTTACTTCATAGGATCAACAGTAGAGCTTTAAGGTTTTAGAAAAAATGACTAAATTACCATGAATGTACTTGTACTTAAAGAAAAAAGTGAGTATACATTACCCAAACTCATCAACACGCTTCATGGAGACATATATATATATACTTTAAACTGTAACGATTTTTTGTTATAAAGTTGGATCTGTCCAATTTCTACAAATATCATTTCATATTTCTGTTTTTCTTATTGAGATTTCACTTAATACGAGTTAATATTTCATTAAAAAAGACCCTTTAATTTAATGTTTACGTAGTGTGGGAATACTGGTTTTTTTATTATTAATAATAATAATACACTCCTGATAACTTTACAATACTTTCTTAGCTTCAATTCAAATAAACTGTCAGAGAAAGTTATTCAATTTACAAAATAAAAGAGCAAAATCGGTTAATTTATCACTGATTGATGTTATTGCTGCTCTCCTACTTGACTCATCTGTTTATTATATAAGATAATATTATGTTATCATAATGTGTCAGTTCACGTGTGGAGGAGAACAGGTTGAGATATGAAACCAGGTTCTGCATCACTGGCTGCTCAAACCTCCGTTACGACCGCATTGGGTTTTTTCTAATAGTGGGATTTTTTTTACAATGTGACGCTCGGTGAGTTCAGTTTCAGATCGGTGGGAGAATTTTGAGTTGTTTGTTGTTGTTGTTTTTTTTTTGTTTGACGGGACGACTGCCAACAGAACGAGATGTGCTTCTCATCCACACGACTGCCAGGAGTCTCCATGGAGACGCTCCTGTTCCGCGGCTCAAGGAGAACATTTCTCCTCCAAAGCACCGATTGTACCTTTTATTTTCAAGAGCTTTCCTCCCATTTTGCTTTTGGGAGGGGAGAATATACGTCAACATTTATAAATATATAAATATAAATTGTGTTTACGGGGTTTTCACTGGTGGTTCAGCATGTGTAGTTGTAAACACTATGTATTGAGGACATTGTCTTTTTAGACTTGAGACATTTTCTCTCTCATATATATTTAAAATATTTCAAAACTAACATATTTAATAAAAGTATATCCATTTGGCACCTGTTTCTAATTTATTTATAAACAAAAATCTCTTCAGGATTAAAAGTAGTTCTATCTAATCTTAATCTTTTATCTTATTACCCTTAATAAATATCGAAATACGGTTGTGAAAAAATCCCTTCATTTATTGAACATTTATTAATATTTTACTGATCTACAGTACCAGTCAAAAGTTTGGACACACCTTCTCATTCAATGGTTTTTCTTTATTTTTTTTTTTTTTTTCTACATTGTAGATTAATATTGAAGACATCCAAACTATGAAGGAACACATATGGAATTATGTGGTAAACAAACAAATGCTCAACAAACCAGAATATGTTTTATATTTTAGATTCTTCAAAGTAGTTGAATGAGAAGGTGTGTCCAAACTTTTGACTGGTACTGTATAAATTAATAATAAAAGGATGTTGGTCCTGATCATCTGATGCCACCTGAAGTTCAATCAATTAGGGGGATGTTTCACAACCTGGCAACTTGTAAACTCTTCATAAATGCTGAGTAATTTGAAAGTGTAAATTAAAAACTAATTAAAATAAAAATGTTCCTTTTCTTTTAAGGGGACAATAATCAACAATTTAAACAGACTTCTTTGCTTTTTTATCGTTAAATACTGAAAATTGTTACTGGTTTCTTAAAAACTACTCAAGTGGGCAAAATAAAGGCATAGGCAAAGACTCACTTTTCGGCTCAAAACTTCTAGAAACATGAAACTTGTGTGCATTACTTTAAAGATGTAAAATAAGAAAGGGTTTGAAATGGGTCGGCGTCTCGTCAGTTTTGTATCCGTGTCGTCTGCTTGTCTGAATGTCTCTTTCCAAACTGAACTGCTTTCTAGAAAAACAAACTGACTCACCAGACGTCGTTGTTTTTCTGCTTCAGGTGACTGGTAACTTTGACCTCCAGGACTTCAACAAAATGTGCTGGACGCTGAGCTCCAGGAAGAATCTGGATCAGAGCCAGCTGCTCATCTCCAACAACGACGCCTTCAAGATCTGGTGCATCTTCAACTTCCTGTCCGAGGACAGATACCCGCTGACCATCGTCACTGAGGAGGTGAGACGTTAACGGAGCGGCATTACACTGTTAGTGTCGGTATCAGACTTCAGTTTGCAGTGGTGGAATGTAACTAAGTACATTTACTCAAGTACTGTACTAAGTATACATTTAACTTGTACTTTGAGTATTTTCTTTTGCCATTTTCTACTTCATCTCAGAGGGAAATATTTTACTTCTTACTTCACAACATTTATCTGACCGATCTTGGGTACTAGTTAAGATTCTGCACACAAAATATACAGGGAGGTTCTAAAGAATGACATTTTGATATAAATGATACTACCCAACAGGTTATTCAAGTACAGCTGAAACAATTAGTTGATTCAATAATTAAACGATTGACAATAAGAAGGATGGGAACCTTTTTTTTGAGAATTGTTTAAGTACATTTTAGTGCAAAAATGACCGAAGGTTTATGGTTCAAGCTTCACAAATATGATGATTTGCTGCTTTTCCTACAACTATTTAATTATATATTTAAAATAAATAATCTTTTTTTACTTTACTTTATACTTTGAATATGTTTTCCACATTAAACTTATATACTTTTACTCAAGTTTTTCAATGCAGGATGTTCAAGAGTATTAGTACTTTTACTTAAAGTAGAGATATGAATACTTCCTCCACCACTGCTTCTTCGTGTCTAATAAACCCATTGTTGACCCTTTTATAACCAAAAGTCATTTAGTTAACATACGTAATTTGCTAGAGCAGTTTACAAACATGATTTAGGCTTCAAATTATATTTAATTAAGTGAAAACATTTGGTGAAGCGCTGCAGATTCTCAACCTCAAGCTGAAATGATCACGACTAGAGATGGGTATTGTTTTAATATGTTTAATATAACGGTGCCAACACAATATCTGTTGCGTTACGTTACACCAACACAATAATTCTACACCTTAGTTTGTGGAATATAAAACATGCTGTAACCTTTATGCAACACAGCTCAATGCATTAGTGTAAAACAAAGAAAATCTTCAGAAATTGAACGATGTCTTCAGTTAAGAGGGTTTCCTGATTGTAGTTTTCGGAAATGTTTGCTTGAAAAATTAAGAGAAAACGGGAGAATGTGAGCCAATGTGACCAAACATTTGATGTAAGTGTAGTTGGATACTCAGTTAGACATTTAGAGGTTGTATTTAATGTTATCATTACTGAAGGTTGCAGTTTGTTCACTGCTCTAAACTTTTATTACTTTTCTTCCAAACTCGAGAATTGCACAATTAAAAAAATTCTGATTGTTTTGGCAGCAAGAAAGCTGATTTCAGGTCCACATATTAGGGTCCTAATTCATCAACTATCATCTGAGAACTACGGCTGTGGCGTAGTGGAGAGCAAGGTAGTTCTCCAATCAGACAGTCGATGTGTCCTTGGGCAAGACACTTAACCCCAAGTTGCTCCTGAAGGCTTGCCATCGGTGTGGACTGGATGTTGCATGAATGTTAGTTAGAGTCTGATGGTGGCACCTTGCATGGTAGCCTGTCATCAGTGTGTGAATGGGTGAATGATATGTAATATACTACTGATTGTAAGTCAGTCTGCTAAATGACTGTAATGTAATGTAATGTAACTAACTTCTGAACTTTCAGCGCTCTGGCTGATGAATCTCCTTTAATATACCGTCCATTGTCACCAGTAACAGCCTAATATTGGAAAAGCACTTTGTCCCAAACGGTTGGTTACTGGTCAAAATGGGGGAAGTAGAATTATCTAAGTAGAATTAAACTAGCCAATGTTTGTGGTGTTAACTTCCCTGTCCGCTCACAACTTATTTAAATGAGCTTTTGTTCATTTGAAGATCACACAGACATCAACTGAGAGCTGGATTTTAGTTGCACAAACGCCTGTTGCTCAAGAGCAGAAAAGGAAGTTTCAAGCTTCCTGTTCTTTATACAAACTCTGGAGGATTTATTGTTGGGTGAAACAAACATCAGAGCTGAATCACAGGAAGACATGTTGATTTATGTGCTCCAATTAGCCCATGTAGGAATGACTAGTAGGAAAAATACAGGACGGGGACAGTTGGCTTCAATATAAATGATCAGCTTTAATTAAAAAAGTAGAAAATCTAATTGGTGTTTGTGTTTGTTTTTTTTGCACTAACGTACTGATTCGTCTCCACGCACAGATTGAGTACTTCCTGCGTAAGCTGACGGAGGCGATGGGGGGCAGCTGGGTGGAGGAGCGTTTCGAGGACTACAAGCTGCAGCTGAACTCCAAGCAGCAGAGTCTGAACGCCTGGGAGCTCATCAGGCTGGTGGGGTCAGGTCACTTCAGTAAGGGCGTGGACCGGCAGACGCTCTCCATGGCCATCAACGAGGTCTACCAGGAGCTCATCATGGACGTTCTCAAACAGGTGGGAGGCGCACCTGCACAGAGGGAGGATAGGGTTCTCCGTCACTAATCGATCGCTGAACTACGTCGTTCTCACCAAGCACATATTGAAGTTTACAATAATGACAGATGCATTTATTTCCGACTGAAACATGTCTTTGATTTGATGCAGAAGTGAACAAAAACAGGATTCTTTTTTCTAGCCATCCTCAAACACTCTGTCTCTTTTGTAATCTTAACTCAAAGGTTAACTTACTAGCGTCTTCCAGAGCTTTAACCCACATCTCAAGGTCTTCAATCATTGGATGGACCTGGTTCAGGGGTAATCATGTCTGGAAATATTGGTCACATGATTAAAAATGGTGGAAAATACACCAATAACATGTCTGTTTTCTGGCGTCATCACCTTAATACAATTACAGATTCGCAAACAATGTCCTCAATTTGAAGACAGTGATTCAGCTGTTTGAAAGAGTTAGTCTTTTTTATAAATTAAAATAACTCATCAGTTTCGTCAACATAAATAAAATTATGATGGATTTCACTTTGGACACTTTACACTTTACAACGCTTTTGAGTTACTGTAAATGTTTGGATCACACAAGTCGATTACCCTGATTCACGTCCTCCTCTTCTCTTTCTCTCTGCAGGGCTACATGATGAAGAAAGGTCACAAGAGGAAGAACTGGACGGAGCGCTGGTTCATGCTGAAGCCAAACTCCATCTCTTACTACGTCGGCGAGGACCTGGCCGAGAAGAAAGGAGACATCTTACTGGACGGAAACTACAGTGTGGAGGCAAGAACCTTTTTACCTTTAGCTTTTTACGAAAACTCTTCCGCTTTTCTCTCAGCCTGCTCGCATTCATAGTGATCAATTTCATATAAGAACAGGATGTACAAAATATCAGGAATATAGTCTCTATTAATGTGTGTTTACAACTCTAAAGGCATAATTAAAACTCTCCCACCACTTTTAATTAAAAAAAATAGATATTTCTTTATTTCTTTTGGTATTTTTTAAATTAAAATTATTATTAATTTACTTATTCACTGACAGTTATGTTTGTCTTTTTACCATTTTATTATGTTCTTGTCTGTACCAAATTTAAATAATCAAGGTATACCACCTGCATCTGATACACAGATCTAAGCTTGAAGTCCGAAGCTGGTGCTGCAACACGAATCAATCAAATCAATTGTGTTAAACACAGTACAGTGATGTCAGCTAACCAGATATAATGATTAACTGGCTATCAATAATCAAATATTTACGACACAAAAAGGGTCAGATTAGGGGGTCCATTCCCATGTAATTTATTATCAGTTATGGTGAAGTCCCTTGGATGATAATATATATTGTATGTATCAGCCTTATGTAATCATTTTGTTCTCTGCAGCCTCTACAAGATAAAGAAGGAAAGAAGTGTCTCTTCCTCATCAAGTCGTCTCATAAGACCTTTGAAATCAGCGCGTCGGACAAGAAGAAGAAACACGAGTGGATTCTGGGTGAGTCGTGACGCCACCGCACCCGCTTTATTCCTCTTATTATTATATTTTTATTGAGCCAAAGAAGATAATAAACACAGTATATTGTTTCTAAAGCAAATTTTTATTTTTGTGAATTATTTATAAAATTACATGAATGGAGAAAAATAGAAAGGAAACATTTTCAAAATTAATTAAATTAAAATTGATGAGGATAAAATACATTTAAATACAAAATAAACTAAATGAAAGTCTAAGAATAATAAAAACTCAGAAAGGGAAGTCTAGGAATATTGATTTCTAAACCTCTCCTGTAAACAATAAAATAATAAACCTTTCCTTCTCTCCTTCCCATCTGTCACTTATTAACTCATTGAATAAACTTTTATTATTTATCAGATAAGCAGTCTCCTTCCGTAGCTGTAAGACTCATGACATGATAGACTCATTCACTCTATAAGACTAAATGTTCACTTTTTGACCTAGTTTTTTTTTTTTTTTGCCAAAGCTTTATTATCAGTTACTGTGAATGTTTTTGTTTTCTCTGCAAAAACTGCTCATGAGATTTTTTTCTATTTGAGCTGTGTCAAGTTAAGAAGTTGAGTCATTATTAATCTTGATGGGAAATTAAGTTATGTCTAAATACAAAATCCTTCTCCTTCATTGCAGTTTTTGTCTGTTTTAAAAACTCGGTCCAATCGTTATCAAAATTGATTTCACAAAAAATGTAACTAGATGTAAAGACCAGGCTTTTCTTCCTCTGTTTCATTACTTGATTCCTTTCAGGATAAAAAGTAGAGCTTCAACTTCAACTATTTTCATTATAGGTTTGATCTGCAGATCACTCTTAATTTAATCTATCGTGTATTCCATCAAACCTCGAAAAAATTGTGAAATATACACTTCTGCAGACCCAAGTTAAATGACAACGAAAGTAAGAAAGAGCAAATACTAATGTGAGAAGCTGGAAGTTTAGAATATTTGTTATTTTTGATTGACAACAACTAACTGATCAAAATAGCTGGTGATTCCTTTGATTGGCGGTCGACTACTCACTAATCTATTAATCGTCTGATGGTTTCAGCTCTAATACGATATTGATGTTGAATATATCACAGTTTTTCACATAAATGTTTTAAAACAAAGCCTCACAGCTCTTCACTGATTATCTGGACCTTATTATAAGTCTTCTCCGTGTTTTTTTTCTCAGCCATTCAGACCTGTGTGAGCCTCCTGCGTCAGGGCCGTCCGGCGCCGCACCGCGAGGCCCGTCAGAAGCGTCGGGAGATGAGGCTGAAGCAGCAGGCCGAGCACGAGGAGCTGGAGCTGAGGATGAGCGAGCTGCAGCTGGCCAACGAGGCCAAACAGCTGGAACTGGAGAACATGAGGAAGGTGAGGAAAGAATAAAGAATAAAAATAAAACACACACACTGTGAATCCCGTCTGCTCAGGAAACGTCTGGTCAGAGAGATCGGTTCCTTTTTGTAGTAAAATAGCTCAGCGTGGAAGAGTGGAAGAGGAGGGCAAGAAGGAATCCCTGATCACATGATGTGGTAAAAGATTGAACCTGTAGTGCAAACAAGGAGTGTGTATGTCAGAGAGATTCTCCTCAGTCTAGCATGGGTTTCAGAAATCAGAACTTCTACGTGTTTATGCTTTTTCCTTTTGTCCAAAAAACATCAGTTTGTGGAGGTTGTTTTCCATTATTAAAATGTTAAATACATATTGTATAAGAGGAAAAACTCTGACTTAAGAGACTCAAACTTCAGCCAAAACAAACATACAAAGATAAGGGGCCTCTTAAATAATCAAGCTCCAAGACAAAATCAAAGACACTGTTGGATTGGCAATGAAACAACAAGTTTCATTCAGTAAATGAAACTGGGAAGAGCTTGTGGGGCCAATGTGGTGATATTAAGAAAAACAACATGTTAACTGGAAATTATAAACGCCGAAAACTAGTTCAACTTACAGCGTAATAAAAGGAAAGGGGCGGTCCAGGAATTCACTGGAATCTGTTGGTGACTGAAGTTTGAGGGAATTCCCTTGAGGGAACTTTCTAAACCTAAGATAGAAAAAGAAAAAGATAATACCTGTACTCAAAGAACACAACGAGGACAAGTTATTAAAGCGGGAAGCAGTCCAAGATTTAAGCTTAAAGTGCCCCGGAGGAGGAAGACAAGTTGTTCCCAAATATACTTAAAATGGACTTCAGTCTGGGTGTGTATTTAAGACACACGTGTTGGTTTTTATAATGGACTCAGCTGTAAACTGACCTTTAGGCTTCTGTGGAAAAACCAGTAGAGGCAAATGTGGAGAGCTCTGGCAAAAAAACTGGCTCAACTTCTTGCTGAATGAAATTCCTGCTAGATAACTTTGAAATGACATTTCTACCGTTTACCTCCTGATTAGATAAAATAATAACCGCAGTGATAAGTTTGTTCTTTATAATATTTCAAAGCGTTGTGCAGTGTTTCAGTTTCTGATAAACATCTTGGTATCAGGTCAGTAATGGAAGGACTTTTCAGATATTTTACTGAAGTAAAGTTAGCAATACTACAGGGTAAAAATACTCTGTTACAAGTAAAAGTCCTGCATTCGAAATCTAACTTAAGTACAAAAGTATTAGCATCAAAATACACTTAAAGTACCAAAAGTAAAAGTACTCATCATGCAGAATGGCTAATTTCAGAATAATATATATATTACATGACTTAGAATCAGTGATGCATTAATGAGTTCTTCACTTTAATGTTGCAGCTGGTAAATATGGAGGTACTTTCAATACATTTTATATACTGCTCTGTAGTTCAATCTATTAGAAATACCACGTTAATTATTAGGGGATTTATATTTTGTGTTGATGAGCTGAATCTGTAAAGTAACGAAAGCTTTAACAAGAACATTTAAAAAGATTACCTCTGCGAAGAATAAAGTTGCATGAAATGAAATACTCAAGTGAAATACTATTACCTCAGAATTGTATGCAAGTACAGTGATTTAAGTACATTCACTTCATTATGTCACGTGTGAAATCTTTTGCTTCCACTGAGCTTGTAAAATCAGAGGAAGGAAATATGTTTTGGTAGAAGGTAATACATTATTTATATATATATATATATATATATATATATATATATATATATATATATATATATATATATCATAATCGCTGCAGTTTCAATGAGCACTGTTGATGTCATCACAACAAAAGCCTTAAAGCTGATTCAACCACATTCCTCTGCAGTAACGTCACACCTTTAAAACAACAAACTTAGAGTGAAGTGTTTTTATCTGAAGAGCTCTTATGAATGACAAACTGCTGGTTTCAGTCACACTATCTAACACACAGAATTTAAAGTAAGTCCCATTAAAAACTCACTTCCAGCTCATGAATACCAATAATAGATCAGTTTCTGATGATGAATAGTCTGTCACCGGCTGCAAACGGATGAATGTGTATTGAAGTGGAGGTGGAGCAGCAGTATTAGTCTCCATTTAACATGTTTTTCCAGTAAAACCTCCCTAAACCTGATTCACACTCCCGTCTGTTAACGCCGCTGTCTGACGGGTTGTGATTATGTTGATTCTCCAAATACTGATGACTAATGGCTGCTTCCTGTTAACACTGTGAATGGCTGTGGGGTTAACCCTTTAACCTCACTGGGGGACATTTATTAGTTAAAATATATAACAATGAAAGTGTGAAAAAAGTAATAATATATAGTTTAATGGCAGTTTTTTGACCCAGACATGTTTGTCCCCGTATATGACAAGAGAGCAAACTTTTAGAGTGATGATTTAAAGGAAGTCAGGATTGAAATATACTGTATATTTACATTTTTACTTCAACAATTCAGTAATTTGCTTATTAGTAATCTTGAAACAGGTTTGAATGCAATTTTAAATGCAAAATTATTGTTTATTTTCATGATTTTTGGTTTAGTTGAATAAACACTCCCTGGCCATTTTTTATTAGATACACATATACATTTTAATTTAATCCAATACAACAGATCTGCCATAAAAATACAACATTTAGGAAGATAATAAAGTCATTTTTTGAGGTTTTAATTCAACTGTATGTTTATTACTGAGGTCATAGTTAGTGTTGATGGTGATGTACTGGACTGCATTATATTGAAATGTGTTTCTGATTGCTCATGTTTGTTCAATATGACTTCATTCAATATAAAGCAGTCCTGTTCAACACCACTGCAAACTTAAACCTCAATCATAACCATTAGGTTGAATTTACACTTCGTATCGATCAAAACTAATATACCAACTAAATACTTTTATATACGTTTGTAAAGGTAGAAGTTATGGCTGAGGTGCTCAGAGTTTATGTGATATAAAATTATGAACTCTTGAGGCAAGATTCATAAAACTGTTTAGACTAAAACATAAAGCTTGACATACGCATGGTTCCGTTTAATAAATATCAATAATTTAAAAGCATGATGCAAACACAGGCCTCATTTATTTAAATAAATAGAGATGCCTCTTATGACTCTCTATGATTTTCACATCGATAACTTCCGCCTGCTGCTCTACTGTAGGCTTTAGATCATTAAAAAAAAGAACAGCAAAGAGGAAGCTCAGTTTTGCTACATATATTTATGGCACCTTTTATTCATCATTCATCACCTCTAAGCCGTCACTGGCTGTTCTCTTTCAATCATCAGTGTCAGATACATAATCAATGAAACAAACTTCACAAAGTAATTAATAATTAAAGTTAAAAGAGCAGTAAAACAGGAAAGAAAGGGTAAATATTTAGAGATGATTAAAAACAAAACCCCAACTTTTAAATGTTTAGATTCAAGCTCTTTTTTTCTCCCTCTCCTCATCGTATCACTGACATCCTGTTCTGAGGTTTTCGCCTCACATGTTGCTGCATGTTCTGCTTTTACAAATAACAGTTGATGAGAGGGGAAATCATTTATTCATCTGGCCCCTTGACTTACAGTATTTATATTATTGTCACTGGTGTTTTCACAGCTAGCATCTCTAAATCTAAGAAATATTGGAGAGTAAGAACTAGTTAAATCAACTTGTTAGATGTTATTTTGTTGTTGCTGTGCATTGCTTTGTTTACTTTGAATATGTATAAAAAGAAAATCACCAGTTTGATTTGTTGCTGTGCATTGCTTTGTTTACTTTGAATATGTATAAAAAGAAAATCACCAGTTTGCTTTGTTGGAGGGAGCTTGAGTTCTAAGATTTGAATTGCTAACAGCTGCTTCTCTCTAATTGTTGAACACTTAAATGAAGCGTTATAGCAAACAAAAAATGTATCTTTCAGCTGCATAAGAAAACTCCTTTATATCTAAATATCCTTTAACATAACTACAAAAACACAATTACTGTAATTGTTTTTAAGTACAGTGCAGCACTCTGCATGTTGCAGCCGTCAGCAGAGAGTCAAAATAGTTCACATAGTAGTTTTGTAACATACAGACAACAACAGTTTGTCTTTGTGTCACACTGCTCTCTAATGAATGCACAACAATCTGCCATTGAGGTGAAAGTCCTGTCTCAAATAGATAGCACAATGAACACACACACACACACACACACACACACACACACACACACACACACACACACACACACACACACACACACACACACACACACACACACACACACACACACACACACACACACACACACACACAATAGGCAGCCTGGCTCTCACACTATGCTGTTATATATAGTCTTAAGACAGTTCACTGCTGGGTGACATACTTGAGTCAACATGAGGTTACTGCTCAACGAGCCATAAAACTTTACTTAAAGATTAACTTCCCCTATTACATCTGCTTAAATGTACAAAAAAAAGTGTTTTAACTTCTGTAAAAAAAAACATTTGAAAATGTGGAATAGAAATGGACACCTCACACGTTTTTTGTTTTTTTTAACTGATGCTTTGCGGTATAATTGTCCGTCCAGCTCAAAGATGCTGGGATAAACGCACGTGTAGCGTTGTCTGGTTCTGACTGCAACAGTAATATTTAAATATCACTTTTTTGGGGGAGCACATTTTGATTTTTGCTGTTTCTCTTTTTTTATATTTTAAAAAGCTGCCAAGCCTGGTTGCCAATCTTTCTAAATGGTTACCGATGGCAACTCCTATTGTTTAGGGAAAAAAAGGCACATGTTAAAGCATAAATGTCTGAGTTGTGTATGAATGTGAAGGTTAAGGGAGGATATACTATGTCGCTGAGGTTGCTGAGGTTGACGATATATCTGCTCATGACCACTGATTTGTGTTTTGACTCGACAAAATCCTTTCTTAGTTTTTTCTACAGGAGAAACTATCCAGACAAGAATTCACATCAAATCATTACAATCTGTCGTCAACTTATTGAGACGATGAAAGCAACCTGTACGTCGGTTGCATTAAAGTTTATAGTATGAAGTTTTTTGCAGAAAGACAAAGTGATACACTCCATTTATCATTTATATCAATCTTTGACCTTTTGAATTTCAGTTTCTTCTTTTTAAATTTGCAGAAATATTCACTCTCAATTCCTCTTTAGAGCCTGCATCTCTTTCTTTGTTAAATAAAAGTATTACATTTAAATAACTATTTGCAAATTATGCTTACAATAACTGTTAGCCACAGCTTGCTTTTGGGCCTTCAAACTAAAACAAACAGCGTAGTCATCAGTTGAGATGTTTAACATTCTTTACTTTCTAAATTTCACATGAATTTAACTGTGAAAACATGTTGACAGAAAGTAAAAAGGTGCTTTTATTTACATGGAATATCTGACCTTTTTTTGTATTTGACTGACCTCTCTCTTTCTTTCTCTCTCTCTCTCTTTTGGCCAGGCTCTGGAGGAGACGGCGACTAACGCAGCAGAAGAAGAAGAACGGCGTCTTCAGACCCAAACTGAACTCCAGGATCGCTACAGGATGGACCTGGAGAGAGAGCAGATGGTACGTCACTCACCGTCGTCTTCCATCGAGTCATTATGTCAGAACAAGTGCAACCTAAATACAGATTCCTCTCCTTGGTATACTGAAGGGGTTTTATTATTATTTAAGTACAATATTTGTATTTGACATTTATCTACAGGTGTCAGATTTAAATGAAATGAGAAAAAGAAACTCAGGAGAACAACTTGAAATAGACCTAAAGACACACTACACCTCAGAGTGATGCTGAAACAGCAGACAAGTTATTTTAAGCCCCACAAGCTCTTCCCAGTTTCATTTACTGAATGAAACTTGTTGTTTCATTGCCAATGCAACAGTGTGTTTGATTTTGTCTTGGAGCTTGATTATTTAAGAGGCCCCTTATTGTGTTGTCCTCAGTTCACGTTTAATAATTCAGTCTGTGGGTAAGACGTTTCTATGTAGCTTAATATTGACAGGCTTTGCTGCCTGATTGTAATTGGAGACGTGTACTTGTTACTGCGAGGTTAGTTTGGTAAATGTCACCATCACCATACAGACATCTACACTGCACTCACTGCCTCTGCTGATAACATCTGCTCAGTGCTCAGTGCACAGCGTGGATGTGGGGCTGCAGAAGATGTTTATCTTCCATCAGTGACTTCATGGCTCTTTTTCTTGAAAGGACTTGAGTGTGAAAACATCACAATACAACCGACCGGAGCCTCAAAACATGTATCTGTTGCACATATCTGTACATAAAATCTACTTCGACAGAGTGAAACACACTGTGTATTTTTAGATTTAACATTTAAAAACACAAACACAACTTCATTCAACATAGAGCTGAAACAAGTTAGTATTTTATCAGCAATTCATTTCCTTATTAACTTTATGATAACGTAATAATTTGGAAAAAATTCCATTACAATTATATTACATAAGAATTAAATCACAGTGAGTGATATAAAAAACTTCAAATTCTCGCTCTTTAGAAGCAGGAAGTAGCCAACGTTTGACATGTTGTCTGCTTGATAAAAATAACCGAAAAGATGAATCGATTAATAAAGTAGTTGATAAAGTTTATGTTCATCTCTGTGCTGATTTGTAAATACCTTAGCAGAAAATCAAATTTCAAGATTCTAGTGAGACGGCAATTAATCACAGGCAGGTGTACTTCCTAATGTGTGTACTACACAAACTATCACAGTGCTAAAGAGTTAGCATAGAGCACTGACTACCTTTTATGGGCTGCACTGAAATATTTACTGTACTCCTTTTAAGATAACTTATTAAATAATTGATTGACCTTTTGGATAAAGTATTTCTCTGTATGTTTCCCGGTTCGACAGGTACGGAAGAAGATGGAGGAGCAGGTGGCCCAGAAGTCCACTGAGCTGGAGCAGTACCTGCAGCGGGTCCGGGAGCTGGAGGACATGTACCGTCAACTGGAGGATGCTCTGGAGGACGAGAAACACGCCAGACAGGAGGAGGAGTCCGTCCGCAGGCTGCAGGAACGGTGAGTCAATAAAAAAGTCCACACCGATGTGGAGGGGGTTAAGTGTCTTGCCCAATGTATCATCAAGCTGTGCACAAATATATTCTGCAAATTAGGAAACAATAAGGGATACATTGGTGGAAATGAAATCTTCGTCTCTACTTTGGGCACACAGAGTTTGAGGAAAGTCGATCAGGTATACAATCGAAGTCTAACAAGTAGTTGTTTTTATGTGGTTGTTGGCTTGCCAGAAACCAGCAGGTTAATTAAACAAAGTAAATAATATGAATGTAAATTTGGACATACTAGTGACAGAGCAAACCAACTACACAAGCTGTGCAAATCAAGTGTTCAGAGAGACAAACCAGAATCCAGTCTAAAATCGGACAGAACCACTGCGTTTATCTTAGTGGCATTCTGAAATGTGGCCACAGTAGTGACTTCAATGATGCCACAACTATTGTTTTGTCTTCACACCTGATACAAAAAAAAAAAGCATTATTTATAGAATTGTTGCTAAATGTGCTCACCAAATACAGAAGATGACAGTGCCAGTTTGAGTCTCACACACACACAGACACAGACACAAACACACACACACACACACACACACACACACACACACACACACACACACACACACACACACACACACACACACACACACACACACACACACACAGACACAGACACAAACACAAAATCTCTTGCAAACCAACGGTGGGGAATCAATACAGGTAAGGAAATGCCTGTTTCCCACAGCTTGTCAAAGCAAAAACACACGTACATGATAATATCAAGTTTTGCAGATGTATCGAGATGTTTGTTATCATATAGTCAAAGTTGCCCATGTCAGAAATGAAACCACATGTAAACAAACACGTGGGTAGAGTCTCACACACAGCTAGACATTCAACTTCCCTCTCTCCAGCACATTTCCTCCCTCCTCCTTCCTTCCTCTCTGCTGACATTTACTTTCCACCCCACGTTTAACTGATGTACTGACCAGGGTCCTTAAATTAAACCAGTGTTTAAAAAGACAGAGACCAGTCCATTATCATTTCTTTATATCAGCCATACTCGATGCATTCAACCAAACTTTGTACCATATTAAAGGTTTTTGCTACCTTTCGTCAGTATCAACACTGTAGTTCCTGTGTGCTATGTGCCAATGTGGTTTCCCAATTGTTCTGTCAGTTTATAGTTGATGCAAGATTAAATGCATTCAAAAGCCAAAACATCCGGTACAACAAAGTATACAAACAGTGGTCTTACATTTTGGATATTTAAATCTTTGGCTGCCTTTTTAGTGTGTTTGATACAGAATATAAAGAATGCAAAAACATTTATCCAGAAGTGAAGTCCGTAGTTACATTTAAAAAACAGTCCATAACTGCACTATAGCACCACCTGCTGACACACTGACACCTCACAAACACCTCCACCTTACTGCTGATTTACACATTAGTTGTATAACTTTATTACTCAGACTGATTAACGTTTTCCTGACCTCTTCCACACTGTTTTTTAAATTAAGATATTAGGGTTGGAATTTGATACATTTATTACTTTAAACATATATACATATACATACAGTTTGTGGTGATGGTGGAAATTGCATTTTTTATTTTATTTTAGAGCGGCTCATTGTCTTTAAGAAGAAATTTAAAATATATATATATATTTTTTCAGTTTAAAAAGAAGGAAAATGCATGTTTGCACGCATACTGCTCGATTTATGTTATTATTAAACCAGCTGGACGTGAAAAACCTATATACAAGATTATTATACTGACCCATGTTGATGTCTGTGTGGAGCAGGTTACTGGAGGAGGAGGCCACAAAGAGGGTAGAGCTGGAGGAGTTCCACCTGCGGCAGCAGCGCGCCATCTCAGAGACGGAGGCTGAGAAACAGGAGCTGGAGAAGGAGCGTCTGGCCAAAGAGAGCGCCCTGCAGGCGGCCATGAAACAACTGGAGCTGCTGGAAGAAGAGAGACAGGAGGCGCTGGAGCAGTACCAGGTCAGCTGACAGCAGTGACAGTGGAGGTGGTGGTGGTGGTGGAGGTGGTGGTGGTGGTGTAGGGACCAGCAGAAGCAAACAGTCCGCAAGAGAAATGTGGTTAAATCAATTTACAGTAAACTTTACCACAGTATGGCTCAGTGGGAACCTGCAGGGGAAAAGAACAAGTGAAAATAGTTATGTGCAGCTCCACCCCATCTATCATTATTTCAAAAAAGATAAAGTCATGTAGATCAAAAAAATGCACAAAATGCTGAGAAATGATCATTGTTGGTTAAAGGAGCACTCCCAGATTATCGCCACCAGATCTCTCACTGTTGATCTTTGGGAACTGAATTTATAACAAAATCTTGGAGTGCATCTTTACCAAAGCACATGGTACAAATATTACATAAAGTGAAGAAAAGAAATGCCAAATATTTATAAAACAGATTTGTCCACACATACTTTTTTTTCTTTCAGCACATTTACATAGCAGCAAACAACTATTGGTTATGTATAGTGGAGGAATGGTGTCCTGAGCAGAGAATGAAAATGTGTTATCGGTGCTGTAATCTGTGTTTTGTTTTCAGTCTCCTTTTAAGAACTCACAATGACATTATGACTTTGAACTCGTCTACATTTAGTAAAAAATGAAAGACTTAAATTCTTAGTAAATAGGTTAACCTTTCTTTCCCACGCGGTGTCACTGTTTGACTGCTGGATGGAAAACCGCTATTTAGACATGATGATAAGTCGAGCAAGGAGCTTAATAATTATAAATTTTTTAACTACATTTGTTACATTACATACAGTATTCCAAAAAGCTTTATTCTTAAATCATAATTGAGGTTTCCAAGGTGTTTTCAGAAAAAAAAAAATAGCTTTGTCTCTGTGTTTTCTTGTGTGAACAGACGGTGATGAAGAAGCTAGAAGACGCAACCAACAACACCAAGACCTGGAAGCACAAGGTGGATGAACACGAGGGGATGTTACGGCTCATTCAACCAGGTAACAACAACAACAACAACAACAACAACACAATAACCACCGTCTGTTTGTACAGTCTGAGTGTTGAAGTGTGGGGACAGTGTGTCCAGTCTTCAAAGGACTGTTTGAAGGGTGAGACTGCAAAAAAAGTCAAAAACATGCTTTTTTTTTAATAGTGAGGGCCATAATTAACTAGTTGCACTGCTGCAAATAAGCACACAGAAATAAATAGTACAGTTACACTTTCCAGCGGCAAAAAGCATCATAAGGCAGAACAGCATGCTTTTATAGAAGCTGCAAATCTTGTTTTACTGACCTCCTGTGGTTCAACTTCTCGACCTGCTGCAGTGATGTAGACGTGTACTCCAGGGTAACGTGACATCATGGATGTCATTACATCTGTCTGACAGGTGAAACTACCTTTCAGCCAGGTGTTGAGACACTTTTTAAATGTCTATGTGACTTGAAGACTGTTGCTTTGACTTGCTGTTTACAATGCATGTTAATGATAAATACTTGACCTCTATGGTGAATCGTCTCGTTTCCCCCCCCCTCCAGGTTCCAAGGGACAACAGAGGATCACCAATTGGGGTCCTGCAGCCTTTTCTGATGCAGAGCTCAGTCTGAGGCAGAAGCAATGGCAGGAGATGAAGAACCAGACGACCCAGGCCCAGTAGAGCCACTGGACCTTAAACTAATGTCTACAGATCAGAGGAGAGAACAGGAAAGGGCTGCTGGAAGATACCGTTTGTGATACAGCATGACTAAGTAGTGACTGGAAGGAGTTTTCTGGATTTTCAGTGGAGTCCAAATGCAAAATTTAACCGGATAATATGAGGCATTTTGTAATAAGAGGGCATTAAATAATAAATGACCTTTAACCCTTTTGTAGACCACCATAGAATAAAAAGGAGCAGAACAGAAACTTAAGTCCCATTTTCACATTATTAAGTTAATTCATTTTAGCAGGAATCCTACAAAATTTACCAAGTGAAGGAATGATAACCAAGACAACAGCTGGATTAATTAAAGGTTTGTTATTGATTGTCAGTCGTTTATAATAGAGAAGCTTAAACAGGTTTGTTGGTAGTGTGTTTTAAAGTCTAGCGCCTGGGGAGTTCTCTTTTCCAAAATGTTGTACAGGACGTCAAATTTGTTATAATTTGTAAAAGAGCTCACTGGGCAAAGTTGGGCCATTAAATATTGATCCATCAACCACCACAGATAAAGTATAGTAGAAGTATATTAAGGTAATTTGGGCTATTGAGCAGGCAATCTTAATTTCTCAATAGCATTAATTCAACATTTACCAAGTTCTAACATTACACCAGTCCAAACATAACAGAAGGATAAGAACGTACAGGAACAGGATTCATTTTGAAATGCGACTCCATCAACTTTGGACCATCTGGGCTCCTGTAGGTAAACGGCTAGCTCGCTATTGAAGCCACCAGTCGCTTTTAAACAACGTTCTAAGTACACTGTCAATTATGTAAAAGCTGACCGTGGTTAACATCTTACCAAGCTAACAATACATACCTAATATAAATATTTAGACGTTAAGATGTGCAGGTTATTACACGTCATGAGTGGGAAAGAATGCAAACCACTACCTTTTATCATTTTGTCCTGACTGTCAATTTGTGTCTATGAAATGCACTACTCTTACACTCACACGCCAACGCCAACAGCTTGAGCATGTTTTAGGTTCATGTTGTTGTAAAGTTGAAAGATATTAAGAGCATCTATCAAGCCGAAAAAAAGCTACTGAAAGAGCTACAAACTGTTCTCTTTCCTTCTTACAGAAAAAGCTGGGGCATTTTTACATGGAAACATAAATACAAGGGATTTCTGTACATATAATAACAATAATGTTTTTGTTTTTCTTACTAAAGTTGAGCTGCATGGAGGCAGCATCAGTAACACCTGAGGAATGACATGTAATGTAAATGTCCATAATGTCTAACATAGTTGTCTTTTAACAGCCTAAATGAAAATAACATGTATGATTCACTAAACATTTTCTCATTATCATGAAGGTGTTTGTTTTTCCTCCAGTTTGTCCGCCCTAGATTTATATCTGTCTAAATAACTTTATCCTAAACAGTGCATGCTTGTAAATACTGTCAGAAATAGGGCATTTGGCCAAAATCTCACCCACAAACAATAATGTTAACTGCTAGAAAATGTTTCCTTTGTTGTGTTATTGTAACCATCAGTGCCTTTGATGCCGTCATGAGTGAACATTGTGATTTCTATATTATGTTTTTATATATAAATGTAAAAATCTTAAGACTGAACCATTGCGTAAAACACGTCTTGAATAACTGGCCTTTCTGCATTCATTGTATTTTATCTTTGTACAAATGATTATCACAGACCAAACACTACAGCAGAAACTTTAAACATTTCACAAGAACCACAGCCAGCTACACTTGTGCCCTAACCTCATGTGTACACCAGAGGGCGCTCAATTGCCACAAACACACCTCAACAGAAAGCAGTTTGAGAAGTTTAGTATTTCTGATGGTTAAGACAACAGAAGCGTTGAGAGCTAGCTACACTTTTCTATCAAACTGTAGTAAATGTACAAAATGGTGACTTCATTTCCATGACTTCACTGTCTAGACATTCCATTTTCCAAAATAAAGCTGATCACTGTCTTCTGTCTGGCTATGAATGACAGAAACATTAGTTTCATGTGCAGTTCTATAATTGTCAAAGTGTTTTGACAATTATATGTAACGTCTGGTTGATTAGAGACTTTAAGTACTTCGGGATCTGGGTAATGCAGAGAAGTTAACCCTTAAATATCAAATTTAGAATATTGGGGGGTATTTCTAATGTAGGAATGTAATTTCTTTTCAAAACACATTTTTTCATTAATGAAGATGCCAAAACTCAAATAAATGAACAAAGTTTTTATTTCAATCAGCAACTATTTGATGAACGCTTATGTTAACCAGAGAAATGCAGAAAGAACTTGGCCAATTTATCAACCAGATGATACAAAGTTTATATCCAACTTTTACACTTTTTTTTAAAATAATCAATCAATTGTTTAAATAATTTATCAAGCAAACAGTGAAATATGAGGATCTGAATATCTTCCGGTTTTGGACATAACGAGCGATTTGAGGATGTCAGAAGGACTCTGAGAAAAATGTGAGGTGCATTTTTCACCATTTTATAGTGCAGTCTTAACTAAATCTCGTTGTTTTTTAATGGTTTGATTATTCCATAATGAGAACTAATTGTAGGTTGTAGGTTTTCACAAGATTACAAATCTAGCCAAACATAGTAGGACATTTTAACACTAGACTATTAAGATACATTTCAGACAATACCAACAAAAATCATAGCTAGCTCTAGTGAGAATATCAACATACTATGTTTGTGTTTTGATTTTGTCTTGATTTTTATTGTTTGACACAAATACTGCAAACATTTTCTTGACATTATGGTGTTGACCTGACCACGATCTGGATTAAAAAGAAAAGTAATAACTGGGACATTAATATCATCAGAGCAGCTAAGCCTGTAAATAACATTAAACAAACAAAGCTTGCGTTTGTTTGTTTAATGTCTGTTTATCAGACATGAATTAAAACAGTTAATTCAAACTGAGAATCAACTGGAGTCGTGACAGTCACGCAGTGCCTCACTGTAGTTAATCTGCACAACTGACAATGCTCGACTAATCCTGACACGATTTCAATATGCTTAAATGTCTCGACACTGCCAGAATAAATAAAAAAAATAGTATCTTAACGTTATGCAAAACAGACCGCCTTGTAAAAATCAGCCCCCGCTCGAAAGATCCCCAACTAAGTTAATTCACTCCATCCTCCCTCCGTATCGTGCAACAGTCGTTAATTTGAGTGGGACGGGACAGACCAAACAAACACACACACAAAATACGTTCTCGAAAAAATCTGCGGTCCAGATGCGCCTCGGCACATACCACAGCTGCACTAACATTTCTTTATGCAACAAGATGGTCATTAACGCCGAGTGCCGCGCCGGACGCGCTCTGTCAAACCCACCCCTCCTCTCATCCCCCCATAACCCCCAGCAGCGTCTGTATCCCATCATTCCTCTCTCCTTTAAACATCCTCACACTCATCAGCCTGAGGTTATGAGGCTTGTGGCACGCGTGCTGCATTCCTGGGAGGTGATGCGAAACAGAAATGCATTAAATTCCCCGATCTGGAATCCATCGCAGGGGGTGTGTGTGTGAGTGTGTGTGTGTGTGTGTGTGTGTGTGTGTGTGTGTGTGTGTGTGTGTGTGTGTGTGTGTGTGTGTGTGTGTGTGTGTGTGTGTGTGTGTGTGTGTGTGAGAGGAGGGCAGTGGTGAGGGGGGGGGTTAGGTTGTAGAGAAAAAAAAGGATGAGGCGGGGTTAAGGGGTCTCACTGCCCCCTCGAGTACCAGAGCATCTGAGATACAAAGAGTTTGAAGACGTCTGAGGAATTCAAAATATATAGGGTTCTAAAGTTTTAGGAATTCTGGGTATTTACAGCGAATGGGGTTCTCGGGAGCCCCGGGGCCTGTAGAGGTTTACGGATCAGAGGGGTTCTCCTGGGACAGTAAAATAAAACGCCTGCTGAACATTTACCTTCCTTCACAGTATCACATATGACAATTCATGGACCCCAGGGGTGCGATATGGCCGTATTAAGAGTTCAGCGAAGCATCTGGCGAGAGAGTCGACAAAAATAGCATATCACCCCATCTTCACATTATAGATTTCTACGGAAGATTAAAAGGCCCCCGGAGGATTCCTGTAAGAGCCAATGATGCAAACAGATGTCCTCCCTGCTGCTCATAAAAGTGAGAAAACACCTAAAATAAGTGAGATCCAGAGAGTGAGAAATCAACAGCAGCATTCCACTTCACACCAACAACAAAAACTATAACTGGGAAGAGCTGCTCAGCCTCGCTAGTCCGAATTTTCAGCTTCAACCTTATTTCACCTGCATGACATCGCTCTCGTCCACCGGCACATGTTTCACCGCAACGCCGCCCCCACCCCCTGCCATTTCACAACATCAAATTAAGAGTTGGATTTTGTAATGTGGGACTTACACCAATGACTGAAGGTTTTAGTTTAGAGATTTCGTGAGGTTCAAGGGTGCAAGGAGACGGAATTTGGGACAAAGGATCTGGCTCCAATCAGCGCATCTGACTAAGGTTGACTCTGCACCCACAGGAAGGCCGAGCCCGAGGCCAAAGCGGGGAAATCAAACCCATCTTTCTCAATTGTTCATTCCAGATATAAATATCTTTTGACAATACAAAGAGCCAAGCTACAAGTGAGCCGTGTGCCACTCTGACCTCCCATTTGTATTTTTACCCTCATAGGTCAGAGGTTACTGTGGATACGTGTTAAAAATAGCACACGCACATACACACTTTCCTACTGTAAGTCATATGCAAATAAATACACCTCCATGAATGCTTAGTTTCCACACCTGGTTACATGAATGCTCATACTTAAATGTGTGAATGCTGCATGTGCACGCATCCTAAAACACAAAAATGCAGCAAGGCACACAACTAAATACCTAAATGTGTTGCAGACAAACACAGACGCACAGACATTTTTTCTTTCTTCCATTCAGCCTGATATAAACTGTAACAAGTCAGCAGTGAGGTGACTGGTTGGCTTTAGAATCCCACTCTCTCTGTGAGGAATGCTTTACGTGACAAGATAGAGAGACTTCCAAATACAATGTCTCATCCTCTTCCTCCTCCACAAACACAAAAGAATGTGTGGCAAGGCGCAAATATAAAACACAAGTGTTTCTGTGAAGAAGAAGAAGAAAAAAAAAAAAACCAACCCCCATGGACTGCTCTGCACTCCTGCCAGCACATGAAGTTATCCTTTTTTTCCTCCAGTTGAAACCCATCTGACTTCTCATGAATGAGCCAAGTTTAGAGCTGGCCTCCTACCAGAGCATTGTTTACCAGCATCCTACTTAATTGCACAAGTGAGTGTATGCAATCCTGCTAAAAATACCCAGAGTGCAGTGGGCTTAAAAGGAAGCAGGTGAACAAGTCAGCAGAGCTCTTTTTTTTTTTACCGGGTGAAAGGCCAAGTGCTTGATGAGGCGATAAGAGGGTAGAATTACCTGCACGCTCCTGTGTCATCATCCCATCCTCTAAATACACTCCCTCTCTCTCTCTCTGGGATAAGTGTGTCATTAAGGTAAAACTGCAGCTGTTATTTATGACCACGGAGAAACACAACCTGCTTTGTTCTCCTTTAAAAAAGACGTAAATTTTGGCAATGAGACACACCGAAGGTTAAACCCTGCCTGGATAAGCAGCTCAATCAGTTTTCCGTAAAAGTCATAAACAGCAAATTTTTGTTGCTCGAACCTCGTAACAAGTCTGAATTAAATGCAATCTCAGATCAACCTAAACTCTACAGCAACACCAAGTTAAATATGGACAAAGAGTAATCAAATGTCTCGTAAGCCTTACTGTTGTCTTCTAGTATGAAAAAAGCCAAAAAAATCTGTTTAGTCGACCACAAAAACAAAGTGAATGAGCCCCTTTTAAGTCGATTGTTCTCATATGGGAGCAGTTTACACTTTAAACTTTAGTGCAAAATATTCAGATGTTCTTTTTTTTTAATGCTCACTAGGAAACGAGCATTGAGTTATTTTATTACTTGTTAGGCAACTCATTAATAATCAGCAGATTAACTGGTTCACTCACTTTAAATGATTAAAAGTGTATTTTCTGTTGAGGGAAGAAGGAACGAGTATCCCAAGTCTTCAATGAGAAAATACATTTTAATACTCTTTTCATATTGTAAGTTTAACAAAGTCACCAACGTTGCTCCATCTCCTCCACCAGTCGCAAACATTGATGCTAATTCTGTAAATGCCATGTCAAGTCTGCTTAACGCTGAGAGGAACATTTACATAATTGACAAACATGTCTGAGTGACAAAAAGCCTCCACTTTAACAGACGGATGAAGCCAGCGACGTGACGTTTTTCCGTGTCTGAAAAGAGTTCAACAAACCCTCGGGAACAATTTGAAAGAGCCTTGTCTTGAAAAAAAAAAAAAAAAAAAAAAAAAAAGTAAATAGATTCCTAAACCATTACTCATTTCATCTCTCCACTTAATTTGAAAGTGATGAAACATGCCTTAAACCACAGAGTCCTAATGAGGACAATGTGACTGTAATACTTTGGCTTAAAATTAAGTGGAGATAAACTCCCCGATTCTAAAGAAGTGACATAGTATCACTCAGCTCACAAGAGAGCCAAAGTCACATTTCAAAGGGTCCGAATCCCTCAGAGGGCAGCATTGGACGAAGACTAGTGGCTCTTCAGCATGCGATTCCTCCGTGACAGTAGATGACTCACGGCAGCAGAATGTGATGGCGCAGAAAACATCACTTGCAATTACACTGTTAACATCACGGGGATAACTATAGTAAACATGCTATTTTCGAAACACGTTTATGGGCCACTTGTGGGACATCCATCTCCTGGAATTGGAGAAGACGATGTGGAATTAAGCCCCAAAACATCTTGAAAATGTGATTTACATTTGCTCTGCTTGTTGCCTAAGTACAAAAATAAAAACGAGGAACAATTGTAGACAGACACCAATACATCCTTCCAGTTATATATAGTTATACATAGTTTATGTATGTGAATATTGTTGGGTTTTATTGGCTGAGGACAAGATATCCATTACTCTGAGATGCTTATATGCACACGGGTAAAAACATTTAGTGGCCCAATTATGTTTTTCCACTTTTTCCCTCTTCATTAGTGTGTTATATATATTTTTGTACATGTAAAAGGTCCGTAGAGTGTAAAACCTGAAGTCCACACCCTCAGAAGCTCATGATCTCCTGAAACGGCTCCATTGAATTCTCTCCTTCACTTCCGTAACTTTATGAGGTCATAATGTAACTTTAGGAGGTCATAATGTTACGGAAGTGAAGTAAAACTCCATCCGGCTAGTTTGGACCTCAAACAACAAAAGAGAGAGATGGAACTGAAGCTCCGGAGGAAGAGTTTTTTGAAATGTGAAACGTTGACCAATTACAACAGAGCGGGCTAGCTGACCAATCAGAGCAGACTTTGCTTTCTTGAGGGAGGAGCAAGCGCTACAACGGAGCGTTTCAGAGAGAGGGTGAGAAGAGGTGCTGCAGGACAGCCAGGATGAGAAAAACAAGGAGGATTATGAGCATTAACGCATGTAAACATGTTGTAACTGTAACTGGAGATAAAAATATGCACCCGAAAAATAGCATAATAGGGCCTGTTTAAAATTAGGATGTAACAAGGTATATTTAGCAAGAAGCTCGCAAGGTTAAAATTCCCTCACTAGTAGGAAAAAATTATGATGGAGAAAATGAATAATTAATGCTGACGCACCACTTACACCCAAAAATTAAGCTATTGCTCATTGGTAATCATTAGAGTACTGGTTTTACTGGGCAGTTAATATGTGTGAATCTATCAAACAGGGTGAATGCAAAGCAGAATGTTGCTGTGAACCAGCAAACGCAGTTGGCTTCTCCTGAATAAACTGTCAGACAATTTTCAACTTATTGGTGTTTTTAAAGCCAATTTGTTACATAAGCATGTGTGCGTGTCATTGTTTCTTAGCCTGATCTACAGAAGGATGTTCTGTAACCAAGTAAAAGCACTACACCCACACTGAGAACAGATTTAGCGGGAGATTTTTATAAATATTTCATAATAAGGACCAGATATTTATTGACCAACAGTACAAAATGAACTGTATATCTGTGGGACGGTGTGTTGGGTCAATATCGATGACATCTCTCCCAGGTGCAGAGATCTTTGGCTTTCAAAAACACATTTCCCATCCTGCACCACACCCACTGGAATTTCAAGACGCTCCAAGTCGATCCCTGAGATATCTGCACTTTCAACGCAACAATAAAAAGACAAGTGAGAAATCAAAATCGCAAGACACGACAGCTATAAAAAACACAAATATGTGTTAGCTGCGGTTCAAAAAGTACATTTGGTCTTAATGATTCGTGGCACAGATTCAACGAGGTGCTGGAAACATGCCTCAGAAATTTTGACAGGAAAGCATCACGCAGCTTGCTGTAGATTTGTCGGGCTGAACATCCGTGATCCGATCCATCGACTCCCAAAGGAGCCATGTTGGATTGAGATCTGGTGACTGTCAAGTTCAAGAAACCAGTTCGAGTAACCTTTTCAACGTAAATGACCATTGTTAATAACAAACTCTTCGCTGTAGAGTATACTGTATTTTCATTTCCAGTAAATATCACAATATAAAAATAGTTAAAAAAGCACAAACACAGGAAGACAGTAAGTATCATCCGTCTTTTAAGTGGCTATGTCTCCCAGTCTGATGTTGAGCATGTACACAGTTTGTTTACATGACGTAACAGAATTGCATCTTTAATGGATTCAGTGTGGACTGACAGCACCCAATTTTTAGGGATAGGACGCAATAGTTGGACGCTCGCTCGCTGTTAGGACATGGTGAAGCTAAAATGTGACACTTCTAAGGACATACATAGACATGACTGACTGAGGCACAATGCATGGAGGAGGGGGGAGATACAATGTGTGCACAATTATTAGGCAAGTGAGTATTTTGACCATATCATCATTTTTCTGCACATTTTCCAACTCCAAGCTGTATAAACTTGAATGCCTATTGGATTTAAGCATATCAGGTGATGTGTATTTGTGTAATGAGGGAGGGTGTGGCCTAAGGAGATCAACACCCTAAATCAATGTGTGCATAATTATTAGGCAGCTTCTTTTCCTCAGGCAAGATGGGCCAAAAAGGAGATTTAACTGACTCTGAAAAGTCAAAAATTGTAAAAAGTATTTCAGAGGGATGCAGCACTCTTGAAATTGCTAAGATATTGGGGCGTGATCACAGAACCATCAAACGTTTTGTTGCAAATAGTCGATAGGGTCGTAAGAAACAATTAACTGCCAAAGATTTGAGAAGAATCAAACGTGAAGTTACCAGGAACCCATTATCCTCCATTGCTGTCATATTCCAGAACTGCAACCTACCTGGAGTGCCCAGAAGTACAAGGTGTTCAGTGCTCAGAGACATGGCCAAGGTAAGGAAGGATGAAACCCGACCACCACTGAACAAGACACATAAATTGAAACGTCAAGACTGGGTTAAGAAATATCTGAAGACAGATTGCTGAAGACAGAGTGGCTGGATCAGAGCTCCACCTCGACTCAGACGCCAGCAAGGTGGAGGTGGGGTACTGGTATGGGCTGGTATTATTAAAGATGAGCTAGTTGGACCTTTTCAGGTTGAAGATGGACTCAAAATCAACTCCCAGACCTACTGCCAGTTTTTAGAAGACACTTTCTTCAAGCAGTGGTACAGGAAAAAGTCTGCATTTTTCAAGAAGACAATGATTTTAATGCAGGACAATGCTCCATCGCATGCATCTAAGTACTCCACTGCGTGGCTAGCCAGTAAAGGCCTTAAAGATGAAAGAATAATGACATGGCCCCCTTCCTCACCTGACCTAAACCCTATTGAGAACTTGTGGGCCCTTCTTAAACAGGAGATTTACGGTGAAGGAAAACAGTACACCTCTCTGAATAGTGTCTGGGAGGCTGTGGTTGCTGCTGCACAAAAAGTTGAATGGAAGGCTTATGACTGTGAAATGTCAGAAATGTTTATTTGTCCATTTTTAGTTTTTCCATTTAGTTGCATAATAATTCTGCACACTCATAGTTGCCAAATAATTGTGCAATTGTGTGGTTTGAGGTTTATTAACATTTTGGATTGACAGAGAGCACTGTAGTTGTTCAATAATAAAATGAATCCTCAAAAATACAACTAAGAGACTTTCAATTTGAATAAATAATTACTTATTTCTATTCCGGTAATGTCTCTTCATTTATTTAAGATTCACAGTAAAGGGAGGTTGCGTTAAGTTGCGTAAACTCTTTTTTACTGTGTTGTTTTAACATAAATTTACATTCGGGCAAACAAAAATGTACCTATGGCACCAAATTCAGGGAATGGGTACCAGTAGGACCAGTGCTAAAGAATATTAGCATCCATCGCCGACTGGATATTATCCCAGAGAGTATACAATGTAAGTAATTGGCAAGGTAACTCCATTATGAAAATGTGATATTGTGTCATTGGGTTGTGAAAGCTCTATCCAAATACCACTTAATACCCTCCTACACCTATCTAACCTAGAATAATACACAACACTGACTACATCAGCAATCAAATGGATCAGTACCTTTATAAGTGGAAGTTATGGTTATGTAGTACAAGTTCACTGTCGCTCAGTGCGACGCATTTAACTTCACTTTAATGACCACTTTTGTTTGCAATTAATAAAAAAATAGATGCAACTAAACAATAGCAATTTGTAGATTAATAAAATGAACCTGTAACAATTTTATTAAATGGAATATTCATAGGTTTTCAAACAAAGATGACTTTTAAAATGACTTTCTTAATCTTCTTTGATTGCAACCTTTATATATTTGGGTGTGTTGGACGAACAAAACAAGCTATAGCCATAAGTATAATTGGTTGATGAGCATATAGGTGGAGCTGAGAACAATGACAACATGCAAATCATAACTCTTTTTATAGCTGTACTAAAAATATCTTATCTTGACACGGTTCAATAATTGGCAACATCAGTCTGATTGATCGTTTTACCACTTTGGTCCAGAAAGAAATATCTCAATAACCTTTGGATGGATTGCCTTGAACATCTGCTCACACAAATATTGTCTCCAGAGGAAACTTTGGTGATTCTCTGACCTTCACTTTAGCACCAGCATGGGATTCACAATTTGTTTTCAAAATATCTCAACAAATATTTGATGCATTGCCATGAGTTTGCTACAGCGACTGTAATAGTAAAACTCCTCTGTTATTTTGAGAAGAACTGTTAAACAAATTTCTAACATGTCAATCTCAACATCTGGTGTATGATTAAGTCAAAAGGTATGAAACTGCTGGTAAAGTATAAACTACTCAATTCCGAACCATCTGTCATCTCTGTTGATTTCTGTGTGTCATGAATCACGTAGGAGCAGCACCATTGCAACACATTGACGCCACTTTTTGGGGAAATATTGACAGTGCCTTTAATAGAGACATATTAAATCCTGCTACAAAATGGTCAAAATATGAGGTTAACATCTGTGGCTTAAATATCTGTTGAGATTTCTGGCCTTTAAAAGAAACTATCTGGTTTGTTTTGGAACAAAAGGTCGCCCCCACCTCGATTAATATTCTGACACGATACTCACATTTTTAACTGCTTAATAATGGAAAACCGTGCTACGATGGAGCTACTAGCCAATCATCTTAGCCTTGAATGATCTTAGTGTTCAAAAGTTTCAAAACTGTCAGCTCTCACGAAGCATCAAAATGTGCACACTGCATGTCGTCTTGTGGAGATTCACCTATGAAAGGCCAAATGGCAGTGAGTAACTGGAATAAATCACATATTTGATATCCAGACACAATTAAACATGACATCTCTGGTACACCAAAGAGTCAACTGAGGCAAAAGGAGCTCATTTTTTATTTCAGCTCTCTGCAAAGAGGAGACATTCCTCTGTTTTTGTGTCACTTTGGATTTCAAGTGTAAGGTTTGACATCTGGACACTCATCTTAACCACAGCTCAGATGATGATGAGAGAGATTGATCTTTCAATAAAAAATCTTATTTAGAGGAGCACAGTGAAATATCAATTGAATTCAATATATATTCCAAACAAACTGAACAAATGAGACTGTCAGGTCCCCCATGGCGTAAATCTGAAGCTCAGACATAAGCCAGGCCCTTACTGGGCAAGAAAAGCAATATTTAGTTGAGATATTGAGATGAACTCGATGATCATTTATTAGGGTTGTAAATCTTTGGCAGTCTCACAATCCAATCCACATTCTAGGTGTCACGGTTCGTTTCAGAATTGATGATCCATTCAAAACTATTCTTGATTCAATTAATAGGAAATGAGACACTTTATTTATAAAATTAGTAAATTGTGGCTCTATTTAGAGTAACATAGACTATAAAGCAGGGTATGCTTTAGGGCTACCTTGTGATTGACAGGTTGCCAACAGGGCCGGAAACGGCGTCTCTACGTCACTCCTCCACAGTCCAAATATGGTGATTTCCTTGTTCCATGGTCACTGGTTGCAAACAGCCAAGATGGAGACAGCCAAAACGACAAACTCGAGACCTTAAAACGGCAACCCACATACCAAATGATGTCATGATGACTACGTCCACCTCTGAATAGCAGTCCAAGACATCAACAAGACAGTCATCACTGTATCTAGTGGGATTTTTAAGATTATTTATTTATTGGACGATGGGACAAAATGTAATCCCCTGACTTCTAAATTATGTATATAACAATTACTACTAGAACAGAATACAGAACATCCTGTTGGTACTTTTGAGCGTCCTGAAAAAACAGCTTTCTAGCCACAAAATATTTTATCTTTATAAATAGATATCTACATATGTATGCAGAGCCTGTAGGCAACAACACAAGACTTTGGAGGCACTCTGGTTTCCGTTTGTAGTCCATTTGTAGTCTGAGTTGTATTGACCAATCAGGTTTGATCAGGCTTTGGTTGCATGCAGGTAAACAATCCATGTGGGCAGCAAAATAGGGGAACGCATTGGCCAAAATACAATATCAGAATCCGATATCCAAATCAATTCACATTCAATATATCTAAATGTCAGGATTTCCCAGTTATCCTTTACCAGGGTATCTGCTGGTTACACCAGCACCCTAGAAATTTTGGCCCTTGCCACCAGTGGCTCATCGTCATCAAACTGATAAACGATGGGTAGAAAGATTGTAAAATATTAGACATGTAATGTAGTAGATTTTGTAGTTTTTCAAACTGAGCCAATTAGTTCTGCCACCCTTTAAAGTCGTTTTTTTATTTTATTACCTGGAGAATTTTAATCCAGCTGATAGTGCACTATCATCTGCAGGCTTGTCTTGTCTATTCATATGCTACATGTTTATAACATTTTAATAAACTTTGTATTGCAGCCTTCATACATATAATGCAGCTCAAGGGGATTTACATCAAATTGTGTGTTAACAAACAAGAGTTCAGTTCGGTTCGTTTTGTTATTTGTCTCTGAACACATCGGTTATAATTATGTGGAACATTGCCTTCCTCTTGGGCTTATTGATATTTTCAACCTGTAATTGGTAAATTCCTCATCCTGTATTTTTCCGAACAAAACAAAACATACTGTTATTTTCCGTTGTTTGGAGCAGAGGTACGAGGAATGTTTGGGCCTCACATTTAGACAACTGCATACCAAGCGGTGGATTTCACGGGGGAATTCTCTTTCAGATCCATGAAGAGCAGGGTTAATAAAATCCTTATAATCCCTGCGTTTCTATCTCAGTAGTAATAAAAACACAGGATGAAATATGCAACTATAAATAGACACTGATTATCTAATATTGTCACATCATGGACGTTGGCCAATGTTGAGCTCACATCGTGTTTTATTAACCCCTGACTGTGGAAATCAATAGCATGTTCGTCCTTCCCCTAACCAAACACCATATTGTCTTCATTTCTTGTATATGTAATGCAAAAGCTATTCTTGCAGCAAGTCAAGAGAGAAAGAAATAGATCCTGGCTTACTAATATGGAATACAAAAAACATTTATCAAAGTCACAGTGACCACCTATGGCTAGATAGATGTGGATCATCTGTTTTGGAATAATAAAAGCACGTTGCATCTAATTTAAGAACGGGAAAGGATCATGAACAAACACAGATCAGTGATTCATCTTTTTGGCCGTCTTGTTGCCATGACGGTGCAGTGTTTATCTACTCAAAGCATCCAAATGCATTACTCATGCGCTTCTATAGACCCATCGAAGCTTTGTGTGCCACTGTGTTTTGTAAAGTCGTATCAAAACAGACCTGACATTGGCACAACTGCTTATAGAAACGTAGCCTCAGGACATGGTGAGGATGACGACTGTGAGGGTTGGTATTGGATGTAACGTTGGCAGGGATTGCATCAGCTGAGTGCAGGTCAACACAAGTTGGAGGCAAAAGATTTCTAACAGACTGGGAAGGACTACCTGTACTTTTAATCTGCCAACTGTCAAAAGAACAAGATACTAATTGTGTAATGTTCAAACAATTTCATTGATCGTGTGACACCTATAGTTGGTCCGGCACCAAGGGAAATGAAGATATAATGTTGTCTTTAAGTTCTAGTCCTGTTTATGTTAAATGAACCAAGAGCTGTGCAGATCAAGTCATGCAGACCGACAGGTAACTCATTCATTTCGACTGTTTTCTTGTTTCATCAGTGCTTCATTGACCCCTGTGCGGAAATCAAACTTTCAATGCCTAACAGCATATTACTGTTTCTTAAGTTTATATTTATGGTTCTCGCAAAGAAATCAGTGATTATTAGCATTAGCACTAAGAAATAATAATGAATTAACTAATAAATGCATAAACTACAATTTAATTAAAAAACATTTTAAAAGTGTTTAAAGTCCTTAGGGCTTGATGAGAGTATATGATGGCCATTTCCACGCTCAAATATGTCTCATAAGTAGCACATTTTGGTACGATACCATTTGATACTCACATATGGTGCTAAATGTAAAACATTTTTAATACTAGAGAACTGATTAAAATGATTAAAAACCCTTCAAAATACCAAATTTAAACAGAAAGACAACGTAAAGCACCATACACAGAGCCTACTGTGATTTGTTATCAAATCTTCTAGTTCTGCAAGAACGGAGTTCTTCTGGGCAATTGGCTGTTGAGCACTTCTTAGAAATCCCCTTATTGTCAATCTACCAAGGAAAGCCACAGATCCCCTGAATGCCCTCGGCCTCTAGTTGTAGGTTTCAAGAGGATGTGATTAAATTACATGTCACTACAGGTCATTTCATACAGTGACCTCAAGTTTAAAACAAATTGTCCAGTAGTACTATGTAGTTTCACTCCATTGAAATGGCTCCTATGGGTACCAACATCATCACACATTAATACAATTGACCCTTTGCTAAGTACCGCCCTCGGACGCAGACTGGCCAATCATAGCGTAGCATTAGCCAGCTTTTAACCAGGGTCGGACAACTTTACGGCTCTGCTCCATAAAACACTGCATCTCTTATATAAAGCCATGTGGAGCTAATATTCGCAGTGTACATTAGCACATCATTAACTAGCATCAACACTTGATGACTAGCAATTACAGGTATCTTTTTAACTAACGAGGAAGACGTTAAGGATTAATGCGTGTTAATCATTACACAGAACACACTGTTCATAATGCTTGGAACTAACTATCATTAGCTGAGCAGCCCTCATAATGATTAACTGGTCATTTTGAGGTGCATAAGTTCATTTAAAAGCACATGTTTCTTTCATAAGCGTTGCACAGTGCATGCAGTTGCCACAACAACACTGCTAATTTAAATATACTTAACCTTTTTGTAGCCATTCAAAATCACAGATGGTTGACTCAGACTGAACAAGAGCCGTCCAAAAACACATCTCCTTTCGAATTGGTTCAGCCTTTAACAACAATTACACCCAACTTAAGTGCCTTTAAGCACGAACAGCCAATGAATGCACCCATATGACTCCCAAAATAACCAGTTGCAAGACAAATAATAAAAGAAAAGACAACAAAAATATGTAAATGGCCTTGGTGCACATAAGTCTCCCATTTGAATAGCCAGAAAAAAGACTTTGAGGGAGGAAAAAATATAAATATACACTTTGTGAATTTACAAAACCCTAAAAACCAACTCATTCAACACGTTCTCACAGAGAAGCGGTGAATTGAATCATAATCAAGGTTCACACAAACTCATAAGCATTAGTCACTTCATTTCAGGGTTTGCTGACTCGATTATAATTCCTGCATGTTTTTGGTTTGCCTGTCTACATGTGGGGTGGACGGGGTTGACATGAACTGTCCCACAGTCCCTCCCACTGGCTCTGGCATTCAGGTACAGCTCCCTCCCTCCTTCTATAAAGCCTCTCATGTTAGCAGTGTAAACTTCAGACTACAACTCATGGTAAACTCTTTACCACCATAGAAAAAAAAGTACACTTCACACTTGGATGTGCATCATAAATTCTCTACATTAAGTTACAAGCTCAAGCCAGAGGTAAGTGCCCTTTTCCACAATTTTAATTAAAGTTTATGATTATTTTAAAGAGATTTCTCAAGAGTTATTCAGCTGTTTAATCATGTAAATTGACTGAATTGAAAATTTGGAAATCACAAATTGAAATTTGGGATATGAGTTTGGAGGACAGGGAGTTTTTAAATCAGTGGTTTTGGGTGTACTGATGAACAGATGTTTCTGAAATAAACTTTGAAAATACATAAATATTGATTTGTGATTGACAAACCAACAGACTGTGACTCTTAACCAACCCTGTTGTGCAGCTACAGAGCCAATCCTGCCTCAAATTTACAAATCATCAGTTGTGGCAGCAGTTTAACCTCCTCCTCATCATTTCTTAATCTTTACCTCTGACAGCTTCCAGCCAAAATGAGATTAACTCTGCACACTGTCATCTGCTGCTGTGTTTTCACCACCGTCCTGCCACTGGTGAAAGGCTCTGCAGGGGAGCTCAACACCAGCCTGAAAAAAAGGTGAGTTGCCTGATCAACAAGCACTGAGAGAACACTGTGTTCACTTGCAAAAAAAAGCCTCATCATATTGTCCTTTAACATTTAAATCAGGTGCTCAACGTTTGATAACATAAGAGATATATTCATATCAAGTTATGTTTGTAAGTAAATGAAAACAAGTGCAGAAAATATCTCAGTAAAAGTCAGAGAATTTTAGTTTTGCTTTGGCTCGACAGATGGTGGATTCTTGAGGCTGATACTGAGATTTCTGAACTAAATCAGTAAGAACAGATAGAAACCATGTTTGATAAGGATCCCTAAGTTGGTTATTACAGAATAGTGATCAAGATATGTCTCCAAGGCATTTCACATTCAAAAAATAAGCCGCGCCCCAGTGGACAAACGATGTAATTGAGACACTGTCTACAAACCACCTTAAACATTTGGCCATTCTGTACTGCAATTTCTTGTTTCTCAGTAAAGGTATATCCCGAAACAGATACATCGGCCAATATGTCAACCTGTCAGATTTATCTGTCGTGCAATTTTTCCACATGCAGATGATAATGCTAACTGATCCACAAAAAAGCTTGAAACGTCTTGAGCTACATTGGCATCAACTGAATTCATCTTGTCTTATCTTTGGATGTGTGATGCTGTGTTGACTGATATTATCGCTCTATATCTGTGACTTACAATTCGTGTTAAATAGTATCTACCATCACATCCTCTCTCGTTCTCTGTGGCAGGTATAAAGTATGGCTGCAGACCCGCATGAAAAGAGACCTGTGCAACAGCACAGTGACAGACAATGAGCAGAACTCTGGCGTCCATGTTGGACCACAGCAGGATGAGAATGCAAAAAGTGTCTCGCCTCCATCAAGGTAACAAGAAAAGATACATTTTGATGGTAGTAAGCTCTACCCTTATTAAGTATTTGAAGGCAGCCCAGATGCAGTCTGATGTAACAGGAGTTAAACTATGTTGATGACTTGGGTTTAAACCCTGCATGTGTTCAGATTTAACAACCCTGGAAAGCAGTCTGAAAATAGAGCACACATTTTTTAATAATTTTTTCCAGCACTGGGCCACCAGTCAGATGCAGCAGGTCAACATCCCCCAAATCATCCGGCTGCAATCTTGTCACATGCGTGTACCAAGACCTGCTCCACCGGCTGCACCAGACCAACAACAAGCTAAAGTCTTGCTCCCCTGGGCACAAGATTGGCTCAAACGGCTACGGACGCCGCCGCCGCTCCCTCCTCGATGACGTTCGGCATGGCCTCCGGACAGGAAGACAGAGACGGAGCACCGAAGCTGGTCAGCGAGTCCGCAGACACAAAAGCACACGCACAGTGGCCTAAAGACAGGCATGGAAAGGCAAAGGAGAATCCTTGTTGGGGTTATTTGCTCACAGCAGATCAAGACAAGTCCCCTCAGAGGTTTTATTCCACAGATTTACTACTAGATATGAAAAAACGAACTGTTGCGACAGGAGAGGAAGATTTGCTCAGGTCACTCTGGATGAAAGCAGCATTGCGATTTATAGATTTGTGCATGAATAAGCGCAGGTTTCAGTGTGTCTGAATTAAGGGTGTGATTTAGGGATGAACTCAAGTCAGACCTGCGCGACTTGACAAGATTGTCTGTCTCTTCTTCAGCTTCCAACGTGAGCTCGGCAGCAGAGATACAAGACAAATCCTGCGGACCTTCTCTGAAATACCCGTGAACTGAAGAGGAACCGAGGTCGCGGCGGGGGAGGATTTTTCTTTTCACATTACTGGACCCCAAGCTGCCAAAAAATGAGTGAACTGGATGGCGTGAACTGTATGGCGTGAACTGCTATACAATATGTACTATATCAAAAATATACAATTACCAGCTTGTATATAATAAGGAAATATAAAGCTACCTTATATTTAAACATACAATACAACTATATTTTTATACAGCCAAAATACATATTAGACCTGTCTTTTTTTTTTTTTTTACATTTAACTTCAATGAAGTATGTATCTACACTGTGTAAATGATTATCTTATCCTGTATTCTTTATGTGAATTTAGTATATTTTCATTGAGTTATCTGAGGATCTTTTGATTGATGATTATACATTATTGGAAATGTATCATATTAGACATGTTTTAAAGACATTTGTTTGGATGGTGAAAGTCTTACATAACAGCTTAAGAACAACTGCAAAGTGGTATTCTAGTGTTTGGCCTGACTTTGGATGCCATGGAGAGTGATGGAGAGCCTGAAGTAGAAGGACTGAGGAGCTAATAAGAGTGCTGTGCTGCCATCTAGCTTTACATGTAACAAATGCAGGCCGACGCAGCTTCAACAAAGCACTTCCTGTTGTTACGCTATATATTTACTTTAAGCTTTGAACTGTATCTGCTTCTTTATTTGAATGTCATAAAACCTAGTTTACTCATAATTCCGCTGAAATTACTTGACATGCTATTAGGTAACATGATTTACAGTCTTGTTGTGGTGGAACGGGCAGTAACTGTAATGGTTTTCAGCTGGATGCAATGTCCTTGTTTTTGAAATAAATGAATGAATGCAACAATGAAAATAACTTTTATGTTATTTGGTGACCTAATATCATAATATTCAAAAGTGCATGCGTGGGGCTGTGTTAGGAGGCATACTAGTTTATGTGGCTTGTTATTTTATGATAGTATGTGTAGTAAAATCTCATTAAATCCACAATGGTGTACATTCCATTCTAAAAATAACACATGATTTATCAGCTGCACGGACTCTAAGAAACACATGTTCTGAAACTCAATTTGTCTTGGGTCAACATGTTCCTAAAATTGTGTAATTACAGCATTACGACAAAATGAATAATCTTTTGCGAGGAATGTAAGTTTTGATGAATGGAGAGAAAGGAACATTTAAAAAGATATAAAGACGAGATAAAGATATTAATCACTACGGAATTTGACCTCCACTGATAGACAGGTCACACTGTCCCAAAGCTACAAACAACTTCACCATAAATCTGGATATTTTCATCAAAACGTCTCTATTGGAATGAAGAGATGATATTTATGTAATGCTTTACATCAATGACATCTAATTTCTTCAAATGAGAATGAATCATATGTTTGACAACTATCTTTTGTGTTTGTAACGAAATGCAGTTTTCTGTGATACTTTTCCTGTCTTTGCAAAATCCATCCATTTAGTCAGTTCTTTAATGTAATTTCTTTAAAAAAAACATCCTCCAGTAACTGAAACATGAATGCAGCTCTCTATAAAACTATTTGGGTCAACCGAACAATTGACCATACACACATAATCTACAGGCACCATCTAATGCAATACATTTCAACTCTTTTGTACTCTTTTGTTGTTCTCTCTGCCAAGTGGGAGATATTTCAACCATTTTAAAATCTCAGATATCGATCACTCATAATTACAAGTATGTTGATAAATCTGCCATGATGATAAATAATTATATTTAAGTTTAAAGATACGTAACAAGAAATGACATTGCAGAAAAAGCTAAACTAGGTTTGAGGTATTTTAGAATGTCCACCAGAGAGCGCTGACAGGTTTTGTTTTTTATCTTGGTCACAATTCTTCTTCAAAAACAATAAAGAAAAACTCACGCAAGGATCCATGACGACATTTTTTGTAAATGAAATGTTAATGATATGTGCCGCTAGTACATTTTTTAACCCTCAAACATCAATATCAGTATTGGCCTTGAATATCAGTTGGTTTCTACTCATAATCACAACTAATTATTATTATTTTTTACAGTTGTCTGCTTATGTATAATGTATGCATGACTGATGCACTGAACTCCCAAAGAAATCCCTGCTGTGATTTTTACGTGGCTCTATTAGTCGACCCTTCGAGGGAGGAGAAACCTAGTCTAAACTAATAACAGTTTAATTAAAATGTAATATTTAATGCATTTATTGGACAGCCTGTAGAAAGCAACAAGACACATTTTGATGTAAAATACTATAATTCAAGAAAAGTTAGGGTGGAAGTACAGAGAATTAAAATTTTGATCCTAGCCATCCAGGTGCCATGAGAGGGACTTCACTAACCGAAGATTTTCCTCTACTGTCCAGATGGTGGTGTTGTAAGCTTTACTCCACCACTCTGAAGCCACATCAGACCCAATTTGCATGCATGAGATACCGTACCCTGTAATGTGCACAGACAAATGTGTAACACTGATGCTCAGTAGCATTTATTACACTGACAGTAACTTTATATTCTGTAAAGCTACTATAAAACCCCTTTTCCTCTTTTAATAATGATCCCTTTCATCTCCTGCATGTGTCTAAGTGAGAAGCACCAGTAAACTTTGTACTGTTAGTAGATGCAAATTCAAAAAGGTAATTGAGACTGAGGGGATATTTTAACTTCTCCAAACTACTGCATAGTCCTGATAAGGTACGATAACTAGACAATAAAGAATATGTGGCAAAGTTAATAATCACAAGTTGTTCATCATCAGAAAAGCAACATGGCGTCATTTTGTGTTTTGGATGTTTCAACATCAGACTTCCTCGATCAGTCGACCCAGTCAGGGCTTAGTCATGCCCTGACCTGTGTCACAAGAGCACGACAGGTCAAGGTAAACTTGAAGGAATTTAACTTCCTTTCCTGTAGTTTTCAACACTTACTTGTCTCTCCAAGTGGTTCAGGGACAACCTGATCATTAGCTCAACCTTAAATTGAGATCAAATTTATAAAAGACCATGAATAGTGTTCAGTACAGGTCCTTCATGCACATTTTTGCCTTCACAATGAACCGCGCCTTTGGCCCTCATCCTAAATAAACAGAGATGGGTGTGGTCTATAAATAGTTTCTAAGGGCATCAAGTACTGCTGCAAATACAAGCTTCCTCCAGCACTTCCTCAACTGCACTGAGGAAAAAAAACCGATACTGATCACTTCCTCGTTCTGAGTGCTGCAACTTTAAAGCGTTCAAAACTGTGCACTCATTGTACTTGTCCAGACTGGCAGCGAGCGAGACAACCGGCGGTGTATCTGCATGTTTGTGGAGGCTGCTCTGACGAGACCTGTCTTCTGTCCCGTGAAACCTAATAAGGGTCTCTACTGTCTCGAGAGGCACTGACATTGTGCACAACCCAGCAAACAGTAAGTACACAACTGTCACAATTGTTATTACTAACAACGATTCTTTGCACTTGTTTGAACTTCTCTTCTTAAGGCCTTCTATCAATAGTCACATCTTATCATTTCCATCACTTTTCTAGCACTTGTTTCCTCTTTGTGTGGTGGTATCTGGTGACTAAAATACCGTGGCTGTACTTTGCTCTTTAAAAGTAAAGATGCACATTTCTCAAGTTGTAGATGATTTTCAGTCCTATATTAATATCTTTTTCAGATCAAAAATAATCTAGAATACTAATAATAGAGGAAATAGAGTAAGTTGTTTAATTTCATAAACAAAGTGAATGACAAGAAAGCTTTTTTTTCTTTCTCTGTGGAGTTTGTACAATACACTCTACTCATGTTTCTACAGGTGTAACATTGCACTCTTGTTTCCACACAGTCCAAAGACAAGCCAGGTCAGGTCAGGTAGTTTTTGAGACTATACATTTCCCGCAGGTATGCATGTGAGTGTCTGACGGATGTGATAGACATTCAACTTACTTGTGTAAGTCTATGAAAGTGGGCACGCCCCCAGTTTGGAGAAACAAACAGGAGTACCAGCATGGGAGTAAACTAATGTACTGCTGTAGAAGAAAATGTATTCAAGCCACCCAAAAAAAAATCAAAATCAATATCTTAAGCATGCGCTGTATTTAGACTATTTTCCCGTAATGGAACTGAGCAGAGTGAAACCATCTTAGTTTAGAGACATCTGTTTTTGTCAACCGAGTCTTGTAAGTTTCACTTTCCCCGTTGGGAAAAGCTGTCTGATGGCAAGATAAAGCAGTGAAAATATTCTAAATATAGCGTACGCTTAAACAGATACTGATTTTTGTCTTAGGTGGGTCTTCCTTTTAGGTGGCTAAAATACGCTTTGTGCCGCCAACCTCCACAGCCCTTTAATGAAACAATCCTATTCTTCTTTTGAACAACTTTTTGTGAAAAGATTGAGGGAACAGTCACACATGCACAAATTTTACCACTAGCATATCCTATTGTTTGTACAATCACTCATTTTATACTGTACCGTAACACAGTGACAATAAACACCAAGAGAGAAAAACTGATAATTTGCATCTAATGGACTTGTTTAAGCCCATTCTGCAATACAAAGGATTGGGAGGATAATCCCAGTGTACCTGAAAAGGTGCCAAGCAAAGTCAAACAACAGACCAAACCTTTTTCTATTCAGTTCTGTTGACAATCCTATTCCAGTTTTTCCCGGTAGTTGATTTGTGATTCAACAAGAAAAAAACACATTTCTGTTGTCTCAATGGCTAAAATGTACATGTACATGAGCAACTGTAGAGTTGAGGTCATGTTAAGACCTTTTACAGTGTTGACATGTAGTGAGAAATGGTCTGGGAGCCTTGAGCTAAATGCCAATGTCAGCGTGCTAACATGCCCACAATGCCAAAGCTAACATGCTAAGTTAAGCAGATTTAATGTTTAACAAGTTCAACATTTCAGTTTAGCATGATAGCTGATGGGGATGTTGGGAGGGTCATCAAATTTGGTCATAAATTGGAAAATCAAAAGGCAATCTAATATTGCAAACCTCAGGGTGTTACTAGAGGAAAAGTCTGAAGATCACCAAAGATATTAAGAGTTTTCCTCTGGGAACCATGAATGTCTAAACCAAATTTCAAGGCAATCTAAGGATGCTCATTTCGATGTGAACCAGCTATTCTCCTTTCTGTTCTTTTCAATTATTAAAATATTTATTTTAACAGTTTAACTTATTAATCGGTCAAAAATGAATATTGTCGGTGTCAGGTTAAACAGTTTATCATTAACACTCCTATGGCAATCCATCTAATAGTTGTCAAGATATTTCACTTAATGCCAATATGTCAACCTGCTGTCGTCCAAAATGTTATGGCAAATCATTTAATATTCATTGATAGCATGGCTTAAATTTTTGAATGTTGATGCAACAGAGGATAAAAAAATCTAAGCTGACCAACATTTAAGCCTCAAGAGGTAAGGTTTGCAGTTTAATTCAAATTAAACCAAAAACCTCAACACCAATGAAACATTTATTCCATTTCTTACTAAAATCTGTGTAGATTACTTGGGAAATACACTAAATATTTATATGGTAATGATCATGTTTAACCACCAATCTTGAGACAGTAGCCTCCTCTGTGACAAACTTTTTTAACACTTACTAAAAAATGTCAGCCATCCTTGGTGTGTCAAAATTTAACACAAAAATAAGGAAGCATCTGAAAACAGCCGTGCCACTTAGGACTGAACTGGTTAGTTCCCCAGAAATGTCCAGTTGTACACTTGCAAAGGAGTCTGATTCACTGAGTAGAAACTTGTCAAAGCTGTGTTTCCTGTATCTTCATGTTTATTTCTGGTCAGAAATGACTCATTTCAAGGCTAAAACATGCAGCTCTATTCTCCATGTAAGGGGAAAGCAGATTTCCCCCACCAAACACTACCTCTGTAGCCACTGTAGCAAGTCTAACATATATTTTAGAACGATTTGACACAAACCAAACCAATACAGATGGAATGGTGTTATTCAAGTGTTATGGCTCAGTGCTGCAATGGTTGGCCTTGTGTACATGAGCCCTCTGACAAAAAACAAGAACAGGAAATTCCAAAACCAACAGAGCATCTAAAGTGAAACGCTCTCAACCGACTGCAAACCCCGATTTCTCCTTTTTTATTTCTCTCAAGTGTCGGTCACCTCAAAGTCGAACACTCGATCAGACAAATGACATCTGCCACTGTGAAATCATGAAAGAGTAGTAAATGCAAGGCTTCCATTTCATATCTAGGTCAAGCAGACTGTGTGTTTGCAACGCAGTTTCTGAATGACAGCCACAAAAACCATGCCTCTATCGAATAAAGAACCAATGCTTCCTGCTATGTACCCATCATCTTATCAGCTCTTTTCCTGTTATTTCAGTTTTTAAACAACACAAAGTTAAAGCAAGGCAGGGTTTTTAAAACATCTGCAAAAGGAGACATTCAAAATGTTGTAAATATGGCAGTCCTGGGGATCTGATTGGGAATGGGCTATAAAAGCTTCCAGCCTATGTGCGTATATACTGCGAGTGGGACAAACATTCAAGTTACATTTTAAAGTCTAAGTTTCTCAAGACACACAACACAAGTAAGTCATATTTTAGTCATCAGTTCTAAACTAACTTCATAAAATGTTTTTGTTTTAGTCTTTCACAGTGTAAAGGGTTGAAAATATATACAAGTTATGTAATTGCCAAGAGGTGTATTAATAGCAGTTTTGTCCCTATATGTCCACCTTGTGTCCTAAAATAAAATAGTCAATTTATCTTAAATTTAATCTTGAAATATTTAAATTTTTTCACCAATTTGGCCAACACAAATTCCCATATCAAGTAAAAAAAATAAATTGAAATTGAATTCAAATTTCATTCATTCATTTCATCGACTTGAAATATCCTTAGCATATAAAAAGCATGGTTTCTCTCATTGCATAGGAATAAATCAATAACCTTAAGGTTCCATTATGAATCAAAATGCGCAACTAAATATAAGGATCAATAACAATACGGTTAAATTAAATGTAAAGACAAATTTTCTCAGTGCGAGGAATCGTTGCTGTGACATACAAGCAGAAAATGACCTTCTGCTCCTGGTTCTGACTGAGGACGATGTGTCGTGTGGAGATCTGATTGCACTTTAATCCCCTTTAACTCCACTGACTCCCCCATCTATCATTACAAACACATGTTTCATGGGCAAGTGCTGTGTAAAGCCTCAGAATCGTGGCAGTTAAGTTGATATTTTGGCGACGGCAAACATTTCTCACTCCCACTTTCCACCTGCACGGAATCAGTGTGTTATTCTTACAATACTTGGCTGCATTCTGCTCCTGTTTTATTGTTGAATTTCTTTCTCAATGTGAATCTTCTCACAACATCAGCACCTGCCAAACTTGACCCCAATATGGAGCGTGGTATTATTACACCTTTTTGAAGCTGATCTCAAGTCTGTTCCACGGCCCCTCAGAGAGACAATTATTAAAGAAGAATTAATAAATTAAATAAATTTAAATAAATAAGAAAAATACAAATATGATAAGCATAATCATCATAAAATGATAAATCTGAAAACCTGATCAATGTGTAACTAAAATCTAACAACTTAGTTATTAGCATTTAACATCTACAGCTAACATCAGCAGTAGTTGATAATGCTAACAAATATAAGTCTCTTGCCTTTTGATTTTGCTATCTAATATCATGTTTTAGCTTTTCAGATGAAGAGGTACAAGGACTCCTCTAAGGCAAAACACACTGACAAACAAAAGCTAATGAAAAAGAAGTTAATCCTGAAGAGGAGCAGGACTTTTGTCACACTCTTGAAATATCAAGCCACCTATTTATTACCTTAATTTGGTTCTGAAGACTTGAACCTCACTCAGAAGTCACATCTGAGTTACTACACCATTTAACTTTTGATTAGTCCACTGTTAATCAAAGTTTTGTTTCTCTCAGTACAGATCAAAATGAAGAAAAGAGATACCCCGCTTTCCAAGCAGCAGTCTACACCATGCTTTGGGAGAGGTGAGATTATACTCCAGCAGGTTTTTTTTCCTTCCTTTAAACGCCTCACCTGAGAGTTTCTGCAAACTTTTAAGAGAGCTACGAAATCCTGGTTCATTCAGCAGTAAAGCCTGAACTCACGTGGAGCTTTTAAATATAAAGTTTTTAATGTGCGCTTTGTTGTATCTCTCTGTGATAGCTGTTTTCAGTTTGTCTATCTATATTGTATCGGTCCCTAACAAATTAAACATGAATACATAATAAAGCTCTTTTTTTTAAAAAATAATTAGTGAACTGGTTCACATTAATATTTCAATATTTTATTTTTATTTTTTAATAAATATAATAAGGGAAAACAATATTCAAAGAATACAAAATATGATTTTATAGGGCAAATATTTCCAGAATAATTAAAATTTAGTTTAAAAAAGGCTGTGATAAGAGTAAATTATAAAATAATTATTCAACTACAGCAAGGTTTGTCTCTCTTATCTATGATAATAAAAATGGTCCAAAAATTATTTAAAATTGTATCGTTTTAAGTCAAAAAATTTAGACCCCCCCAACCCTGACAGATAGACAGCATCTAAGTCATCTAAGAACCCAGAGGAACACTGTATACACAGGCACATACACATTAATAAACTACAAATGTTCTTACTAAAACAACTCATCTCCTACTTCCACGAATGAAAACATGCACTAATGTCACAGTTCACCATGCATTTGTGGACAGTGTTGCTAAATCAAAGCCTCCCTCCACCATTGGTGCTGGACAAAGGACTAAACAGTACAACCGCACTTAACATTCTTGGCTTATCATGGTATTGAATACTGAGCAGGAAACAGTTTACGTTTCTTCAGTTGGCAACACGAAGAGCTACAATGACTGTGTAGAATTTTCAGCAACATAATAAAAGCTAAATATTGTTCCAGTGCAAAGTTATATGTAGTGTAGTCTGAAGCCAGATGTATTATCTTTATTTCATTCCAGAATAAAACTGTAGTGGGTTTTTGGCTTATCGGTGAGAACAAAACTAATCCATATTATACGTCAAATAGAAAGTAGGACAGAACTGTAAGAAAAACCCGACCAATAGCTTCGTGAGCAGAGGATTTTTGGGAGATCAGGTTTTTCAACCCCCATTTCTCAGTGAGAAGACGGGCACTACTAATGTGAGAGCATGCCATCTTTTTAATCTGCACTGTATAAATACCCTATTATTTTAGACATATTTTGCTTTGTTTAAATCAGATTATGGATTGAGTTATTTTGGATAAGCGAATACACAGTTATGAGTACTGAATTTACCTTTTCATCACATGCAAGAATAAATCATTAACATCAGAAACACAGTAAAGCATTTAGTGTACATGGCATTATCTGTGTTTCTCTAAATCCCTTACAGGATTAAATAAATAATATTTCTTGTTAAATTTCTTGTTGTTTACATGACTTCCTGCAGTTGAAACATTGACTGCAGCAGCATGAACCCTGGTTAGCTCAACCATGGAGAATTGCTGGGATTGTTTGCTTTGGGTAAATAATTAATTCTTTAAATTGCCTCAATAAAAACCATTTATATTCCATAAATGGTCTTAATGGTGCTTAAATTCATGGTCAGTGGATAAAGCTATACTTATCTGTGCCATCTGGGCAAAATTAAGATTTTCCATTGTACTTTCCCATGACTTATATCACCTTTGAGCCCTCGTATTTCACTCCCTCCTCACTGCCCCATCATCTCACATGATAGCAGCCAGTTGTGACATACCAGCTTGGATTAGCAGCCCCCTGTTGCCATGACGCTCTCAAAACCCTAAAATAGATGTAGACACTCAAGACCGCAACAACTAGCAGCTGTGTTATACACACACAGGCAGACAGACCACATAAACAACAGAGCGAAGCCTGACCGAGGCAGTCCGAGTGAAAAGCCAGGAGAGAAGCATCGTAGAGCCCAGACAGAGATACAGAGATACAGAGATACAGACACCAGACCCAGAGGACAGTCTTTTGACAGTGAAGAGAGGTTTCAGCAACATTTTATAAAGTGTTCTCTGAGACACAACAGCTAAGAGCTGTAGGGAGTCTTACAGAGACCGAAGCAGACACATGAAAGCTGAAATACTTGACTCACCGGGCAGACACTGAGAGAGCCAAACATGGCCAAAATCCCATCAGAAGGTAAGAGACACATAGAGCCTCCTCTACTGATTTTTTGGAGCTCTGGAGCAAAAAGTACTGTGATGACAATGACAGCTCATTAAGAGGTTCATTCAATGTTTATGGTATTTATTCCCTTTCTGTAGATAAGTACACAAGCTTTTATCAAATAAAGTAGCAGAAACAAAAGTAGTAAATACACAATTAAAAGTGAGTATTGTGGATAACTGATGCATTTTAATAAGTTATATTTTAGGCTATGCAAAGGTCTATTTTTTCCAAAACACAGATGTGCATATTTATTTAAATTGTATTCCATGTGTTAAGAGACCCTCCTGACAGGCTGCTTTTTGTGAGTCAGGTTTCTAGAATGCAGGATGTAGGTCAAGGTCATCAAAGAGGCTGCTCAGCTGTTCCAGCAGGGAGACAAACATATGTGGAGAAGCTCGTCACAAATGCTGGCTACCCAAACGTGCCAGCCGAGCAAAACAGGCAGCAGAAATTGCGCCAATGTCAAGTGCGGCGACGCCAAGATTGTTGGAAGTTTTCAGACGGGTAGAGTTGCATGTAGAGAAGTTCTCTATGTGATATAACGGTGCTGCGTCTCCTGTTGATTCAAATACCGTCACAGGGAGATTGATGCTGGAACTGGCCTGGCGAACTGCACTGGCTGCAACTTTTAATATTAATAGTACCGGCGATGAAATGGTGATCGGAACAGACCGAAATCTCGACTATTGATGGGTGTTGGATAGCAACAGTAGTGTTCACACCAGGGGGAATTCAGTTGGCTGTCAAATCTTTTTGAAAACACAACTCAGCTGTGCTACTCAAAAATATGAATTCACAGGGTCTCAAGTTTAAAAACAGGACCACCCTGGTTCCCAGTACAGAAGAGAATCAGGTCAGTACAAATAAACATAACTGTTCGCCCCACCAAAAGGTCAAGGGAAGAAAAAATTATGGTATGCTAAATCTAACAACAAAGAGTCAGACATTCCTTTTTCCATTTACAGTCAAAGCTGCTGCAGACTCGTGAGAACGTTTACTTAGCTTTAAAAGTTTCTACAAATACCCAAACTTATCCACTGAGATGTCGAGAACGATAAGTTTGACTGACTTAAAAGGAAATGCAACAAACAATGAAAAGCTTGATGAACAACTGTCAATCAATTGTGGACCAAACTTTAAAAAATCATCTCAAAACAGTCATAAATGGGTGTGAATTTGTCAACGATTCAAATGCATAACGATTCTTGATGCATTTTGATGTATTGCATCCACACTTTTCTAGTTTTTCATTAATAAAATAAGAGGTCAGATAAATCTGTGTGAGCCACCTCAGTACATAAACATTACAAAAACGAAACATAAATCCTTCTGTGGTGCATTACAACTGTGCTGTCATCTGCAAAGATAAGGTTTTCACATATCAGCTCTAAGACGGGACACTGAATACCGACAGCTTACACTGCAGGAGTTAGAATTAGCCTAGCTGCTAGCAGACCTTTCCTCACTTAAAGCTCTTCTACTCTTACTTGGTTTAATCACTGCATCTCCTGACGGGTTCAACAACACCAGGGTTGAATTTCACCCTGCATGCACAGTTTATTTTTTTCTGCATTGATGCAGAGTTGTTCATGTACGCATCTTAGAATCAAGAATTTTCATCCTCTAGATCCAACTGTATGATAATGTTATGCTTTTGGATTTAAAGTGAATTGTTGCAATTCGTCTCACATCATAAAAACTAAACACAGTTACGCACCAGCAGACAAATAACACACCGAGTGAAAGTGAGATCTTTTCATGTTTTCAGTTTCCACAGTGCTGTGTAATCACAGAGAGGCCGACCCGTAGGGATTGAAAGGTCACGCAGCCAGTCTAGTCAGCCAGGACAGTGATTAACTGTGTTTACTGTAACTTGTCCGCCACGTTGGCAGAACACTAAGCCATGTTTACTGGTAAGAGTTATGATGAGGCGTTGCAAAACTTGGCAAGTTCATCTCTTCACCCGCACCACCACCTACCTCCAACTCATATTCGGGGGTCTCATGTTTATCTTGCTGGCATTTGTATTTACTGCCAACACTAACATAATGTTATTTCTGCTGCAATACCTCGTAAAATTTATGAGTGGCAATATAACCGGTTATTATAGCCTTGTTTTCTTTTTAATCTCAATTCTGGTCAAATTGGCGTTTTATGTTGTATAACAGATTGTTGCTATGGACGCAGTTCTGATCTCTTAACACAGCGAGAACTATTTTTTTTTTCTTTGCAGAAGCAATAAAATTGGTGTCAAATATTTAATGTCTTTAGCGGCGGTGTAATGTACCGAGTCATTATTGCGAAATGAACCCCTTCAGGGTGATTAGACTCCTTCTCACCCTGTCGGGTTAAATTTATACATAATCCCTGATTTAGCAAGTTTCTCAGAACTCTAAAAACATTTCACTAAATTGAAACCGTAAACTCAAGCAAACTGTAATCTACTTTAGAAATTACTTACCCAAACAGTTAGTCCACAATATTACAATATAGCAAGCATGTCATTTCTTCTTTTTCTTAAGATTGTTTTTTGGTCATTTTATCCTCTTTGTGAAAGTGATAAAGAGAAAGGAAAGAGAGTGAAAGAGAGTAGGCGAATGACATGCAGCAAAGAGTTCATCCACCCGGGAATCGAACCAGGGGCTCACTGTGACATGCACTTTAAAAACTTGGCTATCAGGTTGCCTCATAAGCATGTCATTTCTGCAATTTTATCTTTTCCAAACAGCAGTGAAACTGAGTTTGTGGTTTGTCCACCAAACATCACGATAAGTGACGGATGAAAGGAACTTCCTGTAAGTCGCTTTGGATAAAAGCGTCTGCTAAATGACTGTAATGTAATGTAATGTAACTATGTAATTTGGCATAACCCAGTGATGGGTGAGGGATCCATTGTGTCGCATCCATTGTAGGCCGACACAAGATAAAGCTCCCTGTCCAGAACCAGTCCACCATTTACAACATTATGAATTGTTATAAACACTGTCATCGGACTGCCGTTTTAAGCAAAACTTCGCTTAGTAAGACAAAAAAACAACCTTTCTCAACTTCCTCAGACATCCCACGGCTCTTCCAGAGACTGTCGATGAACGAGGTGGATGAGAAGGTACGTCTGCTAGCGGAGAGGGTGTACGCCTCTGCCCTGAAAGAGGAGGACACCAAGGATGCTATGTCCCTGTTCAACGTGCCGGAGGACTGTCCCATCGGCCTGCATGAGGACAGGGAGAGGGCTCTGCAGAAGGAGATGGCATCGCAGCAGTCTCAAGAGTCTGCTAAGAAGTACGAAATGTGTTTAATCAAATATGCCTCTCTCTTCTGTGCAGCCTTTGCATCTCAAATCTCCTTGTATAATGTGGAAAGAAAGTAATGCTTGTCCTCTCTCTCGCGTGTGTGTGTGTGTGTGTGTAACTAGGAAGAAGAGTTTCAGGTTGAAGCGTTCGCAGTCGGTGTCCTCGCAGATACCCAGCGATGGAGACTGGGCCCGCTCTGTGGTTTCCCCGATGCACGACTCAACCACACAAGAACCTTATCCCAGAGAGGACTTTCCAGACTTCCAGAGAGTAACAATCAGTGGAGATTACTGTGCAGGGGTGAGGAGGGTTAACACGCAATTACACATCAAATGAACTTGTAACTGTGGCTTCATACTACCTGCACTCGAAAATGAGTAGCATCGTTAAAAAAAGTGGCTGTACGCAAAAATAGACACGCAACAACTAGTCTTAAAGTGTATAGCTATGGTCGAGAGAAACCCAGTGAGGCTGTAGTCATTTCAGACCAGAAAACAAAATTAATGAAGTATACTGGAGCAAGAAAAAAATGTTTTACCCAAATTTAAAGTGTCCATCCTCTGTGTTGCCAATAAATATCTAAATCAAAAGACGATAAAACTTTAAATAGAATAAAATAACTGGAAGAAATAAATGTAAATTCAATATAGCTGAGACTGACAATTCCATGTTTGTTGAAATGCCATCTGCCAGTGTTGCTCAAGAGCTAAAGGACCTCCAATATGGCCCGGGTGTGGCCTTAGGTGTGGCCTTAGGTGTGGCCTTTAAGCTGACGTAAGGCAACACCAGGAAGAGCATGCATTTAGCTGTGAACCATAGTTTGAATTAATCATTACAATTCTAAAAGAGCATTTTAGGATTTTAAAGATATTTCTTGATGAAGAAAAATACAAACTAAACTAACTCCTTCCTTGATCTTTCCAGATCACAGTTGAGGATTATGAGCAGGCAGCCAAAAGTCTCCTTGGGGCGCTGTTCATCAGAGAGAAGTACTCCAGGCTGGCCTACCATACCTTCCCAAGAACCACCGCCCGATTCCTACGCAGCTCCCAAAATGAGAAGTGGCGTGAGGAGGACGAGATCATGCCAGGTGAGGGCATTTAGAAAACTCCACAGCCCTAGTTTCTACGGCTTGGATGGACATGAAACTCTGCTGTTAACATTGGATTTAATCATAAAAGTTGAATGTACAAGCCTCTGTACATAAAAACTTCATGGTAGACGTACCCAGAGTTATGAATATCATATTCTGTTTCTGACAATAAATTACCCTTATTTCTACACACTGCTCCTTTAAGTAAAATGAAAAATATGGTTTGAAGAAAAATTGAAATGGGAATATAGAATCGGGGGAAAAAAGCCAAACAACCAAACAGCGACCCCTCCACCTTTGCATCTCTATTAGGCACTATGTATCTTCATGCTAGACCTGTACAACTAAAGCTGTTTCTCCATCTCAACCAACCAACATAACACTGTAAACAACAGTGAAACTGTTTGGGTCCTGTGATGAAATGGGTGTCATATCTTGTTTTTTGCTGTCAGTGAGCCATGTTTAGCCAGGACTACAGCACTCTCCAATCCAAGGTTAACAAAACAATTCAGACTGAGAGCAGAAAGAAGCAGAGATAACTCAAGAGAAAGATAGAACACCTGCTATTTCCCACACTCAATGCAATGGGTTTCCACGAATAGTAAGAAGAAAAGTGTTGACACAACTACTGCAACGTTAGTTTGATGTCAAAGGTGAAGAACTATCTGTGCTGTTTACGTTTAGTTGTGTATTGCATTGTAAAACTATTCTTTACGTCTCTATTTACGACCTGTGTGTGTTAGTGTGAAGAGTGTTTGAGCCAAAGTCAGCCGAACTACACCCGAGTACAGACAGGGACAAGCTATCCTACATGGATACATATATGGATATGACCAATGTGTACTGTAACACAAGACTTACAGAACTTTGATTAGGGTAAAGAAAACGTGGTAAATAAATATAGAAGGTTCATAGTCTCAAAGGGTTAAGATAAAAAGTTAACAAAAAACATTATTTTTAGAGTTCAGATACGTAAACAAAGTGCTAATAACACCAAAAAAAAGCAAACTCCTATCTGAGCAGATAATAAAGAGGAACTGCTTTATTCCGCAGCTCTAGTCTTGTTGTTGATGTGGTTAAATGTTAAACCACATCAAGTTGAGTTTGTTTAGAATTAACAGATGACCAGATGGTTAACGTAAGCAACAGGTTATCCATCTAAACGACTAAGTGAACAAAGTCAAATTAACAGAAACTTCAAGAAACATGTTATTTTACTGGTGATCTCCATTGTAATCTTTCCTCAGTGGCAAAATGCCAACAAAATATAAATAAATAGATAATAAATAAATATAAAGAACACCACCAATTTAGTTCTTTACATCATAAGATAGATTTAAATGCTGCAACTAGTTTCATGTAATATCACAAACTGGACTGGAAGAGTGACTTTTTAGCATTAAAGTCCTTCCTTGTGCTGTTTACAGAGCATGAGTTACATACTGTGACACCAAAGCTGCCCTTATGCAATACAAAATGATACATAACTGAATAAAACTCGTATTGTAAAGCTAATGACTGTGATTATTCCTTATTCCCCATTTTTGTTTATTTACTCCCATCGTCTGTAGACATCTGGCCTTCCCCTCATGAAGGGGAGGACCCGTACTCCATGGAGGGTATTCCTGAGGACCTGAACTACGAGCTGCAGATGAAGGATGGCATAGTTCATGTTTACGACAATGCCGAGGCCCTGAAACAACAGCAGCCCCACAACCTCCCTTACCCCGACCTGGAGACCTTTGCCATAGACCTGAGCCACGTCCTCGCAATGATAGCCGACGGCCCAACGTTAGTATCCAAATGTTTAAAATACTCTCAACAATTTAAAACAGATTTCAACAAATATTTCACAGAAGCCTTCCTGAACAGTGAGGCAGAATGCCTGGATCAAAAAATGACTGACATATCTGACATGTTCCTACACGCCTTACAGGAAAACCTACTGTCACAGACGGTTGAACTTCTTGGAATCTAAATTCTACCTCCATGAAATGATGAACGAAATGGCAGAGCTAAAAGAGCTGAAATGTGTTCCACACCGAGACTTCTACAACGTCAGAAAGGTTTGTTGGTATTTTTACATCTAGCTCTGCATGTAAATAATCAATAAATTGGAAGAACCTGGCAGACATTGCTTTAGTCCGAGCTTTTACCCTGAAGGGCCGTCTCACTACAGCAGAAGTTATTTCAAACTAAAGTGCCCTCAGTCTAAATAAACCCAAGTGTATGGGTCCACTGTAACTTGTCAGATGAAGTCATGCACATCGTCTGCTTCATGTCCAACCCAGGTGGACACACACATACACGCTGCTGCCTGCATGAACCAGAAGCATCTGCTGAAATTCATAAAGACCACGTACCAGACGGAGGCAGATCGCGTGGTCCTGGAGAAGGGCGGTGAGAAGTTCACGCTCAAGGAAGTCTTCCACAACCTTAACATGGACCCCTACGACCTCACCGTGGACTCTCTGGATGTGCACGCTGTAAGAACAAATTCATAACTGTCAAACTGAATCAATTCCATCATTACCTTTCTGCCATAAAGTCATACATCCTGTTTGCTTTGCATAATTAATCAAAAAAGACAACGTCCTTGAGGCAAATACATCAGGTAATCACATAATAACTCCATGTGCACGCAAAGATTTAATTTATCGTTTTCAAATAACGACAGAAGTTTTCACTAACCTGTGCTTACTGACACAAGGATGCAATTATGGGTGTTCATGCGTTTCATATGGTGTTATGCAATCATTTTTTATGTTCCACGCGAGGTCCTCTTAATGTGTAATCTGAAAATAATCAACACAGTCACTTTGTTGGATGGAGAATGTGATCACAGGATTCACCCTCTCTCACGAATCACTCTCCTAGGGAAGACAAACATTTCATCGCTTTGACAAGTTCAACTCCAAATACAACCCAGTGGGGGCCAGCGAGCTGCGAGAGATTTACTTGAAATCAGACAACTACATCAAAGGAGAATACTTTGCACGTCTCATCAAGGTGGAGTATGAGTTCATGTATCAATATCACTTCGAGGTCCTGCTCAACGGTGTTTTTCATGTATCTAATTACATTTCTGTTGGATGAAGCTAAACTTGAATTATGAGAAGTCAACAAGCTCCATTAATCAAATAAGAATGATAATGAAGGTCAGCTAGATATCGATGAAGTAACAAATAAGTAAGTTTAGATGAGTGGGAAATAATGAAATGAATGATGGCTGAGTTCCATTTAGCTGGTTCAGTTTTTTTGAAGGCTGAAATTAAATATTGTTACAGGATTGGGCCCAAAAAAGCCACAAGATATTAGAAAAATAAATAGTGCATGGTTGCATTATAAAGCTATTAAAATAATAATAATAATAAAAATAGACCATATCTTCACAACAAGCGTGTTTAGGCCTTTTCCTTTTTTGCATTTCATTTAAAGGTAGACTTTCTCTTTCTCCTGCAAACATATGTGTATCTTTTTGTTAATGTTGTTAATCTTTAGTGTATTTTGTGTGTATTTTTATACCAAAGACTTGAACCATCTGTGATAATTGCTTTGGTTGTAAATGCCTTGCACCCACTGGTGGTGGACAACTGAAATGATACTAGAATACATTGAGTTTATTAAGAACCCTTTGTACTATTGGTATTTAGAAATAACGCGCATGTCACAGAATTATCTTGTTATCTGTTGCGTAAACTATATTACCAAACAGTTGCTTCTGCTTTATTGAGAAACATCACCAACGGCCTGTGGTTTTGGGTTTCAGGAAGTGGCCAAAGAGCTGGAGGAGAGCAAGTACCAGCACGCCGAGCCCCGCCTGTCAATTTACGGCCGCTCTACCAGCGAGTGGGAGAGCCTTGCAACCTGGTTCATCCAGCACAAGGTCCACTCAACCAACATGAGATGGATGATCCAAGTGCCCAGGATCTAGTAAGTGTTCAGGGAGCACTAGGAGACAGCGGGCACATTCCTAATGATAAAAGAAAATGGTTCTTTTGAAGCAAAAAAAGGCCTGGGTCCATTTAAATGTGACAATAAGCCATACACAAGGTTCCTCATCTTCACAATTGTTATATTGTTTCCTCTTTTGAACAATGAGTTTCGGGTATTCGCTGATACGAGGTACCGATCTGATACCAGAGTTTAATTAACAAGCTGCATCCCTCACTGTGTGAAAGAGACTGGGATCATTCTTTAATGGTTTAAGGCAACATCAGGCTTGACATAAACATTGCTTACCTAACGTTGTAAAACAAAATTCAACAATTAAATACATGTTGTTGTTTACTATTTAAATAATACATCGTATACCAGCAACTTGGTAAAAGTTTATTTGAGACTTTACCAGTATAATTATAATATCGGCACATCCCTTATTACCATTTTTGAATTAAAGACTAAATGTGCATCCGATTTAGCATTGTTTTAATCATAGATCAATAAATCCTGAGCAGATGAACTCTAATGTCAGTGTCGCCAAAACTTTGGCTCTAAACTTGTAAGCTAATCAAATTAGGAGCAATGTTATTGTTCTGGATAAACAAACAAATGCAAAAGAATGTTGTTTGTATGGGAAGATGAGTTGATTTGATTCCTTTTGTCTTGCAGTGACATTTTCAAGTCAAAGAAAATATTTCAAAACTACGCCAAGATGCTGGAGAACATTTTCCTCCCACTCTTTGAGGCTACAGTTAATCCCCAAAAGCACAAAGCAACACACATATTCTTGAAATACGTAAGTACTTTTATGATGGTTGGAATCTGTGACAGGAAACTTTTTGAGTGAAATAGCAGCCCATATGTGTTTGTTTTGCTTGGAGTATTCTCTGATATTGAGTGACACTTCTTTGTAACACACTGAGCAAACATTCTCATTAGAGATTACCAATGTTTTTTCAGCAGATGAGTGAAGCAAATCTACTACCAACTTGCATACTTTACCAGCATTTGACTGGTGCTAATTTTGAGCCTTGCTGATGAACAAACATTCATAATTGTGTAATATTTGTTTCACAATTGCGCTTGCTGACAATGTCCTCGTCTTCCTGTAGGTGACGGGATTTGACAGCGTGGATGACGAGTCCAAACACAGCGACCACATGTTCTCTTACAAAAGCCCAAAGCCTGAGGCGTGGACCGCAAATGACAACCCTCCCTACACCTACTACCTGTTCTACATGTACGCCAACATCATGGTGCTCAACAACCTGCGCAAGTACGTCCTGCATGATTCCTGAGTGGTTTTGTGACATCAAAAGCCAAACCAATTAACACCTTGTTTTACTCGCCACGGCACAAGCATGTTCACACTGATTCCTTAGTGAAAGTGCATAGTTTCTACTCTGATCTGTTCGTCTTTTGCATCCGTGGTAAAGCCAAGATGTAAACACCAGAAATGTCAAAAGCAGCAATGAAAAGGTTTTTGGCTCAGTTGACTAAAGTCACAGTCTCATTACTTGTCCCTCCTCAGGGAGCGAGGACTGAACACCTTCCAGTTTCGCCCCCACTGTGGCGAGGCCGGCTCCATCACCCACCTGGTCTCTGCCTTCCTCACGGCTGACAACATCTCCCATGGACTCAACCTCAAGAAGGTGCGGTCCTGAATTCATACTAGGGTTTCATACTCTAAACTATTTGCTGCTACCTCTTTCAGAACCCTAAAATCTTCCTCACATTGCTTTTGCGCCTACACCCTCTCCTCCCACCCCCAGAGTCCAGTGTTGCAGTACCTGTACTACCTGGCCCAGGTCCCGATCGCCATGTCCCCACTGAGCAACAACAGCCTGTTCCTGGAGTACTCCAAGAACCCGCTACGAGAGTTCCTGCAGAAAGGCCTGTGTGTGTCGCTGTCCACTGACGACCCCATGCAGTTCCATTACACCAAGGTCAGAACCACCGGGAGACCAGAATGGATCACATGACTAATTCAGTTCCTCACAATCAGAGTCACTTAAATTACGGCATTTTGTCTTGGTGACACTCGTCCGTGGTGCAGGAATCGATATATCCATTTAGGGTGTTTTTGTCTATTCAATTTCATAAAAAGTTTTTTTAAATGCCATTCGCAATTTCCCAGAGTAAATGGTGGCGTCTTCAAATATCTTGTTTTTGACTGATCGAAAGTCCAAAACCCAAAGATATAAGCTTTACTATGACAAAGAGAAGAAGCAAATCCTCTCATTTGAGCAGCTGGAACATCAGAAATTGAAGGAATTGTTTCAGATTTTGAGTATGAATAAAATAAATGAATAAAATGTTCCTTTTAACTCTTTCAGGAGGCATTGATGGAGGAGTATGCCATCGCAGGCCAGCTGTGGAAGCTGAGCACCTGTGATTTGTGTGAGATAGCCAGAAACAGTGTGCTGCAGAGCGGACTCTCACATCAGGTAAAGTCCAACGTATTTTGTCAGGACTGGAGAAATTGTTATTGTTCTTTCTATATATTTCTCTCCGTCCGCCTACTGCTTATTTCCATCAGGCCAACAAGTCTAGCTTCATAAAACTTTGCAGGCTGCCAATGAAATAGTCCAATCCTTGACAACATAAGTTTCAAATTGGGGGCTTGACCCACGATTCAAATCTCACTTTACTTTACCACAATTTTGACCCTTTTGGCTGTTTAACAAAGCTATTCTTCTGAACTGTATGTCTCTGAGTGAGTGAGTTATGTCAATTCCAGAGAATTTAAAAAGCTGAGAGACATTCTACAGTTTTAAATAAACTTGTCAGTGCTCTCTGATGGACAAACTTTGTAATGTTGACACTGTTTTTAATGGCTTCAAATATATTTTTGGCATAACAGGTTTTTCTCTTTATGAACAAAGCTATATCTGTGATATTGACCCATCCAAATTAGGCAGTTGGGCTCTCTCAAAATCGTTCACCAAATGAGCAAATTACTGGTCAAATATTACATTATATTAGCCCTACCTGCAATATAATTAGGAGCACTTCCTCTTTTGTACAATCCCTGCCTCAGTTATCCAAAAGGTCCATAAATGTCTTACTATGTCACTATAATAAATCTAACTGCTAATGGAACGGTCCAAAATGAAACCTTGTCCAAGAGCTTACACTGCTTGCTACTGTGGCCTTATACAGAGGAACATCATTCAGTCATGGTGTAAGATGAAATAAGATGACAGAATCCTTTATAAAGTTGACCAAGAAGTTGAACAACTTGTCCACAAAGAAGAAGGTCAAAAATTCAGCACATATATCCCATGTTAAGGTCACTGAAAGGCCACCTGCTTTGACCAAAACTCCCCCAAAAAACTGAAAAGATTTTCAACTATGTGTTATATCTGCTATATATCTATAACATATCTTTATAAATGTATTTTTATACCGTTTAACCCTACAGGAGAAGAAACACTTCATTGGTCAAAACTACCGACAGGACGGACCGGAGGGTAACGACATTCGGCGGACAAACGTGGCACAGATCCGCATAGCGTACCGCCACGAGACACTGTGCAATGAGCTCAGTTTCCTAGTGGACGCAGTGAAGACGGATGTTGTCCCAAGCATACCTGAGTGATTTACCATCAAGCACAAACTGTGCCTGAATATATCCGCGGTGATAAAGAATCAAATGGTAGAAAACCATTTTTTTTACATATTCATATCTTTCTGACCCAGATAAAAAAAAGAAAAGTGGGTTCTTATTACTTTATGTTGACCTTGGTGCAGGAATCCGTTGTGTTAATTGATTTTTAAACCGTATTCAATGCTGCGTCTATGACCTTTGCCTTTCACTGTGTGCCCCATTTTATTGGGAAAGAAGTTTTGGGAAAGAATTCTTATTCTTTTGTTCTTTTGACAGGTGTGAAGTGCACTTGTGGATTTGAATATATATGAAATAGCTGATTTAGAATAACATATTCATTCAGAAGTAGAATGTAAAATAATTGTTGGCAGTGATTGGTGAAGGTTTTCTGTCACTTGCATGTTACAAAGGCCTTTTTCTGGACCGAAATGGAAAAAAAAGGAATTCAAAGAGAGGTGCAAGTGTGAGTGAGCTCTAAAACTAGTTTTGTGAGATTTTTGTGCTGAAATGTACCACAAAACACTTTTTACTCTACCTTGTAGTTATTGTCTTTTTTATGATTGTCATTTCTCATAGATTTTCATATGTAAATAAAAACTTTAAAACAGTCGATAATGTTGCCGCATTGCTTTTTTTTTTTACTTTTGCATTTCTATGACGTTGCATATAAAATGAGACTGAAGGTGAGCAGCTCTCAAAAACTGAGTATACATCTGTTGATAACTCATAAGAAGAAACATTTAAACATTTCCTCTTCGTCCTTTTATGATCACAGTGGAAATCATGTGTTTAATTAAAAGCCCTTCATTCCTGCATCTTAAAACAACTTTCATTTTTTTTGTTTTGTAAATTGCATTCTAGTTTGTATTCTATTAAATCTGAAAAGGTAACTAGACAATACTAGTTTACATGTTTAGGGGAAAATGTCAAACTGAGAGGCAATCCTATAACAAATAAACATCACCTAAAGTGTGTGTTGTTACTTTGAGACGGTGAGAGCACTGCACATACTAATGAATGACTCAATAACAAATACACTTTATGTCCACTTGTTAGTATAAAGAGAGGGCTTTATAATTAAGTTATAGTTAGTGCTAAACATATATCCCATAACATTTCAATTATTCTTAAAGAACAATTTTAAATTCCATGTCCATGTTCACGCATGTAATGATCATAAACTTCGATAAAGGTACATAACAAACTTACCGGAGGTGGAGGTGAACTTCTCAGTGACCCATCAGGAGGCGAAAGGTTGACCTTAGGTGGACGTATGGTCATGTCGGCAACAATGACGTGTCTCCGTCCGTTGGACCCTGCGGTGTCCGCAAAAAATAATAATATATAAAATCGATATTTTTCCCCCAATATCTCCAAGCTGATTTACCCATATTTATTAAAAAATGTAATAATAAAAACATTTTTTTTTGTAAATTGGTCTCATGTTTCTCGTATTTTGTTTATTTGGCAAAAATACTTTTGATGGAAAACTAAGGCAGTTTTTTAATGTGACTCAGTGCTTAACAATGAATACCAAAACATATGAATGCACTGGATTAATACAACAAACCTCTTTATTATGTAAAAATATTTTTATGGCAAATTATTATATTATTTTTTCCCCATTAGCTCTCTGTAATGAGAACCAGTGACTCAAAATCACTACAAAAAATACCAATACACTGGAGACATGGAAAAAGGTGCAATTAGAGAAATGGGCTGACATGATGAAATTAAAATATTGAATCATTATTTTCTTTACATGTTTTTTTAAATAAGACAGATAAATGGCAAATAAATCCAAGAGATGAGACATCCTTCTTTAAATCCAACATAACAAAGTCATAAAGTGCAAAAAGTGAGTATCTCTTTATTAAGGATAATACAATACAGTAAGAATCTCCTGTCATTCAGCAAATTCACATACAATGTATGTCTGTAGGATCAAATGTTTTCTATTATGGACGTTGTGCATTATCTCCTTCCTACAAACTTTTTTTTACAATTTTGAACGGACCAGGCAGTACTCGAGAATGAGCTGCATATGTTTTTGTCGTACTGCCGTAAAAGGATTAAAGTCAGATAATGTTTTTTACCACAGAGATAAAATCCTCTGTTGTTGCAGTGCACAAACACAGAGAAAGCTACAGTGATGTTTCAAAGTGCCATTCTTCAGCATCGACAACCAAAAATGACTTGTGGTCAATTTAAAAATTCACATGTTTTATGGTCTGTTAAATGAAGAGAAATCTATTCAAGAAATGGCTACTCTGCAAAAAAAATGAAAAGCTTATACAACATTAGTGTTGAATAATTGGGGTTATTGTCTCATATTTGGAAAAACATGTTAAATGAGCTAAATGTGAAACTGATTAACTTGCTGAATGTCACACAGCAAAATGCTAAATTAGCATTCCATATTATTATAACTTTAAATAATGCATCATATTTCAATAAAATAGAAATGCATCACTCTAATGTAAATGAAGGTTAATACATGTTCACATTTTCTGAAACACTAAACCACTGTTCTCTAAACTAAAAGGTGCTGCATTTGATTTATGTGAACTGGAAACCAGGTCAGAACTATTTATTCAAAATAAAACTTTGTTGTGATTTTAAATTCAACATAATTTTAAATGATACAAGAGTGAATTGTAACAGAAAAGCTGCTTATCTCAATAAATCTAATGTCTTCAATCATAGGCATGACAGAGCAAATCAAAGACAAGACTTAGTGTTGGAACGTAAACTATAGTACTTCTACAGCAATCAGATTAAAATAACCTTAATAAAATTATGGTAAATGAAAAATAAATATATACAAAGTAAAAAGATGAGAATAGCATAATGTCAAATAGTAGTTATTTCCAACAGCGAAGAAGACACCACAGCAAGCCAAGTCATTTAAAATCATATAAAACTATTTAGTTCTGTACAACCAAAAGATTAGAATCAGTCTCGATGTCGGGTCCTGAACTGGATCAGAGCATCAGTTTATAACAGGTTCACATAACGCATGTCATGTGAGCCATAAACATGCAGGGTTACATTGCACAGACCACAGAACAGCTTCACAGGTGGAAACGAGAGTTGGTTTTACAGTCTGATCAGAAACTGTGTGTTCAATTTGCAGCTGAAGCAAAAGTTTAACCTTTTTTGGGGAACAAATTCACTTCCTGGCAGAGAGCGAGATGAGAAGATTGATGCCACTCCCAACAATCTTGTCATCTAACGATCCCAAAGAAAGTGAATAATCATTTATCCAAAATATATCCAACTATTTATTTCAATTTCTGACCTTAGTGCGCCTCCTTTGTCTCAGCGTCCGTCCCATCACATGATAGGATTCCTATCATAAAGAGTGCCTTACTCCCAACACAGGTCTATCTCACCCATGTTGATTAAATTAACCCGAAAATTACTGTAAAACCTGTACTTCTGGTTAATCTGTGTGTTCAATTAATAGATTATAATTCATTATAACATACTACAAATACGGGATTTTGACTTCAGACAACGTATTATCACACACAGTTCCCATAAAGCACCACATCTACAATACTCGGGTTACAAAGAGCATCCTGGGATTTTTTTTTAAAGAGACAAAGGTTTCATTTTCCAAACCTTTCCCGAAGAACAAAAGGAGTAGGAAACCCTGCTGGTTTAGCCTGCGTTCTTTTTTTTTTTTTACGGAAAAGATCTCCTCCTCTTCAGTGAAAGTGACGTTTTGTGTTGCAACATGTCAAGTCTACTTAGTGCGAATCGACTTCTTTTGTCACCTAATTTGCTCAATGTGCTGTGTGTGTTAAGGCCTGTGTGGGTGGCCCGCCTCATCCGCCAGGTTGAGGATGTAGCCTGCTATGTCGTCCTCTGTGGGGAAGTCGGACATTACCCACGATTCATTGGCTGCCGTCACTTGCAGGCGGCATATCGGACAGTTTCTGCTCTGCCCGCTCCTGCAGAAACACAAAAGATTGTGTATTCATTACTGTTGTTGTCTGTTCATATCGTGTGACTAAAACATGTCAGAACTATCTTTACATAATAAGCAAAGCAAAAAATCATCTCACCATTTATCAATGCACTTCTGGCAGAAGCTGTGTGCACAGGGCAGAATGAGGTCGGCCTTCCCGTCCATGCAGATGCAGCACTCCTCCTCATCGGTCAGCTGCTTCACTCTGCACGGCCACCAAAGAAAAAACAGAGAAGAGACACCAGTTTAAGTTATTTTCTAAAGAGGAAGGTATCGCTTATTCTAAGAAAATCTTATTTTGAAATCAAATGCCTCATGCTGGATGAATCTTGATGGCTCACATTAAACAGGTTTGCCTGAGAAAAATATATTTCGGTGTAATAAAAATGCATGGAAATGTAAAAATGATCCCTTCATCCTCGACCAGCTCCTACTATAGACGGGAATTCATTCAGAGGGATAAACAGTAATTCTGCTGCAAAATAACTTGTTTATCCATCATTTGGGTTGCCTGTGGGACATTTAAAAAAAAAAAACAAAAAAAAACTTTAACTGATTAATTTTCTCCCTAAAAGGTTCTTTCTCTGCTTGTCAAAGTGTCCTTGGGCAACACACTGAACCGTTAATGGCTCAGGCCACCACTCAGCATGGTTCTCTTTTAGGAGTAGTAGTGTGAACCCCAACACCAGTAGATTTGTAGATGTAATATTGTATGAAAAGTTCCAATAAAAACTCCCCTTTTCAATGTGAAAAACATACCAACAGTTATGGGGTCTTTGACTGTTTTATGGACCACTTTAATGAGCACATACCTGCCCATCCACATGCTGGCCTGGCAGGAGTCTGTGGAGGGCAGCTGGGCAGACGGGCCCTCGGTGGCGCCCTCTGCTGACAGCACCTCAGCAGCCTGGCTGGTGATGTCACGGTACAGCTGGATGAACTGGTACAGGTTCATGATGCGCGACGCTTCCATCGTACCGTTCTCTTTGTTGATCTAGGAGGAGGCGAAGGCCATCACATGACACACTAGTTCAGTATTCTGTGTGTTTATGTCTGTACACATGCAGTCGCAATCCTACACTGTTCTATAACAGTTGGGTTTATTAAGAGTGGAACAAAACTCAAAGCTCAGTTTAAGTTATTTTTAATACAGTTTGGGATCAGTTATGACATTGTGTTCCCAAAAACTTAATTAAATGACTCAACCACGATGCGTACAGGTGGTAAATACTGAGGAAATATGTCATATTTCTGCTTGCAAAACCTTCAAACCCCCTCCTGAGCTCCATGAAGAAAAACACTGACTCACAAGTCTCAGACACAGAGAGTATTAGATAATGCTGTTTATCTTTTGATGCCCTGAAGACTTTGGTTATATTCTTTAGCAGCCACGTGAACTCACATGTTTACAGGCAAAACATCTGTATTTCCCTGTCTATACTTTCTTTTCTTGAATCCATGTTTCAAACATAGTTTTGAGAACGAGCTACAATAAATATGAAACTACAGGAAACGAAAATGATGTCACTGAAAATGGAAAAGAAGATGAAAAAGGTAAATAGCCAAGTTCAAAACAAACAGCACTGTATTTTAAAACTACCGATTTTGTTCTTCTGTTTCTATTTAATGTTTGACTCTAAAAAGGCCAACATCTGCATTGGACTGGTCTCTCTCTAAACTGATAAACTGGTGAAACCACGATAAGGAAACACACGTATACCCAATAATAACCTTGACCACACTTTTCTCCGCCTGCAGTTGTCCTTCTCTCTCTTACATAAAATCAAAAGGTGTGTTCAGATGCTCTTGTTGGCTTGTGATGTGTGTGGACAGCTTGTTTGGTCTCACCTTGGTGCAGAGGACCCTGACAGCCACCTTCCACAACGCCGTGGCATCGGATCCTGGCTGCACCTCAAACAGAAGGTGCTTCTGCTGTCCAGTAGCTAGCTTGGCCGTACTGAGAGAGATCCAGCAGAAGAGAGAGACAGAGAGAGAGAGAGAGAGAGAGAGAGAGAGAGAGAGAGAGAGAGAGGGTAAGTTTAACTCAATAAACCATTCTGCATCGTTTTTACTGCTGTTTGCTATGAACACATCTACACGTGCAAACACAAACAAAGTAATGCCCAACCTTTGGAAACATTGATACATTTAGCTGGATATTACTGGAAGTGATGATTTACTGCATAACCACTTACACTATACTGCATGATTCATTGTTTGACTTATCCAAATGATACGCTACACTCTGGGTTTCTTCATTAACAACTGACTGAGAATAACTCACTTTAATTATGCCTCTCAGTTACAACCTCTTAAAGCTAATAAGCTAAAATTGAATTAGCAGAAGCAGGGCTTGATGTCTGAGGAATAAGATCCTAGATGGTGGAATACTATTCAGGCTAGCTGTGCAGAGTTCTCAAGTCAGAAAAGTCTGCCCACAAAACCAAAAACAGAATCACTTACAAATCTTCCTCCCACTGTCCTTCTATAACATTAAAGCAACTTAAAAAACGCTGTATATTTGCATTAAATTAGACATCTATCATTGCTATTATTCCCGGGATAGACTGTTACTTACACGTCGTTAAGTTCGGCCACCCTCCCCAGAAACTCCTCGTAGGTCAGGTAGCCGCTGTCACGCACCAGTCCGGCGTGTTTCACCAGCTTCTCAGGCAGACGGTTCATCACCCCCTGACCTGAGAGCTGCTGGCCCATCCTGGCAGCAGCAGCACTTCTGAAACAGCACTGGCAGAAAGCTGCACCTCATTCAGTTCTGCAGAGCCTGATGGGAAATGAACAGTTAAGCACTAGTCTGATAAAACGGTAATGTCTGTGAAGGCCAGTCAAGCTCTTAAAATTTGAACTTTATTCCGATCATAACTTGCATATGTATCAAAGGAGATTTTTTATCACCATCAGAAACGAGGCTCTAAGGACAGCGGGTGTCTGATGCTGTACAGATTGTAAAGCCCCATGAGGTAGATTTGAGATTTGTGATATTGGGATATATAATTCAAAATTGACTTGATTTGATGTTGTAGAGCTTTAAGATTTGGAGCTAAGGGGCTTAACGCAACCCTTGAAAACATTATTATTATTATTATTATTATTATTATTATTATTATTATTATTAAGCCCCAGACCAAAAGTACACTGACATTTCTGTGGGTGTCCACATATTTATGGTTGTAAAGCCACTCAAGTGTGCATTTCGATGAAGGGTATTCAGTTAATCTGAACCTACTAGTTTTCAAAGTCCATTCACATTGAATTAAGCAAAAGCCACAGTTTCATTGAACCCGTGCTGAGCGGCGTCAGGGCTGCGACTACCGATTATTTTTGTTATCGATTAATCTGCCGAATATTTTTTTCAATTTAGCCATAATCATTTAGTCCCATCAGGAAATAGTCATCACAACTTAACAGAGCCAAACCAACATCTTCAAATGTCCTCTTTATGCCCAAATACCCCAAAATATTTAGCTTACAATAATACATGAGAAAGAAAAGCAGGACATCTTCTCATTTGAAAGGCTGGAATTTTGCGATTATTGTAAATGTTGCACTATATCTGTATGACTGAAACAATTAATAAATTGTCCCAAAAAGTTGCCATTTTTTTTTACTGTGAGAGACTTATCAATTAATCGACTAATTGTTTGAGTTTCAAGCCAGCTAGTCAGGCACTAACTGATGTGAAAGTGCAACTCTTTGAGTGGACAAACATCCTGTCATATGAGCTCATTAAAGTAACATTAAAACGTATTGTAACAGCTAAGTAACAGATGACAACATCTCAACTAGTCTCAGTAAAAACCCAACTATGATTTAGGATTCAATAGTCATTAAAACGCGGATAAACCAGCCTACATCACAGACTCCCTGTTGCTATATGTTCCTCCACCAACACATACAGTACCAGTCAAAAGTTTGGACACACTTTCTCATTCAACAACTTGAAGAATCTAAAATATAAAACATATTCTGGTTTGTTGAGCATTTGTTTGTTTACCACATAATTCCATATGTGTTCCTTCATAGTTTGGATGTCTTCAATATTAATCTACAAAGTAGAAAAAAATTAAAATAAAGAAAAACCATTGAATGAGAAGGTGTGTCCAAACTTTTGACTGGTTCTGTAGATCCTCCACTGCTGGTTTCCTAGCTCCTCAAAACCTCCCGAAAAGGAGAATTGGAGATGCATCCTTTGTCACAAATGCTCCCAAACTGTGGAACAGCCTAAAACAACAGAGAGACATCCTCAGCTGACACATCTAACAACACATCAAGCTTTCTTCAATAACAACACCTCCACATACTATCCCTCAATTGATATTTTATGTATATACATTTTATTATTATTATTATATTATTTATATTTTATTCATTTATTTAATTATTGTTTTTTCTAAATGTAATATGTTTTTCTGTTTTATTGATATGCTGACATTTTTTATTTATTCATTTATTTTTTATTTATTTATTTTTATTTTATTTATATTTACTTATTATTTTTTTATTTATTTATAATTTTTTATTTTTAATTTATATACTTTTTATTTCATTATTTTTAATTTATTTACTTTTATTTTATTATTTTTATTTTTTTTTTTTTTTCAAATGTGCAGCACTTTGAGCTACTTAGTCTGTATGCAATGTGCCATATAAATAAATACACATTATTATTATTATTATTAAACAAGCAGGCCCCTGATGACGTACTTGCAGCTAAACTGCATTAGCATCCATTAGCATCATGCAGTAGCCTCCTACAGCTACAAGCTACCTGAACGGACGTTAAATACGTAAATATGATAAATATAACTACGCTAATATGTTGTGACAAGAGGAACAAAAAGATTAAGTTATTACCAAACACGTGACAGCGTTAAAGGCAAGAGGAGTTGGAGTCCAAACTTCACTCTTCGCTGTTAGCTCTTCGTGTTGACACAACACGGTCGCCGTTTGATGACGTAGTAGCGTTCCTTCTTCTTCTTCTTCTTCTTCTTCTTCTTCTTCTTCTTTAACGGCAGCGTGTATCCTTTATGCTGCACTACCGCCATCTACTGGAGGTACCTCGCTACTACACTGTTCAGCTTTGTTCTGTATTTAGGGAGCTGGAGCTGATAAATCCTCCTCTTTTAGACTCTTTGTAATGTCTCCCATCATGTCATTTCTTTATGATACATATTTCCTGCAACTAAAAAGCAAAAAATAAAAAGATTAGATGCTTCACTTTGATGTGAAGTGTGCTGTTAAACTTGGTCATGATTGTCTCCTCTTTTCTATTAACTCATCTACATACAGTACCAGTCAAAAGTTTGGACACACCTTCTCATTCAATGGTTTTTCTTTATTTTTATTTTTTTCTACATTGTAGATTAATATTGAAGACATCCAAACTATGAAGGAACACATATGGGATTATGTGGTAAACAAACAAATGCTCAACAAACCAGAATATGTTTTATATTTTAGATTCTTCAAAGTAGTTGAATGAGAAACTTTTGACTGGTACTGTATATTTTATTTTATTTATTTTATTTATTTATTTATTTATTTTATTTATTTTATTTATTTTATTTATTTTATTTATTTTATTTATTTTATTTATTTTATTTATTTTTATTTTATTTATACAGTACCAGTCAAAAGTTTGGACACACCTTCTCATTCAATGGTTTTTCTTTATTTTTATTTTTTATTTTTTTCTACATTGTAGATTAATAATGAAGACATCCCAACTATGAAGGAACACATATGGAATTATGTGGTAAACAAACAAATGCTCAACAAACCAGAATATGTTTTATATTTTACATTCTTCAAAGTAGTTGAATGAGAAGGTGTGTCCAGACTTTTGACTGGTACTGTATACATTCCTTGTGTCCATAAAACTCACAAACCAAATGCACATTAATTCTTGCAGTCATTTTAAAACCCACCACCAACATTTCTGGAAGCTTCACATGGATAATAGGCCACATCACAGTTGGACAAAACTCATTTCATGCGCTCGAGTCTCCTGTCCAGCCAACACTTACATTTTTGTTAGTACACAGTAACGTTTCTCCCCTTGAACAAGTTGTCTCTACACTTCTCCTCCACATTTCTAATACGCTCTCTTTATGTTAATCTTGGCTCAGTCCCCAAAAACTAAAACTTTCTTTTAATGATGCTGCAGTGCGTCGTACAGTTTTAAAAGGTTTTTTTTTTTGGAGGATGAATACAGACATTTTTTTAGGATTTAAAGATATTTTTAGGTGTTTTTTTGTTCTTACTTTGAGTGTAAACCTCTTAATAAAAGATAGAATACATTATAATAAAGCTTATTTATTATAAATCAAATACATTTTTTGTTAAATTTATTATAATACATATCATATATATATATATTTAAACATTATTATTATTATTATTTTTATATTGTCTCTGCCTCACTAGCTGCTTGCTCACACATACTCAATACTGCCAAACTTCTTACACCTGCCCTCTTTAATTATTTTAATTACATTTTTAGTTTAATTTATGCAACAATCCTCTCTGAGTGTAGGGGGGTGAGATGAGAGGAGATTCACTCAGGTGCCTTGCAGCTGCAGGAGGTGGAGGAGGCAGCAGGAGGTAAAACATCAAGAGGAGGTGGAGAATCTAAAGAGAAGATGCATTTGAATCGGAAGGCAGGGGAGCAGAACGGATCACACGAGGACAGATATAAAGAGAGATTCAGGAGGAAGACATCAGAGAGAAAAATTAACTTTGATGCGCCCCATCGAAGCGTTAGAGAGGTCGACAGTTAAAGAGTCATTCTGGGTTTCTTTCTGCAGTCAGACTGTTTTACACCGAAGAAAATGACGCTCAAAGGTTTATTAATCTAATAATAAAAAAGATTAAAATCATCTCAAAATTCAAATTGCAGTGTTTGTGTTTAGTGCATTTTAAAAAGTATTACTTTGTTTTAACCCATTTTTATTATAATACTACTAATTATTATTATTTAGACTATTTGGTTACTGGTCAAATTTAAACCCAGAGATTTTCAGTTTGCAGTTAATATAATGGGTTAATTCAATGAAAGTTGAGAATGTAATTGCTGCCATCAAATATAATGACCTGTCTGTCTTATTCTATTGAAAATAATATTAATAAACATAAACATTTTAATACTTTATAATAAGTTAATAGGAAAAATCCTACTATTACATTAACAGCAGGAGTTATAATGTATAATAACTATATTACATATTTACAATGAGCTAGAAGTCAGTCGTCAATTACAAGTACCTATATTATTAGTATTGAAATAATGCGATTAATTTTCTTTTTAGACAATTTATAACAGTTTATATGATGTTTTGTTTTAACACTTTCAAACCAAGATTTGAAACATTTTATCTCATTTAAACCACTAATCGTTACAGAAAGTTTTCCTGGTTCATTTGCTGATTAACTGGATGTTTATGTGTAAATCTTTGATTCTACCAGCAGATGGCAGCAAAGGACCAACAAACAAAATATATAAGTTCTTCTAAAAGTGGTCAAACTAATTCTAAATATAATACAGAATATAGGTTTTTGAAAGGACAACAAACAATGTGAAGTCATTAATGATTATAAAAAAAAGGTTCAATACTTTTGAAGAAATCAAGTATTATTGTCAAGATTTTACATGTTGATTGTTGATTTGTAAAAGACAAAAGTCACATGACACAGTTGACTCATATTAAAGTTTTTTTTCTGGCATATTTTCACACTTCCGAATGGGAGAAACTTATTTTATATCATTATCGGCTCCTCAGGCTGCAGCTCACAAGTCCTGACAGAATTACACATGAAGACGGTCTAATGAGCCGTTTAAACTTTTCCTCCTCGGGTTTCTTTCCTTTCATATCTGTTTTTAAATTGTGTTTAATTTTAGATGTAGGAAATGGTGCAGCGCCGAACACATCCTCTTTTTTTTTCAGACTTAGAGACGCGGTTGATTGAGTTCAGATGATACGACTGAATCACTATTTTGTTTCACTTCATCACACAATTTTGATCGCTGACGGATACATCTTGATTCTAAACGTTTATAACCAGGTTATTAAAATGTAATAAACCAACTCAACGCCTCTTTAAGGTTTAAGGCTATGACAAACAAAAAAACAAGAAAGCAGCCATGTAGGAACAATTTTATATAGAGATTTAGGAAAAAGAACATACGTATAAACGCTCCATACTGTACAGATTTGTCCTTTTAATACACATTCACATTAAAAAACAACCCAAGAAAATATGGATTACTTTTAATCTCATGAACATAAATTTCCCAGAAGAAGTCCAAAATGAACTTGCATCCAAAAACAACGGCGTACATACAGACGATGATATAAAAACCTCCTCTGTTACTTTTTGAACTGACTGACTGGCTGTGTGGTCCATAAACTGATAGTTCTTATGATGAGCCATTCTTTCTGTCCGGCGGTGACGACGACTCGCACGCACTCGATGTCGAAGCCGATCTTGCGGTCCACGTTGTCGACCTCGACGCTCCCGCCTTTAAACTCCCCCAACGTGATGTAGGAGGAGCACTGTCGTCCCTGTTTGGTGTCCACGGCCCTCTGTCCCACCTCCAGAGCTCCGTGGTGGAGCACGTCGTTCTGTCGGTCCTCCGTGCCCGTCACTATTTTAATTCTGCTGATTTTCGTCGACTTGTTGAAGATTATGAGGAAGAAGTCTCCCGTGCACGGAGGCTTCCCCCAGAAGTACTCATCGACGGTGCTGTAAGCCTTTGTGGCGTCATAGTTTTCAAAGACGTTGATGTTGGTGTACATGCTGGCGGGAGGGTTGTCGGGAATGTCTATGGAGTCTTCCTCGAAGTCGTCGTCCTTCAGTTTGTTCTCCGCTCCTTTGTAAGAGGAGTAGTAGCCCATGTGCTGGAACAGCGAGGGCTTGAAGCGGATCACGTCCTTCTGGGCCAGCAGACCCCTGAAGTGGATCAGGAGCCAGTCGCAGGGCATTTCCTGGTAGAACATGAGGAGGAAGTGGGCCAGACGCGGCAGGTCTCTGGAGTGGTACAGCTTCCCGATGTAGCCCAGCTTGGAGAACTCCAGCATCACCCAGTAGGAACCGTCCCTGGAGGTGATCACCTTCTTCAGCGCCGTCAGGAAGTTCCTGGAGCAGCGCACGTCGTCCTCCAACATCATGTAGAAGTGAGAGAGGTTGGTGCAGAAGTTGAGGAGGAAAGCGTAGTCCACGTTCTGCTTGGAGCGGAAACGGACCCGGTCCTCCGGGTCGTTGTAGTTCCTTTTCAGCCCGTCCAGAGACGGGTAGTACTCCTCCGGGGCCTGGATCACCAGGAGGCGTCCCGCTATGATGTGGTGGGCAAACTTCCTGGTGATTTCCTGCACCAGGTTCTCACACCAGACCAGGTCAAAGTCTGCCAGGTGGACCACGACCACGATCTCTGTGAGCTCCTCGTAACTGGACTGATCAAAGATGGATTTGATCGTCTCCAGAAGGTAGTTCCCCTTTTTCCTCTTGACGGATGACAAACCGATGGTGAGATACTCTGAGAACAGAAACCACTTAAGTCACTTCATTATCCAACAGAAAAACAAACATCATTGAAGTGTCGTCTGGGTGGAAACACCTACTTTTGCGCGGTAAAGGAATTCCGGCGAGGTAGCGATACGTCACGTTGATGGTTCCGGAGAAGTTGGACAGATCTGTGAACGTGTGGACGTATCGCTCAGAGTTTACAGGATGCATCAGCGTCTCTCCCAGCTGTCTTTTTTCAGCCTCCTAAAAATCACAAATAACAAGCACACAGGATTCAGATGTTTTTACTAAAATGTTTTAAGTAAAAGTACTAATACCACACGGTCAAAATACCCTGGTAAAAGTAAAAGTCCTGGATCGATATTGTTACTTAAGCACAAGTTTAAATATGTAGTATTTGAGGAAAATGTACTTCAAAAGTAAGTGTCCCCTTGACTGTTATAATATTATAAATGAAATAATTAGAATAGTATAATTCATGAATTAAAGGTAAGAGCAGGATTTCGCTGTTGTAGTTGGTTTAGGTGGAGCTCATTTCAAACTATTGACTAATATTTTTTTTTATTATAGATTAATCTTCCGGTTGTTTTTTTTTTTTTTTTTTAAATGTTGAAAAGTCCAAAACAACAACTTCATAATGTTTGTTTTGTCCAACCAACAATAAAACCCTCAACATTATTATTGAAAATATTCAAATAAGCAACAAATCTTCCATGAAACATACGATAATGTACATGAAACTAAAGCCAATTCATTTTCTTTCAATCGATTAATTGAATTATTATTTCAGCTGCACTTTTCATGTTTTGTGTGCGAAAAGTAACTAAAGCTGTCAAATAAATGTAGTGAATAAAAAACAACAATAGTTCGCTCTGAAACGTAATGGAGTAGAAGTATAAAGCACCTGAAATGTGTACTGGTAAAAGCGGTACTGGTTGGACCTTAAACACTCAGAGACCATCATCACAATGTTTTGATAAACAAGCATCAACTGGTCGAAGTGGAGAAATCTTACCAGAACAAATCCGTCATCCATGTAAAGGTTGAAGAAGAGGAGGAAGCAGATGAGGAAGCCGAGGAAAGGGAACATGGATCGTTTCCTGAAACACCTCATCTTGTCCACGAACTTCCACATGAGCCTCAAGATCACTGCAGGAGATCAGAGATGAAACAGGAAGTTGGTCTTCAAAACATAAATAAAGACGTATTAGAGAGAGAGAGCTATTTATATATTCTTTAAATTAAATCCTTGTGGCCATTAATATTAACATTAATATTAAGGATTATTTGGAGGCTTTAAAAAGTGATAAAAGATGTCATGTAAGTATCGTAATGTACTGAAACAACTAACTGATGAGTCTGTTAGTCAGTTAACAGGAAACTAACCTAAAAAATCTGGTAACATTATTCATTTAAGTCATTTATTCAAGCAACAAATACAAAAAATTCACTGGTTTAAGCTCAACTTGTTGATGCAACTTAATCCCTCCGGGACCAAACAGAAAAAGCTACTTTTTTTAAGATGATAGGCAACTTTAACCATTTTCTGAGATAATGATTAAATAAAAAAAGACAAGTTTATCCATAAAGCAGCAATAGTAGAATTTTTCTGCCAACTGGAAGCAGCAGAACAAACGGAAACCATAAAATTGACCTTATAAAGTTGTTATGGATGAAGTGTTAGCAACATTAACATTTATTTTGAGTCAATTTTTGCTCCATTATCACCGACTCCTGAGTGAAACATCTGGAGCTGATGAGAGCTGAAAGAGTGAACCAAAACAATACAATTCTTGGCTGTAAAACAAAACAAAACAAAGAGCTAAAAGATGCTAAAACGTTCTGCAGAGTGGGATGATAACCTCTCACATTTAACACATTCTTTGTTCATATAAATATATCGATTAGTGCAGCTGTGACTAAATGATTCATTAGTCGCGGCCCTGAAGCCTCAATCACGATACTGGATTGATATTCTTTAATTGGCTTGTGATGAGGTGCTCATCTCGACAGATGTGGCGCTCAGTGCTGACACGGAGATACGGAAGGATGATTTTTGTAAGCTTTATTGTTTGATTACGCTAATAATGCATCGTTTCGGTCATACTGTTCGGATTATCCTTAGCCGTGTGATGTTTTCACAACCCTAAAAAACGACCGCCCCGTTTCAGTGTGATATTTACTCCTACTGTTGACACTCTTTTAATAAAAAAAGAACCACTTTCCGTCCTATTTGGCACCTCATCGAAGGATCCACCGATTCCCAAGACGCCCTCCCTAATTCTGAAACTGCGTAACACAAGAACCGATCCTTTAGATGTGAGAGTTACCGCGAGCTTCTCCCCTGGTGACGGGGACAATTATGGCAAAGGCCTGTTCGTCGGCCGTTGAGCCAAGATGACTCAATAAACAACTTATTATTCATTCGTGTTATCGTCTGCCATCTGCCAGCAGAAGTAAAGCCATTTTGTGTTCATGCCACGAAAAAAAAACCCCAAAAAAGCTCCACCTGAGAGATACAGCAGCAAGAGTAGAGTGGGAACACAATGACAGCTGTGAGTCAATATTATGAGAGCCCTCCACACACACACACACACACACACACACACACACACACACACACACACACACACACACACACACACACACACACACACACCATTATTTTGAGTATGCAGCCTGCAAAATCAGATACTGAGACGGCGAGTGAATATCTAACGAGGGGAAATGAGGGCCACATGCGAGAAAATACTGCTAAGAAATCACTTTTTTTTTTTATGTTTGCTTTCTCCGAGTGAATCTAAACAACAAACAAGCCTCCCATAGGTCACGTACATTTATATGGAAATGAGGGTTTGTCTATGAATAAATAAGCGCCATTTGTTGGGTCTGTTTGCTTTAGTTTAAAAACGCTCCTTGTTTTTGTTTGTTTTGTTTTGTTTTTCTTCAGCAAATTATCGGCGTGTTTTGCCCCCGTGAGCTCATTTCTACGACTGAAGTCATTTCAGATTAGAGCTGGTGAAATAATAACAGGTGGAGAGGAATACCAATGAGTCCTATAGGAGGGTTTATCTTTAACAACGTTAACAGCACAATCTCCAGAGAAGAGGATGATGGGAGATTATTAGTTTATATATGAACGAAGCAGTTTTTAATATGATTACAAACCTGGCTCTTTTGGTTTACAGGTAAATTGAAAATTAAAAATGAAGCATGAAGGATTTACATCCAAGCTGCTTCAACAATAGCCTGGAGAACAAATTATGATTAAAGGAACAGACTAACTTGTCCTCAGACTTTTGGAGCACTGCAGCAGATTTCTTATTAAATTAGAAGCTACTACTCTCTTAAATTGAACATTAAGCCGGCCGGCAGTCACGCTCTGTGTTTGTGCCGCAGCAGAAAGGATTTCTCCTCCCGTCTGACGTGAATGTGATGTTTTTTTCTGATCAGTCTGAAGAGCAAAAAAGCTTTAAAGTCACTTTAATTTCAACTTAAAGTGGAAATAATTCATAATCCATTTCTTAACCGTAGTTGTAGTCACTTTGATGGTCACCTATTGGTTTGTGGACTAAAGTTTTGAAGCCTTGAGTTCAGCATTTTGGCCGTCGCCATCTTGTTTTTTGCAACCAAAAGTGACACGAGAGGGCGGAGCTAAGTAGGCAACCAAAAACGTTACAATTAACTTTAATGAATTGAAAATACACTTTGAAAGAGTTGAAGTTGTAAGACGAAAAACATAAACAACTCACAGACCGGGCAACGGCGTGTTAACGACCTGTCAATCACAAGGTAGCCCCGCCCTGAAGCATCACCTGCTTTATGGTCTGTTTGACTCTAAATGGAGCATCATTTACTAAATGAACATCATGCTGTATTGAAGAAGACTTGAAACTAGAGATTGAGACCATAAACTCATGTTTACAATGTTTACTGAGGGAATAAATCAAGAGAGAAGTAGAGTCATTTTTCTCATAGACTTCTATACAATCTGACCTATTTTTGCAACCGGAGGAGTCGCCCCCTGCTGGTCAGTAGAGAGAATGCAAGTTAAAGGCACTTCAGCACTGGCTTCACTTTTCAGAACGAGAGTAAGTTTTACAGAGACGTTTAAGTTTATCTTTGGAGAATCATAATTCAAGTGTAAAACAGAGATCATGGTGGTTATTTGCCACATTTTAAAAACACACAATGAGGTAAAAAAAAAAGAGAGGTAGAAACAAAAGCGAGGATAGTACGTTGGGTATAAACACAACAGAACAACGTTGAAAAACACTTAAATGCAGTCAGTGATGTTTTTCACTAAAATACAAACATTGACATGTGAGTTTATAACCACTTCCTGGTGTTGCCCTGTGCATTTCCCACCTCTGTTAATATTTAAAGCCTCTTGCGCCCAGATTACCCAGCATGCAATTTACTTCTTTACAGAGCTCCCAGCAGAAGAAGCGTGTAAGAACAGAAGTAAATGTCGATAATGTGAACCGGCTGTCACATGGATGCATCATGTGGAGTCTCGTGACGCTGCAGCAACAAGTGTCTCATCCATCTTTTATTATTATTATTCAAGGAAGGTTTTTCTTTTCTGCTGAGAAAGCAGATTCTGTTTCAGCATTTCACACAGTGACACCGTCGGGAGCCTCCCAGTACAACCAGCACAGCCCCTTTTTTGTTTTTTACTGGTTGAGGCGTTGCTGCTCCTTCTGACACAAATTGGGATTAAGTGCCTTGCTGAAGGGCACCTTGATGGAAGATGTTGAATTTAAAGCGTCACTCATTCATTCTCCACAATCAGACGTTCACAGCTGGTTCTAGTTATTGACTCTGAAACCCTCCAGCAGAGAACTCGTCTCCTTTAACTTTCATTCGTCAATATTCCAAATTACTGCTAAAGTCTGCCATGTTTTTCAGGTTGTTAATCTTCATTTCAGGATCTGTTTTCCAATACGAACTGACAGGGGGAAAAAATCCATAAAATGTGCAGAATTGCACCAACAAAAATACATTTTTCTAGCACACCTGAGGTTTTTCTGCATGTTATCGGATGAGGTTTCTGTCTTTTCGCATCCTGACAGCTTTTTTTTTGTCATAATGGGCTGAAATGTTGAGATTTATGATCCTACAAAACAACGGATTACATCTAAAGCCCCTCCAACGATACATATGAGGATGAGTTTACTCAGATCAGTGTTTTGTACATTTGTACATTGTGTCTATGTCTTTGTCGACGTATTGTGTATATCTAAATATATATATATATATATATATCTTTGTTTGTGGTGGCATATCAGTTTTTGCTTTGGGGATTTATCCTATCGCTTCCTATTATATTAGTTACCTGCTGTTTGTTATTGTTTTATATTCAGTTTTTGTAAAGCACTTTGATATCAATAATAAGTAAAACGTATCTTTTAATATTTTAAAGCAAATATGATTTTATTCTTGTTTTTGTGAACACTTCATTCTTTATTCTACATTTCTTGCTGCTGTTTTTATCTTTTAATTCTCTGTGAACTGCCTTTCAGTGCACAAACTTGCAATAATAAAAACAGACTGAATGAGTGATTTTACTTCAAAATGTCTTGAAAGTTCAGCGCCCTCTGCAACTTGAACAAAACGATAAAGCCTCTGCAGTGAGATGTTTTGAAGATCATCAATGTGCTCTGGAATCTGTGCCCAGGGCTGTTAATGGCTTTTCTTTAAAAATCCCCCTTCAAGTTTATGAACTTCACAGAGCCGCGTGGAACTCTGTGAATATAATTTAATACACAATGCACGTCTTAGACTCTATATACAGCTATTATTCTCCATCTCCATCGTGCCTCTGCGGGCCTCGGGCGGAGAGCTAATGTGGGTCAAAGCGGCAACTGCTGAGAGGAGAGCCCGTCCTCATTACAGTCCCCCTCCGCCGGGACCGAAAAAAGCCTTTCATGTTCGTCTTTGACCTGAAAGGTAAATACACTCCAGATGCAATTTACATGTAGTGCAGGCCTGCAGCACGCCAGGGCCACGCTTCATAGGCAGAGAGTCGTGTCTGTTCAGGGCTGAGGGCTCCTTTAACAAAGAGTGATGTGCAGCCGCACTTTGTAGACAACCGTGAACCGTTGATCTGATTACTCTAAACCATGGTTATGATAATCTGAAAAAAGGTTTGATTTAGCACTCGTATATTGTTACAGTTTTGAGTTCAAGTTTGAGTTTTGAACAGAAATAAACAGTAACTATGGCGACCAACAATTACAGCCAGCTGATTTTTGAATTTACCACGGATATATCAAGTATATGTTTAAAAAGAGTGCAACACCAATTTGGCTAATGCACTCTTTTGACATAATATTATTATTTTTAATTAAAAACAATGGAGCAGAACCAACAAGTGAAACAGTTTGGTTGGATATTAAGGTTCGTTATGCTAGTGGTTGCCAAGGTAGCCTCGAGCAACAAGCCTCCAGCAGAGATGAGGAGCGGGCAACTTATACTCACGTCTTCCTGTCTCCACAATTCAAGATATGTCGACTCAAGTGACATCACTTGCAGTGCATTCATTTTCTCAGAGTAAATTTCATCAGACTCTAAAGATATATTCTGTAGAGTTCCACCATAGCTGTTTGAGACTGAAGGACACCATCTTTATTATACACATCTAACCTTTTTTTAGGATTCATTATCTTCTATCACTCAAGAAGTACTACCCTGAGCCTTCCTCGTAGCACTTATTGCATTCGTATTAGTTGTTGCACTTACTGTATTTGTATCAGTTCGCTGCACTTATTGAATTCGTATTCGTTTACTGCACTTATCCTATTCGTATTAGTTTGTAGCACTTATTGTATTCGTATTAGTCTGTTGCAATTATTGTTTTCGTAGTAATCTGCTTCTGCACTATACTTTTGCTCTGGTTTATGCTTTAAGATGCTTGTTTAAGAAAAGAGATGCACTTATGACTTCTGGTGACCAGTAGTTCTCTTGAATACCTATGTTGAATACACTTCCTGTAAGTCGCTTTGGATAAAAGCGTCTGCTAAATGACTGTAATGTAATGTAATGTAATGTTTTTATTCTGCTTGTTTCTATTTCATTGTTTTGTTTTTATCTTGTACTCTGGTCACTGGAAGTTGTGCTATACAAACCACTGCACGCCACACTGAAGACCACCGAGGTTCATCACCACAGGAACTCCTCCCCTTCTGCAGGAAGGACAGCTGAACAATCATACACTTACAACAATAAGAACCACCTCATGTGCAATATCTTTTTTTTCAACATCATGCAATATTTAATTTCAATTTCATGTGCAATATTATTTTTCATTAATCTAAGCTCAATATAACTTTTTCAATATTATTGACAATATCTCTCTCAACATCAGGCTCAATATGACTTTTCTATTTTAGTTTTCCATTTTAGTTTTCCATTAGGGAAGTATCACTTCTTATACGCTTCCTATTTACCTTTGTATTTAATCTTTTTTTTTGTATTTTACTTTTTCTATTTAGTTGAACTTTTACTTTATTTATTAACCTTACTCTTATTGCTATTCTATTCTATTTTGCAGTGGTGTCATAATTACTTCTTTTAAACTTAATAATTGTTATTATATTGTTCATATATGTTGTATTTTTTTATTCTATTGTTTCTTGCTATTCTATTAATAAAGTTCTATCCTATCTTATCTTATCTTATCTTACACAATGACAATTAAGTGTCTTGAATGTTGGACCTTTAAGGCAACTTTTGACACAATTTCATAGTTTTTTTGTCAACTGAAGAGCTGTAACAACTTTATTTTTCATCTGTAAAATGTCCCGCACAATATTCATTATCAAATGTTAGCATGATATGACGCTAAACTGAGATGTGAAACATGTAAACATACAGAATCAGCTAGAATTAGCATGTCAGCATTGCCACTGAGTCTGCTGACATTTAGCTCAAAGCAACTAGAGAATGGCTGCATTTCATAATCAATGTCTGAAGATGCATATTGTTAATCATTACAGGATGAATATGAAGCTAATGTGATATGATCAGAAGCTACAGAATAGCCAATAAATGGACTTTGAACCTCAGCATAGGCATACACTCAGTCTGCACACAAAGAAGGACATCAGGCCAACAGCGTGAACGGACAGCGGACGACTGAGATTTAAATAATTCATCAAGAAAAACACTGATCCTGTTTTTACATCACAGAGCAGAGAAGCTTGAGTTTGAAATTCACGCAAACACAACTCGGCCCTTGACTTGTTCCCCGTCCGTTTGTAAGCTTCCTCGAATAAATAATATGAATATTTAGCTCTTCTTCAGTCACAGTGAATCCATATGCAAAACAGAATATTAATGAAGAGGAAATGCTTTCAAAAAAATGCAATTATTCTCTAATAAAACGGCTCCTCGGTGCCTCTAATGAGATGCAGTGTTAATAAGCCTGTGTGTCGAGCAACACAGACATTCGGTAAACACTATTGTTCATTTGTCTGTTGACATCTGAAGCCACACGGACCCCGCTGATTGTGTGTCTGTTTTTGTGTGTGTCCGAGCATGTGTGTATGGCGGGAAAACATGCAGCAGGAAAGAGTCACTAATGAGATTGTGTTGGTTCTGTTTCTTTAAATGTTTTTTTTCAAATAATATATTTTAACGAGCTTTTTAACACATATTTACTTTATTTTTTGCTGAACTGAACTTAATTTGATTGATTTAAGTATGTTTATTTTCCATGGAGTCTGTTCACACTATTAGAGACCAAACAAGTACATGGAATACTGTCTGAATAATATAAGTTAGCGGTATGAAACTACTGAAACTACTTGTTTGATTTGACTGGAACATTTATTTAGAGATTTTATTTAAGAGCCTTGAAATATGTGAGTCTGAAAGTTCACTGACAAAATAACACCTTCAGGTTCTACTAATTTTTTCCGGAGCTTTAAGTCTTGTATTAACAATATCTCACTGAAGAAAGCTGTGAAAGGTTATAGAAAGCTCTGGAAAAATGTAGTAAGTGCACCTTGAGTTAATGATGATTTTGTTAACAACAAAAAAACAGACGCCTGAAAACAATGTTGAATTTTATTATGTTGGTTATTGAGGTTTTTGTTTGGGTAGTTTTTCCGTATGTGAAGGACAGAGCCCTCGGAGGCAAATTTGTGATATTGTGAATTATAAATAAAACTTGTCTTGACCCTATCTGTAATTCTACGTTTTCACCACCCTGTGCAGCAGCGATGTACTGTGACACTAAAGTACTAAAGTACTAAACCAGATCTCAGCTGATATGTCGTCACAAGTACAACAGACTCATACTTTTCATCCCATAGAGGCCAATGCAGCAAAGTTTTCTTCCTTCAAAATCTAGTGTGGACTCTTCAAAGCAACATTTTATCGATCGTTAAAACATTTTTTAACGATTTAGAAACAGTTGCTATTGCAGCTTCCGTGTTGTGTCGAAAAGACCGATGGAGACGTCACTCGTTACTGACGAGCAAAACAAAACACATAGAAAACTGCGAACCTTATGATAACGTGACACATCATATCATTCATTTGGAGGTTTAAAGTTGAATAAATGTTCATAATGCTAATCTCTGTTTTTATTTTCCAACCATGTCTGAGGCTACATCCACAATAATACTTTTTATATTTTAAAACGTCGATCTTCGTGCATATAAGTCTTTCAGAAATAATCTCTGTCCTTACTAGTACACATATCCAACGAGCAATGGTCAGTTTTTTTTTCTCAAATTTCATGTCAAAGTCATTTCAGGTAAAAGACACTTTAGTAAAACTTTAACAGGCAGATATCAAGTATGCTGCAAGCTTCTGTTTACCTTAACAAGGGGTAGCTGTGACTTTGATTGAGGCTCTGAAATGCAATTTCCTGGACAGAATTAAAGTTGATGCACGGATCCAGAGTCAGACGGGAAAATGTTAATAGAGTTCAGAGAGAGCGGGCAGAGGAATCATCGGTGAGTAAACAGCATTTCTTCCAGAAGAAGAAAGCAAACCTTCATTTAGCTTCAAGCTTGGCGTTTTTACCGACTGCATCTCTGCTTGGTTCAATGTGTTTACTTATTCATTAAGGTGGAAGGTGGAGGTGGGGAGGGCAGTGAGACTCCAGGCTCCAGCAGTTACCCTCTTCCTGCTGTTGGACAAGAGGTTCAGACGCCCCCTCCATTAAAAATACATCAGAAACAGGCGCGGCTGCAGGAGCTTCTCAAAATATTCATGCACCCACGCTGCATGTTTTGGTTGTTGGCATGCAGAGCTGATGCAACGCTCTCAGCAGAGGGGAGAGGAGGTTTTTTTTTGTTTTTTTTAAGTTGATGCAGCATTTTGTCTTTGTAGCAAACGGGTATCTTCAAAAAGAAGTGGTTTTCCATGTTTGAGCAAATTTACTCCGAATCATGTACATGAAGTGTTCTCATTCATTTTGCAGGAGTGTGAGCAAGAAGGTTCAAAAGCACAAAACGAAAAAGGAGACACCTTTTTAAAAAGGAATGAGGAGCAAAGAGGATCTGTTAGCAAAACGGAAGTACAAAGTACAATAATAAACAAATTAAAAGTGACACAAAAGGAACAAATGCCCCTTAAACCTCCCACCTAGCCCCGCCTAGATATTAATGCAATATGTTTTCATGCATATCTTTTATTTATTTATTTAAATGCCTGGCTGTCCAAAATGTTAGCTTGTTTTCTTACAATTTCAGGCATCCATTGGTTTCTATTAACATGCGATATGAAGATCAGTTAACAGATTCTTGAAACTGAGTTGTTGATTAAAAATAAATGGAGCTTTTTTATTTAAATGGTAAATGAACTTGTGCTTGTATAGCACTCTTCTAATTTCCCATGTCACATGTCATTCACCCATTCACACCCATTCATAAGGAGGTGCCACCTGCCCATCAGGACTCTAACTAACCATTCACACCCATTCAAATCACCCATTCACTGAGGGAGCAATTTGGGGTTAAGTGTCTTGCCCAAGGACACATCGGAACTGGGGATTGAACCGCCGATCCTCTGATTAAAGGACGACCCTGCTTTAACACTGAACCACAGTTGCGACCACTGGTTTTTATGGACAGTAAGAAAAATACAACAATCTTAAAAGAAAACACGGTTTGTATTTAAGGAGCTTAAAGTTGTATCTCACATTGGTTCGGTCCTTAAGGAATGATTAAAGCAGTATTTCCTTTCTCATTAACGCTGTTAAACGACGATAGAAAGCAGCGGTTCAGTGAAGAAGAGACGGGAAGCAAACCATTAATTAAGTTGGTTTTTTTTCAGTGACAGCAGGGATTTCTTTTGTAGTCTAGGGAAGACGAGGAATCACATCTTGGAGGAGGCAGTGATGCAAGTTTCAGCTCCAACGTTTGATATCAGCCTCAAAACAAGACCGACATGAAACAAACGTTACGGCTGTAGAGACATGATTTGTACGAGTAAGTGGAAAATGACATGTTGCTTACAAACTGCAGCAAGTTCCTCATTTACATCACAACAATTGCCTCGAGCTATAAACATATTCCTCTTTTATCCACCGAGATTATCCAACACAAACTGTGGTGAAGATTCCTTTAAAGGTTCACGGTTGATCCAGCGGGAAGAAGATGAGAAAAATATACGTGCAGCTTTTCCTTATGAGCTCTAACAGTAATAATCTGCAATATTTTCCTGCTTATTTTGGAGCTCCAATCAGTACATTCATGGATTTAATGAGGATTTGTTTTCCTTTTTCTGTTTTGAACATCAAAATATGTCTTCTGCATCTTTTCTGGGATGATTTGGTGTAAAACAGAAGAAGAGGGTTCCTTATTTAGTTTTTATTGGAGGATTTAATTACTGCAGGACCCTTTTCATAAAATATGGATCAACTAATTTAGGCCAACATGTTGTTTTCAGGCTAAAAATAATCCTGTTTTTTACTCATCCAGCTGCTTTGGTTGTTTGGAAGCAGTTTGAAGATTATTACTGGTCAGTATGGTTAGACTTCGAGTGAAGTTGGGAGCATGTTTGGTGAATCTTTTAAAAGATAATAAGCCTGCTATTAAAAATAAACCTCACTAAAATCCCTTAAAAAAGCTGTTTTAATTGAATTAATAAATTCTGGCGTTCAAATGACAAATTAAAATTAAATGCGAAATGATCCATTGCTCTTTTATTTTGTTGTACGTACATTTTATCACGTTTCAGTTACTCTTAATTATGATCATTTAATTGTGATGAATACACAAATGGATCATAGGGATTTCTCAATAACTTTTTGCATAATAAGTCATAATTATATCAAGAATCCTTACATTATAAATCGAGGAAAGCCATTTGTTTTTTAAAATTTGGTCATGTAGGGTTCATATAAGGCTCATGATCCAGTTAACTGTCAATAAACTGCACAAAACTGAAATATATATTTTTTTAAGGATTTGTTGCACTTACAAAAGTTCCAGATTAATTTATCCATCTTTAAAGAACTAAAAAAATCAGACTAAGGTTAAATTTGACACATTCTGGATAATTTTGTTATCCACGGATTAAGAATTTTAACAGGTCCAACCTTGAGATTTAGATGTCTTTGCTTGTCCGTCTCGGTGGGATTTGATCCAACTACTACTACCTACTTCGGTATCAGCACTTCCGTAGTTATTTAAACCAATACAACGATCTTTACACAAACCACACTCAGTTAGTTTTTTGCCTATTAAGAGTATTTTCCTGTTAAGGAAACCAGCAATGTTGCAGTATAAAAAAAAAAAAAGAATTATGAGTTTGTGTGAATTAAATACTGAGATATTGGCTTTAGGAGAAATGGACCGATGGAGAACCAGAAAACATAACGCCTCTAGTCATGTGGGGCGGCTGTGGCACATGAGGTAGAGCGCTTGACCCACAAGGTCGGTGGTTCGAACCCCTCTACAGGCAACATGCCGAGGTGTCCTTGAGCGAGACACCTAACCCCAAAATTGCTCCCCGGGCGCTTCATTGCAGCCCACTGCTCCTCCGGGATGGGTCAAATGCAGAGAACCGAATTTCCCCATTGTGGGACTAATAAAGGCTTAATTATTATTATTATTATTATTATGTCTGTCCCAATCAATCAGCAGTGAATAACAGCTGCGTTAGAGACTCCTCGGCTTTGATTGGTTGTTTTTCTTCGTGAAGTTCACAGGCTAAAACTAATTATTTTTCCATAATTATATACTATTTAAAATATATAATTTACAGCAACTTCAACCTTGTTATTAATTGGTAACAAACTGCAGCAACATTCAAACATCTGCCTCTAAACTTGTAGCAATACACGGATACAAGCAGAGTTTAGACAGGATTTGAAGATAAATGGATTCATCTCTTGGAAAAAACATTGATTGCATCGTTGTTTTTATGCTTCAAAAAACGCTCTGAGATGTTTTTGCTTTGATCGTTTATCAGCGAGAACAACACTGCTGACAATATATTAAAAGTAAGCGATGCAGTGAGAGAGGAATCTGTCCGGGCTTCACAGTTACAGCAGAAATATGTCGATCACAATAAAATATGAAATAGTTTGTTTTATAAAAGCGCTGGAAGAAGTTTTCAAACTCTTAACAGAAGTAAAAGTATTTAAGTATCATCAGGAACATTTACTTAAAGTATGAAAAAGTACTAATTGGGTAGTAAAACATTCCCCATCAGTTTTTTTACTTTTATATCTGATGTTTCTGGATTAATAATACTGCTGTGTTAATGTTGCATTAAACTACTGTATATGTTTTTAACTCCTTTAAATACTTTTGGCTCGTTTAATCTACATAATGCATCATATTCTATAAGATCACCATATGTTTGTAGCATCACTGTCCTGTGAGAACCACGTAGCTCTAAAAAGAACAAACAGCCTGTTTTCAGCTGATCCAAGAGGCTTTTATAGAGTTTTCTTATCTGAAGAAGTAGAATCATTTTCTTAACACATAAAGGAAAACTTAATCTTTCAGTTTAACATTCAACATCAACACATCTGGAGATACGTTGTTTTCTCTGGACAGGAAGGGGATTTTAAAAGTAACTAAAGCTGTCAGACAGATGTAGTGGATTAAAAAGTACAATATTTACCTCTGAGATGTATTTGAGTATAAGTATAAAGCTGCCTTAAATGGAAATACTCAAATAAAGTACAATTACGGTACTAAACCAATATTTGGCCATTTCTTCAGGTTTTAACTTTACTTCTTTACAGATTTACATCTAATATATGCAGAAGGAAATGCACCGTATTAGAGTTTTTATGTATTGAATTCAATTAAATAAAATTGAAGAGTAAATGAAACATTTTTGGGAAATATTTCTGCACAACAATCAACGACTGTAATGTCAAATGTTAAACTTTTTAAAAGTGTTGCGTAGTTATTTTGATAGAAATACATTTTCCATGATACATGGGGTTTTCTTGCAGTGAAACACATTTACTTCTGTTTGACCCGTTTCTCCTTAAATGTTTCTGTATTTGTCCCACTATCAGAAGAGTTTAGTGACTTTAAATGTTTCCTTTTCCAATGATGCAATAAATGATGTGATTGTCACAGATTTTTTTATTCATGTATAACTCACCGTTTATTTGAGGCAAACAGCCTGTCTGATAATTATGTAGCGTTCGGGATCGTTGGTGGGCCATGATGACTAACTCAGTCAGCGCTTTTCTCTTCAGTGTTTGTGTGACGTCAAAGCCGATTCTGAATGGTGTAAAAATGACAGATTTGGGTGAGAGGCAGCGGACGGGTGGTGGGTGGTGTTGTGCTTGGTAAAAAGGGGTCATTTTAAGTAACATTGTCACCTTGGAAACATTAATAGACGTTGATAATTTACCACTTCTTCAGTTGGAAATATACTCTGGGAGCTGCCCAAAAACAACTAGAAACTACAGTCAGGTGCTTTGCTCAAAGGCACGTGAAAACATTAAAAAGGTGCCAAAAAAAGGGTAGTTTCTGTTTCATTTTGTCACATTTCTCTCTGCTGTTTCACACACAGGTTTGAACTCCATTAAGTTTTACTGGTGTCAGCTTCACTTGGCGAGCTCTGACAGACAGTAAAAGGTTGTTTATATGTTGGAGACACACTGCATGAGAGCAGAAGAAGTAATCAAATCCTATATTTAAAGGAAAGCAAGACCTGTATCTGTAAACCAATGTGAAATGTCATTTTACCAGAGATTTAAACCAGCAACCTTCCTGCTCTTCAGACCTTATTCTGTCAACTCAAGTCCCTGCCAAACGAGTGACACTGCTGATCTACCTGGATGGAAAATTTGTTTGTGAGGGCCGGCGATGGAAGAACTCTGACTCATTAATCATTCATTGGGCGGAGGAGAGCGTCTGCAGAAAGCTGGTTCTTGGCATTTCGGCGGCAGCGATATTACAGTAAACACATTTTCCGAGCGCTGCTCTGCGGTCCACGTATAATCAATTCTCCTGTTATTGCCTCTCACACGCTTGTGGGGCAATAGGGGCGAAGGGGATATGATATTGCCCAGGAGTTGCCAATAATAAAATTCCATCAGCGAGAAAGCACCAGAGGGGGTGGGTGGGTGTAGGAGGGGTGGGGGGGGGGGGTACTGGGAAGTGTCAAACCCGGTCTGAACCAGATTCTCAATAACAAACAGCCCTCCTGTGAGAAGTCAACAATGCCCCAAGGTGAGACGTGTGCCATTTGTCACTCTGGATGCAATAGCAATGTGCGTTGGATAAATGCAAAATAGATATTTCACATCTGAAATGAAACCGCCTGAGAGGGAAATACAGAAGTCATTCTCAAAGCCCACCACTTTCTCTCTCAGCTCTGCAGGAACAAGAGGGAAATCCATGTGGAAGCACACGGCAGGAAAGAAGGGAAAAAAAATGGGTGTATTCTCGTTGACACTATTTTGGAGAGGTGCGTGTGCGGGAAACAGATCTACAGTAGAGATGCAACGGATTATAAGGGGGAAGAGGATGCTGGTCTCCATGGCGACAAGTGTGTAATGGAAACATCGGTGGCACTGAGACGGCCAGAATCTTTGTGAGTATGAGAGGATACCACTCGCTGTAAAAAAAAAAAGAAGAAACATCATCCCACAGCTCAGCTCTGCAGAGGAAGAGAGAGAGAGAGAGAGAGAGAGAGAGAGAGAGAGAGAGAGAGAGAGAGAGAGAGAGAGAGGAGGGAGCAGAGGTGTAACAAAGCTATGAAGCTCAAATCCTCCAGACTTTTTTTTCCTCCATGAGACGGTGATGCAGAGATATGATAATTTAGGAACGCAGAGCCGGATTCGCACTAACGCTGAGCAGTGTCCCAATTCAGATTATTCCTTCCTCCACTCATGAAGGTGTTAGAGACGGGGGGGTGGGGGGGTGTTTGAGGCAACTTGTGAATGGCGTGACGACGGAGGACGTCATCTTCACATTCAAATGAGGAAATAAAAAGGTCAAAAGAAAATGTTTTTTGCGCTTAATATGCAAAAAAGCTGGCAGTGGCTTTGGCCCTTATTTCTATTGGGTATAACGTTCTCTACATAGAAGTGCTGAGACCTGAAAGAGGGAAGGATTTGTAATGAACAAGGCCAAAATGTTCATGTTGCTCCAGTGGGTTTAAGCAAAAAAAAAAGGAGGATATGTGGATATAAGTATCGGGTATATGCCTGATACTGTGCTCATGTACTTGTACTTGTACCACCTGCTGATTAAAGTAAACAGGTTTAGCCCACAGCTTAGGCTCACTTAAGGTGGACTGACCTTTAAGGTGGACAATCTGTTCTCGTTTAAGCAACAAGCCACTCCTATGAGATTTGCTCAGCGATTTCTTTTTCACATTTAAGTGATAGCATTAATCGGACAAAATTGTTATTGTTGGTTAAACGGTTTATCTTTAACATCTATTGCAAACGATGCTAAGATTATAGTAAGAAAACCAAGAGTTAAATGGTAAAATATAATTATTAATTCATATTTAATTTGTTACAGACATGTTTTCAAAGTAACTGAAAGCACTGTAATAGTATTTATTAAGTACTCATATGGGTAATCTGAATCGGCAAGTACTCAAAAGTAAGAACTTGTTCTGCATCCCTAAAATAAAGTACTTGGTGTTAAGGTTGGAGAAAGATCGAAGTTAAAAGAAATCAACATTGACTGACTGACATTGTTACAAGAAGTCATAAGAGGAAAGAAACACAAGGGTTGTTAAAGAGCCAACAGTCCAGCTTGATTATCTAAAACCACTTCATCTGATGGTTAAAACCCAAAGAGAACACACTAAATGTAATATATGTAATGAATGTATAATTATATAATCCCCTATAGCACAGCTTTGACCGGAAAAAAAACTTGCTTTTAAATATGCTGCCTCATATATCCGTATTGGAGCAGTGTTCTTTTTTTAATGTTCTCAGTAATTAACAAGACATGAATGCGTGGTTAAAAAAGCAAGTGTAAATCCGGCCTTTGACATTAAGTCTGTTTGATGAACCAGAAAGTTTTTCCGGCACAACCACCATAAAGTGTTTGAGTGGTTAAAATAATTGGGGAATTTTTTTTCTTTGTCACCATGATCCTAGATATCATCAATTATATAAATGATCTTGTTGATATTATCTCAGTTTGCCGTTATAATTTATGTTGGGTTATTAAACTAGTGAGTACAACAGGTAGAATATATATCTTTTGAAGAAATAATTACATTATATAATATTGAACTGTTGCAGGATTAAGCTTTTTTTTAGACGTTATTTCATTATCATTTACAGCACATTAACTAGGCTACTGTTATTGTTTCTCAGAGTAACTACAGAGGATGTTACGGTGATGCCATGTTGCTGTTTGTTAAAGAATATTGAAAGAGTTTGTTACCAAAAACCAAGAGGGACCGGAGAAAGCTGCACCGTTAAGTAATCTAGTATACGCTTCTCTTGGTGTCACGGTTAGCAAAATGAACTCCAACAAGGTGAAAAACGTGTCTTGCAACGTCCGCTGTTTACTTTGCAAACGCTTCAACAGATGATAAAATGATTTCCACTTTGATTACTTTCCAGAGTTTAAACATCCAGTCTCAGAAACCAAGTTTTGATAAAACTTAAAGGCTAAAAGTGATTGGATCCAGGCTTTCATGTTGGAGGAACACATTTATCATGTAATTTGTCCACAATATTGTATTCTGCACATCAGAGTTCACGTCCATTTCACTCCGTTATTCATCCATCTGCCACTTGACACGCAGTCATCATTTGGGTTATCACCAACTTTGGTGTAAATCTGGCAGCAGCGGAAGTGCGAAGGCTTTTCTTACCCTCTGATCGCGGCCTGACATTGCTGTCGGCTCATATTGATGAAATAAAAAAAATCCAGATAGGAGTAAGAGATTTGGAGCCGAGCCCTAAAAAGCCCACGTTGTGAATGTAACCTGAGCATGCAGAGCAACAAAATCATCATTACTCAGGTGTCTGCCAACAGCGTACCCGAGAAGCTGCTACTATAAGACGAGCATAATAGGATGCTAATAAATCCTCTGGAGATCAGCGGGAGTTCAAAATGATGTTTCCCAGAATGCTCATCAATCAGACGAGCGGGGAGGCTGACTGGCTCTTGGAAGACGTTCGGTTTCAGCTCAGCTTCGCCTCGTCTGGTTTTACAACCCTCAGCGGTGTTTTTCTTCGAATATCTCAGTTTGATGTAAATAACCGTCATTTGATGAGTAACGCCACAATCTTTTACCTCTTCACTGTTACTCAGGCTGGCAGCGCTTCTTGCCTCCGACTTGTCACTGTCTGTTCGCTCCTGTTTTGTTTTGTTGTGCCCGAGAGGTTTCAGTGCTGTTGTTGTGCATCTTTAATGGGTTACTTTGGTGCAGTTTAAAAGTTTTTGGGAGACAAATGAGCAGCGTTGCTTTAGAATTAATAGATTACTGAACAAGCTGACCAGGCACAGCCCCAGAGGCTGAAAGGGTCAGGGGCCTTCACCTAAACAGTGTAAAACAAAGAGGCGAAAAAACACCACAAAGAAACAACAAGAAAAGTTGAAAAACGACTGCAAAGAAACACAAAATGAGCACAAAGAAACTACAACAAAAAGATGAAAAAAAGATCAAACACGACGACAGAGAAACGCAAAACGACCAAAAGAAACTACAACGAAAATATGAAAATGACTACAATGAAATGCAAAATGACCACAAAGTAATGACAAAAAGATGAAAAGCAACTACAAAGACCACAAAAGAAACAACAAGGAAAAGATGAAAAACGACCAAAATAAACTACAACGAAAAGATGAAAATGACTACAATGAAATGCAAAATGACCACAAAGAAACAACAATGAAAAGATGAAAAACATCTACACACAAATGGAACAAAAAAAGTGGCAAAACAATCACCGCCTAAAAAATTACGAGATGGTGATCATGCTAAACATTAGCATTTTAGAATTATCTTTGTGTGCATGTTAGCGTGCATACGTTAGCATTCAGTGCATCTTAACAGAGCCACTAGTCTGGCTGCAGAAACTGAGCAGCATATAATAGCTGGATTATGTAAAACATCAGTAATTAATTGATAACGTATCATCATTGAGGTGGTATTAAATTATCTGGAATGTACTGTATTAACACCAATCTATTAGGAGGAACATTTTAATTTGAACAACTTCTTCCATTGTCTGTGAGTTAATACACTATTAGCTGCTGTAAGCCTCCACGCTCCAGCAAACTAATGTAATTCATGTCATTAAAGAATTTCATCTCCATGAAAAGGGCATTTTTATAGATGGGATTTAGTTTTTTTGTGTTGTTAAAAAGATTAGCAGACGACAGAGCTCAGTCGTACAGATTCAGCCTTTAAAGTTGATTTATTAATGTGCTGGAAGAAATGTTTTTTGCGTTTGTTTGTTGATTTTCTCTCTTGGCTGAAAGCAGCAGCAGCTCCCTCTATGTTTTTGTTTACTGAGAAGATGTTTTGATGAGAAAAAGACTGAGAGGAAGGTGAAGGACCTCCACACAAACCTCAGCTCCATCAGTTAAGATTTTTTAAAAGCCATCTGAAGTCGCTCTCATTTCCAAACGGAGGATCGCTTTCCTGCCTGGGAGAATAATGAGAGGCTGACTCTGATTCATTCATCCAGCTGAAGAACATTTTGGGCGCCAAAGAAATCAGCTGGCGGACAAACCTCCGAGTCCTCGGCTCTAACATTAAGCCTCTACGACTCCACAAATCAGAAACCTGGAGGACGACCAAGACCGTAATGAAGACAGTACAAACACTGCAGGAAATGTAAACAATCCTTCCTTCAGCTCAACAGATCAATTCTAATTTAGTTGCTGAAGTCAATATGTTTCTCACATCCTTTTTATTTATGTTTATCAGACCTTTGCGAGTGTAGAAGTTTGAATCAAATCCAATTTTCTGACTGAGATAATATTGGAACTGACTTCTTCTCTAGTTTAAAGACACTGCAGTGATGCTCTTGTCTGGTCCACTATGTTACTTTTTCTCTTATCTTTTATTTGTCTTGTTTCAGAAGCAACTACTTTGACAGAAATTGTTGAAGATTTCACAGAGAAACTCATCGTCTCATAATTTATTCACAAATCCAACTCAAAGTGTTTCCATCCACCTGTTTTTAGGAGCATTTTCAACACAGAAAACCATCATAAATCTGAGGATAATCAAACTGGATCCAGTAGGTGTCAGACAGCGTTAGTAGTAACAGTAACTCGTAAGTAAGTAATATTAATACTTTCTGCAGTAACGAGTAGTTTAAGGGATTACTATTTATATATTTACAGTTATTATTATCTCCACTAGGAGAATCATGTGATCGATCCCGTATGTGGCCTTGAGTGTGTGAGTGAGTGAGTGTGCATCTCTGTGTCTGTCCACGGCTAATCTCAAATTCTGCTGCAGCAAACTGCAAAATATATGTTCTAACAGAACTTCTACTACACAAACTGCTGAGTTCAACCTTTTTTTGTAAGATTGTATGACATGTCTTATGCTACGACTACTAGCAGATTGCCTGCATACATCGCCGCTTAGTGTGTTAAAGATGCCTTACAGCCCATTAGTGGGTTTGCCAATTGTGGGTTGTATTTCATTCAATTACAAATTACTTTTGATACCAAGTAAATGGTATAGTAATAATATTACTTTTTTAAGGAGTAATGAGTACAAAGTAACTGAGCTTCTGAATTACTAGTCAATACTAAATAAACAAATATCAGTTGAAGTACAATGGGATGTAATTACAGTTTATACGCAGTTGGATTAATTACCTTAAACACATTCACAAACATAATTCAGAAATAAATCTATTATATTAAGTATTTTTAAACCATAAATTTGCCATCTATTAGCTAATTGTTGGATGTATTCAATTGAATAATAAATTACTTTTTAATACCATGTTATAGGAATGGTAATAGTATTAGTTTTTCAAGGAGTACAAAGTAAAAAGTAACCTAGCTACTGCATTATTAGTCAATACTGAAGAACAAATACAGGTTGAAGTCTAATGGAATATTGTTACAATATATTTTGGCGTATTTTCCTGTTGAATTACTTTTTTAGTGTATTTCACAAACACTATTCAGAAATAAGTATTACTTTGTTTGCTGTCTATTATATAAAGTATTTTCATAATGATGATTTTGCCACCAATCATCTGTTTCTGGTGTTAAAATATTCTTTAGATCTTTGTTCTGTTTTCTCGGGGACCTTGGCCCAAAGACAGCTGGATCCACACCAACAGACAGAAGAAAATGAGTTTTACAGTACAATACCCATCGTTATCTGTTCAAAGTCTGTTTTGAGATTCATTTATTTTTACATTCAAGTTGTTCCAAGAACGAGGTGAGCCGTACAGAGACTAGATAACACTGATGCTTCTTTGTGGCATGTCGGCCGCCATCCGAGATGATCAAAAGGTTTTCTGTCATGAAACTGTGAGACTGAGTCCTCCAAAGGTGAGGACGGCTGGCAATGCCTGTCGCCTTCAGAGGAGACAAGCTCGGCTTATTAAAACTTAAAGGAGCTGCACACTGTTTGTAGCTGCCTCCTGGGACACTTTAAACACAGCAGCTCAATACTGCACGTTATCTAATGCACGATAACTCAAAAAGATGCTGAACAAAGCTCATGACATTACCAAACATATTACCAAACCTACAGTCCCTGTCAATTTAATATGAAATCTGCTTTAAATTATGCATTTCTACCAAATCCGACAGAGAAAAACTGTCTGCTGCTGTAATATGTCTGTTTGAAACTGTTTTTTTTAACCTTTTTTGTACAGTTTTGTTGAGTTCAGTTCAAAAACAGCACGGAGAAATGTCATCACCACAAAAAAAGCAGCTCTCTTTTTAGAATCTGAATCACAAAATGGATCTGAAATAATGCAGATTGTTCCTCCCACTCACAGATACAATAGTTTCCCCAAATGAAATCATTGAGTCAGGTAAAGTCACTGACGGGATATTGTCTGCTACATCTGCTTGAAGCTGCAGAGTGAAAACCAAATTATCTCCAAAGAGTGAGCGCTCAATCCACAGAAAGCTTCACCTTTGACCTCTTCCCCTCCCTCTCTGGTATAAAACACACACCGGCTGGATGAACATGATTGATGCTGTGTGCAGTTTACTGACAGGTAGAGCAGAGACTAAAATCCTCAGAAGGTTTTCTTTATTTCAGAGCCTCTTGAAAATGTTTTTCTTCGTGGAACCTGATGGCCGAATGCAACAGCTTCAAAGACAGCTGGACTGATGGTGCATTCAGGCGCTCCTCGTACGCTTGTTACGTCAAACATTTCTGAATCTGTAAGCAGAAAAGTGACCCTGAAGCAGTTCCATGACGCCTGTAGATTGTTCTCTGCAACACAGGATGGACAACTGTTTTAAAATCCCATTTTTAAACCGAGTCCCTCTGTTAATTGATCATTTATCCCTTGTTGAATGCTAAATATATGTCAAAGATCTGTCAGTATCAGAGTATTTTTACATCAAAATCCCCATCAAATCCCTGTTTTTTCCTCTTTATTTGTGGTAGTATTGTAGTATTAGTGTTTAATATTAATAGCAGAAACAGTGTTGCAATCCAAGTACTTCATAATGTTACTTTAGTACTTCCATTTTCTATTACTTTGTACCTCTAATTCATTACTTTTCAGAGGAAAATATATTGCAGTTTTTACTACAGCTACTAATTATATCACAGATTAAGATTTTACACACAGAACATGAACATTTTATGAAAGAGAAAAGAGAAAATCATCTAAAAGTATATTAAGTAGTAAAATTCAAAACAATCAAGTATTTTAATATACAACTGATAGGGACTATTGTGCATACACAAGTATTTTTACATCAAAATCCCAATCAAATACCTCTTTTTTATTCTCTTCCTGCAAACGGTTTCAAATATTTCATCCTGAACTCATGTGTTCATACAAAAAAAAACATCCAATCAAAGCAGACTTTGGGCTACAAGCTAGCCACACCAGTCATATAAACCACACTTCACCTTTTGTGGATCTTAGTAGCTATTATAGCAATATGGAGAGACAGGAAGAGATGTGCCAACAATGTGGCTGTGGTCTAATTTATTCAAGGGAAACTTTGCCACTTTTAAACTGGCTCTCTGTCACTGCAGCTCAGGCAGCTCATGCAGATGAATGTCTAACGGATGACGTGTTTATTACTGTAACTCCCCTAACTTTGACAAAGTAGTCATTTTAAACCAAAATCATGATACTTGTCGGCTATATCTTTCATTTAGTCTTAGTCCATTGTCAAGTCTTAATTGAGTCAAAGTCTGGGCATGTTAGTCTCATTTTAGTTAAAGAAAATAACTTGTTTTAATAAAGTTTACGTTCATTTGAGCTCTTTTCATTCATCAGATTATTTACAATATTCAGTTAGTCAGTTTGGTCCAGCCAAGAACACCACCTTGTTTCTTTCTCCCGAGTCGTGCTGTTGTCATTGTTAAAGTAAGTTATTCTGAGTCATGGTGACTTTGCTTATTTTGTGCTGCAGGTGAAGTCCAAGAACCGAAAAAAGCGCTGAGTTTTTAAGCTAATTTTACATAGTGGCCAAAGGTGGAATTACAACTTCCGGGTCCGTAAACTGTTTATTAATTTTCCTTAGGCTCGAAAATAGTTTTGGTTATAATGTTTTTAGTTCACAATAGTGGACAAAATGCCAGGAGGAAGAAAACAGAACAATAGAGAAGAAATAGAGAGACGCCCGACATGCTGGCTAGCAAGTTAGCTCGCTAGCCACAGTCATCTAAAGCCCCATCTTTATTCACTCGGACGAGCAACTCTCACTTTGTAGACACCAGCATCCTTTTCCCCACAGATGCTTCACAGAACACGAGCAAGCAAACAGATATCTACTTAGTATTCCGGTGGAAAACAAAAGCATGATGACACCGTTCCATAACCGCAGCAGAATCGACGCTGCTGCTGCAGCAGAGCACAACGAAATGTAAAAAAGAAAGAAAGAAAGGAAGAGAAAGTGAAGTCTGGAAGCTCACTCAACTTTAGAGGAGCAGGAAGTCTCTGATGAAATCCTCTCTGGGATTTTTGCTAAAACAAGGTAAAGGCGAGCGTTGAATGTCAACGCTTATCTGCTCCGAATCGCTGACGGGCTTCGGTTTGTGTCAAAGAAAAGCAGCACATCCCCTCTAATTAGAGAAATAATCCCTGATCTGAATCGCATGTGCGCTGAATTTAATTTGTGTGCTCTTCACGGTTCACCGGGTCGCTGATATGAACGGAGGATTGATAAGCTCCCATCTGATTGTCCTTCTGGCTGCAAATTGATGACAGGCTCAGTGATTACTGAACTGTTAAGAGGCTGATTTGGTTCTTGCTCGTTGTTTACTGTAATGTCACTGCTGAGGATTTATTCATAGAGGAATATGTGTGTTGGTGGAGTTTGACTGTTACATTGTTTTGTTGGGGTTCTTTTCTGGTAGCTACGTACGACTTCTTACTTACTTACTTTAGTACTTCCATTTTATAGTCATTTATACCTCTAATTCATTACATTTCAGAGGAAAATATTGTACTTTTTACGACAGCATCTACTTAATTTAACATATATTTTCACAAATTTTATTACAGATTGAGGTTTGGCAAACAAAACATCTGATGAAATATAATGCATGTTAAAGAGAAAATCATCCAGAAGTATGTAAAGTAGTAGCTTCAGGTTGACTAACCAACATTTAGATGCTGCTTGCAAAGATTTATTTCATTGTTAGACTGCCAAGTTTAGCTTTAAAGGTAAAGAGACACAATCTTTTTAAAGTTTCCCTTTCACACTCTGCTACAGAAGCATATTGCATTCACTGAAGAAATAAAAAAGTCCTTTCAAGAACTTATCTAGAAATCAGGATCATTTAAAGCCTGAATAAAGTCATAATTCTGGGATCAGGATGTCATAAATATGAGATATTGTCTCCAATTATTTTTCTTTCTTTCTTTGCACTGCTCTTCCATATTCTTTTGTGCATTGTACACCAATTATTTTTATGAAGACGTTATTGTTTATTAAAAAGACCGAAGACCAAAGTATTGATTCACATAAAGTGTAACTTGTCATTTTAGAAATCCATGAAGGTTTTACAAAGGGCAGGTGTCAGCAGAAGGACAGTGGGTGGTAAAAGGTTATAAATACAACACTGAATATTTCTTCTTCCACTGATTAAGAGTGCTATTGTGGTTTTAGAGGGTTGCCAGTTATGTTAAAGCGATACTGAATCTTTTAATCTTTCCAACTCCAACACATCATATAGAAGAAGTTTGGGACAAAACATGACAAAAATGGCAGATATCCTTTCAAGCCGATATCTGGAGATTAGTAAATTTTGTTTTCTTTGTTGTTGGGATTTCTTATAAAAGGATTAATCAATAAAACGTTGCAGAATATAGAAAAATCCTCTCTGCTCCTCCTTTAAAATAAAACTGCTTCTCCCTATCTAACCAATATCCATTTAGTTTAAGATATTAAAGCCCCGACATCCTGTTTCAACAGTCTGGAAGCTCTAAAACACCATTTCACTCGGACTTTAAACATCACTAATAATAAGATAAGATAAGATAAGATAAGATAAGATAAAATAAGATAATCCTTTATTAGTCCCACAGTGGGGAAATGAGCAGGATAACAGCAGCAGAGAGGATAGTGCAAACAAGAGACATAAGTAAAAAACAAGTAATAAATAAATAAGTAATAACACAGTAAAGAATAATAAATAAGTAAAATTAATATTATATAAACAGACAGAATATTTGTTATAATAAATAAAATAAGCAAATCATAATGAAAGAATAGTAATAAAGACAATCTCTTCTGGTGTTTGAACACAACATTGACCTGAGTTTGAGGGTCTGATTTTCTGATTTTCTGTTCAATAAGCTCTCTGACATTAGTTCTCGTCCTCTCGTCCTCTCGTAGCCCCTCATGACTTTGTCGTAATTACTTTCGCCAACAGAGGTCAGAGCGGAGATTTGAATCATTAGACACGAACGCTCACTTCTTTTTTCACATCTGAAATGATCATATATCATCATTTCATATCGCCTATAAAAAGTTTAACCTTCAGCGGGGAGGAGGAAATGAACCCGTTCAACATTCGTCCAAACATTTAGGAATATCAATTATGACACTAATAACTGAAGATTTTTTGGATTCTTCATAAAATCCCATATATTATAAGTAGATTTATTTTTGGGACCAGATTAGTGCCCTCAAGTGAAAAACCCAAATAGCTTTTGTTTCCTGTCTGTTAAGCAGCTTAGAATTATGACATCTCTGTTAAAGGATAAAGTTGATGTTTTGTAGAAATTATGTGTTTTTTTTCTCCAGTTTATAAATCTGCACAAAGCCTAACAGATAGTTGAAATCTCTCCGCTGTAGCACCTCACTGGGTTCAAACAGTCAAATGTCTTTTAGGTCTTAAAAAAAAGAGCATAAATGTTGTTTTACAGGAAGCTGGAAGCACACTAAAAATGTAGCTTCTACCCATAAAAAGAAGGTTGCAAACCACCGTTTCGATCTGATTTTATTGACTTTACTATTCTTGGCTACATCTTTGCCAGCGCCAGACAAAAAAAGATGATAGGGAGAATAGTTTGTGATATATATTTTTTTTCGATAGAGGACATAAAGACTTGTCCGATTGCACAGTGAGGGTTCCTATTTTTTAAGAGCAGGATTTATTGTGAGCTTTGAAGGGGTTTCTTTTGATTTAGACCCTTCAACTGTTTTTTATTACAGCGAGAAGCTGAAGCAGAGTGATCCTAGTTCCACGCTTTCACAAGGTCTGGTCGTCCTCTAAATGAAGAGTTCCCTTTTCCAATTTTCATTTAGAGACACTGACCTGTTCCTCTCTGTGGCTTCAAACGCCTTCAACAACACTTTTTGATTCATCTTTTCTGGTGACATGAGGTAAATAATAAACGTATACATACCTGGATTTCTCTCCGGGGAGACAATCTGTCTTTTAAACATCATATCGAGTGTCTTACAAATAAATGCAGGGTGGAGTTAGGTTTTATTTTGCTGCAAGGAATACATAAATTTAATGATTCATCAGCAATTAATGATATTTTATAAATGCATGCAAGTGCATCTTCATTGAAAATGTTTGATTAAGTCTTCTGCGTTGTGATTTCTCTCACATCATTGCAGTTTATGTGAGAAAGTTGGTTTGTTTTGAATAAATCATTGTTAGATTGATACAAGGCCATGTTATAGTATGAACTGTCCCATTAACTATGTTCTCAACTCACGTCTTAAACTATCAGCAGCAACGTCCGAACACGCAGACAAATTATGTTCCTCATTTGTTGGACCCGCATTGTTTTTGGTGAGAGCACTCTAAAATACTTGTTGTGAGCTATGGATGGAATTAGTTCGCTGGTAAGTCTGTCTGTTGTCTGTTTTATGTGAATTTCTTTATGTTTTAATGTTGTTTTTTCAAAACTTTTGGCTGTTTTTCTCTTGTAAATAAGATTCAAAAATCTAAATGGGCTTATCTTGGCTAAAAAAAGGTTTTATAAGCAACATTGCTGAGATAAACACTGATCAGATTAAACAACATTTCATTTTGTCAGCCAAAGAAACCTTGTGATGTTTCATTACAATAAACATGTTTTTCTTTCTGATGTAAGCCCAAAAAAAACAAACTCAATAATGACAAAATTCATAGAAATGTTAACACTCTTACAAAACCTCTGTAATCTCTGCTCCAGCGTTGTCTTTTGAGCACCTCGCTCTTATCTCTCCCTTTGACACAAATTGCTAAAATGTCCTTGAGCAAAAAGCATAGTAACAATTCTGCAGACCTTGAGGAGGCTTATTGCAGCCGAGATGCACTTCAGATGAGGAAAAAAAAAAAAGACACAGATGAAAGAAGAAGATTTGTCTCTATGGACTAAAACACCCACAGAGAATAGGACTCAAACTGAGCAAAGTGTAAGGATGGACTTGGATATTAAAATGCAACAAAAAGGCTTTATATAAAATAATAACACTGCTGCAAAAACCTTTGAGTTTATCACCCTGACCGGGGCCATTTGATGAAAGCTTTAATGCGAGCCATGCATTCAGATATGTGTATTTGCAGGATAATGAGTGTTCCCATTGGGTCACTGATGTCTTGCTCGGCCCATTGAGCTACACAGAACAAGCTTTTTTTTTTGGCCGTGGACACGAAAAAATGGAAGGGATTATGTGCTCCGCCTGCCAACACAGTCTTTTGATGAGAGGCCAGGTGATATCAGACTATCTCCATTAATACCAGCATCTCCAGCTCCTCTCTCGGTTAACGTTCTCTTCCAGGCCTGCCCCTCTCACCAGGTTGTTATCAGTCTGAGGGATAATTAAGCCTTGAGGGAGCGTTGTAGGCTTTCCTCTTCTAAGTCGTCAAAAGTTAGAGGGAGGCAGATCAAACAGCCTTTTGAAACGCAAGAGAAAATAAAAAGCTAATCTAGCCGAGACAACAGAGGTATTGTTGGAGATGTTTTTCCTTTGACTCGCATCTTGCACTTCGAGATGAAAGTTCCTTCAAACTATAGGAAGAGTTTGAAATCATGGACTTCTAAATAAATCTACAACTAGCGGGAAGACACATTAGAGTTTGATGCTGCAATACATTTAAGAAATTGATTTTTCGTACCTAAGTGATTTGGTCAGTAAATTCATAACTCAAAATGAATCAAAAGCTATTTTGATTATTGCTAAGTAGTTAGACTCATTTATCCAGTCAGAATGCTGAGCTGTGGCAACTCACATCCTTTTTTATATCACTGTGAATTGAACATTTGGAGGTTTTGAAATGTCAGACAAACAATCACTATGCTCTGACATTTAACAGACTGAACTGTAGTCGGGGTTGCAGCCAATCTTCGTTCAGTATCTTTAAAATATAATTGATCCCATGAGTCAGAGTTTGGATTTACAGCATGGGACAAAAACTAGAAAGACACTGGAATTCAAAGTATTAATAGTAGTAAAATATTTATCAAGAAACAATACTTTTTTGTCGGGATTAAGATTGTATATGTCAACGCGATAGAAGAATGTGACTGATGAGATTAACACATCTATACGACTGTTGTTAAGTTCATTTACAGAAATATTAAACAACTCTTATATCAACATATTTCTTCAATAGTTGTGGAAAATATGAAAACTAGTTGCCCCGAAGAACAATTAATGCTTAACGTCAGTAAAACCAAGAAACTGATTGTTGATTTAAGGAAAAAACAGGCAAATACGCACTCCCACGTCTGTATCAATGTAGGAATCAGCACCACTAACACCCTCACGTGCTCATAACACATCTCCATCCGGGGCAAAAAAACCCAATAAACAACTGCTCAGACCAAGAGGGCTCTACAGTTGGTGATTAAAACCACCCAGAAGACCATTGGTAACCATTTACAGAACACCAGTGATATTGGTGATAAGAGGTGCCTGGGAAGAGCTCGAAGGATATTAAAACGTTACAGAAGTATCAGCTGCTTCAGAGCTGCTTCTTTCCTCAGGCTGTGAGACTTCTAAATTCATCCTCCAGCATATAATACAGTTGGGTTTTTTTGCTTGCATTTTTCTTGTTGTAAAATTGGACTACAAACAGCAATTCGTTGAACAACCTTGTTTTTAAATAACAATAAATTAACCTTGTATCTTGTACCTACATTTTCTCAAAATGAGATTTTTCTCAGACTCCGAGCCAGAATTCTTTATTTTTTTTTTTATTGCTGTTGACAATATTTTCTAATTTATGGAGTTATAAAAATATATATCCAAAACACCCTCTTTTTAAAAACCTTTGAATTTAATATATCAACTAAATAAATGAAGAATATTGTAGCTGGCTTTAACCAATGTTCAGATTTCTGCTCTGGAAATGTATGCAAATATATACATATATTCATTAAGATAATGCCTGAATATATGTATATATATTCTAAACATACATTTTCAGAAAAGTTTTATATCTATTGATATCTATTTGTTTATTTCTATACCCTATTCACCCGAGCTTTCTTCCCTATAAGATTATATTTCTACAGAGTTGTCTGTACCTTTTCTTTTGGTTACTGATAAATGAGCAAAAGGTTTTTCTACTTAAAAAACGTTTACTCCTTTGACTTCAGTTCGATCAGAATCATATCAAAAGTAAAAGAAAGTCCAACAGAGGGTCTATCAATCAGTCAAATGCATAGTTGAATGTCTGCAGCTCTGATGTTTAAATCACCATTTCAACACAAAGTGTGATTTTGAACTGAAACTGAGAACAGACGCGTTTGGATGAAATGACGACGCAGACTGATAAGTGGCGCTTCCATTGTTCTGGTGACAAGAGCCAGATTTGTGCCAACAATTAAAATGTGCGATAACAGATAATTTGACAACAATGTGAGAAAGTGTTTCACAAGCAGAGTCTGGAACAGAGACTCTGACAGCGTTAAACTCTTACCTGGTTTCTGACGTGGTCAGGTTGTTTTCGGCTTGCATTGATCCTTGATCTCAAAATGAGTCGGCCTGAAAAGAACCAAAAAAAAACAGAAAGAAAAACAATAAACTGTGACGCATTTAGTTGTATAACTCAAACGACTGTAATGCCTTTTCACCCACACATGCTCTAATGAACTGTCTAGCCGTTTGAGACAGAGGATGGCGTGTTCAGTCAGACTTAAACATCCGACTCTCACAAACAGTGCTGTCTCACAAAACACTACATCTGCGTTCAGACGGAAGAAAAACAGCCTCATTATCGTCCATCTCCCAAAAAAAAGAAGAAAAGAAAAGTGTTGTCTTGTTTATTGCAAATCTGAGCTACTTTCTATCATCTAAAGACAAATGTGCACATTTTTGTTTCTGCACTTGAGTTTGTATAAAATGTATTTGTTTATGACAAAAGCATTAATACATTTTGGATTACGTAACAGACAGAAAATGAAACCGCCAACCGAAACACCAGGCATTAACATATATTTTTTATTTTTGAATCTTTATCGATTTATATGTTTATATATTTGTCTAACTCTAATTAGCAGTAATAATATTTTGTATTATTAATATAATTTTTTTAATTGATATGTATTTTATTATTTGCCTTTTTAGTCTTTAAGACCATGCTACTCTGCATTTAAAAATCGTACTAGCATTTGATAAATACATCTTTGAATCTTGATTTAATTTAGTATGGCACTGTCAGTCATTACCCTTTAATCATATTGTAATATACGTCATTTTGAGGACAAAATAATATTTTTTTTATCTTAAATAGCACTTTATGATCTTGCTTTAGAAATCTCTCTTTCTCTACAGTGCGTAAGAAAAACATCTGCACAGTAAAGTGAGCACACATACCGTTAGTTCACTTAAATACGTGACTGACAAGGAGAGCAGTAATTCAATAAGACCGCCCAATAAAGTGCATCGAATTCTCCTTTTTGTAACCAAGTTAGAGCAATTATAAAAATAAAAAGTGAAAAATAACAAGTCTTTCAGGAGGTGTCAACCCCAAAGCAACTTGTGTCAAATCTCAAACTAACTTGTGAGATGCAGCATCTGTTTACGGCAGAGAAGCCACGCTTGGTTTTCAAGTTAAATTAGCTGTAACCGACATGTTGTGCTGTGTGTGCTGTTCACTCTTGGTACAAGATGCTAAATTGCAGGAGTGAGAGAGAGAGAGTCTGATTCTTTTCGAGGCTGCAGCCTTGATTAAAAAGATATATATATATATATATTCTGGTGCGAGCAGATGGCCGTGTAGACTTTGCTTGCTTGTTTAAAAGTAGGCAGTCCACCCACCTTCGAAATATCTCACATTTTATCTCCATGAGGGGAAAACTGAAAGGGAGACAGACTTCTGAAGGCCAAAAAAATAGGAAGATACACTCTTCTATTGTTCAAAATGACAAATTGAAATTGAACATTCACTGTTGGTTTAAACTTGTTTTTTGGGGGTTTTGTTAGTGATGAGAAACATCAATGTTTTTGCCAGATGGAAGGTAAATTTGTTGAAACTGAAATGACTCAGATCTGACTCTCTGAGAACATGATTTGTCTGGAGGTTTACTAACATTGAACGGTACTGAATGTGCAACTCTGCTCTCCTTGAAAATAACAATATATATAAAGCTAATTTGTTTTTGCAACAGAAGCATAATTGCTGCTTGAGGTTTGTTTACTGGTGATGTTTGTGCAGCATTTTGCAGAGCAGAAGCTGTGTGGAGCTGGTGGAGCTGGTGGAGGTGGATGCTGGGTGTTCAAAGCACTAAAACTTTAGGCAGCAAGAATATTTATTTGAGGAATGTTATGTTTGGAAAAGATTGTGATTGCGGTTAAATATTAAAGTAAACACATTCTGCCTGTGCTCAGAGTTCCATTTTCACATTTCTTTTTAATTTAAAGAGCAACTTCAAGGGAAAGATCAACAAAATTAAGAATTCCAGTGTTGTTTTCATGGAAAAGGAAAGTTTAATTTTCAATATTCAACATTTGTGAACATGAACTATTCTCTCTGAAAGCCAGAAACCAGAGAAATAACGGCGGAAGTGTTTTTAGAAGCGTTTTTTGACGCCCGTCACTAACGCGTCTCATGTAAAAGATAAGCTTCCATTTTATTAGACGTATCATTACACGCCGACTCCGTGAGACCAGCGTCTGTCAGAGACTCCCTACGTTTTTAGGCTTCAAATCACGTCACGTTTAGAGAAGTGTAATCTGCATAGACAGCTTTTTGAGTCACTACATAGGTTTACAAACATGTTGGATTTCTTCCCACAGAGCCGACATGAAAACTATTTTTGGTTCAGTAAATATCTGCTGTCAGTCGGCCCGATGAAGGCCGACGTTCAGAGACCTTGACTGAAGACGGAGTCGGCTTAAATTGGATGAGTGAACCCTTATCCACTGCTCCTGTCTCGCTTCCAGTGGGGATTCCCAGTAAGTATCAAGCTTGTTACGTCAACAAGTATAAAGCCTGGAGCTGTTACATAGACGATGAATGGGAGACTGATTTTGTCAGTTCTGAGTTCTCAGTTCGGATCCTATAACATGTTTTTGGGTGCGTTTATAATTTGAATGTGACGCTCTACATTAAAATGAGAGCGCTGTTGTTATTAGGAAACACAGAGTTCTATTTATATGAATTAATGAACGGGTAAGTCATAAATATGCGCCCTTTGTGCAAGAGCTCGTGAGACTGTAACAATATACATATGGAAATAAGTTGGAAAATGTAAACTATATTAATGGTAAGACTTGCCACCCAGTTGAGCTAAACTTTTTGTTAAATAGTTTGTCAAACAAGTAACATTCATCCTGCAAACACTCTGGTTTTGGTATTTGTGTTGTTCATGCATTTACCCTTTTTTCGACTGCTTTAGACCACAGGAAAAACATGGATGATTTTTTTATAAAGGGGCTTAATTCTCCTTTAACATCGACTGACAATCTTTCTTTCACTGACCTCCAGTGGTTTAACTTCTCAGATTGCTGCACTGATGTAGAAGTGTACTCCAGGGTGTGTCGGTACACTGTGACATCACTGTTTGTGTGTGCGCTTCTGACCACAACCGACCAGGTATCTAAACATGACCACAACACTGTTCATCACGGGGCGACTTAGCGCTAAATGTCAACCCTGTGTCAATGTCGATTCTCATCCCTCCTCTAATTTACTGTCGTATTTTAAACTTGAAATCACAAAGAAATGTATTAGAATATATATTAATACCATGAAAAAATGTTTATAGTACTTTAGTTGTACAACTTGATAGGAAATAAAAAGTACAATATCATTCTTTACCCATGATGTTGATCAAATATATTTCAGATGATTCTATAAGTCTCTCAAAATGTATCTGCTGTTGCAAATAACTTATATATAAAGATTTAATTATGCATTTTTTTTCTCTCCCTATACTGATTATGATATGAAATCCGTTTACCTCACGGCGTAGAATCATTTTTATTCTCGGTAACTTGAGGGCAGAGATATGTGTGGTTCTATAAAACAAACTGGTGGCTCACTGTGGCTACATTTCTGTAACTGAGAAACTCTTAATTGTATCGTGACACTGACAAAGAAACTGTATTTAATGTGGATTCTTCACGTTGTGGCCGATTTCATTTAAGAAGGTCAATATTTGAAATCAAACAGGGACAGATCAAGAAACGTAAAACTAATCTTGAAATTCTCGTTCCCAATTTCGACTTCTCCCCTAAATTTCAGCGACTAATATGTCTTCTTTTTCTCACAATCATATACGTTTCGTGGTCTGTGATTAAAACAGTGGGAGACGTTTTTAAGCGCTGCATGCTCAAAATGAGTTTTTTTTGTCCCTTCATGCTCTGGAATCTTTATTTCTCCAATTTAGTTTTGTGCTCGCTCGATAGTTTCGACGTTAACAAAATGACACTGATTTGTGAGCCGACCTGCTGCTGCTCCAGTTGTTAAATGTGTTTACTAGCTGTATCGCTTTCCCACATCGCATTGTTTCTGCCTGTTTTATTGATCCTTGAGCGTGAGCTATTCCACCCAGCTGTGCTACTGAAACTTTAATATGATCTCTGGAATTTAAAAGGGAAAGGTGATTTAAAGTTTTTGAGTCCAAGGCAACTCAGAACAGAATCTAAATGTCAGGGACACTTTCTCTGAGGTCAATCTAGGTAAACGCCATTTTCCTTTATTGATCCCCTGCATCGAGTCCATACCAATCACAGCAGAGGGGATGCAGGTAAGGGGAAGCAGACAAATCAATGACAAGGATTTTTCTAACAGGGATGTGGAGAAAGAGGCGCTGAAGATTGATACGAGAGAGATAAACCTTATATTTCCTACATTCAATCAACTGCCTGTGTTGGGGACTATTTTGTGTGCCAGCCAACACAGACACAAATATCCTCTGAAGTTGTCCTTTACAGAGAGAGAGAGAGAGAGAGAGAGGGAGTGATGGAGGCGATGGCTGGCAGTAAATCCAGCCCACAATAAATGTAATTTCTAATTTTAAAGGGTCCATTAATTCTCGTCCAGCACCTCTCTGCCAGGAGGAGTTTTGATGGGGGTCAGGAGGAGAGCGAGCATTAATAACAACCGCCGTATCACATCCCGATGTGGCCGGCGACAGCGTTTCCCGCTCTGACAGTGTCCTCTTGAAAATAACATATGATGCCATTAGGTGCCATTATAGGTCAAACCCCACACAAACACACCCGGGCTGGGCGGTAAATCACTGTAATCCAGCAGCGCGAGATGAAGGCAGGTTATTCCCACGTCGCTGTTGGGGGTGTGGATGGATTTGTGTCACAAGCTGAGCTGCAGTTTACCAGCTTGAGTCATGATGGAAGCTGTGATAAGAGCTCAGCTGTCACTCAGGAGATCTCTGATCACCTGCCTTTCTAAACCTCCAAAATAAAGAAATAAATAAAACTCAACTCAAAGCGTGGACGTGAAGGGACACCCAGGGAGAACACCCAGCCTCTTCATGTTAATGTGTTGGGTTTTTTTCCCAGGTGCACATGTTTTCACCTCAGCTGTGTTACGAAACCAAACATGCAGTGTGAAATCTGACAAGCAGCCAAGGCTTATTTGTGCAGGATTATCTTTTTTCCCTCCTGCTCTCGCTCAGATCAGGATCAACATCAGCTTGTTTCCCTCCTGGTCCCTCAAGCAGAGATTTGACTCATCTCCCTTTCCTCATCCTCCTCCAAACCCCTCCAGCCCCCACTGAGCTCAACTGTCAATACTGAGACGCTAAATGCTGCTCAGACTGTCAGAGAGAAGCTGCAGCACGCCGTTCACACTTTTACACATCCTGCCTGCATGAGCACAAACTACCAGATTATAGACGAGTATTAAAGGGGTGTAAAAAAAGAGTCAAAAATTCAACAATTCCCAAACTCTGCAGAAGTTGTTTTACTCCTCCTCATGGGAAGAAAAAAGCAGATAAAACTGTGAAATTTACACCCAGAGAGAGAGAGAGAGAGAGAGAGAGAGATGCAGAGCGAGCTTACCTGTCCACGGCGCAGACGCACAGACGGATCTGTGGCTCTCTTTCTTTTTTCCTCCTGCTGCCTCTCCGCTCCACGACGCTCCACTCACTTAAATCACTTCCATGACTCACGCAGGGGGGGAGATAACCGGCTCTCAGGGAAAGTGGAAGTAAACACTCGTCTGCAAAAAAAGAAGAGGCAGGCAGGCAGGGTGCTCTCTCTCTCTCTCTCTCTCTCTGCAGCGCTGCTATCTCTCATCCTCCTTCCTCCTCCTCGGTCTCTTCCTTTGCTTTGATCTCTCTCTCTCTCTCTCTCTCTCTCTCTCTCTCTCTCTATCCAGTGGTGCCCCCTCTCTCTCCATCTCTGCCACCCCCTCACTCTCCACCACAAGGTGTCACAAACAGAGTGTGTCTGCACCCACCGCCTCTTATTGGCTCTCACTTCTTTCTTCTCTAACCCCCCTCCTCCCCTCCTCACCACCTCTCTCTCTCTCTCTCTCTCTCTCTCTCTCTCTCACTCTCATCTATTTGGTTTAAAGAGGCAATGCATCACATCCCAGCTGCACAACTCGTCCACACTACATTTTAAAACGGCAACACATAAACAACCTTTGCAGGTCTTATATCCTGAAGCTCTCTGTCCAAACTAAAACTCCTAGACATAAAGAAAAATGACTACATCTGTTTCCTCCTCTTCCAGTCCCAGTTGACAAATTGTTCACAGCAAACATCTGGATCAGAGAAGAACTTACAGCTAAGTTATTCTGCTCAGTCCCAGTTGCTTTTACACATATATAGTGTTTTCTTAACAGCTGAACTCACAATGCTTGTTGTTCTCGTACATATTTTTCTGTTTCTGTCTGTCTGAAAACTGAACGAAAATTCAATTGTGATTTGATTGCGGGTCACATATACTCAAAACCAACGACATATACGCAACTGATACATGAGCACGCAAATTTAAAAGTGATAATCATTTGGGAAACGTGATATTTGTGTGAAAGCAGAATTTACATATAATTCACTTTTGTGAAACAGGGTTGGGTGTCTAGATGGTTACCCTAGATTTACGAAAACATGCGACAGACAACCTTAACTAAATTAAACCATTTCAGGTCAACGCCTCAACTTAAAGGTATAATATGTAACAATATTTTCTGATCGATTCACAGCTTATATATTCTAAAGCACAAATAAACAGAACCACACCCGGAAGGTGCCGGATTTTGAATGAATGCAGCCAAAGAAACAGAAAGGGTTGTGACAAAGCGGCGATGATTAACCTGCTAATGTGACGCCGAAAAAGTCCTGAACACAGCAAAATAATGAGAAAAGATTAAATAAAGGCAGACGGTACCACACACTTTCTTTTCCCACCAACTTCAAGTGTGAAGTTGAACTTAAGGCGTGGTCAGACGCCATGTTATAGTTTGTTTCAATTATACACCGGCCTTAACTCCAACTAGTGGCAGCCATTAAGAATACTGAATTAGTGTGTTTAAAACTTGACCTGCCATCATATATCATATATCAAATATATGGATTCCAAAAGTCTGCACCCTCTCCACTAGGGATGGGTATGGTTAGGATTGTATTGATTATTACGCTTATCGATACTGCTAATCGGTTTGGTTCCTTATCGGTACTTTTATCAGGTTTTTTGGGGATTATTTTGTGAGGTAAAAAAGACAATTAATCAAGAAAACAATCGATATCGCTTTAGTATTTTGTATGCAAACAAATAGTAAACAATAAGCTAATTGATTAGACTATTCTTATTAGTAAACTCCGTAGTGCATCGCTAACGTTACCTGCAGTCGACAAAGATGGACGGCTGCTTTTAACAGTCAAAAACTGTGCATTTCTGCAGATTTATGTTCAAATGTTGTGATAAATTGCTGCCATCACCTCTCGTCAGAATAAGGCACAAAGATAAAGAGACAGAGAGAGGAGGTTTGTTATTTTCCGCAGAGATCGAAGGTACAGATAGCAGAACCAATTACATCGGACACTATTCATACTCGGGGATTTCACTAATTTGGAACCAATGCTCGTTTAGAACCGAGTTTCAGCGGGCAGCCCTACTTTCCACATTTTTGTCTAGTATCTCCATAACAAAATAAAACTGCTTTTTGTGCATTTATAATAAGTAGATGATGTAAAGTTGTGAAATTGTACTGTGCTTTATAAGATGCATAATAAAAAAATAAAATGAAAATAAAGTAGAACATCAAACTGCCCTCACTGAGAGGATGTAGCCTTTAATGATCAGTTCACACTGGGACTGCTCCAGAAGAGGGCCAGGAGTCAAGTTGCCAATTTGCAATTATAATTAGCCTTCAAGCCGCTCACAATGTAGATTACATATAATATCCATGCTGCCATGTCCTCGTGTGATATTTGTTCTAATTCGGCATGAAAAAACACAGAGATGTGCTCGAGTTGGAGGGCGTGTTTGAAAAAAAAGAAAAGTGCTGCAGCTGTTTTAAAATGTGAGTGGCCCTAAATCATTCAGATCACACCGTGTAACACCACGCACCAACACAGAGTCCCCAATGTTACAATACTCCTGTAAGCATCCGCCTAATTCAAATGCAGCAGGAAATCAAAGAGAAACGCTGGAACATCTGTTCTGCTCTTATTGGGGACTGGAGTGTCGGTCGTAATCAGGAGCCATCTTGTTTTCCGTCTTGTTAGCTTCTATTTGTGGGGTTTTATACGACGCTCTGTCTGCTCGTCTGTTTATCAGCCTCGAGAAAATACAATTACAACCTGGTGGAGATTTGGTGCAAAGATTTCCCTGGAGGAGATCATGAGATAGATCTTGCATTTGTAGCGTTAAATTATCTTTTTATTTCTTTAGTCATGAGGTGCATTTATGCACAGGAAGAAAATGTGTCAGATATCAAACAAACATGTTCAGTCTTAGAGGAAGATTGTACTTTGTAGATGTTGTAATAAAAACATTATTGTACAATTATTATTGTCTTCGAGCAGCTGTCTGATATTTTAAAGATTCATGTATTTTCATCTTCCTAAAAGCACAGCTAGTTCCTGTGATGAATGAGGTCTTTGGGGAAACTGAAAAAAGATTGTGGAGTTGCTTTTGCACATTTTGACTTTTATTACATTTCATATGGTTTTGTCGTTAGATTTATTTCCTAACATCTAAGCAGTCAATTCTTGTTTTTATTAATTCCCAGTTTTTCAGACTTTCCTTTTGCTAAACTGTCCTTGGTGATGCATTCAAGGACATGCTGCCAGCTCACATTTGAGTCTCCTGCAGCAACGCATTACAAAATAAAACCTTGAGGATAAATAATTAGAAATTGTAGATATGTAAATTTTAACATTTACCACATTAAAATAAAAACTGAAATATCAGAAAAAACAAAGAGACACTGAGATGGATTATGTGAGATGGATTATGTATCTAAAGCACATTTTGGTCACTGAGAGTTGATTATCTCACTGTTGTTAAATGAGCTGAAACCAGGCAGTGATAAAAATCAATGAACAAAGGTTTTGTTTGGAAAAACGCCACCAGTAATGTAATGTGAATGCAATCTGTAGTTAATGTGCAAAACTACTTTATGGCCCTTAAACACCTTATTAAACTGTGATCTGATATTACAGCCATAAACTTTATGACAATGCTCGAACAATTTTATTATGTTTTTTGTTTTTATTACGTTTTATATTCTGCTAAATTCTCCAATGCCCTACACCTGTTGCCAGATGGTCTGCTTTGAGTATGTATGTATAAGTGTATTTACTGGTGCTTTATCAACGTTTTTGTATTAATATATTTTTACAATTCTGTCTAATTAAACGTTATCTCTGCATGCTAAACTGTGTAATTTAGTTACTTTCAAACTATTACTACGAGCATTTTATTAAGATCAATATTTGCTGCTGATTTGTGTTCTGTCGCCTTGTATCGCTTTGCATAGCTACTGAATGGTGGATGTTATCATTGTATTATTGCATTAATGTTTTGCCCTCCTGTTATACTGCATGATATGTTCACTTTCACAGGCATAACCTTTGTGTTGCTATTGTCGAATTTGAGCTTCTTACTGTCCTATGTTTGTATTTCTTAAAGGGACAGTGTGTAGGATTTAGTGACATCTAGTGGTGAGGTTGTAGATTGCATCCATCTGAATAACCCTCCGCTCATCCCTCCCTTTTTGAGCGTGTCGGAGAACTACGGTGGCCTTCAGGTAATGAAAAAACGTGAAAGGTTTTGAAAAGCAAGTGTTTGGTTTGTCCGTTCCGGGTTTCTGTAGAAACATGGTGATGCAACATGGCGTACTCCCTAAAAAGGACTTGCTCCTTAAGTAGAATATTTTTTCCAGATCATTATACACTATTGAATACATAGCTTTAAATACGATATTCCATTTCTGCCAATAGATCCCCTTAAATCCTGAACACTGTTCATGTTTCTTTATTGGATTAAAATGTGTTGCACTCATTTATGGGTATGCTAATTTATGTGCGTTTTCATTTGAAATTAAGAAAATGCGGAGGTCGGCAACATTAATGAAATCAGCAAGAGTAAGCTAAATTTTGAAAAATAGCCAACTTTTTTTCAGCCTCTTTTCCAATAAAGGTAGCTAGCAGCACTAGCTACAAAAGTCGCTAAATCTAAGTCCCCAAGTTGGCAAAGATCCTTTCAGGCCTCCCTCCGAAGCCCCTCCCCCCAAATTATCAGAATGAATGTAAACACCACACATGGCTACTGTTAAGAATTATGTTTGTGTTTTTTTTTCCCCAAAGAATAACCTGTTGTTAGAATATATCTACTTTCTCAGAAGCCAATCCCATTAATCAGCCAAAGACACTTAAAATGAGCTTGTATTCAGATTTTTCATGTCTCATTTTAAATAACCTGTCCTTGGTGATGCAATTAAATTAGTATCCACACAAGCCGGCAGCTTGTGACGCACAACGAGTGCATTCATTTAGGCAGCGCTGCTTGGTACCGAGAGCTAACGGCGCTGTGGGGGAAATAATGCAGCCGGAGTTAACACGGTGATTATATCAGGAGCCTCGAGCAACTGTCGATGTTCTGTCCAGTAGACAGAAAACAGGCTTCAGCCTCGATATTCTCCACACGCCTGATGTTCTGTATTCTGTCTCGGGTACCTCGCTGTTGATTTCAATTTTCAACAATCTTCTTTTGGGAACGACTTCATTAAAGTTCCCCCCGTCAGCTTCTCCGAACGAGGCAAATAGCCTGGAACCATTAGCGGCCATGACGATGAGTGACAGTCAGCTGACTATTGATTCACCGAGGGGAAACGCAATAATACATCAGGGGGCCGGTGTGTACTTTAGATATCCGTGTGTGCTTTAGAGACAAGCCGAGCTAATTCATGAATAGATGAATAAATCAATTAAAAATTGATGAGGCGACGCAAAGTCCTGCTCAAAGACATCCACGGGTGACTGGTCTCTTGGCGTCGGGCCTCATGACCTTCTTCTCTGAAATATGAATATGGATTTTCTGCCCGAGAAATCGACGCTGGATGTGTCAGAACAAGTCTTAATTAACAGTTTTTAAAAGTTCAAGTTGCTCCGAGAGCGATCTGAGGTCGACAGATGACACTTCAGACCATCTTTGGTTCAGGAGATGGGAGGAAGGAGGATGAGGAGGGAGAAGGAGATTGAATTTTTTATTTTTTGCGGTTTAGACACTCGTCTCATCCGGCTGATAACGGATGCAAATTGGTATTTCCTCCATCTGGAACGCATTAAAGAGAAGATCCTATCATATTTAGCTGCCAAACAAAGTTAGGACTATGACTATAACTCTGTGGAACAGCCACAATCTGATGTTTAGGTCTGTCATCGCTTAGTGATTTCAAGTTTTCTCCAAAACACTACAAAAATTCAGGGGTGTATAATTAACTGAGTTTATTTATTCAAGTACTCTATTGTTCTGGTACTTCTGTTTTACTTGATTTTTGCCATTTAATGCTAATTTATACTTTCAAATCTACTACATTTATCTGACATCTGGAGTTACTTGTGACTTTTTCCAAATAAAACACATTATTAAAGATTAAACAAAGTATCTGGTTGTGTCTGATTGTCACATTTCAGATATCTACAGTATGATTTGTTACATGCATCAGCTCTACAAAGGAGATATTTCCCATCTAAATGCCTCAGAAGTTTTTATTTAAATACATATTTGAGTCCCCAAAGAGGTAAAACTCCCCAATACTTCATAAAAAAAGCAAAGAGTAGAGAATGTTCTGAAGAATGAATATAGATTCATCTTTTGATCTTTGGAGGGGCGCCTCAACACCTAGGTTAGGAACCACTGAATTAATTATTAAATAGTTAAAACTACCTAACAGTTGACCAGTTACAACAGTAAATGTGCTGCTTACACATTATTGCATCAGTATTAACAATCTACCAATGCAATATAAAGAAAGTTACTGGGGACATTTTTGTGCAGAATAAGTATTTTCCCATGTAGAATATAATACTTTGGTGCTTATAAAGGATTTTAAATGCAGGACTTTGCAGGAGTATTTTTACTCTGTTGTACTGGTTAAGTAAATAGTTTTTGAGCACAGCTTCCACCTCTGAAAATAACATTAATTCCTGAGCCAATGAATGATTAATACCAGACCTTGAGGTATGCAATGAGAGCGGTGATTGTGCAAGGTTAAAGCAAAAAGAAGAAGTCAATACTTTCCCTCATCTCCTCCATACATCATGAGATTTCCAATCACAGCGGGAACGTAGTGGATCATAGCAGCGGTTCACATTTTCGCCTTCATCTCCAGGCGACCGGTGGCTTTTTTTTTAAACATCCAACCACGACGGCCCCGAACCTGAGCGCCAATCCATTAGCCTGTCAGAAACTTTGAATTGGAATTGATTCCGCCTCGCAGGTAATTATTCATCCGTCTCGATTATTTATCGCCGTGACGACGGAGTCCGTGCTTTCGTGTTTTGGTTTGATTTTTTTGGGGTGCAGAATTAGAATTCAGACAAAGGTGTGAACAAGCACCGGTTACACAGATCTTAAAAATAATTTACATCTGTGATTAAGTGAGTCTGGTTTTCATTTCCCCAAACTCTTTCACAATGTGTTTTTAAATGTTTAAGTCATTTGTCTTTGTACCAGCTAACAAAGACAGCTTAAAGGCAGACTTGTGGTTCTTTAAGTATTTGACAGTTGATTGACAAGGAATACAATGCAGCGCTGAAAATGAAAACGCTCACAAAATAACTAAACCAAACACTGCAGTAAATTGTTTTTCTACGATGGATTGTGACGCCTCGGAGGAAGTACGGGTGGAAACAAATGGAGGATGATGAGCTTTAATGTCTCACGCTAGGAATGTGAAACAGTGGTGCGATCTGAAAGAGTGGCACAAAAATCAAACAAGGGCGGTGTCACGGGAGGTGAAGCGGGCGACGCAGTTCAGCAGCACCGCAGAGGAGGAGGAGGAGGAGGAGGAGGAGGAGGAGGAGGAGGAGTAAATGATCCTGGATGACTGATGTCTGCAGACGATGCTGCAGCAGGTATTCTAACAAACTCACTGTGAGTCCTTGACTGAAGGGATGAATGAAAAATACATTCCGGTGATAAAGTGTTACAAAAATAGGACCAAAGTTTTGGGACCGGTTGACTTTGACTTTGATTTTTTTCACATTTTTCACATTCTTTAATGAATTATCTGAGGGTTCCTGCAGAGAGTCTGACAGAATGTGACAATCAGAGACCAGCTTCAAGGCTGTTCAAGATTTCTACGTGTTGATTATGAAGTCAAGTGCTTTTGCTTCAGGGGGCTAAATTGGATTAAGAACATTTTCAAAGAACTTGCCTTGTATTTACACATCGAACTCTCCTCAACATTTAGCAGATTAAACTGCTGTTTGTATGTTTAATTATAGATCAATAAAGCCTGGACTTGGATTTAAGAGTTTTTCTCAGATATAAAAAATGTTCAGCATCTGAGATGTGGGTACCAGCTGGAAAAAAATGTGTATTTTATTCATGTTATTTAAATATTCAATCCCCGAAAGTTGCTTTTAAAACACAGTGGGATAATTATAAACTGATATTCAAACATTGTGACTAACTGGATTAGATTAAAGGGTCAGAAATAGCCCTGTATTGTTCCACTGTTATTTTTATCACAGGTAATAACAGTTACAACGCTCCCTCTCTCTATACGGACAATTTCTGTATTCTCTAACTGCCTGCACCATAATTACATGCTTGAGAGGCGTGAAGGGTAGCCATTAATGTCAGCCTTGTCAGCGTAAAAAAAAAAAGGTGAATGCAGAGTTATAACACGAGCTGAAGCTGAAACTCTGTCACCCAATCAGCTGTCGAAGGCTCCCCGCTGCGTCGCTGCTCCGTCCCCCTCCGAGATGAGCTCTGAATATTTCATAACCGATCATTTGAAAGGGTTGCAAGAGCTCCAGGCGTGACTAAATATGCAGTGAACTGTGACTCACAGTTTTAAACCGGTGGAACAGGATGAAAGAGACGCTCCTCTTCACCTGGAGGCCCGGACTACAACTCCCTCGCTCCCTCTTTGAGGGTTTTCTCAGGGTCAGGTATGTCTGAAAAAAAAAAAAATGAGATGAATAATTCAGGAATGAATTTAAAACATCTTTAATTGATGTTAATGGTCAACATTATACTGGGGAGGGGACCTTAAGGTGCATTTGATATGAGGAAAGGTTTGAAGAAGATTCAAGATTGATTTATTGGCTTTAACACTTCAACACTTTGATTTGTATTCATTACAGATAGTGGATTATAGTGATGAAGTCAGTCCGGGTCATATTGATCACCATAAACGGATGATTATCAAAACAAAATTGTTTTTCTTTTTCTTTATTTCTCCTGAAGATCACCACGTTATTGACCTTTGTATATCTTCTTAAATTAATTCAAAGTATTAAAACCGACAGCTCCTCATATTATTGTGTTTTATTGACTGTTTCAGAATAAATTACAGCAGTTTGATTTGTACTTTCAACCACAGGTCTCCATGTTTGTCATAAACTTCGAGAAAAATAATGTATTTTTCACAAGCAGCATCGATTTTTAAAAAAATAGAATGAGCGTAGTTTAACATGTTTTGTTCCATTGGTTGTCTAGTATGAAAAGAGACAAAATGAATGAATGAATGTCAGCCGACTACTTGATTATTGCAAGTGAATTATTCAAACATCATTTGAAAGGGAATGATTCTGTCCCAAGCTTTTTGATCCATTGAAGCCATTGATATAAGCTCTTTAAACAGATTGTCTTTGGGTTTTGGGGTGTTGTTCGGACAGATCAAGCAATATGAAGACGTTGCTTTAGTGAAACTGTGAAGAACATTTCATAACTTTTTGACATTTTTGGAAATGTTTTAAGTTTTTCAGGAGTACGTTTGAGGTCTTTAGTAGAGCACCGACAGAAGAGGCATGACAACAACAACATTCAACAAAGGATCCCAGTAGGACTTAAACCAGGGGTGTTGCAATCAATAGTATAGTAATATCTTTTGTTTTATATATTTAACAATAAAAGATAAAAAAAATAGATTATATAAATATATAAATATTCTAGAAAATAGGCTCAATATCATTGGTTCAATATTATCCATTTGGAGCTCCTGACATATTTTTTAAACAGTATATACAATCCAAATATGTAATAAAAAGCGGATAAATAGCATTTAAAAGTTATTTACAACAGCCTACAAACAAAAAAAAAATCTGTATTTGTGAAAGGTGACATGTCCCAACTCCCCCCCAAAATTAAAGCATTATAATTAAAAGCTACAACTCAAGTGTGAAAGAAAGAAAGTCTTGAAAATGCGGAGAAACCCTGCATTAAACTACAGAACAAGTGTAACTAAAGAGATCAACACCCATTCAAGCCTCCTGATGGGTCCTTTCCTCAGTGGCTCTCTGTAACGGAGGCACCGTTTGGTCGCTCATCCTTCACTTTGACCTCGCTAGAAGGAGGTGTAGAGCAGATATTAATAAAGTCTCACATTATCATAAAACTAGAACAGCAGCAAAGTGGTTCGTGCTTTTGACCCACAGCTGATTCATCTTGTTGATGCAGTGTGACTGGTTGCACTCAGTCTGACTCAATGAAGGCTTAAAGTGGCTCCAGCACCCTGTGACAGAAAACCTACAGTGTAACTAAGTACATTTACTTAAGTACAAATCCAAGTTACTGGTATTTAACTCGAGTATTTCCGCTTTGTGCTGCTTTATACTTCTATTTCACTACATCTTCTGAGGCAAATATTGTACTTTTTACTCCACTTGTGAGAGATTTAGTTACTCTTCAGATTACAGTTTTTCATCCCTGTCGTGTCCAGAAAAGAAGTTTGTCAAACAGTCATCTCAGTCACAAACTACTGGAACTTTCTTCCTATTGAATTAATAGTGAATAATTAACTTACCTTTAAACAATAAGCTAAAGAGATGCCTTAATGCAAACCAAACGTGAAAACACGAGTAATCTAACTACCTCATCTCTGTCACTGCTGTTACATACTAACGTTGTTTTTCAAATCTGCTTCTTTTGTTTTGTATTTATGCATTTTATTGTATTGTGTAGCATTGTACTGATAATATTAGGCCACTAAATTGTATTCACTAAACATGTCGCCCAGTGTAACTGTGTTTTTAGTAGATTTGGGACACGAATGTAGCCTTATGGCACGAAGGAATCAGTTATAACAGGCTGGATACACAGATAATACTTGGTGATAAGAAACCAAATTCTTTGTTAGTTGATCTTTTTGTGAAGTTTGTTGACAAGAAGAAAGGGACGACAAATCCCAGGAATTATCCTGTAAGAAAGAACCGACTCGAAATGTTCTTCTTTTCATCTATTTATCTTTTATACATACAGGGTGGACATTTTGATTTATGCTTGTTTGTTTTTCACAAAAAACGATGTCCACTAAAAAAAAATTGTCCTATGATGCAATAAAAATAATTGTTTCTTGACAAAATGTAGGATTCCAGTATGTTTTAGTGCAATTACATTTTATCTATTTAAATATATGTATGATCATAAGATAAGATAAGATAAGGTAATCTTTTATTAGTCCCTCAGTGGGGAAATTTGCAGGATAACAGCAGCAGAGTAGAGACATAAGTAAAAAAACAACAAGATCAAAACAGGTATTATAAATAAGTAAATAAGTAAATATTATCTGGATAATATTGAGATTTGTTGTGTATTTCGGCCGGATTAATCGTGACATGGGATATTCAAATCGTCCCGTGCCTACAAGACATATACTTCAATAACAAAATGTGTTGTAACTACACTACAAATTGGAAAAAAAAACCTCTCTGTTATGACCCCTGAATGCATCCCGGACAGACAAACTCTCTCTGATATTTGTTCAAATGGAGGCAGCAGAAATCACATAACTGTCAGGTGAAGTTTGGCATAAAACAGCAGCAACAGAAAACCCAGAAGCTGCAGATAACGTGGCGTTGGGCCAAAAACACAGAGAGGACATTTCACTTCAGGCCAACGCTCTCCGAGTTCTGTTCTCATCAAACCTCGATGGTCCTCCAGAACCTTTTCACAGACACACACCGACTCATCTGCCCACTGTACGTCTCCGGAACAAAGCATTTGGCTCAACCTCTTATCTGCTCATCAATGTGAAGAGACCTCTCAACATAATTGATATAGGATGTGATGATGTTGGGTTGTTTTCTCCCATAGACACACACACACATTCACAGCTGTAGCACGCTGCAAAGTGGAGACTGAAGAGGACGGTGTTCTTCTAGAGGATAAGTTTGAATTTGCATATGAATAACGGAGAATAATGAGTTCCTCCCACTTGTTATTATTTGAAGTGAAGCAGTACACATGTTTCCTCTCGAGTGAAGCCACAATGAAAAATGTGGCGCTCCCTGTTTATTGTTTGAGATGCATCGCCCTCGTGCTGCATCAACGAGCTGTTTAAGTAAGTAAATCCTTTGAGATTTATTCACATTAGGATCATTTTCTCCTTGCATAAAGCACTGATGCTAATTAATAATGCATGTGTTTTTTTCATTTAAAGCACGCAGTAACTTTGAGAAGCCGAGATCCTGTAAACAAAAAGCTACATTTTGTGAACCGACAGTTGTACTAAAAGCAAAGCACCAGAGCTCAGGGACCGGAGTGAAAAACGTCCTTCAATAAGAAGCTGTTGCACTGAGAGAGAGAGAGAGAGAGAGAGAGAGAGAGAGAGAGAGAGAGAGAGAGAGAGAGAGAGAGAGAGAGAGAGAGAGAGAGAGAGAGGAGAGAGGGAGAGAAGAGAGAAGAGAGAGAGGAGAGAGAGAAGAGAGAGAGAGAGAGAGAGAGAGAGAGAGAAGGAGAGAGAGCGAAGGAGGGAGAGAGAGAGAGAAGGAGAGAGAGAGAGAGAAGGAGGGAGAGAGAGAGAGAACATTGAATATTCATAAGTTATACAGAATTATTGAATATTCATAAGTTATACAGAATTATTGAATATTAAGGTTGGTACGGTTGGATATATAAATATTAGATCCATGTGAAGAACTTATTGGGTTAATTTGCTCTGGAACAAAAAGCTGATTTATCGCTCAACAGGACATTTATAAAGAACAATTTTAAAGATTAATGTTTTGTTTTAGAGGTTATTTGGGGTTGTTAAATTGTTTTATTCCCTATCATTATTATTATTTATGTGCTCAAATGTTTAACTTCCATGTTTTGTGCTTGAGAATCCCCTTGAAAACAGGAATGGTGCATCTCAAGGGGTTTATCCTCTGGTTCAATATTGAAATAAGAACATAAAAATAAGGTCTGGAAATGTTTTAAGGATTACAATTCACAAGTGGAGAAACAGCACAATTCTAGGTCGCTACGATGGTTTCACGCGTCCACTTTTGGTCCCTCGCTTCTTGGAAACAGTTTCTATATCTGGATCACATCCCGAAACAAACAGCTTGTTTGGCTGCAGCCTCTCTCACCAGGTTCACTTGATTTGATGCTCCAAAAGCAACTGCTGCCAAAAGTTCACGTACCTTTAGTTTGACTCTGTGACCACTCAGACGTAAAGGAACATTAAACAATTTATGGCAGCACACTCCCCCCTCCACCCCTCTCTCTCTCTCTCTCTCTCTCTCTCTCTCTCTCTCTCACACACACACACACACACACACACTATGAATGTCACCTCTCTTCTGTTCAGAGCAGGCGATTTAAAGTGACGCAGTAATGAGCTGCTGTTTGTTCGCCTCCGATGAGACACGACGCTGTCACTCAGAACGCACAACAATATCAGTGTTATCTCTCGTTCCTAATCCTGGCTCTATTTCTTCTTCTTTTCATTACCGCCGTTAAACCTTTATTTATCCAGATACATGTTGTTATTTACACACATTTCTTGGGATGTTAACTGTGTTGGAGGATGCGTTATACATTATTAATATTACATTACATTACATTACAGTCATTTAGCAGACGCTTTTATCCAAAGCGACTTACAGGAAGTGTATTCAACATAGGTATTCAAGAGAACTACTAGTCACCAGAAGTCATAAGTGCATCTCCTTTCTTAAACAAGCATCTTAAAGCATAAACCAGAGCAAAAGTATAGTGCAGAGGCAAATTACTACGAAAACAATAATTGCAACAGACTAATACGAATATAATAAGTGCTACAAACTACTACGAATAGGATAAGTGCAGTAAACGAATAAGAATTCAATAAGTGCTACGAGGAAGGCTCAGGGTAGTACTTCTTGAAGAGGTGAGTTTTCAGCCTGCCTATTACAATAGCTGCATCTACAAATAGTTATGTGCCTGCTGGCCATTTTGCCGGGGCAGCTGGGGGCAAAGTGCCATGCTCAAGGGCACATATATTATATATATATATATACTGGAGCCGTACCGTTCACTGAGAGTTTAACGGGTTAAATCAACGGTTAAAAGACCAACGTTTAGTGTTGAAACTACTTAAAAAATACCAGCAAACAATTCAATACTTTTCTGAAACACATCAACATGAATACTTCCGGTTTTGCTTTATGTTTTGATGGCTTCTATGTAACTAAGCTGTTTATTCGTGCAATAATGTTTTGGGCAAAAAGCTTCTTTGTTATGACATCCAGTGTTTCACATTTCCACTCTGCCACCCACACAGTTGGGTTTCTAATTCATGCTGACAGAACGGAGTAGGTCTGCGGAGGCACTTAAGCGTACCTGTCGTTACATAACACCTGAGCGGTAAACAGCTTAACAGGCCAATCCGAGAGGTCGGGTATTTTTCTAACAGCTGAGAGGTGCTTGAATATGATTGTTTACATTGAGTTACTGAGTATTTCTATATCTCAAGTGCAGCTTTTGTGTGTTTTCCTGCTTCTGGGTAGAGAGAAGTTCAGAGGTCAACCCACAAGTTTTCTGAGCTTTCAACCCTCTTTATCTGGCAAATGAACAACTCTCTTTTGAGTGGGGACCTGTAGGACAGAGGTCGGAGGTCAGAAAATCAACTGGGAGCTGAATGAAGGCAGCATCGGAGTTAAAATTGAATTGTTATAAATAATGAATTTATGGTATACTGTACTCATTTCTGTTTGGTAGCAAAATCAAGTTATTGGTTGAGTGGATTATGAAGTTAATGCGGGCTGCACGGTGGTGTAGTGGTTAGCACTGTCGCCTCACAGCAAGAGGGGCCCGGGTTCATTTTCCCGGGCCAGACAACCTTCTGTGTGGAGTTTGCATGTTCTCCCCGTGTCAGCGTGGGTTCTCTCCGGGTTCTCCGGCTTCCTCCCACAGTCCAAAGACATGCAGCTTAGGTTCATTGAAGACTCTAAATTGCCCGTAGGTGTGAATGTGAGTGTGAATGGTTGTTTGTCTCTATATGTCTGCCCTGTGACAGACTGGAGACCTGTCCAGGTGAACCCTGCCTTCACTCATTGACAGCTGAGATCGGCTCCAGCAGCCCTGCGACCCTTAACTGGATAAGCAGGTTACGGAAAATGGATGGATGGATGGATGAAGTTAATGCATTTTCTAAAAGTGTGGTTTTCTTTAAATAAGCGTCTACAAGCTGCCTTAGATCAAGGTGTGCCATCTTGTTACTATCTGGCTCTCCTGAGGGTTTAAACCTTGGATACACTCACACCCACAGACATGTGGAGGACGAGTTCCACAAATGAGCAGTAGACTGTTGACAACAGGACAAATTGGAGGTACGTAGACGCCAGCAGAAAGCCTAGGTGTCCATCCTCTGATGACTAGATTTATGACGTGCTAAAGTTGGATACAAAAAGTATAACTTTGGCTTTATATACAAGCAAACACCTTGTTGTCTGGCCATGTTTTAAATCAAATGTTTATATCTGATCTGAAAGGCCACACTTGAAGGCGGTGTGAAAAAATAGCCATCATAGGCAAGATTTTATCTAAATATGTAGATAACAGCATATATATAATCAATCAATCTCTCCTGGAAGACATTCAAACATTGGTTCACATGAAAAAAAGACAGCAAGAGAGAGAAGTTCAAACACTCTCAGTGTCTCTTGGCATCAGTTTATGAAAGTTACAGAAATGGTCAGACACAGCGTGCCGAATCTGATTATGGAAAGGTGAAGAGGTAGGTATTATTTTTAAGTTTTTAAGCTATTCAACTGTGGACTAACAGTTTTGACAGTTTTCTTGTCTCTTTAAAACCATTTAATATGGAGACTTGCTAACAGACAAGTCTGAATGTTAAAGATTTTAGCTAATCAGTTATTATTTTAACTGTTTCCAATGTGTCTTTAATTCAATATTTTAGCAAGACATTATAAAGAAACATTACAAATCTTCGGCACGAGAGTGGATTTAAAAACTAAACCATGAAAACTGAATAAAAGGAGACATTTCACTGTGTCCTCAAGCAAGAACTGGACTGATGCAGACAGCTGAGCACGACCACAGCTGGTCCTCCTGGTGAAATCCTACCTCTTAAATACCCCTCATTACACTGGACATATGTGATGTTGAGACCAAACAGCATCCAACTGAATTTGTTCGTTCCAGATGTTCCAACAAGCAGGTAGCTGATATACTGTAGCCCACCATGATCACTACTAGAGGAGTGCTATTTCCTGTAACGCTTTAGTGGCTCCGTGTCCTTGAGAACACGACGAAGCAACGAAGCAACAAAGTGCTTTATTAAATGTCCACCGGTAGAGCTGGTCCGAGGTGGAATTCATGTCTCGGGTGAGAGGGATAATGTTTGGCTGCAGCTCAAGGAGGGGGGGGGGGGGGGGGTGGGGTTCGAGCAGGTTATCCATCAGCGGAGGTGACTGGGTGTCAAATAAAAAAGCAGTGCTGGGTAATTTTACAGGATGAAAGTCGATACAGTCGATACGGACAATCATCTAAGGGACGCCTCGCCGTTCCTCAAGACACTCGGAGCTACTGTGTTCACAACAGTGCTGGGACAGACGCTTAGAAAAGAGAGCGATTGGGTTTGGATCAGGTCAGAATGTCAGGAGATAAAAAAACAAAAATAATCAGACGAGTTAAAAGAAAAAGCTCGAAATTTGAGTTATAAATCAATTTCTGTGGAGCAAAAAAGTAAGTGTTCTGTGTTTTTTTTAAGTAGTAGTAGTTTAAAAGGTTTTGTTTAATGTAAATTATGGATTTTGAATGAAGGAGCTCAGCATTAGGCATGTGTTTAAAGACTATTTTGCTTTAAAATTTGTGACCTGATTCCTGTCTGACCCTATTTCTTGACAGGACACAGTAACTTCCTGGAGTCTCTGCTGGTTCTTGGCCGATAAATAGTCCTGCACAACCACCTCTATTATTGTTACAGATCAAACAAACTAGATAGAACCAGTAGGCCGTTTGTTGGGGGAAGAGAGGGGGGGTTGTCATTTCCGTTATTAGCAAAATGATCAAAATGCTGCCCCTTGTTAACCTGCCATCCCACCTCTCCATCCTGTAGTAGCAGAGAGAGTGCAGGGTCAGAGAGATTGTTAGATTGGACATGTTAGTCTCATTGATCCTTTAAATAACTGAGGTTCATTAGAATGAAGTTCTTTGGCCCAGACCATCGCTCTGACACATCAGTAGGCTAACAGTGCTGATCCATGGCGCTGTCCGTGGCGCTGGAGTAGCAGATGGATTTGTAAACGGGACTTATTCTCTGATTCCCTCCCTTCTGTCGGTTTAGTCTTGGTTATTTAATATTCTCTATGCTAAGCTAAGCAAACTGGCTGCTGGATTTAGTTTCATAGTTACAGTACAAATATGAGAGAGGCTTCGATAATCTCGCTTAAGTCTCAGAAGAAAAACAAATAAATGGATTCCCTTAAAATGGCAAACTGGGTATATTTCTAAGAATATTGTGAAGATATCACAGATGAGACGCCATATATTCAGCAACTATGTGAAGTATCAGGCTGAAACTTACTTTCATTTTTGTTATCAATCTATCTGCTTCAATTATTTGTTTGGTCACTATGATATCATAAAGAAGTGATAAATGCCTTTTACAGTTAACCACGGTCCAAGTTTTTGTATTTTAATGTCTTTTTTCAGTCAACCAAATACTTAAAAACCCAAAGATATTCAGTTTACTATCATTAAAACACAAATAAAATAAACCAGCAAAGTCTCACTTTGGAGAAGATGGAATTTTCTGTCTTCAATATTAAAGAATTGATGAATCGATTATTATATTGTTGATGATTAAAGTTCTGTTTAGGGACTAATAGATAAACTGACTTATTGTTTAAGCTCAAATAACATAAGATCTTAAAAAGAATCATCACAAATAAGAAGCCTGACCAAGGGAATGTTTGGTTTCACTTATTTTCTCTTATATAAATGACCTCAGACAGGGTGAAAAGTCTGAGTTACGGGACAAAAAAGTTATTATAGTGAGTGTTTTTCACAGCTCAGTGATGTGTTGTCTGTAAACTCAAAATGTGACTCTTATCGCAGCAAAACAACCAGCGCAGGTTTGAGTTTTACCCTGAAAGATGACAAGGATAAGAGGCTCAGAGCTACTTTCATGTTTCCAATTTTTGAGTGGGCAAAACAGGAAGAGGAAAGAAAAAAAAGTGCAAACCAGCTTTTGATTTATATTCAAATGAGAAGTATACAGGGGGAAATTGGATTTCTCTTTCATTTCAGAGAATGAATTTCCTGGTGGCGGATCGCATTGTATCATCTCGTGGCGTTAATATCCAGCTCTGAGCATCGGGAGCTTTTCTTCATTACAAAAGACTCGGAGAAACTTCTTCGTCGCCACAGAATGCAATGATAATTTCCATTTCTGTTCCGATGTTCAAACAATACCCCTGAGGCCATTTAAGACGTTTTTCACCCAGTTTTAATTTCCACATGAAAAGCGATAACATATCAAAGGAGTCCCTCTTTAAATTCAGGAGGAAAAACTTGTTTCTGTCTTATGTCCCTAACGTCAAAGAACTGAAGCTAATTCTGCTCCTCAAAGCGAGCCGGCCGGAGGACGAACCTTTTGTAGGTGTAATTGAGTTCAGCGGGTTACGCCGGTAAAAAGAAATAATTCAACAACATTCACAACAATTCTAATCAGACTTCACTGGCTCATGGAGGGGAAAAAAACAAAAACACACCATCCTTGGCTGACTACATCCCTTAATGCCTTATTCTGAGTTGGTGTTTGGGTTTGATACCTACATGCTGTAATCCCCAGAAGGACACATACAGGAGGCTACCTGGCTTCTGTGACATCGCTAGTCACAAACAAAAGAAAAGCAGACTGGAAAGAAGGAACTTACAGAGATAAAGCGGCATGGCACCCCAGGGTGCTTTGAGGACTGGCCATAAGTGCAGCAAGGTTATTTAAAAAAAAGTTAAAAATATGAATAAAAATCTAAAAAGTCAGGCGACATTAAGATCGACTGCATCAGTTTTCAAACATTTCGAAATAGAGGATATGTAGGTTATGAATATCAAAACATTACCGTGCTAAATAAGCATTTGTTACACAGCTGATCACATGACGGCTCACCGTTGACGCTTGTCATAGGATACATTTCCCGATTTAGGAGTTTTTTTTTAGGCGAACAACAGTTTGAAATGGCGAATGTAAAAGTAAACAAATGTATTTCTGCATTTAACAATTATTTTTATTGTTGATTTATATGCAGATTTTTTTTCGATATTATTTGTTTGTTTGTGAAATGTACGAAAATAATATGAAAACTCCAAAGTGACATCCTTAAAGTGTTTGGTTTATTTGACCTTACAACATATTTTAGTTCTAAGAAAATTATCCTAAATGAGAAGTTGGAACCAGCAAAAATTTGCCATTTGTGCATCTAAAATGATAATTAATGAATTATCAAAATAGATGATTTTTTTTTACCTTCCATTGATTTATAGACAGTTAGTTGCAGCTCTGAAGCCAAGACTTGTTTCTGTCAATACAGCTCAAAGAAATGCCGCTACATCTCAGTCCTCAACACAGTCCGACACGATCGATCGAAAGATGATTGGTAACCACGGTGATCATTTCATCTCTTCAGTGGTAAAGGGTGGAAGATGTCAATAAAATGATCAGATGAGATCAAGCTTTCTGAAGCTCTAGTAGAAGAAATGTAAATTGGTTGCTAAGATGTTTTATATCATTCCAGTCTGATTCCTCTGACAGTCAGTGTTTCAGCCTAAACATCCTTCAGCATGGCACTCAAGCTTTTACAAACTCAGTGAAACAGCTGTTTTTAGACTTTTAACCTTACAATAAGTGTCAAGAAGCCACAGAATGATGAGTTATCTCTGACACCACCTAGTGGAAAAAAACACATCTGCATTAATAACACAAACGTTCTCTTTTTTTAAGCGTTTTTTATTGACACACTGCAAACTGACCAATGATTAAGATGTTTAAATGTTTGTTCAACCAAATTAGTAAAAAAGACCTGTTCTCATGTAGAGTCAGAGGGATTTAGACATGCAAATAGTTTCATTTAATTTGCCTAGGTTTGGATATTAATGCTGCCATCAAATACAAAAAAGGTGAATTACATTTAGTTTGTGGTGCTCCCAGTACGTGTCTTTAAGAAACAATGTCCCAGTTACATTTTTACCTTAGAAAAAGTCTACTTTAATAATGTTGATGTGTGTATGTGCAAATACACTTTGAGGTTTATTTCACAGCTACCATGGAACTAAACAATTTCTTAGTTTCATGGCAGACAGTTTATTTATTTTTTAAGAATTATATTTTATCATTTTACACATATACATGTTTAAAACTTTTTGTTTTATTACCTTGTTATACATCTGGAAACCCAATAATATGTTTTGTCATGGTGATTTATTTCTCCAAAGATGTTTCTGTTGATTCAGGTAATTATTTATTTCTGTGTGAAAAGATTTCTAGATAGATAGATAGATACATAGATAGATAGATAGATAGATAGATAGATAGATAGATAGATAGATAGATAGATAGATAGATAGATAGATAGATACATAGATAGATAGATACCTCTAGGGGTAAGAGACAGAGAAAATTTGTTTTTTTTTAAATATAATTTGGTTGAACTGACCCTTTAAGCCTAACGAGCATAACTCACGATACAGAAACAAATATTAAGCAGATGAAGCAGTGACGTTAACTTGATCATTTTCCTCAAATAGACCAAAGATGTGGCTGACTGGACCATTTATTATTTAAGAAAATTGAGGATTTCTGAATCTTCGGAATTTCAGATGACAAAGCTAACAAACACATGTAGTTAATGCTGAAATTGCCTGGCAGTGATTTCTATAAGCTGTGTAACTTGCTATGTGCATCCATCTTCTTTGTGTCACTTTCGTCACTGTTTTGCATGCAAATAGCAAAAAAATCTAAATAAATTAGTTCACTCATCACAAAACTGAAGTTCATGAGATAATTGAAACTCTTCTTTGTCCAAGAAGACATTTCTCATTTGACTTCCGATGTTCAGTGCATCCATGGTTCTTGTGTAATCCAGTGGCAATAATCCGTCTTGGTTCTCTCCGCGCGTCTTTTCATCGAAATATCCAAAAATGATGCAACGATATTGTTCAGAAACATTAAAAGCAGTCATTCTGCATGCAAGCAGTTCGCTGGAAGGATCTCCAAACAGCGAGCGAGGCATTCAGTGTGAGAGCGAGACGAATATCAGGATCACAAACGACAAAATATTCTCAGAGTGAAGTGCAAGACCCAAAATAAATCCAGTGCACTTGCAGAGGTGAGCGGCTCAGATGTTCCCGAAAGTTTGACACTTTTGACACTTTTGAAGTCTGCAGGACAAGTTTTTGAGCGTATGGAGTTCATTGTGACTCAATCAAAAAAGTGTGTGTTCCTCCCCTGCCTTTAGATTAGTAAGTAAGGAAAGCGTGTGCCTGGAAGACCGCCAGTTTGATTCCCTTGCATGGAGGGGAGATGTAATAATCTCCAAGCCGTCTGCTGTTTGATTACAGCACTTCATAAATTGGCAACTGCAGCGGCCATTAGCAGAGGGTTGTGTTAGGTACGAACGTGTGTGTGTGTGTGTGTGTGTGTGTGTGTGTGTGTGTGTGTGTGTGTGTGTGTGTGTGTGTGTGTGTGTGTGTGTGTGTGTGTGTGTGTGTGTGTGTGAGCAAAGATGCTACAGTAAGTATGATGTTGCTGATTAAGAGCATGTGTTTTCAGCAAAACTAAGCAAAAGAACTGACCTGGAAACTGACTGGAGCAGCCTCACACATTAACACCTTATCTGTACCTCTACTAAGCAAAAAAAAAAAAAACTTAGCTGTTATTCCCTACAGCTGGACAGACCTGCTCTTCCTCCTGGCTGAACGACTGGATGGAGACTCATAAAGAGGCAGCTGTTGTGGCTTTAAGGAGGCTACTTTGTGGCAGAATCCCCATCGGGCCTCATGCTGAAGGGCTCCAGGCGCTCGCTCTCGGGCAGCATGTTGTTGAGGCGCTCCATCAGCGGCACCGTCTGGTCGATGCCCATCTGGATGCGCCTCAGGATCATGGACATCTCGTTGACCTTCTGGATCTGCTCGGCGTACTTGGCGTAGCGTTTCTGGCGCTCCTGCATGATGCTGAACAAGGTTTCCACTGACAAGTCCATCTGGAAGGAGAGAGTCGAGAGAGAGAAAGAGAGATAAGACTTAAAACAACTTGTCAAATTCTACATCAGCAACACCCTAATGTGTGAATGTGATTAATGTGATACAAAAACGCACGGTGCAAGCATCTCTCACTAATGAGATTCAAATCCAAGTTTACAGAATAAGAGGTGTTAATTGGTGAAATCCTGACGATGCCAAGAGTCTAATAAATGTGTAGTTTCACATTTTCTGAGTCATTTTTATTGCTTAGTACTTGATTAATGACTTAAAAAGATGAATTGATGATTAAAATGTATGTAAATGTTCTCCCCCTCCCTATTTAAATACTATTTTTATTTGGGGGATGTGTAGGAGAATCGAAGTCAGATATACAGTACCAGTCAAAAGTTTGGACACACTCAATGTTTTTTCTTTATTTTTATTTTTTTCTACATTGTAGATTAATATTGAAGACATCCAAACTATGAAGGAACACATATGGAATTATGTGGTAAACAAACAAATGCTCAACAAACCAGAATATGTTTTATATTTTAGATTCTTCAAAGTAGTTGAATGAGAAGGTGTGTCCAAACTTTTGACTGGTACTGTACATGTTTCATATATTTCACTCTTGTGGTATAAAATAACTTTGAAAATCAATAAAATATGTTAACAAAACTGGATGTTGATTTTCTGATGGTCACTTTATCATTTCTGCACAACTTGAATTGATATAAAAGATATAAACACACTGAGATCAATGCAGCGTTTCACTTTCTTTCAAGCTTTCTGTCTAACAGACCCTCATCAGAGCACACAGGATGTGTTTAACCGAAAAGCTCAAGATGAAGTGAAACACTGAATAGATCCTCGGTTTGGACTCACTGATGCTTCCAGCTCCTTGGCAAAGATAAAGCCAGATAGATCAGTGTTCATCCTGCATTATGCACAACTTAAAGTAAAATATTTCCTGAAAGATAGCTATGGAATTAAACAAAAGATGCTTATGTTAGTGGATTTTATGTTTCTTAACCATTCTGGCATTAACCCTCTTCATTCAACAGCAAAACACTATAGTTAAAATGGTTATTTTGGGATTAAGGAATTAAATATCTCATGCTGGACTTCTGCAGCCTTACCTCTTTGATCCTCTTGACCAGGGCGTTCTGGTCGAAGGCCACGGCCTCGGCACACTGGTGCAGATGGTCCTGGTAGCGGACGCAGAGCTGCAGAACCTGAGCAGCATCCAGCCTTTCCAGACAAACACTGCTGGGTGACGTCTGGCCACTCAGCACTCCTGTGGAGAGCAGAATGCAAAGGACTTATACAGACATGTTGGAACACTTGACAACTGCGTGACACTATGTAATTATTGTAATTAACTCAGCAAAGGATGTGACAGAGTCTTGGTATTTCAGGAGTGTGTGCCCACACAGGCTCATTATACACCTTCTAACACAGTGCCAATGGGTTGCAGCAACGATTAGCTTTAAAAATGGACTGGTGGGAACTTGTTGAAAATTACACGAAACCCTCAAATGATGGAAGTCAGAAAGAAGATCTGCACAATCTACTGATAGCTTCCAACATAAGTACATGAATAGAGCAACATTTCATTATTAAAATGATCTTTGCCAGACATCAACACTATTCGAAACATTGTGAACTTTTATTTAATTTGTTGGAAGCTATCAGTGTAACTTTTGCTTTCAGTTTGTTTTAAGATTTTGGCACCTGCAAAAGTAATTTATATTTATGCGCTCTGCAACTGAAAAGCTGAAATGGGCGAACGACATGTTGGGTAAAGCGCTTCGAGTGGGCGAAAGACAAGAAAGGTGCTATACAAGCACAAATCCATTTGACATTTACCGTTACTTATTGTGTCTCCTGCATCAAATGAGTTTTATTAATATGCATTTCTACATATATTCCCCAAAAGTCACAGAACATCTGTCAGAGAATACGTGATATCTGCTGTGGGTGAGCAGGTGTCGATTCAAGTGTGCAACCTAATGAACTAATCGATCTGAAAGATGACACAATAATTAATATCAGCAGCTGGAAGACTTAAAAAAGTTACCTTTTAAAAGTGGCTGAAAGGTGGGTATCTCCTGGAGCTTGATGACATCTGGGTCGTTGTGGATATTTCGCATCGACTGGGTCCCCTGAGCCACGACGACGATGTCATCCATCTTTGCCTTCTGCTTTGCCGGGGACGGCACCACTGCAATGACAACATACATGTTAATACCGACAGGCAGCGGTTCCTTCACATCACCTCATCTTGTTGCAATCAGGTCAATAGCTGGTGAATAAGAGAATTATTTAAGTACGATTTTCAAGATTTAGAGGAAATATTTGCTTTGTCATTTTGGACATTTGGGAAATAAGTATTCACATCCTTTCTTGGTGTAAAAAAAAAAGTAATGTCACAATGTAAAAATACACCATAACAAGAACTTTATCCATTATTTGACTAAAGTAAAGTACATACAGTACCAGTCAAACGTTTGGACACACCTTCTCATTCAATGGTTTTTCTTTATTTTTATTTTTTTCTACATTGTAGATTAATATTGAAGACATCCAAACTATGAAGGAACACATATGGAATTATGTGGTAAACAAACAAATGCTCAACAAACCAGAATATGTTTTATATTTTAGATTCTTCAAAGTAGTTGAATGAGAAGGTGTTCGTTATAGTATTGTGATTTTTTTAATATTATATACAGTACCAGTCAAAAGTTTGGACACACCTTCTCATTCATACTTTGAATAATCTAAAATATAAAACATATTCTGCTTTGTTGAGCATTTGTTTGTTTACCACATAATTCCATATGTGTTCCTTCATAGTTTGGATGTCTTCAATATTAATCTACAATGTAGAAAAAAAATTAAATAAAAAAAACCATTGAATGAGAAGGTGTGTCCAAACTTTTGACTGGTACTGTATATATATATATATATATATACACTTTAGTAAAGTATAACAACTTTCTTTTATAAGATAAGAGAGATACATTTACAGCAGCATAGGGTATAGTGCAAACAAGAGACATAGGTAAAAAAACAAGATCAAAAATAAGTATTATAAATAGCAAATAAGCAATAAATTCAGTAAAGAATCCACAATAACTGAAATATTATATATACAGACAGAATAACTATTATAACTTTATTGCACAGTGTATTTGTATTGCACAGGTTTTTAGTGTCATGTGTCATGTGGTCTACTGGGAGCAGAGCTGGTTGTGCAACCTTTTATTCAAGTAAATATTTATTCAAGTAAAAGTAGAACAGAAAAATACAATAAATATATATACATATTTATATTGGACTTTTCTATTCTACTTTTACTTGTATGCATATAAATAAAGTTTATTTATATGCATACTTAAAGTAACAGCAAATCATGCAAAGGTATCAAAAGTGAAAGTACTCTTTAGGCCGAATGGCTTAAATCTGAGTCAGTTTTATGCAAGAAAGTCACTGTTATGGGTAATTATCAAGTAAGTAAGTATTAGTTTGTTGCACTTATTGTATTGGTATTAGTTTGTTTTTAGCACTTATTGTATTGTTCTCTATGTATTAGTTTGTTTCTGTATTTTGCTCTGGTTTATGCTTTAAGATGCTTGTTTAAGAAAGGAGATGCACTTATTGACTTCTGGTGACTAGTAGTTCTCTATGTTGAATACACTTATTGTAATAATGTAATGTAAATACTGAAGTAAGAAATACAAACAATCACTTTGAGATGTAGTATAATGCATAAAATGGGAATACTCAAATAAAAGTATGTTTCTTCAGTATGTGTATTTATTGTCTGTGTAGTTGTATAGTATGTGTATTTATTGTCTGTGTAGTTGTATAGTATGTGTATTTATTGTCTGTGTAGTTGTATAGTATGTGTATTTATTGTCTGTGTAGTTGTATAGTATGTGTATTTATTGTCTGTGTCTGTGTAGTTGAGCTGCTGCAACACTTGAATTTCCCCCATGGGGATCAATAAAGGAATATAATAATAATTTAGCCACAATAGCCAGCACACACACACACACACTGAAGCACACATTCCCAGCCATGCCACAGAGGCCGTCTCACCTGAGGAGCTGTAGTCAGAGTGTTTGTGCTCAGCCTCCACACTCTGCTCGGCCCCCATGCTGCTGCTAGCTGCTGGTAGCTTTGTCAGTCAGTGTTTCCTCCCAGACAGCAGAGAGAAGCCTCCAGGATGTCACAGCACCACCAGGTCTGCATATACTCCTCCTCCACCTCCTCCACCACCGACCTGCAGACACACAGAGACCCACAAGGAGCCAGACAGAGCCAGACACAGGGCCTCTGGAGGGGTTGGTGCTGACAGAAGAGAAGACAGGTCAGGACGAGGAATCACTTCCGTAAATATTGATCACGTGGTTTTCCTCCTGCACGTTTTTCATGACGTAATACTGCCCCCTACTGCTGGTGATGTGAATATATGAATGGGTATGTGTGTGTGTGTGTGTGTGTGTGTGTGTGTGTGTGTGTGTGTGTGTGTGTGTGTGTGTGTGTGTGTACAGTTTATGTACATTTAGTAGTTTATTTAAGAGATGGATTGTTGTTATTGTTTTAAATAACTTTTTATTTATAAGTGTTTTTGTTTTTTTAAGTGCAGTAAAAGTACTGCATTAATTATATTACTTCAGCAAAGTGTACTGCAAGTAAAAGTACTCCATGCTAATCCCCTTGTTGTTATTGTTTTAAATAACTTTTTATTTATAAGTGTTTTTGTTTTTTTAAGTGTTTTGTATCCAGTAAGTACACATGTATCCCTTTTGTTCAACTACAAATTAAAAAACTAAACAGTACAATATAAAAGTACTACATTCCACGTAAAAGTACTGCATTAATCATTTCTAACTTTTTATTTATAAGTGTTTTTTTTTTTAAGTGTTTTGTATCCAGTAAGTACACATGTATCATTTTTGTTTTTCTGTGTTCTTATGAAAAGTAAATAACAAAAAAATTCCACAATATAAAGTACTCCATTCCACGTAAAAGTACTGCATTAATTATATTACTTCAGCAAAGTGTACTGCAAGTAAAAGTACTCCATGTTCAACAAATTAAACAACTAAACAGTACAATATAAAAGTACTACTTTCCACGTAAAAGTGCTGCATTAAACATTTAATCCTCCCCTTGTTGTTATTGTTTTAAATACATTTTTATTTATAAGTGTTTTTGTTTTTTTAAGTGTTTTGTATCCAGTAAGTACATATGTATCATTTTTGTTTTTCTGTGTTCTTATGAAAAGTAAATAACAAACAAATACCACAATATATAAGTACTCCATTCCACGTAAAAAAGTACTGCATTAATTATATTACTTCAGTGTACTGCAAGTAAAAGTACTCCATGCTAAAAAAAAATTGAAAAACTGAAAAACAAAACCCCAGAATACTTAACCCATGAATAATGAGTATGACTATGAAACAATTATCAAAATAGTTGCCTATTAAATACGCAAGCAAGATTTTGAATCTTGTATCAGAGTATTTTAAAATTGTGTAATCGTAATGAAATAAATTCATATTTATTCAACCCCTGCTGATCCAATTCAGACTTCCACATAATAATACAAAACAACAAATATGCAAATCATCTTTAAATCTGTAGATTTAATGATCAGGACAAAAGCCCTTAAAAGCAGAACTGGAATAAAAACACTTCCAAGTAAAATTAACAAGTATAAAAACAAGTCATATACCAACATGTATCACTGTGGAATTAACATAGACATAAACAACATTTTAGAAACATGAATGCATTTTTTTTTAACACTTGTATTTAGAATCCAACCATTTAAATGTAGTAATCTGTAGGAGTAAAACTGCTGTATTTAACTGCTGTCTTGTTATTGATAACAGGATTATATTGACAACACTTGAAAGAAGATATAAACACAAAACAGGCTCATAAACTTACAAAAATCTTCTCAGTAAAACAGCCTGAAATTGAACATAATAATCAATTTAATAATAAAATAACTACTTTTTCCGAGAACACTGAGAACCACTGACATGGTCAAAGAACGACAGTGAAACAGACGTACATACAACGAGGCTTCATGCAGGTGTCTTCTCTGTGTCCGCCTGTCTCCCGTTGTCCTCGTCAACCAGAGGGTAGGGTCGCAGGTCAAGGGTCAGGATGCGGCTGAACATGCATTCTTCAAACTGTGAGGAAGAGAATATCAAAGTCACTGTATTGTAACAACATATAGAAATGAATGAGTGCTTCTTCTTGTTGTTTTAAGAGTTTGTTACATCTGAGTAGACTCCCAGCAAAGCGTCAGACTTGGAGAAAAACTCCTCCTTCAGGGAGATGACGATGATCTGCATGTTCTCCCTGGACTCCTCTCTGATGAAGCTGGTCACCTGGATACAAACAAAATACACACACAACGTATGCAGGGATGTTATTTGTTAAAATAAGATAAAAGTGCATAGATGAACTCACTCAAAGCCTTTAAGAAACCTAAATAATTATGTGATGTAATGTGGGATATATAACATTAATCTATTCAACTGACATTAAACTAAACACACATTTACTTGTGGGCAAAGTAAAGTTGATAGAAAAAGTCTTTGGTTTTCTGTTTGTCATTTCAGTCACAAAGTTGCTAGAAAATCCAAAGAGTGCTAACTGCTCTGACTCACAAGTAAAACTGTGCCCAAAGTAGACAATGCAGTGTTTCATATCAATGTGTGGATATGATTTATTTATTTTCTTTATTGGGCAAAAATTTAAAAATCCTAAATAACCTTTCAGCATATTGTGATTTAAGTGTTCTGAGAGAAAACTACATTTCTGCACATCCTCTTGGCTCTATGTTCAGACTTTAGCCAATCACAGGTCATTTCATAAAGAGGGCTGTCTATTGGCTGTTCTACAAATACAGATGCACGTCCTTTCGGTGAAAGTTGGATTTGAAAGCTAAAGTATCAGCAACATATTTCTCTCTATCTCTGAATCACTTCACTGATAGAGTAGCTTAATAGAGCCTCAAATCACAGCATGTCATCCTTTACAAGCCAACAAGTTTGCAATGAAAATAGTACGGTCATTCTATTAAAATTGCAAGATCAGAATCCGATTGAGATCTTGAATGAACGACTAGTACTTGTACAAGTTACTGTATGAAGCGCTTGCATATGCCCATACTCGTCTGGTGGGAGGGGCTTAGGACAGACAGGTGAGAGTTGCAGGAGGAGGCCTGTATTTTCCCCTGTTTCAAATCAGGGTGATTACTTAAAATGTTCTGTATTGTCCGTCAAACGGTCGAAATTCAAAGATATTCAGTCAAATAGACAAAGCAAATCCTCACATTGGAGAGCACGGAATCAAAGCTTACTGGCATTTCTTATTGATAAATTACTGAAATAGTAAATTGCTTATCTGATTAGTTGTTTTATCACTACTGTAGATATTCATTGTAAACACTGGACGCAGCTGGAATCGTACCTTTCCAATGTTCGTGTTGTCCAGCGCTGCATCCACCTCGTCCAAGATGAAGAAGGGAGCAGGACGGAAGCTGAGGGACAAAAAAACAAATGTGTCAAACAGTGAACCAGTGATGTGGGTCAAATGTTAGAGCCACACCGCTGGGATTAGAAAAGATGGAACATTTTCTTTAAAATAGGTGATAAAGTATTTAATTAACAAATGTTTTTTAGTACAAAAGAGAATAGGACAGAATCAGCAGCAGAGAGATGTTAAGTGTCTCTCTAGAAGAGAGTTCTTTGCATAAAGTTAATGGTGTGAAAGATGAGAGGATCAACAGGCGCTCCAAATAACATATATTTTACTTTAATAGTCCATTCATCAGTTTAAAAGCTCTTGGTCATTATAAGTTAAGTACCCCAAGTCTACTGGGGGAGCTTCTGAAAGACGTTTTGTGTCAACAGATGCTGTATTTCCTGTTTGTTGGCGTTTGTTTTTATAGCTGTGGGGAGTAATTATCCAGCTGTCCGGCTAACACAGATTTTGTGAAATGATTTGGGGAAATATGATGTTGGTAAATCAATCTCTCATTACAGATTTATTATTCTGTTTATTCTACTTGTAATATTGGTGCTTTTATGTCCAGTTTCTGTATCTTGAATTTGATGTTCACTCTCTGTTTTTACAATAACCACAATTTTCCAGTTCCCCATATTTTAAATGACTGTTAATTCAATTTATCTATTTAGCCTTATAAATCAAATCACATATATGCGTCAGAGGGCTTTGAAATCGGTCCAGCAAACGCCATCCTGTCCTTGGACCCTCGGAATCGGAAAAGAAAAACCTTCAACAGTGAAAGAAATGACATAATCTTATGTTTTGTATTAAATATTGTTGCCTAGTCTGCTTGGTGTTACTGTTACCTGTGGATGGCAAACACCAGGGCGAGGGCAGCGATGGCCTTCTCTCCACCGGACAGGTTGTCCATGGACATGAAGCGTTTCCCCGGCGCCACGCAGTTGTAGTTGATGCCGCCGAGATACGGCTCGTCTGGATTCTCTGCACTCAGGATGGCCTGGAGCACAAAAAGCAGGATGTTGTCATTTAACAACAGGTCAGGTTAGTGTAGATGTGTAAATACACCTACTTTTAATACTTTAAAATAGAGTAAATCACATTTAAAGAGCACATAAATCCTACTGGTTGGTTATGAGTAAGTATATCAAAGTAAAGCTTACGTTAAGAGTACTTTTTTACAAACATGAATGTTGGAGAGGCAAGAAAAAACAACTCAAAAGCAGATAAACACATTAAAAACAAAGAAACTTGAGAGTGTGTTTCTGTGGTTGGTGGTTTTGTTGCTTCACCTGGGCGCTGTTGTTCCTGCATATTCTTTTGTAGATCTGATCGATTACGATACAAACGTGTTCGAAGCACCGGCAAAAGAGGTTCAACCGTTTGGCTTTGACTCGCTCGAACTCCTGACTGCATTTTCTGGCCTCTCTGGTGCTGGCGTCAAACGCTGAGCGAGGGACAGGAAACAAACGGTGACTCAGCACATCCGGATACTTTAATTATCGTATTACAACTGTAGCGCTGACTACTGAGAAAGAAGTAAACCCCCTAGTCTTACACATTCATTAATATCAATAGTTTAAATTTGAATTGAAAAAACTTGATAGATGCATTGAAGAACAAAATTACCGTCCGTGACTCCCTGTAGTTTGTCCTTCACCTCCCTCATCTTAGCCAGAGCTTTGAGGTTCGGGGTGGTGGTGCGATGCAGCACTCCCTCTACGGAGGAGACGGACTCCTTCAGCCTCTCCATGAAGGCCTCCACCTCCTCCTCTGTCTGCAGTCTCTGCACGCACACACACACACATATTCAACGCATGTTATAGATGCATTTATGGCCATGGGAATAAACAGCATTGGGAGAAAATGAGGCTTGATGTCTCGCCCTGAGTTCTGGCTCCAGGCCGGAGAAGTCGATGACGAGTTGTGCCTCTCTCTCATAGATGTTCATGGTGGTTGAAGTGCTTTCAGAGTCTGTGTCCAGCTGCACAGAAGAGAGGGAACAGCCATCAAGTAACACTGACATCAAAAGTTGCTTTATTACTTTTGCAAAAACCAGCTGGGTTTCTCAGACTTTATTACTATAATGTGAGGGGGAAGCTACAGCTTATTTTATTACATTTCTTTATTATATTTCAATTTGAACTTAAATTAATATCCAGTACTTTTTCAAAACTGTGCGGGTGTTATTGAAAAGACACAGAGACCACTTCACTCTCTCCGTCTTACCCGCACTTCACTGATTTCATCCAGGCTCCCCGACAGCAGAATGATGGGCAGACTCTGGATCTTGCAGGCCAGCAGCATGTTGTGTCGGGCCAAGCGTTTCTGCTCCAAGGCCGTCTCAGCGCACATCACCTCCCGCTGAAGCTTCACCAGCTCTCTGAGAGAAAGATTGGGAAAGAAGAAACCGAAAGCCAAAGTAGATTGGAATTTTATCTGGACCCGAAAAATTGATTATGAATTGGCCGAATATCTCTGTACTGTCAGAAATATAAAGCAGAGACAGATCCCGACCGAGTTCAGGCTCAGTGACAACAACTCATTCACACAGTGTTTGTTGAAATGTCCCTGTCATACTGTATATATATTAATATATAACAATCAATGATGTTGTGTTAATTATGTGGTAATATTCTTATTATTATTATTGTGTACCTTTTTATGTTGATGCTTTGGCAACATAGTTTTTTGAAACTTTCATGCCAATAAAACAGACTTGAATTGACAGACAGGAGTTAAGCGCCAACATTTGTCTTCCTGTAGGATTTTATAATTTAGGTCATCTGGAAATTTCTTAAACTTGACTAATTGCCTCCTGGTTCTCTGCCTCCGCCAACAAGTCAAGTTGCAGTTTAAATCCATGTCTGTCCAAAAATGTCATTCCTAATTGTCATAATTAGCATATGAAATCTTGAGTTATGACCGAAAAACGCCTTTTTTGATGTTCCAAGGACCTTGACCTTTGACCAGCAAAATCCAATAATTGAATCCTTTAATTTTATGCCACATCTTTTTTCTAAACATCTCGTCTCTGCAGCTGCAAATATAGTTTCCAAGAAAAGAGCCAGAACCTTTGGTCTTGTTGCCATTCTTACATTACGACAAATGTCGAACGAATGTTTGATTTCAATATTTAAATTGGACTTTAAACTTGACACCATTTTAGACTCCAAACATTTTGCACCTTGTTTATGCAGAACTTACTTTTTTACTTTGCAAAGCTGTTGAATAGAAACTTGGAACTGAACTACTTACTAAAATAATAAGCCTACGTTTTTATTTATTTTTACTATGTATACATACATTGACATACAGTTTTGTCAAAATATAGAGATTAATGGATAGAAAATGGGTTCGTTAGTGGCAGCCCTACAGCACAGTGTGTAGCATAAGTGTTACTTGTTGATCTCTTTGAGGCTCTGGGTTTTCTGGTCCTGCTCAGCTTTGGCAGCGGCCACCTGGCTCTTCTTAGACAGCAGCTGGTTGTTCAGCTCCAGCAGCTTTTTCTGACCCTCCTCCACCGCCGACAGCAGCTTCTCCTCATCCTAGCGGAGTAGAGGATGAACACATCAGGCTGAAAAGGTCTGCTGAAATATAACCAGCCACTGAAATATCCCTAAACACGAGACTTCTTAAATCTCATTTGGAGGAAACGGATAATCCAGGAGGATTCATTTAACCATTCTGGACACATTTTACCCGTTTTACAGTTTGACGGTGAGAACACAGAATGAAGGCCTGAGTCGACTGACCTCCCTCTGCTCGGCCATCATTCTCTCCTCCTTGTCGATGGTTTCCTCCATTTTGAGGAGCTTTTTTTTCTGCTGCTCCAGTTGACCTTGTTCGTACTCCAGCCGTGCGTTCAAGCGAGTGGTCTGACTCTCAAACTCCAGCCTGAGAAGAGAGAAATATTAAAGGTAAAACTCAACATCCTTATAAAAACCAATCAATGTAAGACGAGCACCAATCATGTAACCACACACAACTAGTGTATTTTGAACCTGAAGTAGAATATTGAGGTTGACCTGAATGCTTCAAAGCTTTTACCGTTGCCATGGTTATCGACGTCCAAATCCTTATTCAAATGCATTGTTTTTCTTTTCTTTAATATAGGCTATGCATTAATCCACAAATCCCTTATATCCCATGAATATAAGAAATGATAAGAAGTAGTAATCTTGCATTATTCATTATGCATTGAAATGAATTATTATTGATTTATTCTCAGACAGATGTTTGTTGCGTGTAAAGGAGTAAATAAAGAGTAGGACGTTCTCCTTGTATCCATCTTTTCCTGTGTTTGTGTGTGTAAGCATGCATTCTGTGTGTGATTTACAGTTCGGTGATGAAGATACGGCTGTGTGGTTTTATCGTACCGCTTCCTGTCGACCTCAGTCTGCTGCTTCAGGTGCTCCTTTTCATACTCTCTGATGTTGTCCACACCGATCTCAGCACAGAAGTCAGAAAACACCATGTCCTCAATCTAAATGCACAATATCACAAATCACAAATTAGCTTCCGGAGGCTTTGCAATCTGTACAGCTTTTTCAACTTTTAACAGGGGGAAAAAGTGGAAGAAACATCTGGAGGAGCAATTGAGGAGGGCTCCCTCTTCCTGGAAAAAGAGATAGTAAAATTACAGTATGAGCATTCATATGTGACAAAATTATACACCAGTCATTAGACAATGCCCAATAGCTTTAGTAAATGTCAGTGAAATACTGTGAAAAAACAGTAAAAACAAAACAAAGCCACCTTATGATTTTAGGTACTGAGAATGATGAAGACCATACGATACAACCATGAGGCATTTAACTGAAGCTGTTGATGACACTGCGCTGTACAGCCGTACCTGGTAGATCTGGTCTCTGATCTTCCCCATCTTTGCCTCCTTCGCCTCCACACTCTCCAGCTGCATCTGGATCTGAGAGTCCAGGTTTGCTAATTCGCTCTCCATCCGAGAAATCTCCTGAAAACAACCAGCAGGAGATTTACCGTCGATTCTCCTCTGCTTCCTGTGTCACCATCACATAATAGATCCTTGTACAATCACATATGCATTGGGATTAGAAGAGTGATCGAGAAACACCAGGGGCTCTTATTTACGAGCCATGCCAAAGAACACTGTCATAATCATGATAACATTTGAGTAAAATCAAAGTTCTGTTGCCCTTACCGCTTGGCATTTAGGGATGTTTTTCTTCTGAATGTTTTCCAGCTCAGTTTTGGAGTATTTGAATCGGGTCTGAATGCCCTGAGCCTGAGCAGAGATCTGTTTCAGGTCTGAGTCCTTCCGCCTGAGCTTCATCAAATCCTGTCAGACAGAGTGAAAGTTAAATGTGAATAAATGATGCTCTCTTGAATAGTCATTTCAGCCCATTTGTGTGTCTCGTTCTTGACAAAGTAATTCAGCAATTAATGCAAAGTATGACAGCACATAATGTATAGCAACAACGCAAAGTCATGTGTCACAGCCCAGGAAATTAACTAAATCAATTAACATATTATAATTTTGAACTTTTAAGGCACTAAGTTTACATGGTATGATTTTCCAAAATATGTGACATCTGTAGTGCATGCCGTATAACCACAAATATTCTGGGTTCGATTCAAGCATTGGGATATTTGCAGCATATCAACCTCTCCCTCCTCCTCCTCTGTCCTATAATAAGTGATATTTGGTGTGTTGACTCACGCGCATCTCTGCCGTCAGCTGGTCCTTGCGTGCCTTCAGCCGCATCATGTCCTTCTCGTCCCAGCATCGAGCTTTGGTCCTCAGGTAGCTGGAGCCTCCAGAGATCACGCCGGCCTTTGTAAACAGCGTCCCGTCCAGAGCGACCGTCTACAGAAAAACACAGCTGATCACAAGTCTGCTGGCAGTTTAGTCAAACATTTCAGGCAGTAAGCATGTTTGGATTTGGAAGATTTATAACGTTGCCTCTTTTAGGTTGTACTTTTTTGCATTTTTACCTCCATGGTTTGTTAAGGGGCCAAGCTTACCTTGATGCGCGTCTGTCCGTCAAAGGCCACGCTCCGTGCTTCTTTGATGGTCTCACACACCAGAGCGTTGCCGCAGACAAACTGCACCACCTTCCTCAGCTGGGCGGCACCCACGGCCTCTCTAACCTGTACAACATCGACCACCATCTTGGCACCGGGCACCTCCCTCAGCCGCTCATTCAGAGGACTCACCTGGGGGAAACACCGTGGTGATGGTTATCACATATGCATGTTTATGTGCTACTATGATTAGCAGAGAAAGGATTCTGCATACTGAAGAACACAGAAAACGTCGCCTTCTTTACCATCTTGCATTTTTAACCATCCCCAAAATAATGTCTTACATCCAAGTAGTCGATGGGCAGGAAGGTCTCGCGTTCGGCTCCCTCCTCCTTGACGAAACAGATACAGTCCCGGGCAACTTTCTCTGAGGACACCACGATGGCGTTCATGAAGCGGCCAAACACCTTGATGACAGCCAGCTGGTACTTCTTATGGATCGGGCTGCACAAGTCAGACAGACGACCGAACTGGGACAGAAATGATCGGTAAAGGGATAATAAAAAAAGGAATGGGTTCAGAATAATTTGCATTGATAAAGTGAAAGGCTAATTATATATATCTCTCTCTCTACAGAAGCAGCCAGACGTTATGAGAAAAAAGAAGAAGCCCACAGTAGATATGAAGACAGACGAGGGACTTGAAATGATTAAGTTCTAAATGACGAATGACCACGTACTTAAGCGGTTTATAGCTACTGTATACTGTAACGATGCTTGAAGGAATAAAGACTTTGATTTAAAGGGATTATATGTATGGATTCATTATCATCTTCCAGGAAACTGAATTGGGCATGAGGGGGTGTTTGACATCAAGGAGTTGACTGATGTCAGCGCTTTCCAAGGGGCTTGATCTTGAAATGAATTTCATTAGATAGCCTTGTTTGGTTTAATGTTTCAGGGTTTTTCCAAACCAAATATTTTCTTTAACACGTCTTCAGTCTCCTGCCTCTCACCACGGATCCCTTCTCTCTTATCCCGTCTGTCTCTTACCACTGTTTCAGGGTAGAGTCTGCGGAGCCTCTCTAGCAGCTCGTTGCGCCGCTGCTGGCATCTGCTCTCCTGGCTGTCCAGATGTGCGTTCCCCAGCTCCTCCATCACCTGGCCCAGCTCCTGGTTCAGCTCCTCGCTGCGCTGGCGGCCTCGCTGCAGCTCCGCACTGAGGCTCTCCTCCCGCTGACGGCACTCCTCAAGGGACGACCTGAAGCATGCAGTGATTCTATAAAGTATGCTCGGTTTTCTGCTGCGATGTTACATCCTGATTTCAGGAAGTAAAGGATTTGTCTATGGAGTTAAATCAACACCTTCCTGTCATGGACAGACAGACAGTTTATTGTATGTGGTACTAGGTGTGCACAGGACGTACTTGCAGGACTTGGTGTACTCCTCTATCTTCTCTGCTCTGCGTATCAAATCTTCCAGCTGAGTCTGGTTGTTCCTGATGCTAGCCTACAACCGATGACGTTCAAAGAGAAATTAAAGCGGCTGTAATTATTTTCTATTTTGATTCCATCTCACTTCTCTTGTGCTTTTAAGGCCTCATCAGGTACCTGAGTTTAGCTAAAACCACTCTGTGCACAACCTGCTCGGCACAAAACGTTTGACAGATTAAGTTAGTGACCAGCTGGTGAACATAGTGGAGCTTTTAGTAGCAAAAAGAAACAGATATTTCCCTCAGGAGACAAAAAGAAGAGCTAAAAGAGAGTGAATATTGCTGCTCAATCCATGGTCATTAACTGGAAAGAGGTGTAGGTCAAATGAGCCTCTGACAGTACCTCCACTTCCTTCTTACGCCGCTGGTCGAAAGCCATCTTCTCGTTGTCCGCTCTCACCTCCCAGTGCAGTTTCTCGGCCTGCTGGTTGAGGACAGCGCCCTGCTTTCGGGCCAGCTCCTTCAGCTCTTTGTATCGCTCCAGCTGTAGCAGGAAATAAAGGATAAAGATACTTGACATTTAGTAGTCTATAAAAATACCAGTGAAATGCTAGGACTCTTGAACGAAACAAATCAATAATTCCATGCACTCCTTCATTTGCCGTTTGCAACCTGTTTTGGGGAAATGTATTATTAACCCCTAATGATATGCCTGAAGTTTCACATTTTTACATTGTATCATTATCAGGGACATTTTCTATCATCCCCAGGTCGATTTGACGCCGATTTACTTGAGTCTTGACCCTCTGTATCTATGGTACCTGTAGAAAAACGTGTATAGTCATGTTTTCAAATTTTGGCATTGACTTGGTACAGAGAGATTCCTTACAGAAATACATGAAAAAATACATTAAGGTTGTTGTGTTTTTGTGCATTGTGATTTCACGGTATCTGCAGTTCTGTATTGTGGTTATTTATTGCTATTAACATGAAAAAATTAGGATAAAAAACTTTTTTATTTTCAAGATTTTATTCAAATAAATAAATTAAAACAAACAAAAAAATGTCTAATATATATAATTATAATATACATATAATATAAACAAAAGTGTGGACTTAAAAAGTGACCTATCAGTGCAGCTCTGCCAAGGAGTTGAATGATGTTATCCAAACTCAGTGTGTGTAAGTCGCCACGGTAATGTAGACAGTGTATGCGAGTAACACATTGAAGATTTGCACCTACAGTCCACTGGGTTTATTTTTATGTTGAGAATATATGCTGCACAAAACACAAACTTTACAACCCCGATCTTTATCCTCCTATATTCAAGAACATGTTAACTGGAAAGGAGCTGCCGTTGTCTGACACGGACTCACCTGACTGTCATCCAGCTCGATGTCTCTTTCCATGGAGGCTCCCTTCTTCTTCTTCTGCTGCTTCTCATAGTTCCTCCAGGTCCTCTCCAGCTCAGAGATATCCTGCCGTCCCTCTGCGAGCTCCTGCTCTTTAATAGCAATCAGCTTCTGACTCTTCCTCAGGGCTTCACGAACCTCTTCGGCCTTCTTCATGTGATGGGAGGTGTTAACTTTGGCTTTGATGTACTGGGACCGGCACTGGGACAGGACATGATCCTGGGCGCTGAGTGACAGAGTAAGAGGGGATCTATGTTAATTATAGTAATTGGCACAGACCACCAAAGTATTAATAACATATGCAAAATCCACTGGAGCTGAACAGATGATAATCATTGGAGGCTTGTCGTAAAAACATCCCTACATGGAGAAACAAAACAGCTGGTGAGAGACAAATTAATTAAACCCATTAGCTATACTTTAGGGCATTTTCTGATGTACTGGTTAATACGTTTTTCCCACAGTTATAATTTTCAGATCCACACACACATACCGGATCTCCTTCTCTATGTGCTGCTGCTCTCTGGTGAGACGTCCATGTTCCTTCTTGTAGGTTTTGGCCGTCTGCTCTTCCTTCACCAGGGTCTTGTTCTTAGCAGCTGCAGCCAGCTGTTTCTCCTTCAGGTTGTCACTGAGAGCGTTGATGCCCTTCTCATTACAGTAGAGCTCAGCCAGGCTCAGCTGCAGGCGGTTTTGGTGAAGGTTGTCCACCAGCGCCTGGTACTTCTGGGCCTGGTAAAATGTGAGTTTGGGGGAAACCAGTCAATGGATTGAAAGGAAAGCTGAAGAGAAACTAAGGCCACTGAAATACAAAACACGTGTTTCCTGTGAGCACACATACATCAGTTATTTAGGGCAGCAAACCTATTTCTGCTGCTACATCAACAGAGAAAGCATGGGTTACATTCCAGAATGGAGAGAGCAAAGTTTATGAAAAATATCGAGAGGATTGCATGATTAACGGTTGCAGGTACGTGCATCTGCGCTTTTGGCCTCTACAAAAATAAGTGCCCTTTTTGAAAGACTTATATCTTAATTTCCTCTTCTAATTTAATATTTAAGTTTTGCATTTTTTTTTTCATTGCCTTCCAAAACTGAGAATCTGACAATCCACTTTACTGTCCCTTTTTGTGTGTAAAAGCAAGTCCAACACTATGAATGCCTTTGAGGAAAGATTGTCTAAAAATTGTATGCTGTTATCCCAAATGATTATCCCTCTATATGAGAACAGTTTTTTTTACACCACCTTAGTATTTCATAAACAGCTATTGACACTTTTGCCTTGATTCATGGTCGGACAAACTAGCTTCTAGTGAACTGAAAACAAGTTTTGATGTTCATGGATGCCCTTTTTGTTGTTTTCAGGGAGAAAGTTAAAGCCCCTCATTCTTAAAGCAGTAACAGCAGCATAAGTGACTGTTTTATAGTAGCACTGTGTCCTCCAGAATGGAACATTTATATCAGCCAGACTTTTCATTCTTTCCTTCACTGGTTATCAATGTAGCCAGCAGGTAAAATAACGTGTGGTGACCTTGGGGATTTGGGTTGAACGAGCCACTCTAGCTGGGTGTGTGACTTTTGTGACTTCACCTCTATTTTCTCCTGGGACACCTGCTTCCTCTCCACAGTAGCAGATTTCTTCTTGTTGAAGTGAAACTGTGTGTCCTCTTTGGCCTTCATAAGGGCCTTTTTCTTTAAGTCATACTCTGCAGCGTACTCCTTCGACTGACTGATGCACTCGAACATCTTGGTCCTCTCCTTCGGGTCCTTCAGAGCTATGGACTCCACCGCCCCCTGGTGAGAAGAATAACGAGTAACAGACTTGTTTGTAAGGTTTTATTACTACCAGCCGTTATGGTGACTCAACGCAAAGTTTGTCCCTACATTACTCTGCAACCGAAATGAGTGTTTGGGATTGCATGCGATTGACACGAACCTTCAGGTATAACAAGTTACATCATTTAACTTCAAATAGGGAGAATGCTGTGTTTGTTCTCCAAAATATAGAACTATATGTGATATGTATTGTGCTGTCCTGTATCCTGTCTCGTTATCTTTCAACCATGCATTTGTGTGTGTTTTGTATTACATATTTATACACAGGACTTTAAATTCATTCAGTCAGCAACAGAGTCCCCACAATGAATGAAAATTGTCTGGGAAGAGAAGCATGAATATATTGAGTACATATACATCTGCTCATCTTACAAGTTACATAATTTAACATCAAATAGGGAGAATTCTGTGTTTTTATTTCCAAAATATTGTACTATATATGATATGTATTGTGCTGTCCTGTCTTGTTATCTTTCAACCAAGTATTTGTGTGTTTTAGTGCCCATATTCAGTGTGGCTTTTGTATAATGTATGTATTCACAGCATTTTACATTCATTCATCTACAGAGTCCCCACAATGAATGCAAATTGTCTGTGTAGAATGATTATAATAAGTATATACATACATCTGCTCATCTTACAATCTACACAACAGCATGTTTATCTTTGTGTCTACATCAACAGTTTTTTACCTGGAACACCAGACAGTTTCGAGCTTTGGTCACAATGCCGATCTTCCCCAACTCCTCGATGTATTTGGCCAGAGTGACATGATCACCATTGATGCGATACTCAGAGGAGTCACCTTAAAAGACACAATGAAAGGCATTTATGACAGCATCACCATCAAAACTCTGCAAACAAAACTCCTCTTCTTGTTTATAATTAATAATAAAAATATAATATTCTCTCTTTTGCAGCTGTGCAAAATCTGTTTAATGCAAAGTAGAATTGAAAATATAGGAAATGTAATTGTGCAAACATTTTTAATATTATTATTATTATTATATTCCTTTATTGATCCCCATGGGGGAAATTCGGTGTTGCAGCAGCTCAACTACATAGAAACAGATAATAAATACACATATTATACAATAAAATAAAAAAAAATAAGAATAAGAATAAGAATAAATAATAATAATATAATAATGTACAGTATATCCACATGGGGGGAATAAATATAATATACTTATTATTATATTAATAAATAATTAAATTAAAGAAATTAAATAATTATTATATTAATAAATAATTAAATTAAATTAATTAAATTAATATATATTATTATATTATTAAATAATTAAATTAAATTAATATTCTTATTATTATATTAATAAATAATTAAATTAATATTCTTATTATTATATTAATAAATTAAATTAAAATTATTGTTATTATATTAATACATAATTAAATTAATAAAAATTATTATTATTTAATATATTAATAAATAATTAGATTAATATTCTTCTTATTATATTAACACCAAACACAGTGCATGAATTACTTCCTGTTATGTGGTGATATATATTAATTATATTAATGTATATATTATGTTATGTGATGATCACCTGAGATGCTCCTGCTGAACACCGTCTCGTGCTCCTCGTCATCGCAGTACCTGAGGGTCACGCGGACGGGCTCGTGCACGGGCCTCCCGATGTGAGCTCCGTGCACGAGGTCCCTGAGGTGCTTCACGCGCAGAGCGACCACGCGCTCCCCCATGGCGAAGCTCAGGGCGTCCATGACGTTGGACTTACCTGGTGGGGGGGGGGGGGTCAAATCAGGTCAGCGTATCCTAGCAACGGTTGCTAGGATACGCTGACGACGGGTTTTATACTTTAAACAAATAAATGTTTAAAGCTATAATAATGATCATCTCGTTTTTTAAATTATATTTAGTGATTTATATATATATATATATATATATATACATTATCATAAAAATATACATTTTCTTTTTTATTAATATAATAGTAAGAATATTAATCTAATTAATTTAATTATTTATTAATATAATAATATTAATTTAATTAAATTATGTATTAATATAATAATAAGAATATTAATTTAATTATTTATTAATATAATAATATTAATTTAATTAAATTATGTATTAATATAATAATATTAATTTAATTAAAGTTGTATTAATATAATAATTATTTAATAATTTAATTATTAATATAATAATATTAATTTAATATTAATATATATAAAATTATTTATTAATTAAATTATATTAATATTAATTAAATTATTTATTATTTATTAATTTATTAATAATATAATAATTTAATTTAATTATATTAATATAATAATATGAATAATTAATTTAATTATTTATTAATATAATAATATTAATTTAATTATTTATTAATATAATAATATGAAATAAATTTTAAAAATAATAATAATAAGTCCGTTTATTTATATATACCATTATCATAAAAATAGTAATGTTTAAAACGTTTAAGAATTTTTAGAAACGCTGAGGATACGCTAGCGTTCAAATCGGTCAGCGTATCCCAGCAACGGTTTCAGCCGTTGGCTCTCACGTTTAGCATTATAGCTAGCCAGCTAGCTAGCTAGCTCCGTTTGCTAAGCTAACACATTTAAGTAGCATTAATGTTAACACGAATAAATGTTTAAAAGCTATAATAATAATCCTCTAGTTTTTTTTTAATAACCCTTAAATTATATTTAGTGATTTATATATATATATAGCACATTATCATAAAAATAGTAATGTTTAAAACTTTTAAGAATGGGCTAACGGTAGCTAGCATGCTAGTAGCATCGGAGAAGCTAACGGCAGCTCGCTATAGAGCTAGCTTAAATAAGTTCCTTACCGGAGCCGTTTGTGCCGATTATACAGTTAAACCTCATGAAGGGGCCGATAACGGTTCTCCCTCGCCATGACTTAAAGTTTTCAATATCGATTTGTTTAAGAAACCCCATTTTACTGCAAATAAATCAATCAGCTAAACGAGAAATGTGATTTAATCATGAAGGGGCGGGAAGAACCTTTCCCTCCTAAAAACTACAAACATGGTTGTTTTTTGTAGTTCTATTTTTGCAGTTTGCAGAAATGTTGATTATTCAGGGACAAATAAATGCATCATAATACTGTATTTAATGTTTTAATAAAGTAATACCACAGTGGTTACAAGTCAAACATGTACTTAAGTAAAAGTACACAAGTATTACCATCAGAATACACTTTAAAATACTCTATTCTAATAATACTATATGCAGAAAGGCTCATTTTAGAATAATACACATGATAGTAATTAATTATATTTATTGATGCATTTTATTTTGCATTAATAATCTGGATCTGCATAATAATTAGTAAAGTTTTAGATTAAAAGTAGTGCAGAAAAACTACAATAGTTGTCTCTAAAACATAGTAAAGTTAAGTATAAATCACTAAGAATTCACTCAACTTAGTTTATGTGAAAACATTTAATATTTCAAGTACCAAAAGTAAAAATACTCTATACTAATAATACTATATGCAGAATGGCTCATTTCAGAACAATACACATGATAGTATTGAATTATATTTATTGATGCATTAATGTGTCTTTTAATGTCTTTTCCCTCCTTAAAAAACACAAAATATATCTCACTTTTGAATGGCTCATTTCAGAACAATACACATGATAGTATTGAATTATATTTATTGATGCATTAATGTGTCTTTTAATGTCTTTTCCCTCCTTAAAAAACACAAAATATATCTCACTTTTGCAGTTTTTTTATGCTACTTTTTACACCACTACAGTTAGAACTAATATTACTGATATTTTAGAGGAATTGCAGTTAATAATTCCTCTTTAAAGTTTATTTATTTATTGTGCCCACTACACATTAACTATCGCTTTTGTATCAGTTCATTATTATTTGTCATAATTACAGATGTGTTATTTTTACGATTGAATTTGAGATCGGGCTGCACAACTTATCAAATATTAATATTGGATCAAGATTTTGGCTTCGTACAATTTAATTAACATGATTGACTGATATATTGACAATATGTTGACGTGAAAGTTTATGTGAAAATTAAAACATTTAATATTTCATTCTAGTACTTTTTACTTTTGGTATTTAGAGTTTTTTCCGATGCTAACACATTTGTACTTATACATAAGTATGATTTTGAATGCAGGATCTTTCCTTCCAGCACAGTATTTCTAGGCTGTGATATTGCTACTTTTACTTAAGTAAAAGATCTGAGTACTCCTTCTGTAAAAGCTAATAATATTGTTAACTTTAATATTATTTAATGGAGTAATAAGTAAGAAATCCCCAAAAAGTGCCAGGTAATTACACCCAAATTTAAGCATCTAATTAAGTTTTTTAGTCGTTTATAAAGTCCCGTTTCAAGTAAATAAACTTTTTCACACACAGTTTGACTTTATGTGTAAAACAACTGAAAGCAGAAAGATGAAAAAACAAGTGCTGAAACACGGAAACACAAAATATTCACAACTTTATTGGTCAATATTGAAGTCAGATGTCAAACATCAGCAGACAAAGATGATAAAGTTGTTCCTCGTCAATTGATTTTAAAGTTAATCCTCTTTCCACCAGGGTCCCAGAGATCAATAAGGGTGATCACGGACGTACTCCATGATGTGTTTCAGAGCCAGCCAGGTCTCGGAGGCCGTGGGGATAATCTGATTGGCTGGCAGGATGAAACCATAGCGGCCAGTGTCCCTCAGCTCGAAGGCAAAGGAGTACTTGATGCCGATGTCGTAGGACCAGTCGATGCTGCCACCGCTGGCTTGATCTGGGAGGAAGAGGAAGAGGAAGAGGAAGAGGAAGTGATGGTAGCAGATTTACTAACCACAGATTTTTTAGGCTTTTTGACAACATTTGATTTTTAAAAATCTGATAATATATCAACTAATATACTGAGATTTGCATCAACACATAAAATAAAAATAATGCCTTGAATTTCTCAAAGAATATGATCAAAAATATAGATAGAGTAGGACATCTTATAGTTTTTATAGTTACAAAATAAACTCTTAGGTTCTTTCTACTGTATGTAAATTATCTAAAACATGTCTTAGGTACATCTGTCCTCTGATTTGTTGTTATATATTTGTTTATCTGCAATAATAAATCAATACTTTTTGATGTATCGGTACTTGTAGCTAGAATCAGGAACTGTTTCTATATGATGAGAACTAATATTACTGGTATTTTAGAGGAATTGCAGTTATTAATTCCTCTTTAAAGTTTATTTATTTATTGTGCCCACTACACACATCGTTTTTGTAGCTGTATCATTTCATTATTATTTGTCATAAAAACAGTTATTTTTATAATTGAATTTGAGATCGGTCTGCACAACTTATCAAATATTAATAGTGATCAAGATTTTGGCTTTGCACACTTTAATAAGCATGATTGACTGATATATTGACAATATGTTGTTATTTTTAATAAAGTAACATCTTATTTTGATGTAAAGATTAGTACTGAAGCAGGAATGTAGCTCAACATGGAGGTGGAAGCACAATCTATTTATTTATATGTAAAAGTGCCATAAAGATATTCTCTCCCTAAAATCAACGATTACTTGGGATAAAAAAAATCGTGATCTCAATATAATCCAAATAATTGTGATTATCATTTTGGCCATAATGGTCCAGCCTTAATTTGAGGTGCTGTGAAGTTGCAAAGACAAAAAGAGATAAAAAAAAAGTGACTCACAGATGATGTTGCAGATGCTTCCAACCTTGTACCTGGTGCCATAGAGAGACGTGAGCTTCTGCACTGCTGCTCTGCCAACAGAGTCCTACAAGGAACAAACAAAAGAAACATAATACTGTAGTGAGGTAGAAGTATTCAGATCCTTTACTTTAGTCAAAGTAGCAGTACGACTCTGTGAAAATAATCCACTACAAGTAAAGTACTGCATTCAAAACCTTAAAAGTATGTAAGTATTATAAGCAAAATGAAATAAAAGTACTCATAGTGCAGTAAAATGTTCCCTGTCAGTGTTTCACTACCATATATGATGTTTCTGGATTAATATTACTGCTGCATTCTGCATTTTACTGCTGTATAAGTTTATGATTGAGCTAATTTTAACGGCATTATATTCTACAAGATCATGTATTGTATTTTCTTGTATATACCTTGTATCTCTAAAAAGAAAAACAGCCTGTTTTCAGCTTTGTGACGATGCATTTTCCAGCTGATTCAAGAGTTTATTCAGCTTAAGAAGTAGGAGAGTTTTCTCAACACAAAGGAACATCCTTTATCCTTTAGTTTATAGCAAATATTCAACATCAACACATCTGGAGATAGGATATGACACGTGAAAAACTTTGATTTAAAAAGGAACTAAAGCTTTCAGATAAATCTAGTGGAGTAAAAAGTACAGTATTCTTCTCTGAGATGTAGCGGAGTAGAAGTATAAAGTTGCATAAAATGGAAATACTCAGGTAAAGTACAAGTACCTCTAATTTGTATTTGCCCCAAGGGTTTTGTTACATATGAGGACTGTTTGAGCAGTTTCTCTATGTTAAAATGCACAAAAATTTGAACCAGTATTGCAAAAAAAAGGATTCCTGACTGAGTTAAAGGAGATAATTTGTCATATGTAGTAGTGATGAGTTTATAATTGGCAAATTCATCAATCCTGGAGAAAAATAATTTGAATTTTCTGCAATAAAACATTAATAAGATAAGAAACTATTACCTCAACTTCTCCAGCTCAGGCTGTCAAAGTAGTCTGCAGTCAGGATATTGCTTTTTTTAATAATCATTAAACTTACTGAAGGATAACAGAGGCTGACGTTCTCATATCAGGTTATAATAATGTGCCTCCTGGTCATTTTCATGTTTTCCCCTCCTTACCAGCTCAGACTGATGGGGCACGCTCTTGCAGGAGTATCCGTAGGGGTACATGAGCAGCTGGGAGTAGGCGTGGACGGAGATGAAGGACTTGAAGTTGCCGTGGTTCCTGACAAGGTCCACCACGTTCTTCACCTCGATCTCAGAGTGAGCCGAGGGGCCGTGGTAGGAGTCGGAGCAGGGGTTCCTGCTGGCCCCGGGGCCTGGAGAGAGAAGACCAAGGAGGAAAGACAACGTGAGAAAACAATGGACATCAGGACAGGATACGTAGTTAAGAGATCGCACAGAAATCCACAGGACATCAGCTGCCAGTTTATTGGGAACAACCAACTGAAATGAATGCATTTTAATGACAAAATGACTTTATGGTCATTTGGGAGGCTGTAGTTTGTAGTAAAGGTGTTTCTAATATTTAAAACTTTTCTATTCTGAACATGGGGCGGACAAACCATTGGAAACATTCTTCAACATAAAGAATTACAATTAAAGTTAAAAAGTTAAAACAGTACTTCTTTAAAAAGAAAGAAAAAAGTTCCCTAATATTCCTTGTATGGTTGTTGTAATAGTGTGCATTAGTTGTACTTAATAAAATTGACAATTCAGTGTATATTCACATAGTGTGACACATTTTGTTTAACTATAAACTATTTCTATCCATGAAAATTATGCCTTTTAATCACTTAGATATTTGATTATATTCATTTTCAATACATGTTCTTGTATAGAAACTTTATAAAACTATTATAGTTGAGAAACTCAAGGTGAATAGGGCAGACATTTTAACTATTAAGTCATTAAATCCTCCACAATGGTTTACTTACATAAGGAAGATGAATATTCGTATTACAAGGTTTCCAAAAATGGTATGTTTAAGTATGCAAATGATGTATTATCTTATCAAATATGTGCTAATTTGCATTCATTTCCAGAACATAAATCTGAATATTGGATAAAGCCAGGTTCAAAATTCTTGTTTTATTTTGTTGACATGTTAGAGTCAAAGGTTTGTCTCTTAGTATCACTCAATGAATCAGAAAATACTTTAAAAAAAATACTCTTTCGCCATGGAAAATAGGAAAATATGTTGAATTTTAACTTATAGATATCACCATGAAACTTCAGCAGTTGATTACTTCAAATAAAACAATTGTTTTTTGGATTACAGGTTGTCTGAAATGTTATGTTTAAATATGCAAAAAAATTCTATACTGACCACCAAAGCCTGCGTTCCAGTTCCTGTTGGGATCGACCCCACGGCACACAGAGCCTGAGTTCTTGGAGCGGGTCTTACGCCACATACGGTCCTGCACATCAGCACACAGATTCAGTCAGTCAAGCACAAAAAAAGATCTTAAATCAGCCATATTTTCCTCTCTTACATCTATTTTTATACAAAAATATGTCAACACTAAAGACATAATAAAATGCCGTACGTTGGAGTGGGTGTAGGCGTAGCCGTCAGGGTTGGCCAGGAGCAGCATGTAAATGTCCATGGTGTTCAGGAGGGACGTCAGGGAGGCGTCGGTTCCATAATCAGTGGCAATCTGAGCAAGAACAAGGCTTTTATTTTGTAGTAATGGCATTCTAAATAAAAGGAAACAATCTAAACTGTCTCATGCAGGTGAGAGGTATGTCTGCAACAATAGAGGATGAATAAAAGATTATTGAGGGTAAGCCAGCTGTCTGTGTGTGTGTATTTGTTGTGTGCTTTATGTTATGTGATGCTGTTTTTGTCTGTATGTGTTTGTATTTGTGTCTATAGGAACCCCACGAAAATGAGAGGCTACGTCTCAAGAGGCTATCCTTTAATTAATTAAAATAAAAGTATAAAAGGAGTAAAACACAATTTGTTAAGTCCCTTTATGGGAAAGAAAATGTACATATTCATTTCTTGTCAACTTACACATCATTTTAAAGAATATTCATTTTCAGGGCTGCAACTAAAGATTATTTTCATTATCTATTAATCTGCTGATTAGTTTTTAGAGATTCATCGTTTTGACTGTCAAATGTCAGAAGATAGAGGACAAAAATGCCCAAAGTGGCGTCTTCAGATTACTTTGTTTTGTCCAACTAACCAAAGATATTCAATTTACAATGATATATGAGCAAGAAAAAGCACATTTAAGAGTCTAAATGTCTGCAAATTTTGCTTGGAAAATGATTGAAACAAATAAAATAATTGTCAAAATGAACTATTAACCCACTTATCATTTCTGCTCTATTTATCATAAAGAAACTTCTTTAAATGCACCTTGTTTTCCTCTGATTTTTTTTTCTCTATTTCCAGCCTCTGGAGGATATCTAACACATTTCATATCTTATCATATCTTTTGCTCTCGAGGACGTGTTGTACCTTGTTGGCCGTCCACACTCCGGTGGCCTGAGACACCCATTCTCTGGAGTGGATTCCGGTGTCCATCCAGATGGCGGGACGGTTGTTTCCTCCGGTGCTGAACTATAAAAAACAACGTCAACAGAATCATCCCGTTATAAAAAAAGAAAATGGATGAAAAGATATATATTAGTAGCACAGGTGATGATGTAATGAGTCATGTCCCACCTTGAGCACATACATGGGCCTGTTCTCATACGATCTACCGATTTCCTGCTTGGTGACGAGTTTAGGATGCTGAGCCACCAGAGTGTCCATCCAGCTGTAGATCTGAACGGAGAAAAAAGGTATAATACATATAAAGTGGGGTACTAAACAGAAATACTTCAGGTGTTCACAAGGTTAAACAATACACTATTAGTTAACTAGTTCAAGAAAGGACTCTATTTACATTTACACTGCACTTCCTGATAAAAATATTTATTAAAAAGGAAATATTTCTGTTCTATTTCATTGTTTTTTATCCCTTAAGTTTAGTTTTCCAACGACTTGACTTGATTTTTTTGTTTTTTTCTGGTTACCTTGATGATCTGACTTTAATCTCTTCCCCTCTTAAACAAAACAAATACATTTAATACTTAAATACAATTCAAATACTTGTCTGTTAACCGACTAGTCAACTAACTGACATAATAAACAATTGTTTGTGTTGCTGTTAAAAGACAGATAAGAAGTTCATCAATCTTTTCTTCATATTGTTGCTCTGATTAAGTACATTTTTAGATACTTGTACTTTTACGTTGTAGTTTAATTTACAATCTATTTTATGGTACTTTATGCTTCTACTCAATTACATTTTAGAGACAAATATTGTCCTTTTTGCTCCACTACTTTAAAGCTCTAGTTACTTTGCAGATTAATATTATTAATACAAAATATAACTAAACTAAATGTATTATTGTAGGTTAAGATACCAATTAGTACATATTGATTAATTGTACACATTAATTGAGGCATCAATAATTATATACCAGTGATATAATATACATTATGTTATTCTGAAACAATTCTGCATCATAAGTATTTTAACTTTTGGTACCAAAGATACTTTTGTACTTTTACATAAGTAAGAGAGTATTTCTACACTGTTGTTTTGCTACTTTTACTTTAATAATCTGAGTACTTTTTCCACCTCTGTGTATTTGTCATGTATCAATATTCTGGTAACTGATCATCTGTGTCACGAAGATGCTTCTCTCTCTTATCTTCTGTAGTCTGATGAGTAACTTGTGCGTTTGTATAAAACTCTCACCGTCTCTATCGGATGATAAGATCCAAAGTTGAAGCTCCTGGTGCTTCGCTCCTTCATCTGGTTCTCCATCATCTCGGCCTTCTCCTCATCCAGGAGCTCCTGAAGGTGGCAAACAGGAAACCTCAGATTCAGTATCGTCGTCATCTTCTCATTCTTAAAGATCTAATTAAAACTAAAGGAAACAGACCTGCAGGTTGTTGATGATGACGGAGTAGGGGATGCCGTGGGCGGAGAGGAACTCCGTCACAGCGCTCACACTGGAGCGAGGCACTCGGATGTCAACGGGGAGCTCAGTGGAGACCGGGTGGAGCCAGAAGTCCAGCTGGGAATCAGACAGGTTAACATCAGAAATCACAGACTGATACTTTAGTACTTTATCAGTGTCTGGTATCCTCAAAGAGATCCAATGAACATCCAGTGAAAAGATCATTGTTAACTCATAAAGTCATTGAAACACAGGTCATTATTGATCCTAAACCACATCTGTATCAAATTTCAAAAAACAATTTTGAGATATTTTAGAGGTTTTACAAGAGTATTAAATAACTACAAAATGTCCCGGTATGAATCTAAATCAAGTCAAGTCAACTAAAACATTTCAAACTCTAATCTGTTGTCGTAAAATTGATCAAAGACATTTTCTTATTCGTCTTGCTTGCTTCTGAATTTCTATTAATGTATGACATGAAGGGGCAGTGAATATTTAATGAACAGAATAAAAAAAGAGGAAAAGGTTCATCTCTAGATATGTTTTTCCTGAACCTCCTGGGCCTCTGGGAGTTATTGACTTTTTCTGACTCTTGTAAACCTTCAACCCACGAAAAAAACTGTCAAGTGGATTAAAAGTTGAGCCTGATTTGCCTTGTGTATTTCTGGAAAGGTTCGTGAGAAACTCTTTGGCACAAGCAGCTGAGAAAACTTGAGGTACGTAGGTGTTTGCAAAGTGTGTGTTTGTGTGTGTGTGTGTGTGTGTGTGTGTGTGTGTGTGTGTGTGTGTGTGTGTGTGTGTGTGTGTGTGTGTGTGTGTGTGTGTGTGTGTGTGTGCGTACCTCCCACTCCTCTTGAGCCTCCAGAGCCTGCAGGAGTTGCATCTGTTCCTCAGACTCCACGTTGACCCTGAGGACCTGTTCTCTGTGAGGAGAAATTAATTTCAGAGTCTGAGCATCATGATGTATATTTGAGATTTTTTTCAGGCGATCTCCTTTGCACAGTGAGTTCAGCAGCGGAGGAAGATTTAATTCACTGTTTACCAAAATGAAAAGCGGTTAATCGTGCAGAACAGCTAGTACTCAAACCCGTGACTCCCACTCCGTTCCTTTTAATACGACTGTGATTATGATTTAATGTTCCTCTAAACAAAAAGCTCAAGCATTTTCTGCCTGTTGAATACAAATGTACTTTTTCAAATTGGATAGTTATTTGACTTGCTGATTATAAAGCACCCAAGAGAGGTAAAAAAAACTCACATAATCAAGTCTCTTAATCATTTTATTAAATGACTAAGACTGCATGTTATTTTTAATGTTGAGTTAATGGACTCTTAAAGTACTTACTTCAAATTTGAATGTCCAAATGTAGTTTATTCTGGTATTAAGGTTATTTATTTTGTTATTTTGTGAGCAAAAAACACTCTCTTCACTTTTCACCTTAAATCAAAATGTCCTCGTTGAATTTCTATAAAAACGTCTGCAATCCTTTCCTGACTATTATAAATGGTTAAGTGACACAAATATTGATTGGATTTCAAATTATCATACCAATAACATATTGGCATTCTAGAATTGGGAAAAAAAGGTTCATTGCCACGTAGGTTTTTAGGTATTTTTGTGCATAACAGTCAAAATAATCAGCGTAAGAGAGAGGGAAAATGCAAAAGACAAAATCATGAATATGTAATAATGCAAAGTATAAATGTAAAACAAAGAGGGTTGAATGTGCAAGAGAAAACATGTATTATTGTCACCCCTGGCTGGCTTTAAATATCATTGTCTACATAAATTAAGAACTTTAATGACTTCTCTGCCAGTCACAGTTGACACAGAGTTATGCATTTCATTATGGAAACTTATAAAACAGATGAAAACCACAGCGGACGTCTCTTCTCACCCAACAAAGAGCCGCTCAGCGTTGGCCGCAGCCACGAGCACCAACAGCAGCCAGAGGCCTCTCATCTCGTCTGAATGTCTGGACTGTGAGTCTGGTCTCGGCCTCCCTCGGTCTCTTAAAACCACCAGGAGACAGGTGATCTGTTCTCACACAGGACAGTTATCTCACTCTGCTGATAGTATCGTATATAAATGCACTCCTGACGGGAACTTTTTGGAGTACAGACCTGTGGAATCAGCTTTGTTTTATCAGTGCGGAGCTCAGCTGCAGATAGTAGAGGTTTCCCTTGATTCTCTCCGGACTTTATGTAAGAGAAGTGACCAGTGGTGGTAACTACTTCAACAAAAGTACTAATACCGTTCTGTGAAAAATACTACAGTACACAGTAAAAGTTATGCATTCAAAAAGTATGTAAGTATTATCAGGAACATTAACTTAAAGTATCAAAGTAAAAGTACTCATTCTGCAGTAAAATGTTCCCTGTCAGTGTTTCACTATAATATATATGATGTTTCTGGATTAATATTAATAATAAAAGTTGCATTTGAACTCTTTCATATACTGTTGGATAGTTTAATCTACAGCAATGCATCATATTCTATAAGATCATCATGTGTTTGTAGCGTCGCTGTCCTGTGAGAACCACGTCACTCTAAAAAGAACATACAGCCTGTTTTCAGCTATCCGACGATGCATTAATCAGCTGATCCAGGAGGCTCTAAGAGTTTATTAACCTTCACATGTAGGGGGATTTTCTAATAACATTAAGAAACACTTCATCTTGCAGTTTATCAGAAAAATACTTTATTTGAGGTGTCATTTTTTAATTTTCTTGTTAATCAATGTGCCAAATCAGCATTAAGGTTAACATTAAGTTTAATTATATCACCACATAAAAATTCAGATCTGTAATATTATTCGATCAATATAAACAGCGTGCATAGCAACACCTTGAAAAACATTTTTCTCCCATAATGAGGACACGTTTTTTATATATTAGAGGCTGCCATCCTCTTGAAAACATCCACAAACTCCTGATTTAACCCTAACAACCTTCCACCACTCTACTTCTTCACCAGCCATAAACTGACAAATTCAGAGAGGAAGTCAATGAGTACTAGCCAATCAGAGGCAGAGTAGGGCGGGTCTTTGCTTAATGCCCCTGGCTAAATATCAGGCTGGAGTTCTCCCCAAAGAACGAGAGGTTTGCACTGGGAATCAAAAGTCTCCTGTATCGTGGTGGACCAAACGGCAGTTTGTGTGCCCCAGTCTTGATCCTGGGTGGTGTTCTGGAAAGGGCGCCGACTGGCTCCTGGTTCTTCTGGGAGACTCCCAAGGCTCACGTGGTCTGGGAAACCTGGAGGGGTGTGACTGGGAGGAACGGCCTTCCTGATCAAACCCCAATGGTGCGGTTGGACGTGCAAGTCATGTGTCCATAATAAACCCAATGTTTGAATAGGGAGGTTCATAAGTGTACACCAGAACACCCTAGGCCAAAGGTCTATGATCGACATAGTTGTGTCATCCGGCCTGTGGGGATGTTCAGACCCGGTAAACCCAAACGTGTAGTGAGGGTGTGGAACATCTGCTAGGATTGTGGTCAACTCCCACCTCCGGAATAATTTCTCGTGCATCCCGGGGAGGCTGGGGACATGGAATCCGTGGGCGGCAAAGCTGCTGCTAGTGGTCAGAACCCGTGGACACCAGCGGTGAAGGAGGCCGTCAAGCTGAAGAAGGAGGCCTTTCGGGCTTGGTTGGCCGAGGGTCTCCTGAATCAGCAGGCAGGTACCGGTTGGCCAGAAGGGCTGCAGCTGCGGCGGTTGCTGAGGCAAAACCCGGGTGTGGGAGGAGTTCGGCGAGGCCATGGAGAAGGACTTTCGAATGGCCTCAAGGAAGTTCTGGCAAACCGTGAGACGACTCAGAAAGGGGAAACAGGGCTTTTCTCAGGCTGTGCTCAGCAGGGGGAGAACTGCAGACCCGGACTGGGGATATTGTCGAGCGGTGGAAAGAACACTTTGAGGAACTCCTGAACCCGACCAACACGTCCTCTGTGGAAGAGGCAGAGTCTGAAGACTCAGGGAAGACTCGTCCATATGCCTGGCGGAGGTCGTTGAGGTAGTTAAAAAGCTCTTCAGCGGCAAAGCGCCAGGAGTGGATGAGATTCGACCGGAGATGCTAAAGGCTCTGGACATTGTTGGGCTGTCTTGGTTGGCACGTCTCTTCACTGTCGCGTGGAAGTCGGGTACAGTGCCTGTGGAGTGGCAGACCGGGGTGGTGGTTCCCATTTTCAAAAAGGGGGACCGGAGAGTGTGCTCCAATTATAGGGGTATCACACTGCTCAGCCTCCCCGGGAAAGTTTACTCCAGGGTGCTGGAAAGGAGGCTCCGTCCGATTGTCAAACCTCGGATTCAGGAGGAGCAATGCGGATTCCGTCCTGGCCGTGGAACAGCGGACCAACTCTTTACCCTTGCAGGTCTGTTGGAGGGTGCATGGGAGTTTGCTCATCCAGTCTACATGTGTTTTGTGGACTTGGAGAAGGCCTTCGACCGTGTCCCTCGGGGAGTCCTGTGGGGGGTACTGTGGGAATATGGGGTACCTGGTTCGTTACTACGAGCCATTCGGTCCTTGTATGACCAAAGTGAGAGCTGTGTCCGGATACTCGGCACAAAGTCGAAACACCTGCATGTGAGCACAGTAGCCAGTAGATGGCAGTGCACTACCAAACTTCTATAACTGCACAGTGATGATATTTCAGCCCCTTTATGTCTACAGTGAGTGACATCAGAATAAGAAGGCTGGAATTACCCTGAATCCTAAATTATTGATCACCCACTGAGGTATTTTTAGACTTGGTGAGTACGAGTGAGTGGGCGACCAGATCAGATACTGCACTTTAACCTCCATTTAAAAAAGTTATTTTTGTTGTGTTTTATGCTCATATATATACTTTTGTATACATATTTAAATGTAAATGTATGTGTACATAGCAGTTAAATGTTTATACTTACCTTTGTTCTACTTTGTTGTCCTTGTTTTCTTTATTTGTAAGTATGTACCTTATATGTATACGCATACACGGCCAATAAAGCTGATTCTGATTCTGATTCTGGAATCATTGGTTTGTTGATGAGCAGAAAGTGAATCAACAACTATTTTTGGACAGTTGATTAATTGTTTCAGTCACTTTTCAAGCAAAAAATATAAAACATTTGCTGGTATTCTTAAATTTGAGTATTTATTTTTTATTTTCTCTATTTTAATTCATTGTAAACTGAATATCTATGGGTTTTTGACTGTTGGTTGGACAAAACAAGACGTTTAAAAACATCCCCTAAGGAAATTTTAATTGACATTTCGTAGACTAAATTAAAGTAGAGAAAATATGAATAGGCAGATTATCAAAAAAATGAAAATACTCGCTAGTTGCAACCCTATTTATGTTATTATTACACTTAAACACAGCTCAAGTGTATTTGTTTCTTATAATAAAAATGATTTACAGTTACTTGAACACCCAGTCACCCATGTATAGTATGTCATATGGTTCTTGTTAATATGTATTATCAGATTTGATACTCCTCATACTTGATAATGTAATAAAAGAGAGAGCGATAAGGACCCGATTTACAGTCAACCCACAGTTGTGCAAACAAAATCATATTTCATGACTCCGAGGATTTGAGGGGTTTTGTGTGAAGTCATTTGTCCTGATATCCGCTGGCTGATATCTAGATGTGCATCACGCAGTCTCCCATCAGCTGCTGCGACGACAAGAATTAATAAAAAGAGGGTTTTTAACATGTCACTTCTCGTTTCTTTTCACGCCCAAACAATCCCATAAGACAAAGTGCGAAGGGTGGAGGGAGTGGAGGGGTGTGTGTGGGAGTTAAGTCGGGGCTTTCCATCTTTCTCAACATGGAAATTATTTATTGCAATTCCTGCTGTGTTTGTCTAAAAGTTTAATATTGCCATGAAAAGTGGCTTTACATGCAAATGTGGGTGTTGTAGAGTGATTTCTTTTTTCTCTCCCCTGTCATTTGCCTCTAAAAGCTATATGAACAAGGCACCCCCGACTAGCTTGTTCCACATGACTTCCTCTGCTGCTCTATAAATAGATCCATTTACATTGCATTTCATGGCTGAGCTCGCTCTCAATATTTCAGAGGCCCACCAGTAAATTGACCATTAATCATTTATTACTCACTTGTTCATCTCATTTTGCAGATATATGCGCTTTGATATAACAAGGCGTTTTGACACAACACAGTCAAACCGTTTTTTTATCTGTATTTTAAAGAAATGCGTGTGATTCCTCCGTCTGTCCAGTGACTGAGGTGAAAAGTGACTTCTTTTTTTTGATTCAATTAAACTGTTAGATATCAGCCTTTGTGTGCTTGTTCCTTTTATGGCAACTTTTCCTTCGTCCTGAGAATAACTTCCAACAGCCGGTGTGAACAAGATGTAATGAGAGTGAGGAAGTGACAATTTCTCTCTCTCTCTCTCCGATAAAAAAAGTAAAAGTCTCTGATTTAAAATGCATCGTGACTTGCAGCTGAACTTTCTGATCTATTTAGTCACCTGCCTCTTGTGTGGAATGCTAAATGTTTTCTGACGCCGTCGAGGTTTAAACACAGTATTAGTGCTGGTGATAATGTCATACATTATCATATCATTAACTAGCATTAGCATATCTATGCTACACTAGCTACTGTGAAGGTGTACTGAATGTAAACACATGCTGCTTTTGCTTTTGCAGTGAACCAACACCTAACCAACTTCACAGGAAAAGTGTTATGTTGTTCCTTAATTTCATTGTCTTCTGTCAAGTGATGTGTTGTTTCACTTTTACACTGTGATCTGTAGCTTTAGCTTCTATATTTATCTTTTTTGACCTGTTTTTACTGCTGAAGCAGTTTGACATCCTGGATATATCCTTCAAACACATATTATAAACCCTTCTGTTTGCTTCTTTCTGAAATCGCTTTTTAGTTTTCCCCAAAATGTGGTATTTATTCAGGGAGTGCAGTTAGTGACAGTGTGGGCTCCATGATGGCTCTGACAGGTTGAGAGGATGAGGTTGAGAGGATGAGGTTGTTTGCTGCGATTGAACTGTACAGTCTGTGTCCCGGCTGGACAGAAAGGCTTAAAGATCCTAAAAGCTGTGTTGAAGTGAAACGCTGGGTTTCGATTCTCAGTTGGTCTGGCAGTATTTACATGCCTTTCACTTAACAAATTAAATTGATTCAATATCAGCATCAAAATCCGTACTTGTTATTTTAAAGCTACCTTTGTTAGATTCTTGGCCACTTTGTGTCAGAATAACTCAACAAGCGGAAAATACTCACAAACCTTTATAATATATATAATATACCTTTACCTGTATTAGGTCTTATATATGATTTTGGCTGTTTGAAGCCCTGATTCTGGCAATAACATAATGTTAGTCCATGTTCACTGTGCTTTTTGCTCTGTTTTGGTCTCCACCAAAGCTTCAGTTTGTCTTTATGTGTTCAACTTTCTCATGAGCTTGTCGCTGAAACAGTTGAAGCTTTGGTTTTAGGCCCACACAGCCTTTATTAGTAACTGCTTTCACAGTACAGTCATTTTTTATTAATAATAATATGTATTTGAGAAATGTAAACATGAGAAAACCTCTGTCGAATGTATATAAAAAAAGAGAAAATCTAAACTCGCCCCATTTTTCATCATGCCGCTTTGTTGACAGTATTTCCTATCAACACTGACTTTGTTAAAAATATGCATTCAGGCGTTTACACTGATCTGTATTAAGATTATATAAGCTCTGAAACGGAGTCACGTCTCTGGAAAATCCTTCATGGCACTGTCACATTTGCATTTTCCATGTTTTTACCAATTGAGTCTTGATGGAGTCGTACATCTGTGCGACATCACAGGCGCAGCGACCGGACAGGCTTATTTCTCACCAGATGACAACGAGCTGTGATTGTTAACCGTCCCAGGGCTGATACTTTAATGGTGGAAATCTGAATTTTTTTCTCCTCTTTAATACTGTTTCCTCTGCATACTCAAGATGACATGTCTCCCTGAAGACTAACTAACTACCTTTCCCTCCCTGTCAACCATCCGAGCTAACAGCGAGCTGACAAACTGTCCTTTGGGCTGTTTAATCCCGTCAACACTCCAGCACACATCAATCTTGTTCTTGCTTAAAAAAAAAAGCCAAACTGCCTCACAGAAAGCCCTTCAACACATCCTCTCTAATCCCTTTTTTTCTCCTTTTCGCACATGACTGGATGATGGAATAAGTCACTCTGGGTCTGAGTCTGCATTATTACATCATACCATGAGATTTATTTATACGTAATAGTCTAAGAAAAGACCAGAGTAGCCCAGGAAGGCCTCATCTTGTGTTAAAAATAGAACTGCAGGCACGAAGTGATATATTTAGCAACACGCTCTCATCCGCCGCCAAGAATAGCAGGGGGAGATATTTTCATATTCACCCTAAGACTTTGCCTTGTACTCGCCAGAATGTTTCCATCCCTGTACCTTCTGAGTCGAGTGGACAGACGCCGCTTTCTGCAGGGTTGCTGTATGTCCGTGTGCTGGCTGCAGGCCTTTTTTTGAGGTGCATGTCATCAAAATTTTACACACACTATTCCTTATTCCATTACTCATCCCCGCCTATTTCACCGTGCAGGCATCTTGCAGGATGATGAGCTTGTTAGGGGGAACGGGGGAAATAAAACTGGCCCTGAAACGGCAGCTTGGGGACTCAAGTAGCTCCGCATATCGGCTCAAGTGATATTAGAATCATGCTGAGCTTGTTCGAGTCTGCTTTATTGCTTTAGAGTCTTGGCGCTCAATGCATTTGGTCACTGTGGAGAGAAAAACTATGTGATTCCCTGAGAGATGCATATTAAAAAATACATTTGTTTTGTGGTCTGATAAGATGAAGCAGACTCTGATGGAGCTAAACAAAATAATTGATCTGAGAAGCTACGTAGAAGGATCATTTCTGTTCCACAAATTTACTAGATTAGATTATATTGGCTAAATTTGAATCCTCTACAAATAAAGACACCTTATGCTGAAGGTTTTATCGCATATCTTTTGGTATTACTGTTAACTGCTTGTGTTACTATTGTTTTTCCCTCAGTGCAGCGGTTGTATCCATCAATCACACTGTTCTCATTTAAGGAATAGTTGGGCGTTTGGGAAATATGCTTATTCACCTTGTTGCTTAGAGATAGATGAGAAGATCAATACTAATCCTCTCTCATCCCTCCATTAATGATCCTGCTAGAGGGGAAGAGAGGGTTAGCTTAGCTTAGTATAAAGACTGGAAAGCAAGGGGAAAGAGCATTCCGAAGTTAAACTAGAATAACCGCCTCGCAGTTGTATGCCTTGGCCAATAGACCAAAGACGATACAGTGATTTATGTGCACGCAAAAAACAAAGAACAAGCTGCACTTAAACTCACGTCCACAACGAAAAATGTAACTAAATGTCCTTCACCTGAATGTTAAAAAGACTGTTTGTATGTTCTTCACAAAGAGGGCTTGCAAAGTGTCACCGGAGCCAGATGTTTATGTTGCTGGTGAGAGGCTACAGGTAGTGTCAGATTTTTAATATTTAGGAATTATTATTGATTCTAATCTCTTTTTTAATAAAGTATTTTAATGCGATGATTGTCCCCCATCTGACCTACTGCTTAACCAGCTGGGCACAAGCCAGCAGCACAACATTATAATCTATTCATATTCTCCATAAACAAGCTCGAAAAACACTTGATAAAAAACACAAAAGTCATCATCACTGCAATATCCTCACCAAACACCATATCTTGAGTTGGGAGAACCTCATTAAATTCACTGATGTGTGTCTGTTTTTAAAGAAATGACATGGTATGGCCCCGCCTCCACTTAGTGATTTTATTAAACAAAGCACTCAAAGCAGCAGACACACTAGATCTGCTTCAAGAGGTGTTATATATGTGCTTGTACTGTAGGTGTTTGTTCTACCTGCCGCATGCTGCAGCCTGTTATGTCTGCCCTGCTCTAGTGTCTTATGTACACTTTGGTTTTGCTTATATGTGCATTGGTTTTGTCTATACGTTACTGTCTGTTTATCTATGCATTTTAATTCTATTTTTATTTGAAAATTTGTTATTTTAGGCTGCCTTCAAACATCTGGCTGGGGACAGCAGATGAAAACTAGCCTCTCTGGCTAACTCTGGCTCACTTACAGTTTGACTGTTGATTGGTGTGCATTGTCCCTGCAAAATAAAAATCATAATTTAATCATTTTATCCGATTAGACTTTTGTGTGGAATTGTTATAGTTATAGTATTAATTTATATATAGCAAAACTATTTTTGCAAGGTCACAGCGACCTTTTATCACCAAAGAGTAATCAGTTCATCTTTGAGTCCAGGTCAACCTTTGTGCCAAATTCGAAGAAATTCCCTCATGGTGTTCCTGAGATATTGCGTTCACGATAAATTGGACGGACGGGCGGATGAAAGGACAGACAGTGCTGCCAGCCAGAAGGCATCAAAATATGGATATCAACACTTCTAAATTTGATAAATTAACAGGATATATCTCGTAAAACTGAATGGTCACTGCTGAGATCAAACATGGAGTACCACAAGGAACCATTCTGGGACCTGGTCTATTCACTATCTACATGCCACTGTCGCTATGCAGACGATACGGCGTTATACCTCTCATTCAAACCCTAGAAAGTTGGCTTCATTTCGTAGCTGCTTAGATGATGTAAACTAATGGATGTGCCACAACTTTTAAAAATCTAATTCTGAGGCTCTGCTCATCGTCAGTGAACACATTAGCCCAGTCATGTTTTATCAACTGAGGAGAACCATCCATTAGAAGGAAATCGCATCAATTCTGTCATTTAGGCACAGAGAAAATGTGTTGCTTTTTCACCCTCACGCCTCGATTATTGTGATGCCCTTGTAACAGTTGAGCTACCCACAAATTGTACAACAATTTAATTCAGCTGCCCGACTACTGACCTGAAGAAATACGTTTTTCACACATCACCCAATCTTGGCTTAATTTCCCTGAAAAATCATTTTACACTACTTTAAATTACAAACTAGACCTTGCATGGCCTGACGCCAGAGTATATAACTTAACTTTTGACCCCTTAGTTACCAAACAGGCCTCCCAGACTTTGAACTGTTCCAGAGACCAGTTTAAAAGCTAAAGATAATCAGGCTTTGTTGTACAGACTCAAATCTGAAATAGTCTTCCAGAGGTGGCGCTGCTTTTAAATCTTGTCTTACACATTTTTATATAATAGCTTTTCTACACAACTAATAGGTTCTTTCTTTTATTGTGAGACTTTTTTATTAAGCAAATTTCAGTATTTACTGTATACACATTTTATTTCTTATATTTTTTGTTTTGCAGCTGTTTTAATGCTGCTTATGTCCTTGTTATAGTTTATTTTATGTTACAAACACAGAGGAGCACACATATTTTCTATGATGTATGTTTTAATCTTTCAAAGGTGCTCCACAAACTTCATTATTGTCAGAAAGCCATTTTATCATCCCTAGCAGCAAATACAACAGATGCTCAATCTGGTTGTGTTTCTGTGATCCAACATAAACCTACCATGTTTCTGGTGTGTGTGCGTGTGTGCGTAAGAGTGCCAATTAAAGTTTCTGATTATAGCTTCAAGTGGGAGGCGACAGTAATTATATAATAATTCAACGTGAAGTTAAAAAATCACGTGCAGATAAAAGCACAGAGCAGATAGCAATGAGTGCTCATTAAAAACCTTGGACAGGACTGGAACGAGGAAGAGAAAGAGGTCTACTGGCTGTAATTAGCACACTGTCACTTTTTTTTACAAAGCAGCACGCTGTTAGCATGTCAGATCACTTCCCAACAGCATCAACCGATTAGTTTCCTGTTTAGTTTCTATTCTGAAAGCGTGTAACGACCGTGCCAGATAATAAAGCAGAAAAGGCCTCAAGTTTCATAAAGAACCATTGGATTGTGTATCTATAAAGACAGGAGGCTACTCCACTCACTCACCATTGCCTCTGCATCTCTGACTGGGTGGTCAGTTCAGCAGAACCACTGATTAAATAAAATATGACACACAAAATAAAAGATTCAGGTGAGATGCTTTTGTACACAAGCCCTATCTTTTTGGAGGTTTGATTTCCTGCACCATAAATCAGATGGTCCTATGATGTTCTGTTATTTCTGTTCAGTTTTATTACTCTCGTGATGCTCCACAAAGTACTAAATAATGAAGCAGAGATTCCATGAAATGTGATTGTACAAAGAATGTCATATAATGTAAAGGGTTTAAAGGCCTTTGAGGGATTGTTCAACTGTAATCTCCAGATGGCTCGATGTGAGCGAGACACCTCCCACCTCTTTTTTTTTTTAAAACTCTTTGGATTGCCTAGAAAAGCCATGGGAGTTTAAATGCAGACCTTTTTTTGTTAGTTAATAAATCACTGAGATTTTTTATGAACAAAGTTTTAACCAACAGTCAAGGAATACTTTTAAACTGAAATCTGTTTACTCCCCTGGATGTTGTTGCTCTCTACAGCAGCGGAGGTAATCAAATGCTGCTTTACCTGGCACAGATTATGAGAGAGTATGCCTTCCTGTTATTCAAATCCCCCTTAAAGCATGAACTAGTGACATGCACTAGTTTGTTCTTCAGAGAAACTGAAAGTTGTATTAAAATTACTGCAGAAAACAGCTTTTACACACACCTCCATTATTGTGTAGATAGTGTGTTGCAAACTTGCATGGAAAGGAACTTTGATATGATAATAGGTATTTCTTATTTTAGCCTTTTTGTGGCATTTGTTGATGCGAGAAAAGAAAAGTAAAATAATAATCAGCTTTATCTAATGAAAGGTGAAAAACAAGACGCAGATTTTCATCGACATTCAGGCAAAAAAGGAGACTGCTTTTCTCAGCCACATTTGGAGGAGTGTTTGGAATAGGACAGCCTGTCACCCCGTTAAAGTGTAATAGATCTTGAGATGCTGACTTTAAAGGTGCAATGGTGTGAAGTACATCTATTCCAGTGCGCTGGCGCTGTTTGAACAGATTGAATTGGCATCGTCAACCAGGACAGGTGCCCATCAACACGGAGAGCGAATCTAAGAAGAGTTTTTTTGTTGGTTAACACACTAGGATGTTAAAGACAGGCAACAAAAATCATTACTGGCACAAAATTGATTATATCTAAGGTTATTTTTTATAGTTTGACATTCTGAGGATCTAGTGATCTACCAAAAAACAACACAAAAAAAAAAGTTTGATATGAATATTTATTGAAAGACTTCAATTCTTACAGAAATAGTCATTTTAAATCAATCTTTAGTGGCTTCCATTATTTCCTATTAGAACAGTAAAACCTGTGCTGTCATACAATATCACTAACCTCAAGAACTGATATAAAGTACATATTATTCATCAATGGACAAATCATTTTTTGATTTGTGTAATCCCAAGCATCATGCAGAAGCCATGAATCATCTTTTTTGTGGGCTGATGAAAAATGGATTCATGAATTTGGGGGTTTCAGTTTATGATAAAATACAGATTGATTGGAACTTTAACGACGGCTGTTTGAGACTGGGCAACGTTATTCTCAGCTCAATGATTCTGTCTCTCTGTTGAGAGCGAGAGTTTTGATCACCCTCCCTCTTATTCACATCACTTCAACCACTGGGTTTGACAGAACAATGCTATGAGATGATGTCTGATGAGTGGCTGTGCATGAGCGTACCCCAAAAAAACAACAAAAAGAAAGGAATAAGTCTTCAAAAGAAACATCTGAAGGCATTGCACGACTCAAAAATTGATCAGTGAGACTTTTAAGGCATAAAAGTTGTCTAAAATAACACGTAAAGATGTCATATTACAATTATTTTTAAACCCACCGATGCATCTCTGTTAGAAAACATGCAAACTTAATGCATGCTATGAAAAAGAAAAACATCAGAGTAAAAACAGGATATTCATCACGAGCATTCAATTAAAACCACTTTGTTAACATTATAAAAGGTACAGTAAACAACTTTTCACGTTGGATGTGTGAAGATCACGTGGGCGTTCATGTGGCCTGGCATGCTGACACGGTGCCGCCTTGGCAGAGTGACACGGACGCAGCCATGAGCGGTGGAAGCCGGCGTCATTAAAGCTCGTTTGTCCACCGGTGGCTCAGGGTTGTTGTTTTTTGTTTGGTGGTTTACTTTTTTCTCGCTTTGTATTCTCCTACACAATAAATGCTTTTGATTGTCACTCCTACACCGACGCAGCCTCGGAGGAACAGTGATTTCACACATCGCAGCCCCACGTGACAAAAACCCCATGGGTTTATGTTAAGACTCCCAACTCCAACAGAGCTCTTGTGCAAACAGTATTTTAATTTCCTCGTCCTGAGGACAAATCCATGCGGTGCTAAAGAGAAGATCTACTTGCTGTCGTATTTATACCGCACAACAAAGAATCATATGGGTCATATGATGTGGCTTTGTAGTCGTCAGAGTTTCTCAATCCTTTATGGGGCTGATCTTTTTTTAATTGCTTAAAACATTTAGTCAAATAATAAAATCAATTGACCATTTATTAAACATCTACTCCTAAACAGCGTTTGTCCAAAACCAAAAACATGAGCCAAAGTTTGTAACATCTAGAAATGTTGAAATGGTTTGTCCATGAGATCTGCTATCATTAGCTAGTCTAGTTAATTAGCTGACAATCGATCATTACTTGTATTTCATCAACTTAGTTTTTAAGGTTACAAGTTACGACTATATTGTGGGACGTTTACGCTCAAACAACTCCAACACTGTTACTCGAGATAACAAAAGCCAGCCAAACACATCGGCTAGCCTCTAAAATGAGGACTGATTTTAAACGTTATTCTTGTTAAATTGATGAAATTATACTTTTAGCTTAGCAGCCAAAGAGGGGTTTATTAGAAAAAAATGAACTGTCTGATTTAACGCGTTCTCTTATCATAATAACTAATTTGCGTTAACTACTAATACTGTTTCTTTATTTCCATGTCGAGAACATTGAACTTTTTGCCTGTGACCTGTTAGCTTTAGTCTTTTGATGTTATATCATGAATGTCAGCTTGCAATTCCATATTTAAGACCCCTTTAACTGTACAAGATTCTTGTTTGAAAACAAGTGAGCTGAAAAGATGTAAAGGTTGATCAAATACAGCTTTTTATAAACAATTCATAGAGCTAACAGTAGCTTAAGTTGTTGTCATTTCAGCTGGCAAAATCGATGGTTAGCAGGAAAAAATGAGAAGTTGTTTGAAAATGGAAAGCTTGACGGCGTAACTAAGGGGAACGAATCTTAGCCTACGGTCAACTGGTTTTAATATTGTTTAGCATCGTTATCTCAGGTTAAGGATGTTGTGTTTTTCGGTCACATTTGTGTGATTGGTTAAAAGTGTTTTTAACGAATATTTCCACTATTTTTTTCATGGTGAGCTTTGTACAAAGAATCTTGAACATCTGGAACCAGATGCAGATTTAAATGTTCTAAACAGTTTATATTATCAAAAGTTAAACAAAATGTTGCTAATAAAGGATTGCACAGCCTTGGTGAGGATTTTTCTTTCAAAATAGTCCAATTGCTGTTGCCTCCAAGATCTTGAAACTGAATACTGTTTATGCTATTTAGAAATTCCCATAACAACTTCACATTCGTGACCTAAAAATGAGGTCGCAGAACATAAATAAGTTGAGAAACTCTGCTTTTAAAGCTGTTATTACTCAGATAAATGTCACGCCTTGTGAAACCACTGTTTCTCTGCGAAAACAAGCAAAAAAAATGAATCTTCACTCAACCCTGGCCTTGTTATGTAAGTGTCATGCATGTTTCATATATAAATACATGTACTGGATGTACAGTGTATACGAGAGTGTGGGTGTGAGATGAAGCTGACATTGTGTCGTGATAAATAATTGAAAGGCCCTGCCTTGTGTTTCAGGAGGAGAGTCAGAGTCCCGGCAGTTTCGCTGCAAGTCAACTCTCCGGTACACAAAAACAGTATATACAGAATACGTATTTATAATTATATATATATGTATATAAAAAGACTGTTCCTGCTTGATCTGGTCTGATACGGCTCGGTCTGGTGTTGCTCCAGTCCAAACACCAGACCTGAGACCAGTGCTACATTGTGCAATCGGCCATTAAACAACAATACTGAAGAGTACAAAATCTACCAGACCACCTGTCCCCACACAGACGGACCCTATTCAGTCAAACTGAATGACAAGCTTTTTCCGTGATGAGCCTCGGCCAACAATTAGACGCTACACTTAAAGGGATAGTTTGTGTTATTTGAAGTAGGGTTGTGTGAGGTTTTTTATCTGTAGTCAGTATATCAAATACAGTAGATGGCGGTCGGTAGGATCCCAGTTTGGAGAAGCAGTCAGTAGTACAGGACAGGAAGCAAAGCAATGTACTGCTGTGAATGGATGGCGCAGAAATTTGTGTTTTAGACACTTTTAGACAAAAACAATACAGCTGAAACCGCTCATAGAGAAAACTGTAAGAGTGATCAACCCAATTATGGATTGAAAAGCGTTGGGACAGAATCATAAGTAGGGAAATCTTCTTTACATAATTTGCTTTTAGTTATGAAATAGTCCATCTACAGTGTTCATTTTGGGTATTTTCATACAGTACCAGTCAAAAGTTTGGACACACCTTCTCATTCAACTACTTTGAAGAGTCTAAAATATAAAACATATTCTGGTTTGTTGAGCATTTGTTTGTTTACCACATAATTCCATATGTGTTCCTTCATAGTTTGGATGTCTTCAATATTAATCTACAATGTCGAAAAAAAAATAAAAATAAAAATAAAGAAAAACCATTGAATGAGAAGGTGTGTCCAAACTTTTGACTGGTACTGTACATGACAACAAATGGAAAAACATTATAAAACTATGACCCTAAGTGTGTTATTGTGTGACTTTGGTGTTAAAGAGTCAAGTGCAGATTCACCAAAGTCACACAATGAGTTAGTAACTGATTTTGTCAATGGAGTCTAGTGACTTTGAAGAGCACATATATATATATATATATATATATATATATATATATATATATATATATATATATATAACTGCTTCAGTTTGCCTTCATAAAGGGCTGTCTTAGTGCAATGTAAAGCAGTGAAAATATTCTAATTAAAGCATACAATTAAACTGATATTGATTTTTTTAAATGGCTAAGAGACATTGTTGCTGCTGCCCCGTCCACAGTAGCACATTTCTTTTCTCCTTTGCTGGTACTACTGTCTATTTCTTCGTTTGCCATCTACATCTAATAAATGAATTGAAGCAGCTAATACAACCCCACTTCAAAACACCTCAACTTTCCCTTTAACAATGTGTCAAATTTTGGCAGGAAAACGTTGCTACGTAGTGTACTTGATCACCGGGTCTACTTTAAAACACACATTAATAACTAACCATTAGCTTGTTAAAAAAATACAGGCCTGTCGTTCATGATTTAAATATGAATAACTTATGTATAAACATGAATAAGGCCTGTTAGTCATGATTTAAATATGATTCCAGGCCTCAGTATAAAATGTAATACTTACATCAGCAGTCAAGAAGCAGCATTACATAAACAGTATATTAACCGATACACAAAAAAAGGCAGAAATTTGTACAGTGTATAAATATCTGTTTTACAAGCATGTTATTAGTAGATATTGTATTTAAGCATCATCAGCCAAGAAGTATAAGATTATTTTGAGGCATAAGTTTAGAAAAAATGTTGTAAACCTTCTCTTACTTTGATTCCTTGACTGAATAGGGCCCTAAAAAGTACTGATAGGATCTACAGTTTGTAGTAAAGAGAGACAAAAAAATGTATGATCGCTGTTTGTTCACACATTTAGTTAGAAGGAGACTCTGGATACGGTGGCTGTAGCTTTTCTGGCAGGAAATGGTTTGTGCTTTGTTCAGAGTTTTCATGCACACATTAATGGGCAAAACAGCAGCAAGGTTGCATTTGATTTTCTCCCCAAAACTTGGCTAAAAGTGGCAGTGCAATTACCTGTTTTTGATTGAGTATTTCCCCTTTTTAAAGGAATACTTCCCCCGAACAACTAGGTTTTGAATAAAATACGGTGGTTAAAAAACGTCATTATACAGTTTTTGCAGCCAATTAACATAAAGTAAATCTATGTTATCAACAAATGGAAGCTGTGTTTAGACATATTTTTGTTGAAAATACTGCTTGGATGACAGAGAAGAGTCTTGAAAATCAGACTTCAAGTACTAAAAACTCACATAAACTAAAAAACTTAAACAGCAAAAGGTTGTTGATGGAAGTATTTGACATTAAGTTTTACAAACAAAATACAGAAATCTCAGAATATATAACTAAAAATATTCCAAATTTGTTGGACATCATTGCTCAGAGTAATATGCATTTATTAAAGAAAACGACCAGCTGTTTCATCCACGTACGTCGCCAATTTGGATGAAAATTCATTGTCTTCATTTGTTCAGACCCGTTCTTAATCTCACTAACAAACCTCTGAGTGGCTAAGTTGGTTGTCCATCTGGTGGATAAGCTGTTAATAAACACCAAGAGACGTATTTAAATCTATTTTTTTCTTTTTTAAAGAGGGTGAGCCAATATGGAAACTGCTGGAAAACTGCCACAAGGATCCATTATAAGTGTTTTTAAATCTAATTTAAGAGCAGCTGCTGTCATCCCAGAAGTATTCAGAGCCACCTTTCAAGCCTACAGGAGGAGAGTTTGATACCAAAAAACATTTTGTGTTGTTTTCTGGTGACTGTTCCTTTAAGGAGGTGATTAGCGACCTACTACTGTATTAAACCTTTCGGGATTATTACTGATTTTAGTTGCAACATTGTTGGACAACATGGAACATAAAAAACAAATGTGCTCACAGTTACTACTTTGATCCATAAGGGTAGTTTCTAAAATATAAGCATCTTTGCATCTTGGTTTGTTGGTTAACTGTTTTCTGTGCACATATTCACAGTGTGCTGCTAACACAAAGGTGTGACTCACCTGATCTGACAGCTACCAAAGTGCTTTTTAATTCTCATCCTACAAATATTTTATGATGTGAGAAAAGTAAAACTGGGAACTCTTCAGACTGGCACGCCGACATTTTGTTAATTTAAACAACCTTTTTTTTTGACAATACTAAACATCGTGAGAGGTAGAGAGACGTAAAACAGAACAAAAAAAATGCTGCTGAAGAACAATGTTGTTCCATGAAATAAAAAAGACTTGTTACACACACACAGTCAGGTTCGGTAGTGAGATGTGAATTTTTGACTTCTGGGCTTGGAGATCCACATTACCAGAACCCACGGAGGACACGGTGTCTGTGAACGTTATCTGACGATAAAGAGTAAGGCTGGTTCGAGTCCCTGCTGCATTTGATTTGACCCGACTCCCAAGGGAGTACGGCTTCCGTTTGAGTCAGGGCCGCTGGACGGAGCAGAAGGTGGGAGGAGTCTTGGGAAGATTTCAGGTGGGTGATGGGTTTGTTGTTAATGGAACATGGTAGTGGAGGTGATGGTGGTGATGGAGGTGGTGAGGGGGGGGATTGTGTGGGAGGGACAAAGCCCTGAGTGCAGGACGACAGTGCATGCTTCTGTTAAAACTAGCACATGCTCCATTTATTTAAAAAAAAAAAAAAAAAAAAAGATAACATACACCCTCTGTAATGAAGAATGTGGCACCAGGGCCTGAAATGTTTTTTTTGTACAAAGTCACAACTTTCAGTTTCTGCAGCCGAAAAAATAGGAATCTGAAAAAGGTTTTTCACATTGATTGGTATAAATTTCCTCCTGAAAAAAACGCTCCAGTCCCGTCCTCATTTTTGTAAACATTTGAATATTGAGAGACACGATTTTGTGAAAGATACAGGAAGTGGAAATAGAAATAGCAGATGATCAGTGTTTCAATCTGACGGCTTCAAGTGGTCCGTTTCTGTCCTGTCCAGGCTTCCAGGTGGAGGTGGGAGATCTCAGACTCCCATCATGACCCCCTTTTAAAACCCCCACTTTCATCCGCTATGGAAAAAAAAGCCCCTTCTTCCAAAAAGCGGAAGCATCCGACTCTGGGGTTATCCGCATCATGGCCCTCGGCTCATGGTCAAACGTTTCCCCGACAGTGCAACATGAGAGAGAGAGAGCGAGAGCGAGGGTTTCGCCGTGTGCTCAAAAGCTTCCAGTGAAGAGTAGGAAGAAGAAGAAGCAGAGAGAGGAGAGGAGAGACCGGCAGAGTCGGCCGGCCCGGCGTCGACAGCGAGGCCTCCGCCTTTAGATTCGGCTTACCCGTCTGCAGAGGAGCGGGTGGAGAGCCGGTGGAGGACAGGGGGTGTAAGGAGGAGGCAAGGGGCCCGGTTTGATCCCCCGGGTCCTCATGTAGGACAGGAACTGGTCCGGGATTTCGGCGAGCACCTCCTTAGCCAGGCGAGCCATGCTGAGGATGTGGTTCCCCCGTCGGTCAATGTAGTCTCTGAACGGTACGAACTGTGGGGAAGAGAGGAAAGGAAACAAGGTGAGGAGAGGGAACCATGAGAGGAGATAAGGAAAGGATAGAAAACTGAGTGAGGAAAAACTGAGAGGAGATAAGGAAAGGATAGAAAACTGAGTGAGGAGAGGAGGGGACGAAAGAGGAGGAGATCAGGAGAGAACAGGAAACAAGTTGAGTAGAGGAGAGGAAATAAAGAGAGGAGATGAGGAGACAAGAGGACATTAGGTGAGGGGGGGAGAGGTGAGAAGAAGAGGATATGAAGAGAGGATATGAAATTTAAGAGGATATAAAGAGAAGAGAAGAAAAAGAAGAGGAAAGGAAACAGTAAGTTGATAGGAGAGGAAACAAGCTGAGGAGAGAGGAGAAAAAGAGGAAAGGAGAGAAAACAGAGTAAGGAGAGGAGAGGAAACAAGGAGAGGAGATGAAGAGACAAGAGGACATACGGTGAGGAGGGGAGAGAAAACCAAAAGGGAAGATATAAAGAGGAGAGGGAAAAAGGTGAAGAGAGAAAACAAGCAGAGGAGAGGAAACAGGAAGTGGAGAGAGGAGAGGAAACCAGAGCGGAGATAAGGAGAGGAGAAGGTACAAGATGAGTAGAGAGATAAAACAAGGAACGAAGGAGAGGAGAGGAGATAAAACAAGGAAAGGGGAAAAGAGAAGAGGAAACAATGAAATGTGGGGAGATGATAGGAAATGTGGTAAAGAGGAGAGTAGAGGAAACAAAGAGCGAGGAGGCTATAAAATGAGAGAAGAGGATTCAAAGAGTCAGAGGAAAAGAGGAGACAAGGGTGAAAGATGATTTGGTAAGATAAAATATCAGATACGAGAAAGTGAAAGAAGACAAAAGAGTGAAAAGGACACAGAAGAAAAGGTGGATGTAGTGTGGCGGAGCGAGACAGCGGGAGGAATGTAGAAAAACGGCAGACTGAGAACAAGAGCGCAGCAGAGGGTCAAACACGTTGACCTTTTCCCACATTTCTCTGAAGACATTCTGCTGAGCAAACGGCCCTCTCATCCTCTCATCCTCTCATCCTCTCATCCTCTCATCCTCTCGACCCACGTCTCCTCTCCTCCGGGGTAAAAAGCTCTGTACCTGAACGATGTCCCTCTCGGCGTATCGTCCCTGAGATGAGATCCTCTCCTCGTCCCCGTCCAGCTCGATCATCTCTGAGGGGAGGGAAGCACATCAGTCACGCCTCGTGTGTGTGTGTGTGTGTGTGTGTGTTTGGGGTGGAAGCCATTAGCGCGCCACTGGGTTACATTTCCTCAGAGTGTGGGTGAAGCCAAACGTGGCATGAGAACACGGGGGTTAGCGTCGCTGAGCGTGAAGCCATCAAAGCCGTGAAAGCTGCACACGACTATGCAACAAATAGGGGGAAACATGCTGGAATATGGGTAAGCAAGAGTCAACCATGTGCACTGTATGGGGGAGGGGTGGGGGGTGGGGGTGGGGGACGACATCATGCACACTGAGTTCACGGGCGTGAGAATAGTGGAAATCCTGTTGACTTTGCAGGCTAATTAGCTCCTCGTGAGTGAGCTCCTCTGCTTACGGAGGACTGCTCTGTGGATTGTAAACACGAGAACACAGGAGAGAGGTGAGAGGCCGTCGTCGACTGACAAAAGACAAGAAATCAAAAAAAGGAAAAAGCACAACCTCTGGAAAGATAAATTAGAGGAGGAGGAGGAGGAGGAGGAAATTAAGGGGAGGACGAATGGGAGGAGAGAAGAAAAGAAAAGCCGCACAAGGAAGGGCTGAACCATGTGGGAGTCGAGATAGGAAGGAGAATGAAGGCAATGGATTACTGCATGCAAATAAACACACACACACACACACACACACACACACACACACACACACACACACACACACACACAGAGCATGCACACACACATGCACGTGATCTTCGCTCTGCTTACCGTCAAACTCTGCTGGTCCGACCCCGACTATTATAATTGACATGGGCAAAGAGGCAGCCTGTAAGAGGGGCGAAAGGAAACACAAAACAGGCTCATCAAAGGCAGAAAGGGAGGAGGAGGAGGAGGAGGAGGAGGAGGAGGAGGAAAGAAGAAGCTGCGTTCTTTCTTATTCACCATCCGCTATCTTAAACGCCGCAGGCTGTCAGTGAAACACCCCCCCTCCCCCCGAGCGACTTACTAACTGTCCATAGAAAGGAAGCTCAATTGCAGAATTAAACGACATTGTTATGGTGGGGGGGGGTTCGTCCAAATCCATCTGGCCTCTGCAGATGTTTTTTTCATAAAGCCTCTTCCGGATGGAGTTTTTTTTCTTCTAATTTCATGCATCTTAAACTTTTGTCTAAATCTCCTTAAGTTTCACGGCTTCAAAAATGACTCCCATTTACATCTTCCTCTGCCTGCCCCCCCCCCCCCACCCCCCACCCCACCCATCCGCCCTGCACCGCAATAATGTTTATTGAATCTCCGTCCGGGTGGGACAGCAGAGTACAGTTTGGAGTGATGAATGAAGGTGTTTCATAACCTTCCTTCGTTGGGTTATTAGATGAACGTTTGAAATTGCTTGAAATATGGCACGGATTCCTCAGCGGGCTAGTAAATAATTACTCTCTAAATCTTACTTTACAATAACATTACATCATGAGGAGGAGGAGGAGGAGGAGGAGGAGGGGAAGGCTGGGTGACGAAGAGCAACGAGAGCACTGAGGCTTCAAATATACGAGAGAAAAAAAAAAAGAAACGTTACACACATCAACTCTGATCACACTAATTAGAAAGCATAGTTATTAGAGCTCAACGTAGCGGGATAGTAGTGGGGGGGGGGGTCGACCTCTCACTCCCCCTTATTAGTGAAGATGAGCAAGAGAAAGAGGGACAGAGGGAGAGAGGGAGAAACTAAAAAGTGAAGGACAGCTTTTCATATCCTTCCTCTAACAATGTTTGTGCGTCAGTTTATTAGACTCCATTAGAGGCTTAATCACAGCTGGACCTCCAGGGCTCCTCACATGTTTTACACTAAATTAACTGAGGGAATATGAGTGTACAGTACGCGCCACCGCCGCCGGTGAATTGCATTTGTTAAACCGTGTAAAAAAAAAATATATAAAAAAGGCCTCGGCGACACAAAGTCTTACCGATGGAGCCTGCGACAATAACAAACATAGAGCACATAGATTGAGTGTGAATGTGGTTCTGTACGTTGACGATGGACTCCTTCGTCTGCGCCATGTCCGTGATCACGCCGTCCGAGATGATGAGCAGGATGAAGTACTGGGAGCCGTCCGTCACCGCTGACGCATACCTGTAATGAAGGGAGAGAGAGAGAGAGAGGATGGGGGTCAAAGGTCAAATGAGCACAATTAAGAGAGAGGCAGAGGCTCTTCTTTTAACATTTTATTCAAATTAAAAGGGGAATATATAGACGTCTCTTTTTTCTGCTGACATCTACCTCTTTATTCATTTAGAAAGGGCACGCCGCGGATTCAACACATCAGGACCAATTAGGCGGGGAGTAAAACTCAACCTTTGGAACTGGTGTAATGTCTTCTGTGTCTCTGGAGGAGCTTCGTAAAGTCTGAGACAATAACTCTGAAGATGTTGTTGTCGGTAACTTGGAAGGAGGAACTGTGTGTTTTGTTTTGCTTTGACAGGAAGTTATAAACTGGAGGCACAGAGTTTAAAAACACTCAGGGAGGCTGTGCTCAAACGTGTTGCATCATGGGAAGTGTAGGATCCAGTGTTTTTGGAGCTTGACCGAGTACAAGTCAGGATATCATTCTTTATTTCTTTCTGTCTCACTCAAGTCAGCCAACTTTATGGAAGAACAAAATGAACTTTCTGGAGTTTACAACTGTCTCAAACCAAATGAGTTGCTGCTGCAGTTCATATATTAGATAACGTCTCATGTTAGGATATTACCCCTCAGTGATCACTGAAGCAGACTTACTTCATTGAGAACAAATTGTCCAATTACTGCCAAAGAGTATTGGGATTAGGCAAAGAAAAAAAAAAAGGATTGTCTTTAATTAAGAGTTTTGAGAATGAAGTCTTAATGAAAGTCACACTTTCAGTATTAGTGCCAGGCATAACGAAAAATAGTTCAGAGGAAAACGTTTTATGTCATTTATTAAAATGTCAGGGAATAAAGTTGAAATACTGTTTCGAGAATAGAGTCAAAATGTTGTGAAATAGGTCGAAATAAAGTTCGAAAATAAAGTCGAAATGTTGAAAAATGTTTAGAGAACAAATCAAATACTAGCTTTAGCGCATATATTGAAATTTAACTTCATTCTCGAAAATAAATCTTTCTATTTCTTATATTTTTCCTTATGCCTGACCCTAATACCCTTTGGTATTTAAAGCATTAAGTACATTGCAATGTATGTGTGTCTTTATTATTAAATACAAATAACTGTTTTTTATAACCTTCATTTAAACAGGATGAATTTAGCTTTAAATAGACTCATAAACTTTGGAATCTGAACTAACACTTATAAAAGTTTTATGTTATATAAAAACCCGGGTTGAATGTTTGAAGTGATGTCACAGGACAATATTTTGAGAGGACGCGTTAAACAACACTCTGACGCACACGCAGTCAGACAAATAGGAATGTGACGTGACTCGATGTCTTCCTGGGTTTTAGTCAAGACGCTTCCAACAGAAGGGAGCGCTGAACAATGCAGCTATTCTCAGGACGAGTGGGCGGACGGAGAACGAGAGCGAGAGCGAGAGAGATTAGAAGAAACCGTGATGAAAGGTGGGAAAAGTGCTTGTTACAGTCAGCCATTAAGGATCATGACACCAGATCTGGCAATAGGGAATGTCAGGTGGAGGTCGGGAAACACTCATTACATCGCTCTCTATCAGGACTTATCAGTGTAAACTGAGAAAGTGCTTCTGGCAGTATCTACCAGAAGTGTGTATTATTTGTTTTAAATATTTAAAACAGTGGAAGAGAAACTTTTTCTTTTTTAAATTTGTTGCTCCAATAAAAGGGTAACTGTCCTTGAAGGCCCACATGTTTCTTGTTAATGGACTTTTTTCATAGTGAATCACTGGATTCATTTACTTTTATTTGTGGTGAGACATTTACTGTTACTCACGGCACTGTTCCTTCTACTGTGTGTTTTATGTTTTCTTCATGATTTCCTTGGTGCCTTGCCCTGCACCTTAAGGCGGCCCATCAATCATCCAGCAGACTGCGAAGCCTCTAAAAGACTAGAGTGTCCAAACCGCCACCGAGAGAATAGTGAACGTGTTGTGAGGTGATTGGGTCGTTCAAATCACTTTTGAGAGTCTAGTAAAAAAAAAAAGAGGTTTAATCCCATTATTTTATGCTGAAAGGTCTATTTAACTTGGGATGATGGGGCTTGGGGTTTCTTACCCAATAAACAGAATATAACTATATAGGAATATCTATAGAGATACGTAATATTCCTTTAATAAACCTAACATGTTCCTCCTATACAACTCTTGTTAGTGTCTATTTATCTTATTGTAATACGCATTTCTAGCTCACATGCTGCCTCTATAAACATTAAAAACGACAGATATTAATTATACATAATGGCCATAATCACTTCTTCTACTGTCTCAATTAAAATGTCTTGCTCGGAACAGATATTGGATAATACAAAACTTTAAATATGTTTATTTTCTGGCTACACTTCTGCTTAGTAAATGAAAATGTATGCACAAATCGCACTTATGAATGCTTCACTGTGGTAATAAACTATCCAACTAACAGGTCTTTTGTTCTTGCTACTCTCCACGCTGGTCTTATTCTGCTTTGTTGCTAGGCAGGATTCAGGAGTAGCGCCCCCTACTGGCTAGAGATTTGCCACTCATTCCCCCTCAGCTTTAAACCAACATACAGCCTCTTTAACAACCACAGTTTGTATTGATTCCTCTTCGGCGACGGAGCTACTAGCACATTTATTTTAATCCCCCTCCCTTTTTGTCACTGATCTCAGTCCAGCAGCCCACACACTTTACTGCGATTTCACCAAAGACGATTTATCTTACAGGAGTTTTCCTCAGTAGAACTGTAAATGTAGTGGTGTTGCCATTGTACTCCCATGTTCCTCGTGCTTGGCTGTGATTATAGCCGACCTACCTGGCCACGTGGTTAATAACAGGGGAGAAGTGGGTGGGTCCGTAGAGACGCACAGATTTGAGACTCTGGTAATACGCCTCCATCACCCCCTCGATACCACTGCAGTACGGGTTCTGTGGATTGCCATTCTGCACAAAAACAAAGAGACATAAAGACGTAAATTAGTGTAATAGAAGATTATTGAACTGTAGAAGACCTTCGGGTGTCTCCATAAGTTGAGATACGCTTGTTGGGAATCTAGTTTTGACTAGATTTGAGCCATAAACGCCGTCTCTTTATGACTTTGTCCGTATGGCAGCTTGGGTGTAACTAAATTAGTGTGAAGTCTGTTTGGAAAAGATTCCATTATGATGCTTTAATGTGTCCAGCATTGTAATAAACTACAAACGACTAGTCATTCTTTTTTTTTTAATATTTCTTATGCAAAGTGTCCTCAGAAGTTTTTAGTATCCCATAATGGGACTGTTTTAAAGTATATATTTAATGGCAAATGTGTAAGCTGGAAGACAAAGTGCTAACTCTAAATTGGTTATATTTGTATAATAGGCTTCCAATGTCTCTTTGAAGCTGCTGCAACACAATTCTGCAGTCAGTAGAGCCTTTGGTCTTTATTAATCTCACTTTGTCCTTTTTCTTCTTGTGTATTGTGGCAAAATAAAAAAGACAGCGGCCTGTTGTTTATGAGTTTGATTAAACTTTAATGTTATTCCTGGAACTCTAAAATAGCCAAAACCTTAATGCACAAAGATTACTCATTCCCTTTTTTTCCTTCTCCTTCAGGATGATGCTGTTCGCCTTCAGCCGCTTCTCTGCTTTTGGTGTTCTCTACACGCCGCCAGCTAACAGTTAGTTTACATACAGCGAGTCACCATCATTGATTTAATGTCAGCCACCTAATGTGTTGAAAAATGTGTTAAATATATTCAAGAGCAATTAGAATAACTTGCTTACATCACTTCTCTGAAGGGACCGACTGTACGCGCATTTTAACGCTATGCATCAAAGCAAAAAATTTAATTGAACATAGTATGTTTTGATATTCAGAGACACGGTGGCTGAAAGGAATCATAAGAACACCATCACCCTGAAGGAGGAAACAAAAAAGGATCTGTTTATATTATTTTATTACTTAATAGGAAAAAAGGCTAGGAAAGCATTACATTTTATTTCCAAAACAGGCATCTCTTGGCTATAAATTGCAGGATAACAGGATTAAATGCATGCTCAAAAACACCCGAGGGCCAAAATATCAATAATTTTACCTGGTACAAGAGGCACTAGCGGGTCACAGGCCCTTAAGGACGTTAAACGCAATCTTACATCAAACATATTACACATACTTTGTGGAAATGTTGGCAGTTTAAATCTCCTGCTGCAGCATTTCAGTAAAGAATATCCTGAGGCGAGACATTTCACATTTTTAACTCCGAATGAGGAGCGGTGCCAGCCGAGGCATGTTGGTAAAATCCATCATGGTGGGATACAATTAGTTTTTTAACGGAGGTTACAAGAAATAAAAGTCATGATGCTAATTTGTTTTTAGAATGAGTTTGTTCAGCAGAAGCTCGTCCACCGGCTTCGATCCTTGGTTTAATGGGTAACTTTTGGTATTTTCAACCATATTTTCCAATGTTTTTGCATCTAAGTAACTAATGGGAACAACAATGTTTAATATCGGTCGAGTATTAATGGAGAACGCTGCAGATGTAATAGCTCAGGGCAATTCCTTAACCATCGATGTTCGTCCACTAAAAGTGCTTGTTTTTGCAACTAACAGGCTCAGGTTGTTATTTTAAGTGTCTGACAACATTATGGACCTTACAGAGAAATAAAAAGTTTTTCTTCACCTTTTTCATTTGATCTGGTCCGTCTGTTCACTCGGAGAAGTCGCCCTATAAATCTCGTGACGCAAAATCTTTAGATAACACGCTTTCTGTACTTGGCATTCTTCTCTCGAACTAACACTTATGTTCCCACCTTTTTCTTTGGCAACATGTCACATGACATAACAACAAAAGAGTATCAAGTAAAAGGTAAAGATCCTTTCCATAATGTTGTCAGGCACTTTTTATAGCAATCAGAACTCCTAAGCGGGGAAAAACAAGTACTTTTAGTGGACGTACATTGACGGTCTGGAGTCGCCCCGAGCGATTACATAGCAGCATGTTTAGCAGTCTTCAATATTGGACCTATTTAATAAAATATATTGTTCCCATTTGTCTCTTAGGGTCCAGGTTGAAAAATACTAAAGTTGTTGCAAAGTTGTTGCAGTGTTTCTGTTTGTTTGGTTTTTGTGAATTAAAATTGATGTCTGGTTGACTGGGTTTAAAATATCCAAAAGAAACTCTCAAAGAAGCAAACAATACATTATTCAAGCTACCCATATGTTTTGTGCTTTTTAATTATTTCAGTATGAAACCATCCTGACTCTGACTCTGCTTGGTTGCCCATGAGCACGAACGGTGCACATGAGACTCCTTTTGTTTTATAAATGGAGCTTGAATAATTACATCGGAGTCAGTGGTGGCTTTCTGCACAGCTGCAGCCGTCCTCCCTGAGAACCGACTGAGTTAAATCCTTAATGGTTAGATTAATGCATATGCTCCTCGTCTCGACGTTTAGCGCGGTCGGGGAAGATGTTACCCAACGCTGAGCAGATGTAATGGCTGTAAACGCCTCTGGAGAAACATCTGGAAGTGACGATAGACCAGGGAGAGGATTATTGGGTGGCTGAGGAGTGGTCAGGACGTCTGGAGCCCCGGAGCGCTTGACATTGGCAGAGTGATATGGACGGATGGATGGATGAATGGATGGAGGGAAGGAGAATGAAACGATGCATGGTTGAATACTCAGAGTGATGAATGGAGAACACAGCTAATCCCGATCCTCAATGCGTTCTGTGTGCATGATTTCCATAGTTAGAATAATCAAAATATTCTCATACTGTGATATAGTTTCCATAAATAAAGTAAGACTTAGACTGACATTTTTTCTACATAGTAGATGAATAGATTTGGTGTGTTTGCAGCCAAAACTAACCAGCTCATTTGGCTTCAATCACCACAGTGTGTGAAGGCTGGTTGGCTGGATTTTGGTAATGTGTTTGGACCGAAGCGTTCACCACCCACCAATAAACTGCTGCCTGTATCTGGGCATGTGTGTAATGAATCTGCCTGGTTGAATGCTGTGTGTTTTCTTTGTACTTTTAGAGGGTTTTTTGCATTGATCTCGTAAATTTAAATTCATGTTTACAACTTGCTTTGAGAAACGCAAAAGTTGCATGAGCTCTCACCGAAACAAACAAGCATGTTTTTATACTAGAAGTCCTAATCTTAATGTCGAAATTAGCACCACACATTACACATAGTAAGCCGTATGGCTCTATGTCACAAAGAAAATCTTAATTTCCAAAAATTAAGTCACTGATTTGATGATAAATATCTAAACGACTATTGAATGGATTGTCATGAAATTTGGTACATAAATTCATGTTTTCCCAGAAACTACATCGAAATAACTACGATTATCCTCTGACTTTTCCTTTAGTACCAACGGCAGGTCAAAGTTTTCAATTATCCATTATCAAATGAGTCCACATCTACGAGATAAATTGGCACAAATTTGAAAGAGACATTCATGGTTCCCAGATGCTGTATCCTCATGACTTTGGTGCTCATGGAGTCTAAATTTGAATTTGTCCCGAGCAAAGCTTTGTCTACATCCAGCCTCACAGAGCTGCTAGAGTAGTGTTGAATTTATGTTTTATTCATTACCTCCATTAGTCAACATTTCGAGAAAGCTTTTAGCATTGTTAGCACTGGAGGAACAATGTGATTTTCCTGCTTTGTGCCATAAAGCAATATATTGTATTCTGTAAATCAATCCTGCCAAATCCAACCTGGTGGAGGCTTCAGGAAGTCACTTCTTTTTCCCTGTGGTTTTGTTTTGTTACAGTCATTATATGGAATAATTGAACAGGTTTTTGCATGTTTTATGTTTTATGGAGGTGTATGTAGAGAAATCAACAAACGGATAAATTCATAAGGTTGAACCTACAGTATAATTGGAAGGATAAATGACTGGAAGAGTTGTGTGGATGCATCGATGGATGTTTGGATGATGGAAATGATTGGAGAAAGTTGTTTCCTCACCAGGGCAAACTCGTGCGAGACCCTCCCGTCTGGGGGAAGCTTGGCACCGAAGCCCAGAGCAGGAAACATCTTGTCGCTGTCGTAGTCCTGGATGATTTCTCCGACGGCCCGCAGCGCCATGGCGTAGTCATTGAGCTGGTACGGGCTCATATAATGGAGCGAGGTGGGCTGGGACGGGTTTCCTGGGACCCGAATGGTTCAAACACAATAACACACACATCAGCATCAAACTGTAATTACGCCTGCTCCCTCTGGGCTGTGACTCATATTAAAGTAAAAGGGGGAGTGGGTGGAAGGGGGTTAAAAGGCAGACTGGAGTTTTAGTTACACAAACATTTCTCCGAGGCACAGCTGCACTGGAGGCAGAAATAATCTCAATTGGTTGCCTCAAACCACAGCTGGTAGTGTGAGGATGAGGAACCACATTATTTTTAGCATGACTAAGTTACATGAACCACTGTCGCTGTCAAGCTACTACACTGATAAGATTATGATCAAAAGCAACGTGCTGACCATCTAAGAACTTCTATCCCACCGTCATTAGGGAATGAAATCAGTAAACGGATAACTGTGATAATGAAATGATGGAAATAACTCTTTCTTGTCCATAAATGAACGAGGCTGCTCTTTACAATCAAAACTGAAAACAAGGAATGATAAAAATGGTAAAAACAAAGGTCTGTCTAGTCTTTAAATGACAACATATAAAGATAAATACATTAGATTAAATCCAATAACTATAACGACATGATGACAATAAAGGATAAGGTTTCTGGAGCATTTGACCCCAAACTCATTAGTTCTTTTTGAAAACGTGAATCTGTAAAAAAAAAAACGGGTCACAAATACGTAGTTAAAGTTTTTTTAAAGGCTCAATTATTTCCTGGAACAGCTGGGCCCTGCAGTTTTTAGCAAACGTTACTCAAACAGGAAAAAAAAGTTTGTTGGAGACAATTTTCAGCTGCAGAATAATACACCGACAACATGACGGGGTGTGTGGGATTTAATCAAAATAAACTACAGCTCCCATTAGGGCTGTGCTGAATAGTTTGAGCTTCATTTATAGCGTTGGCATCTGAATTCCTAATCAACATCTGAATGATGCGACGCTTTTTTTATTTATTGCATGGTATTCATTCTGTTTAAACCAGTAGTTCTGCACAGTGACAGAGAAAGATCTGGCTAAGCTAATATTAGAACTATTAGACTATTTGTAGACTTATATGCCAGTGGAGCCTCCGTAGGATTGTTTCTTAAGCATTGTTAAGTCTAAAAGTCTAAATTTATGGGAAAATGATTGATGAAATAATTTCCGAAATTAACGCCATGTTTTTATCTAACAAAGTATTCTGCTTCTATCCATATTTTTGGGCGTTCAGCCTTTCAAAACTAACATTTATACTGCAGGATACTTGCTCTCCCGCTTGCCAACACAAAGGGAGCCACACACCTGTAATAATGTGGTGGTCTAGCAGCAATCTAACAGCACCATAAATTACATTCATATGACCATGATAATCCTCGTTTTTAGGGTGATGACAGACATTTGAAGCTTCATTTAAAATCCTCAATAGAGCCTTTAAGTGTAAAACAATGACATTTGGTACCACTCTAGTAATAATACATGTGTTTTTAATAGTTTGGAGGTCAATGGCTCAGAGGAATAAGATATAGGAGATTCAGGTAACAATAACATTATTTGCTATAGGATATAAAGCCATTGTGGGCTTTTTTTGTTTCATGTTCTCGCTCTATAATAAGGAAAACAAAGAATATCGCAGGCCTCGTCCTTTAATATGAATATGAATGAGTGTGTACAGTCTTGTTGGAAGCAGTATAATAAAGGAAAGAACCAAGTTGTTATATTCTGTCACAACTTGTTAGTAGTTTTGTAAAAATGTCAGCATGTTGCCAATTGCCTCTTAAACAGAAAAGATGTACTTCTATAAATATTATCACTGTTATTGCAGCGATTCTGGAGGATGTAGAAAACTGATTTGATGACACTAAAGAGAGCCAACCATTTCTCCCGTGACATAATAATGTGTCCAAAATTGTATTACACAAATTAGCTCACTACATTATCTCCCAGAAAATGAGAACATCATTCATCAGTGCCAAAGTGTTCTGCGCTGAATTTCTCGTTTGTTGGTTTGTCATTAAATTGTTGTCAATGACAAATGTACAGCAGTTTAACTGTGGGGCTTCATAAACACTGAATTGGAAATTGAATTTGAAAAATGTGGGTGTAATGAGTTTCCCTCTACACTGAGGTGCAAATTGCAAAAGTTGAATGTAAAGAGAACTTCAAAGTGAGCTCCTCAGAAGTTTCATAGATAATATTCAAATAACTCTCCAACTTTCAACTGTTTTGCCTTTTTTTCCATCTGTAACTGAGTAAAAAAGGGGGTCATTAGAATAAGCCAATTAAAACGGACTGATAAGGAATCACTAGAGAGTTCACATCAAATAAAGATTAGAGTGTTACCCACCAAAGTGTTATCTGCTCGATACACTTAAGGGATTTCATTGATAACGGCGGAAGCTTTAAAACACTTACCATTTGATGCAGTGAAATCAATTGCCACTGTGAAGTTAATCTGAGTCCTACAAGGGAGAAACAAATCACATGAGAGGTAACGCGGAACCATCAATCATGCTAGATTATACCGCAGCATGTTTCAAAGCACGCAGCAACCAGCAATTAAGCAGCGGGTTATCGGCAGCTGTCACTCCTAATACTGGAGCTGAGCTAAAAAAAAAACTGCGATGTGGTAATCCTCTTGGTGTGATAGTTTGGTGTGTGTGAGACTGAGAGTGACTCTGGATTTAATGATGAGAGTGATCTTAAAGCTGGTGCTTAAATCTCTCTGCAGAATCATATGCGGCCATTTATTTGTGAAACTCACCCGCCTCGGATGTAGTCCAGGAAGGAGAGCTCGGTGTCCACGAGGCAGGACAGGAGGGTGACCTGCCAGTCAGGAAACAGACAATAATCAGGTTTTCACTATGAATAGTGTCCGTTAATGTGGCGCCTCAGATTAAAGCAATGATCAGAATTTTGACATTTTTGTTCTGGTAAAAAGTTCTCCGTCTTGTTCTTTTTTTTGCTTCTCAATATTTCTCATACTCAAGTTCATGCCAGCCAGATCCTCTCACTGCTGGACCACAATGAGATTTTAAAAAATGGAATTACTGCCTCATGGTTGTATCCCTCTGCAGACTTTAAAAAGTGAATCCATGAATGTCCAAAATGTCACTAACACATCATCTTATCCCGTTAGACATTTGATTGAAATAGTCACAATTTGCCTATGATTACTTGAGTTATTGCCGAGAACATGTTTTGTGAGGTCACAGTGACCTTTGACCACAAAAATTCTATTCAGTTCCTCCTTGAGTCCAAGTGGACGTTTTTTGCCAAATTTGAAGAAATTTGTTCATGGGGTTTCCTGAGATAAAAACAAGAGTTAGATGGACCTGAGGTCACAGTGACCCTTGACCTTTGTCCTCCAAAATTTATTCAGTTCATCCTTGAGTCCAAGTGGACAGTGGTGCCAAATTTGAAGAAATTCCGTCAACTTTTTCTTGAGATATAATGTTCATGAGAAGGGAACAAACGGACAAACGGACAACCTACAGAGGTCACATGTCAGGAGAGAGTATAGAAGTATGTGTGGTATCAAATGTGATTATGCTTAAAATTTTAATTTCTCAGTGTTGCAATGTTAGGATGAAAGAAAATGAGGCATAAAAGTGTAAATAAAGCAAAATTGCTCCAGTGAAAGGTATTTCAGTTAAAACCTGAAGGAACAGAGGTTTTAAAAATACATTCATAAAAAAATTATATAAACTATTAATAGTAATCTGGAGCATGGGTGTAAAGTGAAAAAAACATCATTAAAAGCTGTTTGACTCACCGTTCCTGAGTTTTGGTACTTTTTCTTCTTCTTTCCTTTTTTCTTTGGATTTAGAACCTGTGGAGAAAAACAGAAGCTTTAATCGACTTTTTGTTTTTAGGGCTGCACGATTCTGTTTAATATTGAGATCACGATCATAGGGGCAACATATTTGTTATTGCACAGAACGCTGCTTCCACTTCAGTGTTTTGCTACATTTTTGCTGATGTACACAGTGGTTAACTTGTGAGTGACAGGTCAATACCACGGCACTGTCCGGTCTGTGAGGTGTCTGTGTTCTCGTCTTACAGCTTTGACCCTTTCACGGTGTGTTTTCAGTTCATGGAAGTTAATTTGAATCTTTTTTAGTCCCCTTAAAACCTTTTTATTTGGTTGTATTTAGCTCCATTCTCTCGTGGCACATCTGGATTGCATATAACCAGGATGTCGACGGACAAAATGCTGAACTCAAGGCTTCAAACCCATACTCCAAAAAAAAAGCAATGGGTTACGTCACAGTGACTACGGCCACTTGTTATATACAGTCTGTGGTGCAACGACATGATAGCTCCCAAAAGTGAAGCCAAAGTCGGCTGTTGGTTGGCTGTTAGTTTTGGAAGCGCTTGATTTGATCAGGAACAAAAAGTTGTGATCACAATTAATAAACGATTAGTGCAGACCAAATTGTTTTCAGGTTTTGTTTGTTGACAGGTATTTCAGGCTATTACACTCTTAGGCTTCTTGCACTTTGCCTAAATTTTAAGCAAAAATGTGCTGGATGACATCACATGACTCACCTCCTCCTCCTCCTCCTACTGTCTCCACTTCATGGAGATGAAACAAAATGACAGTTTATGAATTGAGAAGAGGTTGAAAGATTCAGAAAATAATTCCAGCTGATTTGAAAAAGGGCAGAGGTGAGATGAGTCTGACGATGCTGAAATCACATATTGCCTCACACGTGTGGAGGGAGAAAACGCCCGCCTCCACCTGCCTCCATACTAAATGATTCAGGTTGTGCTTCATAAGCGCCTCCACTGACTTATGACCTTCGATGATTTATGGTTCGCTCCCACGTAGCTGGTGTGGAAATTAAATGGACCGGGTCAGTGAACTGCAGCGAGCTTTAGAAGAAGACACAGAACACAGTCTTTTGAGGAAACCGCTGCTGGTGTATATATTTGACTCCAGGGCAAAGAATCCTGTTAGTAATCAGTAGAGTAAATGCATTACTGCTGAAGTCAGCATGGGCAGAACGAGTGAATTGACTTGAATCGAAATATAGACCAGAAAGGCGGGTCTTTAAATTTTAAACAGGCCCTATTATGCTATTTTCCGGGTGCATAGTTTTATCTCCAGTTACAGTTACAACATGTTTACATGCGTTAATGCTCATAATCCTCCTTGTTTTTCTCATCCTGGCTGTCCTGCAGCACCTCTTCTCACCCTCTCTCTGAAACGCTCCGTTGTAGCGCTTGCTCCTCCCTCCAGAAAGCAAAGTCTGCTCTGATTGGTCAGCTAGCCCGCTCTGTTGTGATTGGTCAACGTTTCACATTTCAAAAAACTCTTCCTCCGGAGCTTCAGCTCCGTCTCTCTCTTTTGTTGTTTGAGGGCCAAACTAGCAGGAAGGAGTTTTACGTAACTTCTGTAACATTATGACCTCATAAAGTTACATTATGACCTCATAAAGTTACAGAAGTGAAGGAGAGAATTCAATGGAGCCGTTTCAGGAGCTCAGGAGCTTCTGAGGGGGAGGGTAACTCCTTTTAGGAATGGACTTCAGGTTTTACACTCTACAGACCTTTTACATGTACAAAAATATTTATAACACACTAATGAAGAGGGAAAAAGTGGAAAAACATAAAAGGGCCACTTTAAATGAACATGCAAACCTTTCAAATCAATATAAAATCTGCAAAATAAGTATGAGGGGGTGATACACTCCCGACAGTGGGAAGAGCACTAGTTCACCGTGAGGAAGGATCCGGAATGAGTTGGTCGTGCTCAAGCCCTAAATTAATATTGAATCAGTCCACATTTTGAATGACTTGAATTCTACAAGCAATGCATCACTCCATGTATGTATTTTTCCAGTATTAATCAGTATCTATACTGTTGACATCTGCCTCAAGACACAGGGCAAGAGGAGAAGTTATGTCACATTATAGTAGAAATAATGGATTTTTCTCTGACGGCTCCTCCATTATGTTGTATGTCTTTGGGGTATTTTTCTGACCTTGGTCCTGTGCTCGTTGTACAGTATGCAATACGTGGGAGGCACTATGCCAAAAGTTCAAAACTTCGAACACAAGCTGAGCTGACCTTTGTGAGCTCAGCCGGTTGCCGTATGGAAGCACTTGTGCTGTGGGGAAGCCACGCTGAGGACATTTTCCCCGAGAGTTAACAAACCAGTGTTACAGAAAACGGAACACCGGACATTTTATAAGAATGCCTGCAGTATGAAGTGAAGTCTGACTCCTGCTACTCAGTGGTGTGAATCTGCTGCTGCTGTATGAAGCAACTTTCAGTTTATACTCTCAAAAAATGAACAAACTGGGTTATATTTCTTTGAAAAAACAGTTGAAAGAACACCGTGTAAAACCCACTACAGCGTCAAGGCTATTGTGCTGCAACTAAAGATGGAGGAGAATTGAATGTTTGTTTTTTTAAATCTCACAGTCCTACATGAAAACAATTGATCATATAATAAGCCTTAAATTGAAAATATTATTGATTAAAGTATCCGCACTTAGATGCAACAACCAGGTCCATTTCACAGTTTGAGTGTCTGTAGTTCTTTGACAAAGGTTCAATACAGAAAATATTTTCTCTCACATTCTGCCTTTAATTCTTTACTGGTACATTTTTATTACTTCTTCCCGCTCTAATCTTTTTTCCCACCAAATCTGGCTTATCAGGGATCTACTTGTGTTCCTCGAGCCTACGGAGTTTATGCTAGCCAAGGTCTTTGTTCGGTTGCTAACCTCAATACATAAATATTGTTTTCCACTTCATGTTGATCTCTTCTTAATAAGCTGCTGCTGGAAACACGAACACTGAATCCCTCAGCTTTTCTCTGGATGCAACGATCAAGAGTTCTGTGCAAAGAGACGTGCATCGAGCATTGTTTCATTGTTAACACTTCACTTCCGACTGACATCAAGATGGAAATACAAATCTGCTTTTGCATAACTTTTTTACAAATTTCAACTTTTTTAACCTCATGCTCTGTGTCAAAAACTTCTCCCACATCAAAGATGATGAGTGACAGTTTTGGAAAGTGAAAACATTTTGTCCGGTCCTCTAGAGTTTTCCTTCAGCACTGGTTTCCCACCAAACAGCTGACTACTAATTTAAATCCATATTGATTATATTTATTAGTGATTCTAATAAAATAGTTTTGATGAACAAGTTGCAATTTGCTATTCGTGCACATTTTAGGACCACTAACCTCGGTTTCATAACAGAGGGAACATGATGACAGAGAAACGTGCTGTTTGTATCAGTCTTTCCCCTACATGCTATAAATGAAATCATATTTATTCTCATTATTATCTACCAAAGATCTTACGTGTTGCTAGTGTTTTCGTACATTTTGTAAAAAGAAAAAGAAAAAGAACCCAACATTTCTTTTTACAAATCAACACTTGAAATGATGAAGGCACTCGCAAATGACAAGGTAGTACAAAATGTGAACCATACTTTGGTGTTTCATTTTTACCTATTTACTTAAGATTACATTAATTTAAAACACATAAAAAGCTGCATTGATCGCACGGACAGGTGACGTCCTGATTTGACTCGCTACGTCGAGAAAAAAAAGGGTCAAGAAACTTGACGATTGAGCAGTAAGCATTAAAAAGCTCTCTTTCCATATACGCCTAAAACGATAATGGGCGAAATTAATGAAGGAATTAATTATGTTTATTGACCTTCATTTTTTTACACCAGAGTCATCTGTGAGACACATTGTAAACACACTAAAACAGGCAATGTCCTCAAAGAAAGGGTTGTTTGTTTTTTTGGTGAATAAGTGTGAATTTAAGTTTTAAGTAAACATTAAATTAACCATCATTGTGGCATTTCATGACCAACCTAACCGAACCGAACCTAACCTAACCTAACCTAACCTAACCTAACCTAACCTAACCTAACCTAACCTAACCTAACCTAACCTAACCAGTAAAGGTGTAGAAAATCAGAGCATATCTCCCATGGCGACAGCTGAGCTGATGGCTAGAAGCTAACAGTGCTAATGGTGCAAACAACTGCAGATATAATTGGTGTATGAGTGCAAAGCAGAGTGCCAAACCCCCCAAACTAACTACTATTCCTCCCTGGCTAACCTCTTATCCCTGTTCCTCTCTTCTTCAAAGGGCTGTCTGAGGGTTAACACTTTTTATGGTTATGATTTGTATTAGGGTCATGTTAGAGAAAGGGAAAGGACTGGAGGATAATAAATCCACAAGTATGGAAGTACAAGTGTGTGTGTGTGTGTGTGTGTGTGTGTGTGTGTGTGTGTGTGTGTGTGTGTGTGTGTGTGTGTGTGTGTGTGTGTGTGTGTGTGTGTGTGTGTGTGTGTGTGTGTGTGTGTGTGTGTGAGGAACATCACCTCGTAGATGTGGAACTGTGACTGGCTTCTGGACATTTCTCTGTAGCTGGTGCTGAAGTCGCCAATAAAGTCATGGCTGTAAAAAAAAAAAAAATATATATATATATATATATTATATATATTAAAACACACACACAGTCACAACAACATGTTCTTAATTATAGTGAGAGGCGCTGTAGTGAATACAAATAATAGCCCATAATAACAAGAATCAAAGAACCCATAATAACGTACATATTTGATTCAGTTCTTTGTGTATTAATCCATCTAATGTGTATTAACAAGCTCCTTGGATACCGGAGGCGTGGGCGTAGCAACCACTTTCATAATTTCATGGAGATAATCGGCACCGTTTGAATCGTGGGGGTCGTACATTTTGTTCAAAACACCCTTGAAGTGTCAAAAAAAAGTGAAATTAACTCAAGAACTGTGCTCCTGAACGCTGGGCATTCACTTGCTTCAAAAGATAAACATCGTCTCTATTCCCCCGACTGACTCTGTGAGGTTATCTGTCAAGAGACGGTTCAAGCATTATTAATAGTTAATGTATATTTAAAGCAGTGGGGAGTGTTGTCACATGAACAACTCTACAGGGATGTTTTTTTTTTTACAGTATCTGCTCTGAAGATGAGAGGCTGTATCAGGACAAAGATTTTTAGGGCAGTTTTTTTTAAAGCATTCAACATCACTGTCATCAGGTGATTGTTAAATCTACAATTGTTATGTAGGAGCAAAACATAAAGAAACAATAATCACTACGTATTCTGCTCCTGGGCCTTGTTGCAAATGTACGTTGTGATTAATCCACAGCAGGTGGCAATAAATGAATGATACTTCACAGATGGATGGAGCATCATAACTTACGCTGCAGAACGGACGTTAAGTTTAACAGGACAAAAGAAAGAGTGCAATTCCCTCACCCTCCGTCTCTGTCCCAGTCGTACACCTCCACCTTAATGCTCCTGTAGGGAAAGAGGAGAGGGAGGAGAGGGAGGAGAGGGAGGAGAATCCCATTAAAAAACCAATTAGCACCACTTGATTTACAACCTTTCTGCTCAAAAAAAGGCTGGTAGCTGGTAGCTGGTCCGTGGAAGGCTTTACGGGGCAGAAAGTGGTCAAGCCTTTGTAACGCAGAGAGGGTTAGAGTTATCAGTATACCCTGGTGTAACCCGCCAAATAAGAAAAGAATTAGAAAAAGATTAAAAATAAATAAGAATTAGGAACAGAGGCTGCCCAGTCCTCCAAATCTGAATTAGAATGAAATAACCAACGGATCCTCTGGTGCTTTTTGTGGAGGTATTGATGGGAAATATTCTGTGTTCATGACCATGTCATAATAGAAATGAAGCCAGTTGTTAAATCCCAGAGTTGGTAGTGTTAAAAATACAGTGCATGGTCATTATAGCACAAACTCTGGCTGACGTGAGGCATCCATGTTTGTTAATATGTGCTTTTATGATTTTCCAGGGACATAATTAGGAGCTGAATTGGATTTATAAGAGCTTTAAGAGGAACTCTAGTTTTAAGCTACTACTTCCTGAACTGAATGTTGGCAAATTTGGAGATTTTGGATCTAAAAGCAAAACATATTTTTTTCTTTTACTATAAGCTAAATTTGTTAATCAACAGAAAACTAGATTTCTCTTGAAAAATCTAATATAAGCTCAATTTAGCTTTCTGATACGCATGCATTGCAGTGAGTTGTTACAAACAAAGCAGACACAAGACAGTGGTACTTTCATTGTGCTTTATCATACTAGTTTTCTTTTCAAGTTCATGCAGGAACATCTTTAACTTTTCACTGCTAGATTGAAGCCTGAGCTAGTTTGTACTACTTAAAGGTGTCAGTACTTCTTAGTGTAACATTTGGAAAGGTTGAGTTGCAAAGAAAAGTAAGCAACTCAGGTCTTATCAGTGCTGTGCTCTTTATCTAACAAATGGAAAGCTTAATATGCATCAATACGTTACTACAGAAAATAGTGAGTAAAGAAGTTGTTTTTTTGTGATGTTCCTAGTTATATGTCAAGTATTTATAAATCAAACTCCGTCTTTTTTCTATTGATTCTAGTCTTTCAGTCGAGCTGTAAACATTGTCAGTGTGTTCTTCTACTGTACCTGTCGTAGTCTCCGTTACACAGCGCCCTGACGGGGATTTTAAAAGCCTGCCACACCGGATCCAGAGTGTTCTTCACCACCTCTGTTTTGTGGCAGATGGTATACCTGAGAGTGAGACATACAAAAGCTGTTAACAGAGGAAAAATATGCCTTAAAGTCCAACTGAAAGCACATTAAGTCGTCCATTTCTGTAGGTAAAATTTTTTATCATTAAAAGGTGGAAAAAAGGTATTTTGGGTAAATATTAGAAATGCTCCTTTATATATACGATGGCTGGTTTCCATCTACGTAGACGGATCCGTTTATTAATAATAATTAAAAATATTAATATAAATGTCTCCCTTTTGATTTATTCTGTTAGGGTAAACTGCTTTAAGGTTAAAAAAAAGACTTTAAGGTAAAAAAAAACAACAACTCTGTGTGCACTTCCTCTCTCCAGTAAAAAGTTTTTCATGAAGCCTGATCTCCGGCTGAAATAACAGCTTCCTGTTCTTTTTTCTATGTGACACCTAGCCTTGCTCTTTAAGCGCAGCGTGCTGTTGTTACGCCCTGCGGCTGAACATTTAGGCTGCATCAGTAAATACCCAGCTGCACAAAAAGAGAATGTGTTTCTCTACTAAGTCTCTGTAGTCGACTTGAATAAAAGCATCTGCGAGGCGGAGAAAGTGCGACCTCCACACACGTCTCTCACTTAAGTCCATGTCATCCGTCCTCTCTCCTCCCTTTATGTTCCTCTTTGTCAACTATGTCCCATTATCTCTGCTCAGCCCTCTTTCTGCTGCTTCGTCCTGTTAGCGTCTGGACGGCCAAAGTCACGTATACAACACCGAGAATTATGTAACATCACATAGGCAGTTTAGACCGTATATCCTCTGTATGGGGGCTTTTTGGAGCATGATAAATCACTCTCAGAGTCTATATGCATTACAGGCTTGTTGACATACTGTGTGTGTGTGTGTGTGTGTATGTGTGTTTGTGTATGTGGAAAAACTGAGATAGCTGCTTTTGTTAATTCAGCAAACTGCCATCCACAGATAACAAAGCTGCTTGTCGACTTACGATCCGTCCTCGTTGCTGCGGTAAAAGACGAGAAAAGGATCCGATTTTCCGAAGAAGTCCTTCTTATCCAGCTTGTTGCCACAAAACTGCAGCATCACCGACTCCTGGAACGGAGGGAGGTCATCAAGATATCGACTTTACACAGATACAAGTCGTGAAAAACATGAACAAATGCTTTCACGACATGTAACATTAGATACTTGTGTTGATAAACTGTAGATACATTCAGTTATAGACACATTTTGGAGAATAATTCAGATTTTAAAAAGGTGACTTGATCTTTCTGAGTACTTAATCAATCACTGAGTTCTGGGAGCTGATATTTAAATTTGATCATCACCTGCCCGAAAAACAGAAACTAGAAGATTAAATGTAGATTATCAGGCTTAATTTGACCCTCGGACACTCTGACACACGCATGATGTCATCTTTAATCTATAATTAATGATTGTGCAGGGGTTGTGAGTTATGTGTTACAATACATTTCCCTGTGTTCTAGTCTATAATTGAGCAATTTCCTTTGTTTCCCAGGATGACGGAGTGATGAGCAAAAAAGCGAGACCTAATCAACTTCTCTGATTGCTGCAATGCATGCTGGGATGTTGTGTATTGCCAGGAGAGAAACAGGTGTCTCTACAGTGGTTTTCTCTCGCTTTCTCTTGTCGTATTTTGGTGCACAATGGAAGCTCTTTGATTTGACGGAAGGAGACCGAAATGACACGATATTCACCGTTTGATGTTTTGACCTGGGTTAGGGTTTAAAATAAAATAAATAAATCTGCTATCACACCTCACTAGAAATATCTTGTAGTGAAGGTTGTGACGCTATCTCGATCAGAAAACTCCGTCCACCAACTCACACAATCACGGCGTCGCTGTCGTGGCTGGTAACAACAAAATGTGAACCAGAATGGAGAGGAACTTTTTTCAGAAATAGCTGATTTTTCTACCAGTGGCCAAATGTTTGAGAAGATTCTGTTTTCTTTAGAAATAGATAGAGATTCAAATAGACAGAGTCACAGTCTAGCTCAGCACAGAGTTTAACTGAAGACATGACAACAGTCTGCTTTATCTTCTTAAGTCTTCTTAAATTGGTTGAAAACTAGCTGCATGAACAAAAAGTTTTGGGTTTTTGTTTGTCTACAGAGTGAACATAAATCTAACTTTTTTCTGTGCAAAAGCTACTACAAATCTGTTAAAGTGAACATAACTTGTTAAAAGTCAGCACAGTATCTGTTCTGTGACAGTGCTTCATGTTTCCTCTTACTTGTAGCAGAACAGAGGTATTTTCAGGGAAGTAATGTCTTTGGTGCATTCTTAAAAGAACACAGTATCAGTGCTAAAATGCATTCATAATACTAAAGGTTATAATGTTTTAGTTTTAGTGGATTTCACTAGTTTGTGGTGTTGTATAATTACATTTCCATCCTCTTTGTTATATATTAAGATGGAATTTATTGCAATATTGTAAAAAAAAAATACAAAAGAATTTTAGTTTTAGCTAGGTGTAACTCATCAATTATGTACGTTTGTGTCAGTATTCATGTAAAAGTTAAGTATGTATAAAATTAATGTTGTTTTTTGGCAATATCTCCTTATTACAACCAGACTTGTCTGTCATAGTAATTAAGAAGACACAGATGAAACTGTTAAGATACCTGATGGGTCAGACGTGTCACTTTGGAAGATATAAAAATCAGACGCTTGGAGGAAAGTATCTGAAAAGTCAGAAAGTTTTTACTTCAGTGTACTATCAGGGGAAGCAAACAGACTCTTACCCTGCAGTTGCTCAGTTCTTCTGCTCTCACTATGATGGTGCCACATTTCTTCCCCGGGATCCCGCTAGAAGAAAAGAGATAAAAAAACAAAATATTCCCTTTACATGCAAGTAGCCAAAGGCCTCAAACAACGGCTCTGTGACAGGTGGAACAACGGTATGAAACCACGGAGTTACAGGGAAAATATATCTGAGTGGTAAAATGTTCAAACAACTAATTAAATATAATCAATAGAAACTATATTGTATTATAGTTTTTAACTTTTGTATCTGATATTTTATGTTTTTGTTTCTTCCAACTTCTTTTCATCTCAATATAAAAACACAATTATGTGCATTATATATCCCAGAGATAGCTGATACATAGAGCTTCATGAAAAACTGAGAGAGGAAACTCTGACCCGTATTGAACTTAATATACGTCATATTTCATGGATTCTACTGCACATAAAGTATAAAGTTGTTTGTTTATTCGTAGCATTCATTCAACTGTAGGGCCGAGTCTCTTCATTGATTTCCCGAATGGTTTCCAACTCAAAAGGTCCCCCTTCAATAAAATTTCTGGTTTGATTCAATATTGATTTGATTCGGGATATTTAAGGTACAATACCAATATTGCTTGGATATGAAAGAGATTCTCAGAGATCTAATACTGCAAATTTGACAGGGAACCCTCTTGACCTGTTGCATTATTAAAACAAATAAAAATAGATAGAAAAAAAAACTTTATTAAGAATTGAGCCCAAAGCCGACCCCTGTACTTGCCATGTGTACGCTTTGATGTTTGCAGTACCACTATGTTTACATATTACATCCTAGATTAGGGCAGATCAGCTGAAGGCTTCAGTGGAGCAGCTTCCGGCATGTTTTGATTCGCCTGAGGTTTGCTAGACGGGTCAAGGCGTAACACATCCACAGGAAGAGTTATATATCTCAGGTTTTTATGACTCAATATCGGATCATTCAATTCAATTTAAATCATAAATCCATTTTTTTTAAACCCAGCCCTATTCAACTGTATAAACCGTCCATGTATAAGCACTTTGTGACTGCTTGGGCTTTAACTGCATGTTGCTGAACTGAATATTCTCAGTCCATACTTAAACTTATAAATAATGTCTTTCTCTACATGTAGCATTTATCCACCAATCATAATGGTTTCAGGCAAACAGAAGCTCTATGAGAATGTCAGATTACTCTGCTGTTAAAATGTCAATTAAATGTTCAATCTAAAGAAAACTCACAGTATAAACTTCTATCAGCTGAGACCCCTGCAGACCTGAAATCAGATTCCTATTATTCCTCGTCTCTCTCGCATGTATCTGCCTGATTGTCCAAATGAATGATAATGTTTGCTGAAAGAAAAGGGCCATCAACATAATGTATCCACATCCGGTGACATTTCAGCTGTGATGTTTGTTTACGTCCTGAGCTGGCGAGGCGTAATATTCAGCCAATAAAGCCGAGGGAGGCTGACCACTAAAAATAGAGCAGATGAATGCCACAGACCGCGGGCCGGATCCACAGCGAGGAGGAAGTGGGAGAGATCATTTCATTTGGCTAAGGACTGTCCGGCACAATAACACATGTGGAGGGAAACTGATTGCAAATCGAAGCGAGCCTTTTGATACTCCACCCCCACCATCACCCCCCCACCCTCCGTCACCTGAGACGGACCGCCGTCTCTTTGATATATTCAGGGAAATGAATTCACTGTACGAGCAGAGAGATTGCTTGGTAACGGGGGCAGATGGAGAAAAATGGAGACAGAAAGAGGGAGGGAAGAAGAGAAGAGATGGACAGAAGAGAGATTCTAGAAAGATGGAGGAGAGAATGAGAGGCTGGTGAGAGAGAGAGAGAGAGAGAGAGAGAGGCACATGGTGAATGGGATGTGTGCTGATAATCAATACCTCACATATTAAAGCAGATATATATTTTTTTCTCTAGAATGATAAGGCAGCATGTTATAAAACTCAAAAGTGTGTTAAATAACCAAAATGTTTTTTTTTTAAATGCATCTGGATGTTTTTAAAATAATACATTTTTGTTTATTGTCTGGTTTTCTTTGTCTGATGATTTGGAAGTGTAAATACTATGTTAAGTTTTATATGTTAACCTTTTTGACCTCTTTATGATTATTACTATTATCCACAGTTTTTCTGTAAATAACAACTGGCAGTAATACGCCACTGTCCTATTTCCAAGCCTAGTTGAACTGTTCCAGAAAAGCAGCAGTTTTTTCTGCCAACCTGGTTTCTCTCCCTCAGTCTGTACAGTGTGTCTGTTAGTGGTTATTCAGGGCTGTCATGCTGGTCTTAGCCATTAAGACTGTATAAAATATACTGAGTGAAACCTCCCTGGTTCGATTCCTGACCAGAAACCATGGCTGCACATCATTTACCCTCCTCCTATTCATATTTCCTGTCACCTTTCTACCATACACTTTCAACTAGAGGTAAGAAATGCCACAAAAACAAGTCCAGCCTATGCTTTTGCATACATTTTTGAATATTCTCAACTTTTCAGCTTCAATCACGGAGTCAAACCACAGCCTATGAAATCAGGCAAGAGGCGGGGTTTACTAGTTTAACAATTGCTTCCTGTTTTGATACAGGTAGATATGGGAGGGCTAGTTAGCTGTTGGACTCTTGGTAACATGTCCAATCATGACATTACTGCCAAAAAGTAAACTTAACGTGGTCCTTGAACAATCTACCAATCAAAACCATTAACTTCCATATTTATATTTGTCATTTATCTTGTTAGAAAGTTAAATACACCTTTATTGCTGAAGAGTATTTGGATTTTTATATGACCCAGGCTCAAAAAATCTGCCATGTCCTCTCTTACTCCACTATATATATTTACATCGCTAGTAGTTGTTTGCTGCTATATTAATACTCAGAATGTTAAATACAGCTCCTTTAATTAATAAACTAAACTCCTTATTGTGTGGAAGAGACTGGGATCATTCTTTGATGTGTAACATCAGGCTTGACTCTATCATTGCTTACTTTTCTTTGCAAAACAAAATGTAACAAATAAATACATAAATGTACATTTACTGAATTGTTATTGATTCTTATCAAATATAATATAAATATATGAATAAGTCGCACACCAAAGAAATTGTAAAAATATCTTCAAAATGAAGTGGAATTGCAAGTTAAGAGTGTTAACCTTTTTAATTCTGCAAAAAATTGGTAAAAACTTAAACAGGAATTTATATTACAGTATAATTGATATCCGATCCAGCTGTTGATTCAGTATCAGCCGAATGTAAGTCATCTGTATGGGTGCATCGCTAGTTGAAAAAAATAGGAAAATGTTTTAAAATGTTCCAACAATGGTACGTTTATGTATAGAGTCATGCGTTTGCATTTGTATACGAATCCACCAACATCTAACAAGGTTCCTTTATACTTTGGTTTCTTAGCGTGACACAAAAGCAGCAAAAAAAAAGTTCATGGCAGACTTCTGTGACTCAGAATGTGAAACCTTCTCAGAGTCACTGAGGCTCGTTTATATCAGACTCTAAGCGTGACATAATCTCACAACGATGACATGGTTGTGTGTGTTTGGAGCTTATTGTCATCTCAGTCGTCACTGCTGCTCTTTATTTTTGTGATCCGCCTACACTTCACTGAGCAGACGTGTGATGCTTCTGACTGAAGACGTGTTTCTTTGTGTTTCACTCAGAGGCAGCAGAGTGAGCACACACACATACACACACACACACACACACACACACACACACACACACACACACACACACACACACACACACACACACACACACACACACACACACACACACACACACACACAAAGTTGCATTAAAATAAAACATGAACGGATCACACAACAGATCTGAGTGAATGACTGCGGGCCGAGGTGATTACATAACGCGGCGACAGAAACACATTCTTACATCATATTTCTTGTGTGTCACTCTGTAGCAGGCCCATTCAGCTGCAGACACTCATTGATTCTGCCACACACACACACACACAAACACACACACACAACACACACACACACACACACACACACACACACACACACACACACACACACACACACATACACACAGACAGACACACACACAGACAGACAGACAGACAGACAGACAGACAGACAGACAGACAGACAGACAGACAGACAGACAGACAGACATGGATGAAGATGCCAGTACAGTTTCTCCCTCTCTCTCTCTCTCTCTGTCTCTCTCTCTCACACACGCACACATACTCATACACACATATACACACAGACAGACAGACACACTGACAGACAGACAGACATGCACAGACAGACAGACAGACAGACAGACAGACAGACAGACAGACAGACATGGATGAAGACACCAGTACAGTCTCTCTCCTCTCTCTCTCTCTCTCTCTCTCTCTCTCACACAGTTACACACACACACTGACAGACAGACACACAGACAGACAGACAGACAGACAGACAGACAGACAGACAGACATGGATTTAGATGCCATTACAGTCTCTCTCTCTCACTCTCTCTCTCTCTCTCTCACACACTGATAGACAGACTGACAGACAGACAGACATGGATGTAGATGCCATTACAGTCTCTCTCACTCACTCACTCTCTCTCACACACACAGACACACACTGACAGACACACACACACACACACACACACACACACACACACACACACACACACACACACACACACACACACACACACACACACACACACACACGGGTTGAGGCGAGGGTCAGACTACTGATGGCTCGTGGCCTCAGGAGAAAAACCAAAAGCATCAACAAATTGTTCTCTTCAGTAGACGGAGGGAGAAGCTGCAGTTCTGCTGCGTCGAGCTGAGATAATAGGAGACACATCGGTGGAGGATCAATTAAGAAACGTCTGATTGATTTTAGAGAACTTGATCCAGGTCTAATGAGGAGCCTTTGATGGCTTTAAGAGGAAGAATCTATGTTTGCTGTGAATGTCCTGCAGTAAGTTTCACTGGTATAGATTTATCAGGTTGTATTCTTTACAAAACGGCAAAGTTTTATGGTTTCTTAGTGGTTTTGGTATGACTGGTATTCAGTGATTATAGATTATTTATTTACTATTTTTTACTTTGAGTGTCTTTCATTTAACAATAAAACTATATTTTAATCAAGTATCTTTATATTTTAGCCGTTAATTGGTCATTAAATGTTTTACTTTTTATCCTGTATTGTATCATTTGTCTTATTAGTCAGTCACCTGTAAAACAGGAACTGCACAAACCTGTATGACATACATACAGTATTATTATGCTTGGTTGATTGATGTATAGCATTTGTGCACTTTGTACTTGGTAGTACAATATGCAATACATACTTGCATTAAATAAAAAAACAAATTTCATACGTATACAATCACTTATACTTGTGTTACGTTTTTTAATCCCTGAAAAAACACATTTGTGCGTAGAAACCCTCAATATTTAATGTTTTCTTTTGATTAAACACAATACAGTTAAAAATAATGATTAAATATATGTTTTATATCAACCATCATCTTCTCAGAGAATAACTAAAGTCAAATGAGAATCTGATCAAACCAAATAATTTTAACTCAAAATACAATGAAAAACATATTTTCAGTTTCGGCAACCAGAAGCTGTTGCCTGGATACCGGCCTGACAAGTGTTGAACCCTACACCCTTTACTCCAAGTATAGAGAGAAGTATAAATTCTTTGATAACATGCTAAATTATCAATTCTTCCGCTGTTTATGCCAAACAAACTAATGTTTTAAGGAGTTTTTGGGGGATTGGAAACTTAAGAAGACTTCCTGTGCACTAGAGGATGTTTCCAAGGAAACACCAAACACACAAGTAGCAGCATAAGTGATATATCTCATAAACTGGCTCCAGTTTTACTTTGTTCAACTAGAGAGCAGAAATCAGATCATGTACTCAGATGAAAATGCCCCTGATTGTGTCTTTATGCTCCAGTTGAGGCTTCAGTTCGGTTTAGGCTTCCTTCAGACAGCCGAGCTGGGAGCTCATCGCTGACATCTTCCCGTCGGGTGAACTGTCCCTTTTCACTACTCGCTGTTTACCATCTCAACGTGTTTACGGTCTGCCATTAGGGTGCTGCTGCTGTTTAACTATTCATCTCATTTGGCTGATGGAGACAGTGTACGCTCTCATCAACATCTTGGCTCGTCTTCATGATGCCCCTGCTTCGCTTCACTTCAAACACAGACAGTAGCAAGTGGTCTTAAAATAACATGCTGATTTTCAATTCATGCCACTGAATGGACCTGAATCTTAAAATCTGAACCTGAGCCCAAACATCTTTTGGCACCTAATGATAGTGGCTGCCCCATTAAATTAATGCAATACAACCCTTTTTTCCCGTTCGCTTTGAATTATGAATGTGTCAATAACACGGCGGTGTGGGTTTTTGTTTGTTTGTAGGTGCGTGTTGTGTACTTGATTCTACTTACATCAAAGGTTTTTCCAGGCGGCTTCCCAGGGAGCCGACGATCTCGCCGAGCGTACAGAACGCCTGGCCCAGGAAGTCCTGCATGTGTGAGAAAAACATACAATTAATCAGACGGGAAAGAAAAATGTAGTGATGGAAAAACAGAGAGAAATATTAATTAAGATTATCATTTATTTCGTTTCTTTAATAAGCATAAAAGTTTGACCCAAGAACATCATGCTACACCACGCTAACACACAAACTGTTAAAGAAAGTTTAAAGTCTTTCAGCAGTTTGATTTCAAATTCAGTCATTTTTTCCAAAGTTTGTTTTTGTTTCGCTACACTTTTTTCTCACTGATTGTTTTATTTGATTCTGCAACTTAATGTAACAGCCGAAATGATAAGCCGATTAATCAATTAGTCAATCGAAAGAGACTAAATCTGCAACAATTTTTATTAATTTATATTAATCGTTTATAATACTTTCTGGTTCCAGGTTGTCAGATGTGATGATTTTTGATGATCTTTTTTTGTCATATATGATAGTAAACTTAATATTCATGTCTGTCACCTGAGGCTTTAAGAAATTATAATGGACATATTTTACAATTCTTTGAACATTTTATTCCAAAAATGGTTTATTGATAAATTGAGAATTTAACCGGCAAATTAAAATATGTTGAAAATAATCGTGAGTTGCAGCCGTCCTGCCAATTTTCACCAAAATCTCTTTGTCAATCAGGACAAACAGGAGAGACCAAAGGAGAGTCCAACTGAACTGTTCAGTGACAAAAACAACTATATTTTCTCAATTTATGTACATGCGAGCACCATAGAGGCGTACAGAACACAACAAAACAAGGCTTTGCTTTGCAGCTACTCCAGTTATAGAGTATGTCGAGTTCTTACTTGGCCGCATTTAATGTTTGTCTTGTAAAAAAATCATATTTTTGGCCTCATTTCTGTTTTTCATGTGTATTTTTAAACATAGACAGCTAAGCCCAGCTTGCAGAGGACCCGTGTCCTTGTTGACCACTGTGGTGTGACCACGAGGGAGGACTGGGTTTGTGGAGGAGGAGCCTTTGGCCAACAAGAAGAGCAAAGAGCAGAGAGGGAGGACGGGAGGATGGGGGGGGGCATAGAAAGTCTGTTTACAGGCGAGGAGGGATTGTTCACGCACTGCTATTGAGGCCTCCCCTACCAGATTGTGTGTGCGTGAGTAAGCGTGCACTTTCCTGTGTGCGTATGTGTGCGTATGTGTGTGCGTGTAAAAGTGTTTGACAGATGAGCCGCTCTGAGTCCGGCGGGCAGAAAGCTGCTCCAAAGATCTTTGCCGGTGCTGAGCAAATTTCTCCCCCAGCCAAGTTCTTGAAACAAAAAGAGATGACAAAAATGCTCCGGCCTCTCCATAAGAAATGAGCTGCTAGCTTGCAAAAAATAAAAGCCTAAGATATCAGAGGCCAGAGGCTGAGGCGCCTCAGATTAACAGGCTCAGTGGTGGCAGGAGAGAAAAAAGAAGGTTAGGAGGGTTTCTCCAAGTAGAAGAGATCACAGCTGAACCAGACAAGTCCTACAGGCCTTCTTAAAGTCTCCTCTGCTCATTAGGCATCTAATATACACACATATATATATATATCTATGTCCATGCAGAGAAAACTACACTATATGTTAACATGGGTCTGATTGTCATATTTTTTCAGTTATGATTATTGGTCAAAATAACATTTCATGAACAATAAAAAGAGTAACTCCTGAACTTTGACTCAAAATCTAAATGTTTTGATTCCATTCTTTAAAATGTCATACCCATATATATAGGTATGTAATATATATATATATATATATATATATATATATATCCATCAACAGGCTCTATGGCAACAGCTGTAGCTAACCATCAAACCATCCCACAGTATAAAACATGTCAAAACAATGGCAGCAATGCCAAAAACATCTCAAATATAACATACACTACAGTTAAAATGTTAGAAAATGTACATGATATATCCTAAAAAGTATTAAAATCTCAGAGATCATTTCAAAAACATGTCTTTGAGATTGATTAAAGGTTAAAATATATTGTAATCAAGACCAACAGTCATAGAAGACAAAAAAACAGACAGAAGTATAAGAATAATATTGGTGTTGACAAATACTAAAATTTCCTTTTAAGGCCAAATGTTCTTTTAGCTTGTAACCCCCTACAATGAAGTGGTTCCTCTATAGCCCCTCAGTATAGGATGCACACAGTCCAGAGTGCTGCAGGAGTGAGTCCTTGAATGTGAAAATGAGTCAGCGTGTTAGGTTCCCACGTCTCAAAGTCAATGGTTTGTTTGAACGGGTTTGTTGTAAGATGCCTGAAATAAGGTCTGCAGTGAAAACAAGCTTTAGAGATTTTAATGTTTTGTTCTGCGACATAAAATGCATCACGAAATACTCCTCTGTTGTCTAATGTGTCTTCAAAATGTGGTTGCTAAAAAGTGGCTAAATGAGACTACAAAACATCATAACCTTGGCTAGTCCGCCTTAAAAGCACCCATGTGACTGTGGTGTAGTTCGTTTATAGCCTAACGTTAGCATTTCATTTCTGGCAATTACAATTCCGCTTCAAAAACCATAAAAGTTGTGTTGATTTGTCCGGATTATCTTGCTGAACAAAAACATGTATGTATCATGCACTTTTGTTTGCCATAGAGTTTATTTTCTGCAATGGGAAAATCCCACTGGCTCGCTGTCGTGGGAACCAGTGTGATGCCAACTGCCGGAGGGTTGTTCCTGCAGCATTCTATGCATATGAGAGTGTTTATCCCCATATAAACTTCTCTAATTCCCCCGAAAACCATTTGGCATCTCATAAGGAGAAAAACAAAAGACTCATCTCACGACCCCTAAGATTTGTCTTCAGATCCCCTGGAGGGGTCCTGAACCTCAGGTTGGGAATCACTTGTTTTAAGTTGAGTTATGTCTTGGGTTCAAATCTAGTGAAGTCATATTTGCCCCACAACTTTATACAAGCCAATTAAGATGGAAATGTCAAACAACAAAAAAAAAAAGCATTTAAAAGATTATTTTAGTTGCTTTTCTAGCAATAGAACATTTAATAGGGGTAATAAAAGTTTGCAGTTAAATCTTGACAGTCTCCAAATAGTCATGAGGGAGCGAGCAGCCAGTCAACTTAATTACTGCCTGCAAACAAAGAAGCTATTTCACTGCCTGGATTCATTTGCTAATCAGTGAGTTTAAAATAATGAATAAAGACTTTGAAATGAGATGACTGTTTTGTGAGGAGATTACTGCTGTATTCTACCAGCGAAACAAACGGGAGTCAAATAAAGGATTGTGCACGAGGCTGTGACAAACGTCTGTCGGGATAAAAACAACAACAACAACATCTACTACATCTGCTAGTAAACAGGATACACAATCCTTAATGAGGTTTTCTCTGTATGCTCCGTCTCTGCACATCTTCCCCTGCAGCCATATCTGCACAAGGTATGAAAACCAGATGGCACTGGGGAAACATCTGTTTTGATGGGAGGAAGGAGTCATCCCTCAGATGTTGCCATTGAAGCTGCCAAGAAAGACACTGTACTCGTGTTTAATTCTTTTTTTCTTCCTGTTATTCAAAGCGACTGTGGATGGACGGCGATCCGGACAATGGAGCCATCACTGCGTGCCAGATCTCCGATCCCACACATCCACGGCAACGACAGGAGGCATCCAAGCGTCCTCGGCCTTCATGCTGAGAGTGAGTCGCCACGCTCGCATTGCTCAGCGCTCTCGGTGGAAGGCCCGTGGGGCACGCTGGGGTGGGGGTGGGGCAAAAAGCACCGCCTGCAGTTGGCAATGAGTATAAAGCCGGGTAATAGTAGGAGGGCTTTTGGGTGGTGGGGGGGGGGGGAGCGGAGATGGAGCCCAGGTTATAGACAGATCTGGAGCAGGGTGCTGATGGAGCTTCTGTTTGATATGAGAGAACGGATATGAGGATGGAGCTGAAGGGGGCGGGGAAATCGGAGATGGCAGGTTTTGAATCGAGAAGGAGGTCGAGCTTGAAGGAAAATGCCACGGCTCAGAAAGGATGGATGACGTTTGCAGCGGATCACACCGAGACGCGGCATAAAGAAATACCTCAGCAAAGGGAGTCGGGCGAAACAAAACGTAGTGCTCCTGAGCATGAGATACTCTGTAGCTCTCTCACAGTCCTAAAGCTAGAAAGCCCTACACCATCTACCTGCCTCAAAACAGGAGCGAAGTAGCAAAGACCGTCTCTTGCTCGATATGATTGGCTGCCTGGTGTGACTTTGCACCTGGGACTGAAAAATGTTGAATATTTTAGGTCTAAAAAACGCTAAAGGAGAGCATGTCGGGCTCACTGTACCACAGGACAATAACGGTTTTGCTGGCGACGCGTTTTCTAGCGACGGTCCTCGTGTGATCGGCCTCCTTTGGGAGTAACTTTAACCTGTAATCCGTCATCAGCGGTGGCTCAAGGGCGATCAGGGTGTTTGCAAAAACTGCACTCTCATGAGAAAGAGTGTAAGCAGAAACCAAATGTCTGATATGATCTCATCGCTTCATCAAACGACGGTCAGCTGACACGTGTCTGTAATATTTATGTGTTTTAAGCCATAGTCGCACGGGACGAGTTTTATCTGGGGACCTCTAGGAATTAGTAATGATTGCAGAGGTTGTGTGTGATCTTAATCCTGTGCAGATATGCAGTGTCCATTAATTGTCTAGTGACATTTGCAGTGGAAACATTTGAAGTTTTTGGCCCAGCACAGAGGTCATGTGAAATTGGTCTCTCTTGGATTTGGCGTCTATTTTTCGTTCTTTCTGCATCTTTCCTCATTGAGAATTATGGAGGCTGCATTGGCTATAAATCAAAGTTTTTTGACAGCATTTTGGATGCAAATTCAGGAGGCTCATCTCGCTACAAGGCATGGAGACCAATTAGCAAGCCTTAATGATATAACTCATCTTTGAAACATTAAATAAAAGCATTAGACGGTAGAATATTCATAATATAACACAGTAAATCCATTTATTCATTTGCAACTTAGATTGATGACTGGATCGAGAAATGTAATCATAAAGATTAGGATAAATTTACGAATGTCTGGTCGAGATTTATATTTACTTCATTAGACTATGAAGACAAGACTTGAAATTAAACACAATTAATACTGTAAAAGTACAGTAAAAGGGTATTTAAAAGATCCTATGTGACAATAGAGATTATGTTATGAGCTGTGCTGTGAGTTTGGATATTTTTCATTCCTCTTTTCCTCCTCGTTTTTAAGATATTATTTATTTTCAAGTCTCTCAACCACAAATCAATCTAAAACTGAATAAGTTTGAAACTTTATACTGCTGAAAAATACCCAAATATATATAAATAAAGAACATAGAAAAATAAAAAGATCATTAAAAAAGATGTTTATTTGTATGGTAGTTTTGTTTTTTCCTTTAAAAGTTTGCATGTGCAAGTTGTTGTGACAGCTTTCTCTATAAATAAACCCTCCACTCCTGTAGTTATGGTAACTACTTTGTCTATAATTGTGTTTGATTATGAGCCTCAATTTTCATGTATTACTGTTTTGCACTAACACTGCTAACAAACGCAAAAAGCAAGCAGGTCAGAAACCCTTCACAGAGACAGAAACCCTCTGAATGTCTTTGGTACGGCCCAGAAATATCATTTTCTGTTGGAGAGTTTAAATGCCAACACGATTGTTCCCGTTATGCCTCTCTTACCTCTGACATTCTGATTCATACGAGGCTGCTATTGTACTGGAAGGGTAAACATTTGGCCATATAATATCTCCATGAATGCACGGCTGATTGTCGAACAGCTGAGGTGAAGGAGACACTCACGTGTTTGGAGAGGTTGTCGCTCTTGCAGTCTAAATCATACCTGCGGAGAGAAAAGAAGAGATGAAAGGTTTGAGCAGCAGGTCTGTGGCTGAACGGGCTGCAAAAAACACAAATTAGTAGTCAATGACAAAAAGCTTCTCTTCCTCATTAACTACCATTAAAGCGAGGCACTCGTCTGCTAATCACTGCAAAGACGCTGCTCAGGTTTAAAGGAGGATTTAGTGATCCGATTTCATGCATGAGGGTAAAACAATATTGGAGGCCTCAGTATCGTTAATGGCTGTAAGGTGGAAATATTTACAGTTACAACATGTTTACATGCGTTAATGCTCATAATCCTCCTTGTTTTTCTCATCCTGGCTGTCCTGCAGCACCTCTTCTCAGGTGCTGCAGGACAGCTTGCTCCTCCCTCCAGAAAGCAAAGTCTGCCCTGATTGGTCAGCTAGCCCGCTCTGTTGTGATTGGTCAACGTTTCACATTTCAAAAAACTCTTCCTCCGGAGCTTCAGCTCCGTCTCTCTCTTTTGTTGTTTGAGGGCCAAACTAGCCAGAAGGAGTTTTACGTCACTTCCGTAACATTGTGACCTCATAAAGTTACATTATGACTTCATAAAGTTACGGAAGTGAAGGAGAGAATTCAATGGAGCCGTTTCAGGAGCTCAGGAGCTTCTGAGGGGGAGGGTAACTCCTTTTAGGCGTGGACTTCAGGTTTTACACTCTACAGACCTTTTACATGTACAAAAATATATATAACAAACTAAAGGAGAGGGGAAAGGTGGAAAAGCAGAATAGAGCCACTTTAATGTTTTAGAAGCAGTTGAATAAAAGATATAAAAAGAAAAGACAGATAAAATAATAATTGAAGAGATCTATTACTGAAACTCTTTAGTGTTAAAGTTGTACAACAAAAACTAATCATGTCAGCATCATGCTGTATTGAAGAAGACTTGAAACTAGAGATTGAGACCATAAACTCATGTTTACAATGTTTACTGAGGGAATAAATCAAGAGAGAAGTAGAGTCATTTTCTCATAGACTTCTATACAACCAGAGGAGTCGCACCTTATTTGGTCTTTCACTGATTTCACTGGGCAAAGATTTGTTACTCTACTCTTTGATCCTTTTGGCTAAAAGATCTGGAAAGGCATGAACAACGGGTAAAAAAAAAAATACATTGTTTACATTGCAAGGCAGAATGGACATCTGGTAGCGTATGGAAATCACTACATGATATACTCATAGTTATCCATCTGGGGCTGGCAGTGGTCCAGTTTTGACCAAACGTGGGATAAATGATTCACCGAAGCGCTGCATTAATAGAATACTTAAATCATTGTTGTACTCCTGAATCATTGTCTGACTCACAATGGATGTTTTTTTAAGAAAAGGAGAAAAATGTATGCAGCAGCAGAACCAGAGATATCATCTTTTTTATTCCACACATTTTTCTTCCTTGTCAAAACCTGGTTTCTACATTACCCACAATGCAACTCAGAGATGTTCTCATATATGCGGTGTCATTTCTTTGAGGTGTATAATGGAGTTCCCTTTAAAGCAAACACCATTTTCTCTAGTTATCGACCAAGCTTATAGTTGCCAAATAAAAAAAAAATATATATATATTTCTCTGAAAAGTAATGGTCGATACATGACTTTTCACCTGAAAGCACTACTGGGCTTATGAAAAAACGTTTACATAAAGGTTTAACTATCACAGCTTATCTCCGCCACACATATGTGTCCATCTTAAACAGGAGCACTCATTCAAAACAACGAGTGACATCATGCAAACCATGTGAGCCCCCTTGCATCTCCTGAGAGCTATTCAACCAGCTTTATTTACTTCCCATAACCCGTCACCTTCACCTATCTGGGTGTCTCAGGTGTGTGTCCATATCTGTGTGTGTGTGTGTGTGTGCAGCGGAGTGTGTATAAGGGAGAGAGCCAGAGCGCTTCTTTCTGCAGACAGCATGCCATGTACGATAAGGTGCCTGCAGACAAAACTGGGGGATGCTCTGTGTCACTACAGGGGGTGTGTGGGGTGTGTGTGTGTGGGGGGGATGTTATACTAATGTAATTCCATAAGAGCAACGAAACACGCTGCTGTTACGCAACACGCCTAAGGCTAAATGCACAGGTGTGCTTCATGTTCTATTCGCCCCCTTTTGCCTCTGTCACTCCCAAATGTTCATAAATGATTCATGAAATCTTATTTAATAATGAGAAACCCAAAGAGGGAGAAAGAGAGAGTGAGAGAGAGAGAGAGAGAGAGAGAGAGAGAGAGAGAGAGAGAGAGAGAGAGAGACCTGTACGTACTTTAGTCAAGTTAATCTTTATTTATACAGCAGTTTGGCATGTCCCAAATTTTCTTTACTATCTTTATCTGACAGCCTGTTTTCTTTAGACCCTCTATTCGTATAAGGACCCCCCCCAAAAAAAAAATATGGAATAACCCTCAGGATCCTTCTCTCTGGACGGACAGACGTGTGATAAACTATATGCTGTGCAAAATGACAGTAATGACCATAAATACGACCAAGAAATAGATTTGACATAAAAACATATTTGAAGAATGTGATGATTTGGCTGCACATGTTTACCCCCCCACCACACACACACACACACACACACACCTACAAACACACACCCACAAGAGTGTGTGCAGGAGTGCACGTCCCACAGCGCCTGGTGAGTGCACATTTGCTGTGTGTGACTGTGTTTATGTGGATGACATCACTCTGCATCGGCACTGGGCCAGACAGGATTTCTCTTGCGGGGGGGGTTTGTGTGTGGGGGTGTGGGTGCTGCTCAGAGCTGCGTTTGAACTGAGCAATGATGACTAATGACGGCACACAAACAGAACGGGGCCGCGGAGGCCGGCCGACAACAGAGGACGGCGCGCTGACACTTGAGCTCCGTCTTCTAACAGCTTCATGGAAAAAAGAGCCTGATGGAGCCTTTCATAGCGACCGATACAAGATGCTGCACAAATGTTTTATTAGCACGTATTCTGGGCTGTAATTGGTCCTGACAGGTTGTCCTGAATGGGGTATTTTACCAAAAAGTACTGCTATAAAAGGAAGGGGAATAACGCACTTCCAGTTTTTAGGTCATGGAGCTGTTTCTTTAGGAGAATCCACTTATTGTTGCCTTTGACGAAACCTGCTACTGATGAATTAACCCTTTGCTGCTTGAAATACATTTAGATCTACATGGGTGTCATACTTATAATCAAAGAAAGTTTACAGGGTATTTGAGTTTGTAATTCTGCTTATTGATTAGTTAATGCTAGTTCTATTTAAAGGTATTATTGTTTGGCAAAATATGGTGGTTTTTATTGCAGTAAAGTGATTTGTCATCAATTTTGAGTTATTTTTTGTGATTCTGTCTGGCTTCAAGATAAAAATGAAAAAAATAAATATTCGTAAAAACACAAGCTACTCTTATGCAATGAAGCATTACCTGCATCCCCAAAAAATTATTCAAGTAAAAAACTTTTACTGCAATAAAGCTGCATTTTATTAATTCTTTTGCATTTTTTCTTAATTGCCTGAGTGGCTTCTTCTATTACATAAAATCATTTCTGTGCTGTGATTATATTTGAATGTAAAACTACAGTCTTGTAGTTTTTTAACCATGCTGTTAAGTTCTAGCTCCAGTCCATCATATTTTCAGACACTATACAAATCCAACAACATATATTTTTCATCCCTAAAAATCGATATGTGAAAATGAAAAGCATGTTTATTAATTCAAGGTTCTGATGAAATTCTAATTGTTTAAAATATAGAAACGATTCGTGATTAAAACCAAATTCAATATAGCTAAATTCTTCTTTTATTACTTTTGGGAGTGTGTTTCACGTTGATTTTTGCTTTTTTTTTTAGGTCTGATCCAATTTGCAACACTTGATTAGACAACCATCCACCCGCGGGGGTCTTGACTGGCTTCAGTGAGCATCTCGAGTTTCAATTCAAAAAAAGGAAAAAAGAGGAGCACTGAACGTGGCCGGCAGTGAGAACGGGGTTAACAGGATTTTCCAGGAGCGGATAGCAGCAGAGGAAGTAAAGTGTGCCGTGGCTTTGGGGTCTTCTGGGTAAAGAGAGCATGGTGATGGTGCAGAGGCAGGGAGCTGTCTGGCTGTGTGGACGTCCCGAAGGGCTGCAGAGCGCTGAGTGGGAGTGAGGGAGGTGGAGGTAATGAAGGGATGGAGGGAGCTACAGCGGAAAAGACTTCCAGACCTCATGACAAGAGGCTGAGGAAAGCAGGAGCAACCACTGGTTCTGTAATGAGTGTACTGCATGTGTGCAGAGGGGAAATATGTGTGTGTCTGTGTGTGAGTGTGTGTGTGTGTGTGTGAGCAAGTGTATTGGATATTTTTTTCTTTTTCTTAAGGCATACAAGAGAGGTGGGGGGGGACGACAACAAGCCATGTCCTCACTGTGAGGGACTGTAGGGCCATCAGCCCAGCAGGAAGTACCGGGGCCTGATGCTCGCCCACTCACAACGAGCCCTACAGGGAGTCGGACAGGCCACGCACACACACACACACACACACACACACACACACACACACACACACACACACACACACACACACACACACACACACACACACACACACACACACACACACACACACACACACACACCATCATCCTCCATCCCCTCTACCCATTGCTTGTCAGCTTTAAACATCTTGCATGAAAAAAAAAGTCTCCATTAAATTTGTCAAGTACACAGGAAATATACATTCAGATGGTTAAACACACACAATGCAAACACACACACACACACACACACACACACACACACACACACACACACACACACACACACACACACACACACACACACACACACACACACAATGCAAACAGACACACACGCACATACACACACAATGAAGCCACACACAACAATGAAGCCACACACAAACAAACATATTGTACAAAATATCACACCTATAATTTAATTGCCTTGCCAAGCACACAATTAGTTGAACAGGCATACTCACATACATAAACACATGCCCAGATTCACACACACACACACACACCCACACACACACATAAATAACCCTCTACATACCTGAACACACATGTTTACATGCATAAAGGTATACACACAGACTTTATCTGACCCAGGCTGTACATACAACTTAAATACAATGCACTGCTTGTCTCACACACACACACACACACACACACACACACACACACACACACACACACACACACACACAAGCAACAGCTAGCGTCTCTCCTTGACATTCACCGTAACCTCCTACAGCTTGTAAGCAGCATGCGGCCCTGCTGACAGGCTAACAGGTAAACAAACAAAAGAGCCGTTCCATATTTCATGAGCTATCACAGAGGAAAGAATGGTGGAACTGCGTGAGGCTGGAACACAATAGAGGAAAAATACATATTATCATAATTACTTGGACAGCTCAACTTTTAGGGCTACATGAGTAAATATATTCTGTTTAAAATTCAAACTACAAGTGAATCTGATGTGGACAAGAGAACATGAAAATGTCATATTCTTAGTTAAAATAAAATACATTTATGTTGTCATCTAATAACCAATCAGAATCATTTTCATCATTCAATCAAAAGCACGACTCACTCACTTCCTAAACCAAAAGCCTGATTAAGAACCAGCTAGATTACAGAGGTTTTCTTGACTTCATGTCAAAAACAAAAAATGACTGCCTCACTGGTTGTCTCCCTCCTCCAACCAGTTATTTTATGCTATTAGACTAGATTATTTGTGTAAAATTGTCATAATTAGCATATCAATTATTGAGTCATGGCCAAACCGAAAAAACGCTGTACGCTTATGATCCGAACCAAAAATACGCTTAATTTCAACATTTCTAGACATTTCTATTTGTGTAAATCAAGGTTATAGTGTTTTAAACTCTCATGGCTTTTCTAGTGTTTCGAAACTCAATAACGTTCAGGTTTAGACAACAAAACTACTTGGTAAGGTTTAGTAAAAGATAGAGTTATGGGCTCATATAACTAAGTGACTTTTGGTTTTCTCAAAGGACACGACCGCCGGTCTCCTGGGTGAAAGTCTTGTGTTTGACCCATCCATCCATCCATCCACCCCAAACTCCTTCATTTTAACTAATCTTAAAAATGAGGCTATTTCTACTTAAAGATTAGGCTATACTGAATCAGCAACTAGTAACTCATTATGTGAAATAAATGTGGGGAAGTTAAAAGTACAATATTTTCTTCTGGGATGTAGATGACTAGAAGTACAAAGTTATTAAATAGAAATACCCATGTAAAGTAAAGTAAAAATACCTCAAAAATTGTACTTAAGTACAGTACTTGATTAGCCTGAATGTACTTATCCACCACTGCTAGAACAAGAGCACAAAATTGTTTACAACAGCATAAAATCTATAGATCCAACCTTTAAATTTTGCTCCCGAACTGCACCAGATTGATGGATTTCACTTTAAAACCTGCAGAATTCTCTTCCAGGGAAGCCTGCCCCAGATCCCCCTAAAGCGTCTGAGGTCCACCGACCATAGTCTTACAAAATCCTGCGGGAAACACTGCCCAGTGCTTTAGGCAGTCAATTAAAATTGTATGATCAACTGTGTCAAAAGCCGCACTTAGGTCTAAAAGGATTAAGGCCGAGCAATCTCCTGCATCTGCTGCTGAAAGGAGGTCGTTTGTTACTTTCATACTGGCCTTTTTCTGCACTGCTTAGAATCCTAAACATGATTCAAACTCATAACAAAAACAATGTTGAATATAAAAAAAACATGTTGTACAAAAATATAATACAACTGACAGAAGTCATGGTCGTAATCACTTTCAATAAATAGATTTTTATGCAATTGTGTGCTTGAAAAAATTGCAACATTCCAGTAAAACTTGTCTTTTCAATGGATGCTGGTGGAAAAAGTGGGGTTGAAAACTTGTCTTTTATTTAAGAGGGAGAAGACTTCTACATCTCCCTTCGTGCAGACCATGAATATTTCAGTCTTAGCTCAGCACCCACGCTTTCACAACACACACACACACACACACACACACACACACACACACACACACACACACCAACACGCATAAGTCAATTGTTAACTCACAGGTCAAAGCGTAGATTCTGCCTCTCCTCGAAGAAATAGTCCACGATGAACTTGCGGACAAAGTCAGGGTTGAGGGTGTTATCTATGACTTCTGTTCTGCCGAACTGGAAGACAAAGGAGAAAGGTGATGTTTGATAACTGCAAGACTCATTGTTAAAAAGAACACTTCAGAACCTGCCAATATGCTACATGTGAAATGTTAAATTTCCAATACAAAGCTTTAGTTCAACTGCAGTAATTTACACTGGTGAAAGTTGAAAAATGAAAGTCTTTAAAATAAGTGCAGAGTCTAAGCTGAATCTTAAATGCCAGACAAGGCCACTGTATGGCGGATAAACCATTTAAAGAAAGTCAAACATGACCTTTCCACTAATGACAGACTTTTAAGTAAAGCCTCTTTAGAATGACAAAAATGTCCTCTCCATTTTCCTTCCAGCCAATTGGATTTGCTCCAAAACTAAAAAGGACACATGGATAATGTAGCGAATGGTTTTGTACCTTTTGTCAATTCTTCAAAAACACAATTTCCAGTGTGAGAACACTTTCTCTCGTTCATTTCGGCGTGTTTCTTTCGGTAAAACAAAGCTTGTGAGCCTGCAGGACTCGCAAATGACTGCAACTTGCAAGTGTCTGTAATTAGCGAAATGCAAAAAGCTGCCACTTTTTGCAATCTGCATGTAAGTAGTGCTTGCAAATCACTTTTGTGACCCGACGGTAATTACTCCTACTCCAATATGCAAACAACCCAAACTAAGAGAGAACAGCAACATATTAAATATGATTTGTACGACTCAGGCCCCGAGTTTCACTGACTAGTTTACATGGTGTACACTAAATCTGAATTTTTTTCACGCTAACATATTAGCAGGAATGATACTGCAACATTTATACCTTAACTGAAGAGAGATGCCTGTGCAGGATTGAGTTGTGGGCTGGTTTAAATGTCATTGATGGAATAGGCTTAACCAAACATTTCTGAGGTCTATTAAACAGCATTACTTGCTGTGATCTTATAACTTATGAGATACTTTAAGATGGCTCACAGGCCAGCCTCCCAAAACCTCATTGTATTCCCTCAATATGACTTGCTGAAAAGCTGCCATTTTGCTCCTTGGAAGCTTTCACTGGTTGTAAATTATTCCCACACCGCCCCACGGGTGTACTCACCTCTCTCCATTCCCTGTTGGCTATTCCTTGAGTGTACAGCACACAAACTGTTGAATTAGAAAACAGAGGAGGGGGAGAGAAAAAACAAGAGAGGGGTTAGACTGATTGAAGAGTATTTAACGCTGAGAAGTCAGCTCAGATGGTGTTCTTTCCCCAGACCCCAACATGAGAGGAAAACTCCCTAATTAAATGTCACTAGAACTTTGCCTTGCAGCGTGATGATATTTCAGAGAGGAAACGAGGAGGAAGGGAGGACGGGGTTAGTGAGTGTCTGTGTGGGTGGGTGGAGGAAAGTTCTCCCTATTGACATTCGAGCGTCTCCGTCCGAGGGAGTCTTGGAGTGTTTTTTGATTACGGACCACTGGTGAAAACACAGCGAGGCAATCAGCTGGCACTAAAATGACATTTAATTTGCATTCTAGCAGCCTTGACTGTATTCACACACATCTGCCACATGGCAGAGACTCACAACTCTAAAAAAAAAATAACCAAGGACCAGACACTTGGAAATCTGCTTTAACTGGTAAAAATGCAGTAAAGGTAAAGGTACAAAAGCATTGGCATCAAACTATACTTAAAATACCGAGCAAAAGTACATTTCTCATGCTCATTTCAAATAATATATCTATATCATTGGATTATAATTATTGATGCATAATTGTGTTCATCACTTTAATCTTAAAGCTTGTTAAGGTGGAGCTAATTTTAACTACTAATTACTAATTAGGCTATATAATACTTAATAATACATCATAGTTTATTAGTTGATTTATATTTTGAAATAAGAATATTAATCTGTTAAATTAAAAGTACAATACTAGAAGTATAAAGTTACATAAAATGAAAATACGCTTTTAAAGTACTACTTGTTTATTGGTTTACCGTATTTTATTCTACATTTTCATATTTCTATTTTTTTATTTTGTCTTATATTATTGCACTGTGTTTACTGTTACGCAACAATCAATCACCAACCAAATTCCTTGTATGTGTAACATACTTGGCAATAAACAGCTTCTGATTCTGAATACTCAAGTATAGTACAAGTACCTCAATTTGTATTCAAGTAAAGTACTCGAGTTAATGTACTTACTCACATTCCACCACTGCTAGAACAAGAGCACGTGGTTCTTCATAGATCTAGCCTTTTAATATTGATCTCAAAGTGCACCAGATTGATGGATTTGACTTAACATATTCTTCCTGGGGAGCAAATGCCGCCATACCCCCTCAGAGGGTCCGATGACCACCCACTAAAGTGACAGAAAATCCTTTAGGAAACACTCAGTAATGGATTTACAAATAGTGGGTTCATTTGAAATAAAAGTGGTAGTGGAGACAGGAATAAAAACTGTTTTCCTTTTTTTAAAACAACTACATCTCGACTCACAAATGTAAAAACATCTCTGTTATGTATTCTTAGCATTATCTGCTGTAATCTGAGCCCCATCCTTCTCTTTAATAATCTCTAAATCACTCCTCATGTGGAAGACAGAGCAGCCTGTTTCCAACCTATTCCAACCGAGCAATAATGATCGCCACAACAGCAACCTCTGTGTGTCCTTGTCCTATCTGGTCGAAAAGACAGCACTAAAAAATAAAGGAAAAGGAAAAACAACTGGCATTAGTCTGCTGTATTGGGAGCTAAGTAACCCTTAAAATGGCCTGGTTGGTAGAACATCCATTGGAACCCACTGCCAGGCTGCAGCTCAGTGGATACAGATGCTGACAGAAGCTTCCCATTTATCAGCTAAATACTACCACGTTTTCTTTTAAACAGAAATACCTGCTGATTTAAAAAAAAGACAGTGATTTAACCCATGTTTACTAATGGCCAAGGCTGAGTCCAAAACCATTTACTACTCGTGGGCTATCTAGGGAGTTTCATAATGCTCTCTGAATTACCATACCCTTTAAAGTGGACCCAAAGTCCCACAATGCAATTATAAAAGTGGCGTACAACCAATGATAACAAACAAGGCGCTATATTCCATCATGCATTGCGTTAGAGAAATAAACGGCAGACAAACGAGAGGAGAGAGAGCACCGTGATTAAGATTAATCCATGAGTTTTGGCACAAAAATAATCTATTAATGTGAGCCGAGCAGCACATTACAACATAAAACGGCCATAAATGACTTTGTATTTATTAATTTCTGAAATATACACTTATTGACCGCTTTACTCCTTGTATTTCTACCTTTAACAATAGAAACCCTAGACAGAAACAGGGCATATTTCTTATAAGAGGCATCTCAACACAATATTGTATCTCACAACAAATAAGTCTGTATTTACAATGGATGGTCGTTGCGACGTTGACCTGGCAACGATTGAATTGTATGATAGCAGTGATGTAATTAACTCCGCAGAGAAAATGACCCGAGTGTCTAAAAATAATTGTTGTTTTTTTCATTTAGGTGATGAGCTCTCTATATAAGCCTCTACATAGAAGTCCCTAGATAGTGAGTAGTGGGCGGTGAACGAGTGAGTGATTTTGGACGCAGCCCAAGTGTCATCTAACAAGACACTGATTTCATGCCTGTCATACATTTAGGCTAGTACTCCGACCAGGAGACTGCAGATGGGGAGAAGGAGCTGGATCTGCTACAGAGCATCGCCCACTTCCGTTTCCCAAACTGTCTTGTGCTATTACAAAGAAGAGAATTCTTCTCCTCCTTTTTGCTGCAGCCGTTCCTTATTCTTCCTCCTTTCCTAGTGTCCCGGTGTGTTACATGGTTGTCATTTTACTGGTATCAATAAAAAACCATCAGAGGCAGACGCATGAAAGAGGAAGTGGAAGAAGAAAAGCTGCCTGGCAACCTCACGGCGACAATAAGAGAACAGGAAGTTGCTGCGCCTGGCCGAAGAAATAGTCCCAAAGATAACACCTCCAAAGACAACAACATGTTATTTTAAGATGCTCGGTTAGTTGACCCTTTGCTTGTACGCTTCTTTTAATGTTGCATCTCAAAAGAGGATTATTATATTACATTATACTATGACCTATAGTGAGTAGGGAATCATTTTGGACTTTGAATTTAATTAAATTGTCCAAATAAGTGGTGTTGAGCAATGAATGAAGAGGAGAAGATTGACCCTGTCCACTCAAAACAAGACTAAATTAAATTAAATGATGGTTATATTAACATTTCATTGCAAAAAGTAAAGAAAAAAAGCTACTTCATATTAATAACTCTTTATTACACTTTGATACTGTGTACAAAATTTAAAAAGTTTAACTTAGACAAGCTTTAGGAAAGAAGATCATTGAAGACCAAAATGTGAAACTATTTAAATGTTGCATAAAACCTCTAAAATCAGGCTCCTAGAAAAAAAAAATTAACGTGAGGCAATCAGAAACTCTAAAAAAAGAACTTGAGTTGATCTTGTGACATCTGATTATGAAGGCAACGCGTTCCACGGAGGCGACATGCAATATCATTAATTACAGCATTAATTAATTGTAAATTTATGCCTGAGTTAATGTATGAGCTACCACCTACTGATGAAATGACATGACTGATTTAATCATGGATTCATTAACAGTTGTGACTGGGAGGGAAAATCATCCTATCTGATGAATTCCATTTTTTGACATTTCCATCTTTTAGAGTGAAGCTCCTGCTGAGCCCAGATAAGTTATTATATTAATAATATTCTGTTTTTCAGACTCTGACAAAGCCGTGTCAAAAAAAAGTCCCTGTTTTTGCCAGCAAACACACCAAACAAACCAAACCAAGCTCCTAACTACCCTTCGTCTGGTGCGGCGGCAGAAGTGATCAAACTGTTGCAGTGTTTTGGCCGACCGTCAGTCTGGATGTCGTTTATGTTGCATTGTGGGTGGTGTGCGGCGAGCTGGGGCTCAGCTGGATACATATACAGTCATCCTTTAATCTTGCACTGAAGCATCGGATGACACATGGTCTCTGCATTATTGTGCGGGGAGGGGATAGCGATACATCAATCACATGCCCCCGTAGATAGCGAAACATCCTCGCCATCTGTACGCGCGCACTTTAAAGTCTCCAATTCATTGGGGCTGATGATTGGGGGGGGGGGGGGCACATGACCTCCACAATAGAAACTGCTTTCTCCGCCTCTGTTTCGAATGAGGGAGATTCCGACGGTGCAATGTTGTTGTCTCCTAAATGCCCTTTTCCAATCTGCTGAACCACACTGATCAAAGCACATTCTTGCAGCAGCTAAAACGCACACACACACACACACACACACACACACACACACACACACACACACACACACACACACACACACACACACACACACACACACACAAACAAAAAACACACAAAAACACTGGATTGTTGTCCTGCGTTATAAGCTAATATGAATATGGTGCGTGAGCCTGCCCGAGGCCCTGAATGTGTGCACTTTTTGTGTGTGTGTGTGTGTGTGTGTGTGTGGGGGGGCTCTGCTGAGGCGGTCTAATGCTGTGTGACTGGGGCCAGTGCTGTCAGCAGAGCAGAGACATGGACGCAGCACAAGTGCCTCCTTGCATAAATGTTGGGGGGTGGGGTGGGGGGGGATGCTCATCCTCCTCTCCCACAGTCTGACACTTAAAGGTCCAATCCGCGATTCTAGGGCAGCTCATCAATTATGGGTTCACGCACAGCGGCCAGCACCAAAAAACACCATTTGGGTTCACTGTACCTGTGCCAGGTGGCAGAGTGTGGGATGTTTTGGGAATGAAGCTGAAGGTGATGCTGAGAAAAAATTAAATAAATAAATAAAGCATAGTAACCAAACCCCAGATGAAAAGAGGGCAAAAAAAAAAAATACATGTATTTCAACTTTATCTTTTTCCTCATAACTCTGAGTATTTTCCAGCGTTCCTGTTTTTTTATTTATAGAAGGGCTTTTAACAGACAGGACTGTCACAGTCTGTTACAGAAAACAAAGCTGGCACGACAGATGAAAACAGCAAGGAACTACTTTAAAATCTTCAAGGCTGCGTGTGCACATGTGCCCGGGTGCGTGAGTATGAGAGGATCGATCTATTCTCAGCGTTTAGTCGGGCTGGGTTTTTACCTTTCACAATAAAAGCCCCAGGCACATACAGAACTCTGCGTAACTGTTTACCAGAGGGAACTCAAATATACTCAGAAACTCAATAAAATAGCTTACAGTAGCTTAGGCTATACAATAATGAGCTCAGACAGACTCCAGACGCTGCTCTGGGTCAATAGGATCATGGTTGTTGGTCCTCCTGTTTTATAGGGCTGGGTAAAGGGTTGCAGGGTCCCAAAATCCCCCTACTGACAATATTGAAAAACAAGGGTATACGACATTATCGCCCAAAAATAAAGCTGAACATAGAGGCGCTCGTTATAAATATCTATCCAATCTGAGTGTGTGCCCTACTGGCTAGCTAATTAGTGCTGTAATGCAAAGCGTTCCCAGGTCGCCCCCACACCCCCCAGGTCAAAACTAGTGGTGTAACGGAGAGTAGTCCATCTGTGTGGATCCCCCCTCACGGTTCAGCCTGCATGTGCAGCACGGATTAATTACACAGTTTAAGAATCATAGTATGAAATAAAGTTTCGTTATTGGCTGACATTCAGTAAAAACATGCGATCAGGAGATCAACACTCGTTTTTTTAATTCTATTCGCTCATCCTTTATAATGCTACATTGTAAACACAACAAATCCATGTTGAAATCAGCTAGTAGCAGCAAATGTACAGAGGTCTGATTTGGTTGTATAAAGATGTGTTCAATGTTATCTTGTAAAATGTAGTTTTTGGCAAGACACTTGAACAAATAGAACAAATGATCTGAAGGAGAGGTTTTCTCAGCAATATAAAATAGATATTAGGGATGGATCACCATTAAAACTGCTAATCCCATTAATATCAATAATAAAGGTGAAGGCTGGCCATGTCTTTTTCATTCCCAGTTGGTAGAATCAGCTGTGTGATAAGTTTGCTATTATGCTGCTGACCCTTCATATAATACCAGTTATGGGGATTTGAAAGCTTTCCATACAGTCTGCTATCCAGCTCCTGTGTTTACATAATGACTCAAGACAAAAGCATTTTTTCTAAAATGAGAACTCTGTTTGCATGTTTACAAGGAAACAACATTTTCAATCCAACATTTAATGTTTCTCTATCAAAGCAAATTACTGTTGGAATCGCAGACTGGGCCTTTAAAAACCACTGGACCAGTTGCCAAATTGAACCCCTGTTGTCAGGGGAGTGAGGAGTGGGTATGTGTGAATGTGTGTGTGTGTGTGTGTGTGTGTGTGTGTGTGTGTGTGTGTGTGTGTGTGTGTGTGTGTGTGTGTGTGTGTGTGTGTGTGTGTTTAATCTGTCGGAGGGAAGTGGCTGGTTTGTGTGTGAGGATGATCTGGTTCCCCTCACTTACACTGGGAGAGAGAACAGTGACGAATACAACCCCTGACATATGCAAATGTCTACTGATTCACACAGGCGAGGTAGAACGAACGTGTGTGTGTGTGTGTGTGTGTGTGTGTGTGTGTGTGTGTGTGTGTGTGTGTCCTTTCCATGTGTAGTACAAGCAAGCCACGTGCCTACATGTGGTGGATGTTTGTTCGAGCATCTTTCTGTTTGTCTGCAGATGTGTGTATGTGTGTGTGTGTGTGTGTGTGTGTGTGTGTGTGTGTGTGTGTGTGTGTGTGTGTGTGTGTGTGTGTGTGTGTGTGTGTGTGTGTGTGTGTGTGTGTGTGTGTGTGTGTGTGTGACAAGCTTACTTGGATCAGACTTGGAGAACGTGTCTCTGTCCAGTAGGTTTCTGGAAAACAAAACAAAAAAAGAGACACATTGACATCAAAAATAATTGCACACAGCTCTCAAACTTCACGATAGTGGAAAGTCATTACATTATTATTTTCTCGCCTAATTAGCTCCCGCTACTGTCCCCGACAACTGGTTTAAATGTAACCCTCCTCTGACTTGATTAACAAAACCCATTTCATCCAGTCACCGAGGCAGGAACATTAAACAGACTGTAACACTGAGCTTAAAGTAGAGCCCATTTATATTTCAAACATACAGAGAAAACACAAGAGGACGGGACCTATTTTCCACTATTTTGAACTCCCCGGGTGCCAAAAACAACAGCGGAGGCCAACATCAAATTTACATGACATTTCCAGTCTTTGCTCTTTGCACGGGGAGGGATAAATGCACTGAAGAGTCCCATCACAGAGCAGATGCTCGGCACCACTGAGGTACTCCGCGGTTAAACAGCTCAGAAGGAATTAAATATGCACAAGGGGAAGACAAGTCACAGCTGCCAGGGACCAGAGAGGAGAGACAACGAGGGGCGGCTCGGGCTCAGGGAAGGGAAACCCGGCGTGTTGCGTCAGTGCTGGTCCTCAGTGGGCTTTAACTCATTTGCTTACAGTGCCCCGGTCTCAGGGGTGGGTAGCCGGGAGGACAGGGACGGGGCTGCCAACACCCAAAGGGGCCGATGTGAACCCTTCACTCGCTCGCTCAGCTTTGTAGTCCTGCCAAAATGTTACATTAAGACCCCATAAAGCATTCATAGAGCTAAGACAAAATAATATGAGAGAATTGGCCAACTGCTAGTCAGGGGGGACACGTTCTACTGTTGTGGAGCAGCGGAGAGGATTTTAAACCATCAAAAGGTAACACAGGCAAAATGTACGCTCTTAAATGGCATTTATATCATAAGACTGATACGGTAGACACAATAATGGGATATACCTTAAAGTAAAATAGTACTTCACCTATTTAGGGATTCATAAAGTCAGGGGATTTGCAGAAGACAATTTAAAAAAAGAAAAAATGTCCTTACGGATGAGACTGAACCGGACATTTTTTTTATCCCTTTCGCTTTTTTGTACAAAAAACAAGGCTACTACATTACCCATGATGCACATGAATTATTTATTTTCCTCAAGACATTTCTTTGCACGTCACACTGGTTAACAGAGAGGTTGAAGACACGTATATGAGGATTATTTCTTGCAAACAAAGATGTCAGGTGACCAAAAAGCAAAGTGTGAAGATAAATGCATATAAACATATAAAGTTTGCAGTTATACAACAAGTCCTCCAAACTAACAACAACATTGGACAGTTGTCATTATCTTCCTAATTGAAGGTTTGTCATTGCGTTCCAAAGCAGTTGGAAATGACAGTTACAAGAATGATTCGTACAACCGTTTTTGGATCTTTCAATCTGATCTGAAATCAGATCCTTTGCACACCTGTACTTCCTCCCCAAGAGGTTTTGATGCGCTGTAATAATGTCATGCTTCTACCACTAACAAATTGCACGGCCACAAAAACGTGAGCACATGTCTTATTGAGCATTTGGACAAAATGTTGTTTTTATGCTTAGTTGACGTAATAGCCACAACAAACTTTTTGCAGCCACTTCCCAACGCTGCAGAGTGTGCTTTCGATTATTAATCGGGGGGATTCTGAGCTTCATTTTAAGTGGCAGCGTGACTCCGTCCATATTGTGCTCCGATGATGGAGACCGGAGACGAAGAGGGAGAGAGAGGCGCTCCTGCTATCATGCTAGCCGCGGGGCTCACGTTCTGTTGCCCGTCCTGTCCTGTATGACAAGCAGCGAGTGTCTTGGAGCCGTTGATGGCTAGTGATGTATCTAGATCAGGCACTCGTGTTGTGCTGATCTCAGTGTGGCCCAGATGGTAAAACGCCACGCTCGGCTGATCCTCGCTGTCAGGGCACGCCTACCGGCTTTACCTCGGCTCTGGGACCCTAAATAAATGATAATAAGCGATGGAATCGGGCCTAGTGGCATCGAGGCCGTGTTTATGACTTGCGGAGAGTCTGAGAGATTTGTGCAGGAGTGAGAAGTGGGCGACTTCACCTGCCAAGTGGGATAAATGTCCAATAAAAGATAATACAGTACTCTGTTGGCTCCCAGAGGGGTATGAGTGGAGGCAGGGGAGGAGATCCACGGAAGGAACAAAGAAGAAAGAAACAAGGAGTGTATGAAAGACAGGGCGCATTGGTACGTGTGTGAGTGTTGGCAGGAGTGCACACACGTGTACGGATACGGCAACCTCCCTCTCTGATTCATGTGCACCCTCGGGCTTCCACCTGGCGCCGATAGACACGGGCCACTCTTTAAAAAGCCCTTTTCCACCGCGGGCATCCCTGGAAACGTCCGGGCGGTCCGAGCAGAGTGCCTCGTCGTTCATCAAACATTCACGAGAGCGGTCCCTCCTCGACACCAGAATCACATTTGAATTCCCCACAGTTACATCACAGGCACCTAAACATGGCAGCTGGCGCTTTAAATACCTGTATGTGAGCAAGACGAGTGGGGGGAGGGGGGATCTGAGAGAGCAATTGAGAGGAAATTTTCAAAGATGTGTTCTTTTAGAGAAGGGGACTTTCACTTTTAATGGTGGTTTGTTAATCATTGATTGTATATATATATATATATATATATATAAATATATATATATATATATAGGCAAAGATATTTGCTTTAAAATATATATATATATATATATTTTAAAGCAAATATCAAATTTGAACAATGATCGAATAGTCGATCATTGTTGATTATTTCAATATCTTTTATTGAAATACCCTTCTTTTCAAAGCGGAAATCTTAATCATTCAACCTGCGTTTTTCATCAGATAATGATAAGATGAAACATATATAATAATATAAAATAATAAAAATTACATACAAATATATTAATATATGAATATACAAATATAAAATATAAAAATAATATAAAATCTTTACTAAAATGACAAAAAATATTGTTTTGGCTAGACTCGATTGACTGAAATATTCTAAATAATCTGATGAAAATGGACATATCACACAGGACTAAGACCACATTCACTTAAAGTTGACTAAAACGTTATGACTTTTCGGCGACTAAAACTGGACTTAAACTATGGAGAGTAAAAATGACTAAAATGGGATTAAAATTCATAAGCATTCATCAAAAGACTAAAATAGCTGCTAAAATGAACATTTATTGAGAACACCTACCAAATTGCTAACGCACAACACAGATTCCTTTACAAAAAAGGCCAAATATACTAAATATTTTGTTTTTCATTTCAAAAGCACCTCCAGCACTGTGATTGTCCCCCATTTTTAAATCTTCATCACCTAATATGATCATACACCTGTAGTAAAACCGCCATTGATACTTTCAACAAATTTTTTCCCGACCATTCATCTTCCTCTAACTAGCCGGACTCATCCTATGAGATGGATGAGAGTGCCTACATTTTTAGCCCGGGCTGGCCTCGGTGGGATATGAAGCATTAACCCTGGCAGTGTTAGTGCCAGCCTCCGCTCACCAGACTCCACAGGAGAACAAGCAGCAAGGAAACCTTCTCAGCGAGGAAAAAGCTCCTCGCCGTCTTACTTCTTAAAGTCACAGAGAGCTCCGGATGGCAGCGTGGGCGTTCCCTCCCATTGCGTAAGCCGAGTCCACTGGTTTGACATTCAGCCCTCCAGCCAATGTGCAGGTTTGTTTGCTGTTGGTGCAGTAACGGTTGTCTGTGGAGCTATGGACCGTCTTATAAAGAGCTCCCTTACTCCTCAGTAATGAACAGGCCGGGCCCGTCATGCTGGGAGGATAGCTCCGGATCAATAAGGTCAATTGAGTCTGTAGAAGAATCTGAGCTGCACCGATCAATCCACCTTTGTAGCACCTGAGACACTCTTTTAAGTCTCAACGATTTTTCTCACATCCTCAGCGGTTGTTTGTGTGTGTGCTGAGGGTAATGTGTTGTGAACCCAATAGTGCACTAAAGGAATCCAACGTCAATGAGAAGAACCCACAACATCAGCAGTCCGTTTAAATCTGAGTATTGACTGTTGGAGCAACTTTGGAAGAACAGACTTCTTCAACACGACCGTCGGAGCAAATGTTATAAAACACGTCAGTTTATATCCCTCCATTAATGTTGTACAAAAACACTATTTTCTCCATTCTTACCAATGGGCATCAGCCTTCTCGCTCCATTTGAGCTCTCAGGCACCATGGCGCTACTTGATTTCTTCAGTTGTTCTATAAAAATCCATTAAACTTTTTTCCTGACAGTCATCAAAATACCCCCAGTACGCTCCTTATTCTGCATTCCCATGGAAACAGACAAAACAGATCAGGACAGTAAAATCAGGTGAAGCCGGCAGAGAAGACCCACAACGTTAGCATGCAAAGTTAAAATATGTAAACTTGTCCTCCGGGATGTAAAGTTGTTCAAGTTTCCAATAGAATATTTGCATTTTATTGCTACATGTAATACCAGATTAATTACATGAAATTGTCAACACAAAATGATTTAATATATTTGATTCCATCACCATAGCAACATATCATTAAGTGGGTTTTGTTTGTTTTTTAGCGTGCCATCCACAAGGGGTTGTCATTCTACCCTGATTCCATGTGGATTCAGCGTGATGCTCATCTGAACGCTGCCTTTAGCTGACTCAAAGTGTTGAAGAGGCTAAAACTGTAAATGTGATTTTACCAATATAATCAATATTTCAGCTCCGCCAAGACAAAGCGTCTAGTGCCACAAGTTGTTTCAGGTCATTGCAGGTTTTGCGGGGAAAATATCGTCAACTGACCAGGTAATGTGGACATGAATATATTTTGTGCAGCTAGAACTGGCATTCTTATTCAATATTTCAATATATTATAGTGTAAAAATACTCTTTTACAAGTAAAAGTCCTGCATTCAAACTCTGACTAAAGTGAAAGTACAAAGGTTAAAACATTCTTACAGTACTTGAAGCAGAAGTACTTATGCAGAATGAGTAATTTCAGAATGATATATTATTAATGGATTATAATTAGTGATTTATTAATATGCATCATTATTCATGAATGTAGAAGCTGGTAAAGGTGGAGCTAATTTAATTTACTTTAATACTGCTGGTTAGCTTCACCTCATGATGATTTTCCATTTCCTAGTGTAGTAAAAGGTGCAATATTTACCTCCAAAATGTTGTAAGTAGTAGTTTAAAGTAGTGTGTAATGGAAATATTCAAGTACAAGTATCTCACCGTTTTACTTAAGTACGGTACCTAAGTAAATGCACTTAGTTACACCATTGCTGATCAACATTTCTCATTATATAACAATAGAAAGCAACTGCAGACACTGTAAATGCACATTTCCTAACCGTACTACCTTGTACTGACTATAAAACTATAAAGTATTACAAATAACAACATTGTAAATGCTGTGTGTTATGCTTTGATGTACAACCTGCTCTGAAAGTCTACAATTTTATGGATTATGTTACGTTTAAAGCGCACCAACAACATCCCATATTGTGCACAGCAGAAAGGCATCAAACGCGGCCAATCAACAGAACGTCTCAAATCCACCGGCATCGATCACAGAGACGGAGGATAAAGTGGCCGTGCAAAAGATGAAAGCAGAGGAGAAGAGGGGGTGGGGGGGGGGCAGGAGGTGAGCTGGTGAGTGATGTGATGGAGCCACGTCTGCTCTCTGAGGTAACCAGGTGAGAATACGGTGGCTGGCTGGGGTCTTAATTAGGCCAAATGACTCCTTCAAAAGCTCATTAATGCAGACACTCTGTATGACCCCCCCCCCACCGGGCCGCCCACGGTCGGTCCCGCCACATGAGACCGCCTTCATCTGCTGGTTTTATGCTCTTTGCTCTGTTACACCTTCATGGTGGAGGGTTCGTAATAGCCAGGACCAGTACACTTTAGGTGGCAGAGCTACACGGAGAAGCAACACTGAGAAGAAAAAAAAACTTTGATTCATTAAGGCGTTGTTTTAGTTGTAAACAGATCTACCGGGTAATTAATAAGAATAAAATGGAATCGAGTGGAAATATGAAACAGTAGGTGAAATAATGGAGATAAAGAATAATAAATCAATATGAAAAAGTGATAAATTACGTAAACAGACTCCTGATTTATAACCTTGCTGCTCTGAATACACCCTCCCTCATGACCAGACAGGGATTTTTCAATATTAAGGGGTCGGCACCATACAAATAAATTAATTTATTCATAATAAAGCGATTAATTGTTTCTGTAGATTATACTCTTGCCCGTTGACATTGATCTTCCATGTTCTTTGGGTTAAAGTCAGAACTTGTGGCTAATTCCACTTTGTAATAAGTTAGTTTTGTTTGTGCATTTTGATTGTTTGATAGCTCTAATAATAAACTTTATCTCCTAATGCAGAACTCCTACGATCACTTCATCATATTTACCTCCTGACACCTAGAAACTGCTACCTATCCACACCTACCACCTAGATAAGACACATAAACAATCCCCCTGAACTACAGTTCCCATATTCCAGGGGGGCTTTGGGGGAATGTAAACAGGAAGTTTACAACCCTATTTATTTGGCAAATTGTCACCATTAAAAGAATGTCAGAGTAGCTATTAGCAGTTCCTGTTTCCACTGTAACCATAGATGTACAGATAACCATCACCTGAATACTGTGATAGTGAAGAAAGATTAAAAACATCATAATTATCAGACAAGTTCTGGAGTTATAAGGTGTGTTTTTCTTTAAGGAAGACGCATTAGCAACCATGACATCTAAGATAATCATATCCAAAGGAAGTGTAAGGCACACTGAAGCAAATCTAAAAATAGGTATATTATGTCTGCATGTTCAAAATGTTGACGCAAATTGCAACAATCCAGCCCCAAGTGTTTTTAATAATTGCCTCAATGAGCAACTCCTGGTCTGTTGAGAGGGTTTTTACTGTAAGTGAGCTCAGCCAGCGGCCCAAATTACAATAACCCCACTCATGGCTTTTTTGTTGTAAACACCAGCTTGCACCTTTCCATCACCTCTGCAGCATCTTTGCCAGCATGTAGCACCACTTGGACTCAGCGGCTATCAGAAAGACAGAATTCTGCAATGAGAGCGCCAACAGCCCATGGTTCAGAATAATGAAAGTGTAAAAGACTAAACAACACATTCCCCAGTCTTGAGAATCCATTAGGTGCTTTGCAGACCTTTCAGATCAAGTAGCTTGCATTCACATCATTGCAATTCTATAAACATCTACTTTCCCTGCAGCAGCCACAAGAACAAAGCAGGTGTAATTGTTTTTTTGGGGGGTGGGAATTATGTTTCAGAGCACAAACTCATAATCACAGATACTGATCTGTCTGTCTGTTTTTGACATTTGGACACACAATTAATTGCAAAAATAATAAATCAACACTGAAAATAATCACCCTAAAATTGCCACCCTACTTTGAGTCTTTTCTTTTCCAATTTAAACACTAAAGGTTATTTCCCTTTGTCCTCATCTTAAACCTGCTTTATATTGCAGTGAACATAATAAACATTCACACAGGATTCAGTCTCTGCCCCAACAAGTCTTTCTGTCTCTTTCTTCACCTTCCTCGTGGTAAAGCACAACATCGGCTGTGACACATCGACCGGCCTCCCAGCAGGTCAGCGTCCGGGCTTCAATACAGCCACATCGCAACACGTCAATTCTTCGACGAGACACACTTCCCACCTTTTGTGCCCCAAAGGTCACGGCTATCTCTCCGCTGTGGACCACTCAGATCAGGTGACAGCCACGTCGGCGTGAACACTGACTGCTGTGTGCACAAACATTTCTGCAGCTCTGGAGACGTAGAGTTTACTATCCACGCACAAAGCTAAACGCCATCTGTGTGTATGTGTGTGTCATCGAGGCCTTGTGATCAGAAACGATAGCCGCTCATCAGTCAAACTGCTGTTGCAGCAGACGGGGGGGGATCTGCTTCTCGGTGATGCACAATATTGGACTTGAGTTAATCAATCTGTCAGTTCTTCCGCTTGACTACACACATGATGAGCGCGGGCCGCCGTTTCGGATGTATTGAGTGGAGGAGGGCTATCACTGAAGAATTGGATCCATCTAGTCTGAGTGCTTCAGCAGCTTAGCCCGACATGCAGAGACACCAAAGTGGGAAAAATCACACCACCCACCCGCTCAGGGCCGGTGAATTTGGTGTCGGCGAGGGTGCTTTAAAGTAGGGTTGTATGAGGTACTTATCCACCGTCAGTGTATCACATATAGCAGACTGGGGCTCGGAGAGGCAGACAGGAAATACAGCACAGGAGCAAAGAAATGTGATGCTGTGGACGGAGACGTCAGCAAAATGTATTCCAGCCACCAGAAAGAAGAAAAAAAATCAATATCACTTTAAGTTTACACTATATTTAGAGTACTCCATTGACAAAAACAGTGATTTTGACTTGCAGAACACAGGGGCTGCTGGTCTCCCGTTACCTCGGTAGTTTGTTTGTGTTGTTGTGTGACTTTGGTGAATTCGAAATAAGCAAAGTCACACAAGAACAAAAACAAACTATTGCTATTTAAATTGCAGATTTGGCAAATTGGAGAAGTGAATAGATTTATTTGGTGAAAATGTTGCAAAAGTTAACAAATATGAATTGAAGCTGAATATTTCATATGATAACATCGTTCTTTTTTAAGACTTTTGGACTTTACTACGATCTGGAGTTGGAAATGTTCGATCACACGATTAGGAAACAATCCAACCAAATAGTGTAATACATATAATATTGGTGAAGCCTGATCTTTATATGCAATTGTGCAAAAATACCGCCCCAAAACATAATAAATAGACGTGAAAAAAAAAGAAGCTTTGCAGCATTTAAATGTTGATTTACAATTTGAATGTCAACATTATGAATGTAGCTTTGAAGCTTTAAACTATTCGGTACATCCCTAGAACTGTTTGTCGCTGTCCATTGAAGGGGGGTCTTGAATCCAGCTGCATAGAGCTGTTCAAGGATGACATACATACATTTTGTAGGCCAACCCCAGAAGTCACTGGGGTTCAACTGGATCTGGGATTATAGCAGAAAATAAACAAGTTTACGATCGTGTTTTTGTTAGCAACTGCCTTTTTTTAAGAGAAGTTAAAGCTTCAAAATTAAGGAGAGGGATATAAACTGACGTGTTTTATAACATTGAACAAAACATTAGTCTCTTGAACGCAGATGGAGACGTGTGGTCACCGTAACCCAAGGCATAATAACAGCACTACCTCTACTCATCATGACTCATTTGGTTGGAACAAAACGTGTGGGGTTAACCTCTGAGTCAGAGAAATTTGTGTTTTCCTTATCATAAATAAAAAAACAAAAAAACATGTTTTCCTTATCATAAATAAAAAAACATGAATTGGGGAATAAAAAGTCACCAGAATGCAGGAAACTTAGTGTTTGACGCTGAAAATGTCTGTTATGATCCCACCCCTTTAAATAGCAGGAAATACAGCAACTTTAGGCCAGGTTTTGTTCTTCAATCGTGAAACTGCTTTCTGCTGACTCATGATAGCAATGCGCCAACAAGGAAAGCACCTGGCCACCAACACGCCAATGGGCGCAACCATATGTGCACAACGTTGATGCAAAAATGACAATTGTAACTGTAACTAAAATAATCATTAGTTACCGCCCTGATGCAGATTGTTTGATTGGTTACTTATTGCCTGCCTTGAAAAGCATCGTTTCTCTGTTGCACCTCAGACCACAACCAACAGTGGAGTAGAGCAAGATTTTCAACTTTCAGAGTGTTGCACTTCCATAAAGTTGAGGTACACGTTGGCCTGTCACAAATAACTACTTTTGTTGGACACTTTATTGTCCCAGAAATGATTGCAATTAACGTTGTTATTATTATTGTTATTTTAAGATAATTTCATGCCAATGATGTTATAAAAGCATAATAATGCAAGTACAAACTTTAATTGAGCAATTGAACCTTTAATTCTTAGGAATATTCAGACTCAGGAATCGGAAATATTGAAATATCCTAAATGAATAAAATAAAACCAACCAACGAAGAAAATAAAAAAAATTGTTAACGATAACTTCCATTTGAATAAATATTAAACATTTGGCACAGGTATTCTTTAGGATCTTTCTTAAGAAAAAATGCAATCAACAACGTACTAGCTACAATTTAGATATAAGTAACAACAACACCTCCAATCCCTCTAGAAACCTATATAATCCCACACTGGAGTTGTTGACAATAAATCCATATAGTGATTATTCTGACAGGCCTAGGTCCCCACAGGAACAGATTAAAAAGAGGTATGTACAAAATCAATAAGATATGTCTTCTACTCCAAACATTCAAAATGCTACATTTCCCATAATGCAGATCAATCATTTTGAGCACCTTTCATCAGACCCTCATTGTCTGATAAACACTCCACACCTCCAGTTTGTAGTTATGTTTTCTCCAATATATTGTCTCAGCCCCAGAGGTGTTGAGAAATCTGTCACTGAGATTCCTGCCGCCAACTCAATACAACGGAGGTCAGTGGGATGTTTGTTTGCTCACAGTATCCGGGAACTGACATGAAACTTGTCACTCCAGAAATACTGTCGGGGTTACTCTGCAGACCTCCATGGGAACACAAGGAGCTGCTTGCTACTAAAGAGATAGTACCTATGAGGCTATCGAGGGTAAGGAGGACATTGTTTTGGGTGAGAAGACACTCACAATTCTCATTTTCAAGGATCCCAAAAAGTAAATAACAAACCATCGTTACTCCAAGTTTCTACATAGTGATAACTAGTTTGCTCCTCTCTTTTGTGAGAGGTGACTTTAATATTTTTGTCTATCACAGGTCACTGTAAGCTGTGCCAAAACCTCTGTCCATACTGGTACACCTCCTCCTAAGAGCTGGGAAGACACATCAATTAATGGTCATGTGACTCCAAACTCCTTTACAACCATTAAAGAAATGAAGCTGCAGTTTGACATCGCACAACCCTTCCATCCATTTTCTATTATTCTTTCTATTCATGGTCACATGAGGCAGATCTTATACATTATGTTTGAATAAGAACAGTACTTTGTAAGAAAGCAAAGATGATTCATAACTCTTAAAGGTAGAGCTCTTATTTCATTGAGGGAGCATTTTCCAGTGTGCAGACTTCTATTTTTCTATCTAGTTTTTATTATCTGGATGTGTGTGCATTTGTCAACTTTATATTTTTTCTATTTCTTTCATGATGCCATCATTTCAAAAGAACAATTATTTTTGTCCAGATGGTGGCTTCATAGTTTTCGTAGGCTCTGATCTCAAAAGAAATCGCTCAGGTCATTACCAGGCTGACTTCTTCTGTCGAGTCATTATCGGTGCTTTTATCTTAGACCACCATAAAAACAACAGCAGCTCGGTCTCCTGCAGCAGCTGGCTGATTTTAGGTCAGTAGAAAGCACACAACTCAGTCCAAAGTCTTTGTGTTTCATCTGTCTCATAACTGATTTACACGACTTAGTTTCCCGATGATAACAGTGAATAATCAAAATTATTAACATTTATAGTATACATATTGATATCATACAGTGTTTTCAGCATTACTGTATATTAGTGATGATAGTTTAGGGGTGACTGGTTCTTTTAGAGATGAAAATAAATTGATTAATTGATTTGTCAATCGACATAAGATTAGGAAGCAAAAAATGTGCTCGTTCCAACTCTTCATATATGAGCATCCGCAGCTTTTCCCTGCTTATATAACTAGATATATTTGGGTGTTGGACTGTTGATAAGACAAAACTAACAATTTAAAGAAGTCAACTTGGGTTTAGAGCAATTTTGATAGAGATTTTCAGTATTTTCTGACATTTTACAGACAAAATGATGAATCAAATAATCCAGAAAATTCAATTGAAATTGAAATTGATGATTAGTGGCTGCAACTAATAAATACATTTTCTTATCCTTCCATCTGCTGTTTAATACCCTAATGATTTGGATGATAAAATAATATAGAAACTGTAAAACAAAGCTCATACAATTTTACAAAGTACAAGTTGAGGTGCTCAAATAGATGCTTTTGTCCAACCACCAGTTCAAAAGCCCATGAAGATATTCATGTTATATATTTCCAAGGAGTTCAATTTCAGTCTCAGCTTTTAAAGCCAACATTGACAGGAGGAACTTAAAGTGCTCAAAATAGCAATGCAATCCCATGACAACTGCTCAAACTCCATCTTCTGAAGATTAAGAGTGAGATTGAAAGCTTCAGAACAGCTATGATACGAGGAGGAATCGTTTCGTGAACTGTCTCCTGGTGATGATCAAAAGTTTTCTATCATAGAAATCAAACAAAAAAAAAGGCTCATTAGGTATTTTTGTTTGAAAAATGGCTGTTGTTTCATTTTCTGTCGATAATAAATCAACTGTGGTTTGAGGAATAATCAATTCAAATCTCAACCTTACTGTCATCAAAACACCCAAATGAGCAGATATCTTCTGAAAGGATGTTGTTTATCACTGCAGCAGAGACTTGGGAATTAATGCAAAGGAGCACTGAGGTAGAGCTGAAACAGTTAATTGAATAATTGACTCCATCAACCGCAAATTGAATCACCACCATTCTCTGTTTCCAGATTCTCAACTGCAAGGATGTGTTGCTTTTCTTTGTCTTATATCCAAGGTGGCAGTGCTTTTTTTTTAATAATCTAGAGTACGGGTTGAACATATTTCTAATAAATCGCACTGTTTCTACATTGCATACTAGTTTAAACACTAGAATGTTTATGGCACATGGGGTTTTCTGGTCTTGAAACACTGATTTTCTTGCACTGTAACTGGATGAACTACACAAACTACTCAGACACTCTTTTTTTCAGATATCTCTGTATATGTCCCACAATCAAAAAAAGATTTGTCCACCCCTGTCTTCTGTTTGTCACTTGGTTTGTCCCACCAAAAGTCCGGAGCCATACCTTGTGCTTTAGGAAAATTGTGCTGGGCATTTTTTTTTTACCTACTCTTGAGCATTTCATGACCAAGAGTCAATCATATTGAATAAAAAAAAACATCTGCAGCTCAACCAAAAACAATTAAAAATAAGTCAGATGCAGCTCTACACTGAGGCTGTTCTGTTCGCTTGTGGTGGATGAACATCATACCAAGACATTTGATGTTTTTGATTGAAAAGGGACAATTAATCAATCAATCATCAAAACAGTCATTGAGTCATTTTTTGTGGATTGACTCAAATGTCTCAGCTCTAAGATAGAAAGATAGAAATATAGATAGATAGATAGATAGATAGATAGATAGATAGATAGATAGATAGATAGATAGATAGATAGATAGATAGATAGATCCAGAGAAATTAAGATTAATAAAATACTCTACATGAACTGTGATTAAGGGGGAATACGGTGGGTGTGTCTCATCAGCCAGTCACAGCATCCAGAAAATCCTCCATCCCTCCCTCCCTCCCTCTCTCTCTCCCTCTCTCCCCATCCACAGTACAACCCTCTACTATCAGTAAGAGAGGAGTAAAAAGGACGGAGCTTCAGTAGTAAAACTACCACAATCCCAACCAAACACACAGAACATGCCTGCTTCATCCAGTCTGCATGCACGAATGGAGAAAAAAAAAAGTGTGTTTTAGGAATATAACCATCATTATCACCATGCACGAAAACCAAACATATATTCCCACAGATGTGCATATGGCATCAGAAAAAGATGCCAACAAGCAGCAGTATTGCCCTTCAAACTCCACATTTAAGTGGATTATAATTCAACTTTCACAGAGAAAACTGACCCTTACAAAGGATGGATACATGGCTAGAATCAAACAGAATGGAGATGCTGGTGCGTTTGCGCTCCATGACATTCATATATATATATATATATATATATATATATATATATATATATATATATATATATATATATATACACATAGAAATCCATGTGCAATAACCCTGTAACTTTAAATTCAATTTTTTTTTATTCTAAATGATATACATACATCTCACCTTCCTTATGTTCATAAAACATCCTGTCACAACCTTCTCATATTGATTCAATCAGCTTGCACTCTGCATGATTGCACTTGTATCTACATTTCATTGTCATTGTTTTTTTGTGACATACAGTGACCGACAGTTCCAAGTGTCAAATATCAAAACTATATATATAAAAAGCATTGTTAATATATATAAAGGTTGCAGGCTGTGTACTCACCTGCAAGACACAGTGAGTTCAACTTTGGTGGCCGGTATGGCAGCGGTGAAAGGGTCCGCGTCCCCGGTGCACGCCATCATATTCATGGGAGCTGAGGAGGCTTGGTCGGTCACAAATCTCCCCGTATCCAGTGCCTTAACGGCGGCATGAGAGGAACCGAGAGGACAGGAGGGGTTAGGAGATGAAAAAAGCCTTTTGCAATAAGAGAAAACAGACAATAAGCCGGGTGTTTGTGGGAGAGGGAGATGGAGAGAGACGAGGATGAGGAGCAGCAGTCTCTGTGCGTCTCTGTGCGCCTCCAGCTCCGGAGGAGAGAGGATGGTGTGGAGGGGAGGACACACACACACACACACACACACACACACACACACACACACACACACACACACACACACACACACACACACACACACACACACACACACACACACACACACATTAACATTCAGGCTACACATGAAGTGGGAGTGTACAGTATCCATCCCCTTTTCATAGCTTGACAAATATTCCTCCTATTCTCTTTAGAAATGAGTTCATATACTGGTACTGTATATGAAAAAGTTTGGACACACCTTCTCATTCAATGGTTTTTTTTATTTTTTATTTTTTATTTTTTTATCTACATTGTAGATTAATATTGAAGACATCCAAAGGAACTATGAAGGAACAAACAAATAACAAACCAGAATATGTTTTATATTTTAGAATTATTAGTTGAATGAGAAGGTGTGTCCAAACTTTTGACTGGTACTGTATATTTTATTTTATTTATTTTATTTATTTTATTTATTTTATTTATTTTATTTATTTATTTTATTTATTTTATTTATTTTATTTATTTTATTTATTTTATATGGAATTAGTACCAGTCAAAAGTTTGGACACACCTTCTCATTCAATTTTTTTATTTTTTTATTTATTTTATTTTTCATTTTTTTTCTCATTCTACATTGTAGATTAATATTGAAGACATCCAAACTATGAAGGAACACATATGGAATTATGTGGTAAACAAACAAATGCTCAACAAACCAGAATATGTTTTATATTTTAGATTCTTCAAAGTAGTTGAATGAGAAGGTGTGTCCAAACTTTTGACTGGTACTGTATTATATTATAAAATAAAAAACGTTAAAAATAAAAATAAAGAAAAACCATTGAATGAATTTAAGTCTGGTGTGTCCAAACTTTTGACTGGTACTGTAATTAGCTGTGATTATGAGAAATGATTTAAAACGTGTCATTTTAAACACTGGTGTTGGAGGTAGACTATTTAATTCGATAGGATACATAGTTTATTTTTTAACAATACAGATACTGCTACTTTAAAAACTTTGCATTTAAAGACGATTTTTAAGATGTAAATTAAATAATTTGACTGAAATTTGACCACACACACATCAATGCTCGTGTTAATTATGACATTTCTCACCAAATTCATAAAAAAACAATGATATTTTGTGGTCGAAATGTCTCAAAACGCCTTTTAATTTTAAATAATCCATAATCTTGCAAGGCTAATTCTAAAATAGATTTTGGTACTAATCAAGCATTACCTCATTAAATAAAAGAATGTTAACGCCCTCAAAATCTCCCAACTGCCTCTATATTTTGTACTTTTTGCATAACCACAATGTGGCCTTACATCACAGCATAGCACAAGCCCGTTCTCTACTTTCTGTGTAATGTAATTTAAGCTATCAACACATTACAAAATCTGGTGAACCAGCGTAAATGACTCATTATCTGGCAATGGCAATGTGCTTTCATACGCTGTGAGTGTGTAGAAGAAGCATTAAGTTGTCAAAAACTACTTTTAGGAAGCCATGCAGAAGGGAGCAACCTTCAACCAGCTGAGAAGAAAATGTATTTAGAGTTCAATATAGTAGTCTTTAGCAAAACAGATCTGCAAGCGGTTGATAAGGTTGTTGATCAATAACCTCATTGATTACTTGGCTGGGAGCTGAGATTCATGCATTTTAAAGCTCACATTTCGGTCTGTTTTTGGAACAACAACTTGGTTCTTCTATTATATGTATATCAGACTTTGCTATTTTGGTCTGTTGAGTCAGCGGGATATGAGGTGTGACGAGGCCCTGTGTTGTTGCAATTAAATGATCTCTTTTCCCAGCAGTACGCTGGCAATTACTGCTTAAAAAAATGAGCCGTTTTGTTATTTAATTACTTGTTTTCACTAATGTTATGAGCTCCTCTAATCATGTGGATGAAGTTGAATTAACTAAACGCTAATTTACCTCACAACCCTTCTTCGATATATGAAAGTAATTGAGATGCAAAACAGGTGAATAAAACAGAGAGTTGGCTTTCCTAACATCTAAATATTAAACATTATCGTTTCCCAGGAGAGCCAACTGAGTTATCTATGTGGGTGGGAGGAAATGCAATTATCTGTGTCTGGATTAAAAAAGCCAACTAACAGTGTGACTTAAATATGCTAAAATAAGTTCAGCAACAATGTTAATTTCAAAATAATTAAAGATGTCTCAAGATGAGAGTGAAATCGTCTAGCTGACAGGTAATTAACTCATCCAAAAGCAAGAGTAATAATGGATAAATTGGGTCACGCATGTATTATTGCAACATACTTTCTTCTCTGCACACATTAAGCGAGCAGCTTCCTTCAACGACAGGTAAAAAGGTGTGTCACTGGAGCGGAGGCCGGTGTCACAGCCTGGATGACAGAGACCACCTGAGGAGCAAAACAAACTCAATTAACCAGCCCAGCGTGGAAATGAGAGCTAAAAATGGGAATGTGTGTGTCAGCTCCAATTAGTCTGAAGGGAAAGACAGAGGGTTCATTCTGCAGGTCAGACACCTGTTAGATTTGCCAAATGAAGAGCCGTGTCGATTTTCCGTGGGGGTGATATTGTTTTCACTGACTTGCATGTTCCAGTCATCTGAATAATCAAAATGTAGCTCCTCAGCATCCTGTTAGCATCACTTAGAGCAGTGGTTCCCAACCTTTTTTTATCTTAAGACCACTTGAAATGAAGCAGTTGTGTATGTCGCCAAGTGCTCGTCTCTGATTGATTTATTTAAATATTTTTTAGATGTCTGAGAGGTAAAACAATCAGGTATTACCCTCAAAACCAAGAGGTCCATTATCATTACAAACAGGGACATTTTCAGAGGTAACAAATCCTGTCCTACTTTTCCTGCCGTTTCCATATCGAACACCAAACTGAGATATTGTACAAACATAAGCCTGTTTTTGATTTTTATTCAATCTATATTTACACTGCCGAATTATAACATTATTCTATATATAAAGGAATATAATAATAATAATAATAATAATAATAATAATAATAATAATAATAATATTCATATTGAGCAGATCTAGATTGTACTCTACATTTTAAAAGAGACCCAACATGTTAAATAAAGTTATGTCTATAAGATACTACATGGCAAGAAGTATGTGGTTATCCTAACAAAGTATCAGGTTAGATGAAAATCCAAAATCCATGGGCATTATTCTGCTATAACATAACGAGCATGCAATATCTATACATGTTAGTATCTCACCCATTCCTCTGAGTCACGTTTAGGATGAAGGAACTGAATGTAGCTCCCAAAAAGTGTAATTTTCACACAACAGACCCTACATCTCTACCTGCATTCAGCACCTGGCAATTTGTACAACATAAAAAACGCCCACAAAATGATCGGACAATTTTGTGTGTTCTCATATCTGTCCTGCAGACCTTTGTCCTGTGGCTACATCTTTTCCCTCTTTGAGACATTTATTCAGGTAAAAGAAACTGAGAAAATGAGACTGTTGGAAACACTTTGCTTTCAAAAATTCAAATATCTGCTCCTTCTGCTTCATGCCAGGAATACAGAAGACATTTTAATATCCTAATCAAGTGTGAAAAACAACAACAACCTCTCAGCTTCACACATTTAGTGACTGTTTTTGCAGTCGTTGACGACAAGTACACTGTGTTCTGGATTGAGACTGTTGGGGATTTAAGAAAGTTAATATGAACACTTTTTATTTGTGATTGTGGAAAAAAACAACCACAGCTGTATTGGCTCTATATCCAGTGCAAACAGAAAGGGAGATAAGGAACAATGTTGGTAAACTCCATATACCAAAATGGAGGCAAATATATATATTTGTTTGCATAATGTTGAGCCATCCTATTTATTTTTTATAAATGGCACAGTAAGATGTCTTTTTGACACATTTTGATGGAACTTAATTGGTGCAACATTATGTTTTATTGTGACAAAATATAAATAAATAGTGGATATTGTATGATAAAATAATTTGTGATGGATTGGCACAACATTTTGGATGGCTTGCCATGAATTGTTATTTTTATGTAGATCTCAAGATCATTTCTTTTAGCAATTTGTGACTTAAAATGTCGTGAATCATTAATGACATTCCCATAAGCCTCAGCTGGCTAATTAACAAATGTTAGCATGACCATCATGCTAAACTACGACAGTTAATATGGTAAACATTATACCTGCAAAATATCAACATGTTAGCATTGACATTGTTAGGATGTTAGAAATCTGACATAGCTAAATATCAACATTTTAGCTTTGACATTGTGAGGATGTTAGCAAGGCAGCCTTATTCATATACACATTTCAAACAGAGGTAATTCCAGGGCTTTACATTACTAAAAAAACTGTAGAATGACATTTAAAACAACAACAAAAAAAGGTTTAAAATCAATTAAGACAAATGACATTTTAAGCACCACTCTGTTTAGGATGTGCTCACATGGCTATCCTCTCGGTTTGGGAGTAATAACAGATCATTTGACCTCTTAGGCCTCTAAATAACATTCAAATTGAAACAATCAGAAAAGCTGAAATTGTTAATTGACATACTTTATGTTCATGTGATGAGAGGTCATAATAATAAAGAAAAAGAGGGAACCACTACTAACAGGATTCTGAGAAGCTACATTTTGATTTCCTCAGAGGACTGGAAAATGCTTCTTCAGTGAAAACCCACATCCTTCCACAGAAAAGACATTGCTCTTTATTTGACAAATCTAACATGTGCTTGACCTTTATTTAACCGGCGAAGGGCCCCGTTGAGATGATAGAAACATGCTGACGCTAGCATTTAGCTCGAGTGCACCCTCACAGAACTGCTGGCATGGCTGCAGACACTTAGGCCGGGTGCAGTCTGTATTGTTCTTTGGGTTATATGATGGGTTTAAATCACCTCAGCCTTTATTCAATATAAGTACAAAATGATCTCCATACAGCAGCTGAGGGAGCGATCCAGATGAAGTGGTGAGGTGATTTAGAGAATGCTTTGTCCGACTCCTTGGTGTAAGTGCTTGACAAATTAGCTGTATTATTACTATTTAATCAGCTCTTTATTGGGAAACTGCCTGTTCTCCAAGATACATTTGTCTTTGGAGATCCATTCTATTAACAATTTCAAGATTACATTTTGATTGAGACAGTATTTAAAAATCCTTTTGGAAATTAATGAATTTCATCTAGAAATGTAACTTTTTTTTTTTAAAGTTTCATTCTTTAATAGCTGAATCTGAAGCTTGAGTTGAGCAAGTAGTCAGACTTATAATCAAAATGCTTGCATGACTTGATTTTGGGTTTAATCCCTTAAATTGTAAAGTAGTTTTTGCTATTAAGCTGCGAGTGTATCTGGACTGACAGAACTGTATTATATTCATGCCTCAGTGACACAAATAGATTTCAAATTATCAGAGTGTGAAGCTGCTCTGACGGCTTCTAATGACTCCGTCCTCAATCTCCAGCTCTCTTAATTTGCCAGAAAGATACACAGACTGCACAGAGCTTCTCTAAAAATGTATTAACGTCCTCAGCGCTGCCCGACCCACCGCTGGATTCATTATTACCAACACATGTGGTGCTGCTCAAACTTTACTTTAAACCCTAATTAAGATCCCAAACTTACCATGAATATTAAATAAATCACGCCACAGTGTGAGGAACAGTGCTTTCAATTTGATTTGAACAAACTGCAATTACAAATTAAGTTAGGTAAATTCTATATCTGCAACTAACATTTGTTTTCTTTATCAATTAGTATTTCCTCAATTAATTGATGAATTGTTTGGTCCCTAAAACATCTAAAATCACCAGAGCACAGGGTAACATCATCAAATATCTTGTTTTGTCCAACCAACCGTCCAAACATATTCAACTTATTGTAACAAAAGACAAGAAAAGGCATCAAATACTCGCATTTGAAAAGCTCAAATGTTATATTTGATAGTTTTGCTTGAAAAATTACCTAAACGATGAATATGCTATCAAAATAGTTGCTCCGATGACATGTTCTACTGTTTGTTTCCACTTAAAAGGGAAAGTAAATGAGGGAAATTGTTTTAAAGGTCACAACTTTGGCAACAAAGACATGACAAGAATGACTTTTCGACCCCCCAAAACATATGAATGATAAGTTTATTTTAGTGCTGATTAAAGGGCACAGCGACTTCTGTATGAAAAGAACCCACCCTCAGTAAAAAAAAAAAATCACCTGGTGTGATTTGACATTGTTCCGTATAAAAGGGTCTTTTCAAGTGTAGTTTGTGCTGATGCAGGACAGATCTGTCTCTGAGGGGGCGGAGATCCTCTTCGCGTTGAGCAGCAGCAGCAGAGGGCCCCGAGTAAAAGAAAAAAGTGCACATCTCTGCATCTTGAGAAACAGCTGCTTGTGCTGTTTTTAAATGAGGATTAATGGACTTGCATCAAAGAGAGAGGCCGCTGACCAACGAACGTGCAGTTTGTACAGCGAGAGCAGTATGTGACGGCTTTGTTAAACAAGCCTGTGAGCAGCGGGAGGTGATGGGGAGACTTTATTAGCGTTGGTATCTGTCCGCTACTAGCACACAATGAAAAAACTTAACTTCTGCAGGGTCTTCTGGGTCAATATTCAACCCAACATGACCTCAGTGTTATCCGCACACATGCAGATGACACTGTGACATTCCCATCAGGTGTCCGGTGATTGGTGCTGCCTGTCAGACAATCCTGCAGATTTATAACGGCGGACCCTGATGGCCCCCCTCCGAGTCCTCTGATTAAGAGTCTGAACAAAGTCTCAGTTTGATAGTTCCTCGCTGGATTGTAGCAGCATCACTTATGTGTCGTAAAGGCGAGTGAGATCGTTGTTCTTATGCGGTCATTTTCTAACTGTCTGCCCTAAATGCTGGTTTATTGGAGGTCAATGACCCCCCCAAAGCTATGGAGTAAAGAGTCTATAGATATCAGGGAAGCCGGCTAGCTAAATATTTTTACTCTATATTTCCTCTTTACTTTAGCATTTAACTAGCAATGACTTTCATGAAACAGTGTCTTTTGCATTTATGCAATTCCTTTAAAATGTTGTATTTTACTTGATTTTAATCATCCTATTGATGTGCATATGCATGCTGCAAACATGGGTATTGATTTTTAACTTAATTTTTATTCCTGTTATCAGTGGTTGTTTATTTGGGAAAAAAAAAAAAACGGTTGTGTGAGTTTTCCTAGGTGTTTTTTTTCCAGGAAAGTTTTTGAAAGACTTATAGGAAAGACATTCTGAGGTGGCTGAAAAATGCTTATTTCTGTGTGATCGAGACCTCTAGTTTATTTGAGTCCGGCTGGAAATGAGGTGATTCTGTGTTTGATTGTGGTCTCAGGCGCCTCGGTACCGATCATTACATGTGTACAAAACGTCAAACTTTTAGAGTATCCGTTTATTAAGTCTCAAATTTGTTGCACTATATGTTTCTTTATTGTAAATCACTTTATCTTGCATTTATTGTACGAAAGGTGCTGCACGAATAAAGTTCATTATTTTATGATTTGACTTTATTTACATTAAACAAAATCTATACTTCCCAATTTGTAAAATATGCGGGGAAAAACTATAAAAAGTGAAAAAAGAAGAACCTCATGAAGATCAATCGATGTGTTATTACATATTGTATATATGTAATATTAATAGCACCATTGGGGCCCAGTGATTCAGTATCATCATGTTTTCTTCCTGTGGTATTGTATGGTGCTGATATGATGATGGAAAAAGTACTCATGCCCTTTAAAAGTAGATTAAAAGTACCAATACAACAATCTTAAAATACACCATTACAAGTGCTTCATTCAAATACCTACTCAAGAAAAAGTACAAGAGTATTATTGGCTAAATTGGATTTAAAAAGTACAGCGAAACTTAACTCTGTAAAACAAAGTAGTTGAATTATTGTTGGTAAAAAATTGCCTGTAACACAACCAAAATGAGTCAACTAAATGAAATACAGCTAGGAATGTTTTTTTTGTTTGTTTTATGCTGGTTGCCTGTTATGTTGTCAGTGAGGCTGGACTACCAACCAGGCAAAGCCTCCAGACATTCAGGGGCCCCAACAGCTCGTTATTTTTATGTCACTGGAAAAATACATCACTAACACACATGACCAACTCTAATGACACGGTCCTGTGGATGTCCAACTCAGCGGGTGGTCATGGCAGTGAATCAGTGGGAATCTAAGCTGTTCTACGGATTCTCTTATTAGCCAGATGACTAAAATGTCAGTGGAAGTATTTTTGGACATTGACAGCTCTGAGGATTACTCACACCGTCGCTGGTCAGTCCACGCTGCTGCTGCTACTGCCATCTACTGGTCGACGCTTCTAGCTCTCCTCACCTAAAAACTACAGCCACCTCTGGGACATTAGAGCAGGAGATTAAAGAGAAAACAGGAACGAGGAGACGTTGTGTGTGAACATGAAAGCTCATCATTCTGGTCTATTAAGATATTTTGGAGATCCCAGAGAACTGCAACATATTGAATCTCTGATTTATAACAGAAGAAGTGTCATTTAGAAATAAACCTTATCGGGAAAAAAGCAATACTTGAAATAATGGATCCTACTAGGGGATGTTCCTATGCTTTGACTGTCTCATTGTCTTTGATAAAATACATGTTAACTCCTACAAAATAAAATGTGACAAGGAAATATTTTAAGCCCCTCTATTTAGCCCTTATGAAACATTTAATAAATGCTTTATAACAAACTGTTTGAGCACAAACTCAACTGTGGGCAACCATAAGTAGAGGCTGATGTATAAACAAATAATAAAAAGACAATTAAGTCAAAAAAGTTGTAATAATATAGGAGTGATAACTGTTAACCCACTAAACATCAATAAGCACTTAAATGTGCCCTTATATTGTGCTATAAACAATATGTATACTGCTTATAAAGGCTTAACAGAGAGACTTGAAGTAATGCGTCACCAAAATAAAAGATGTGTTACCAAAATAAGAGATTAAGAATGTCTAAAAATCAATAAATCCAACAGGCAGACATACAACTAAGGAAATTTTCTGAGACAAATTTGTTAAATTAAACATAAAAAAGAACATTTAACATTAGTTTTATAATAAGTAACTCATCCACAGATAAATAAACAGCACTAATAATTATTTAAATGAGAGACAGAGCCAAGAAGAAACACAGAGTTGGTTGTTTTTGCCAGATGGCATTTATTCTCACCAAGGCATCCGACATTAGAATCGCTACAGAGTCCGCCATTGGGGAATGGCTACTAAAACTCCAGAGTGGGAACGCCCAGGATATGTGGAACAGGGACAGCATGACAAACAAAAAAAACAAAGAAGAAAAATAATAAAATAAAACTAGCCGTAGGCCACTAAACACAATCTGCCGCCTCATTGGAGGAGAAGCTCCGTCCGAAGCTTTAAAGCTCGTCACTGTGGTCCTCTCTGGCTCTCCTGTGGTCCCACAAAACTAACATTCAGTCAGATTATTATTATTTTTAAATACATTGTTTACATCCATTAGATTTGTACTTGATTAATGCCAACGGCTGCTTGTTTCAGCAAACATTCAGAAGTAACGGTTACATCAGCGGAGACCACGAGTGTCTCCAGGAAGGCCCCACGACGATCAGAACCGGGAGACGGACGACGGGCAACGTAGTTAGCCTCTCCTCTCCAAAAACAAAACAAGATACCATTACATATATATATTTACATACACGTTGCTCCGTACTGAGCGGACCTCACCCGGAGTCCTTGACCAGAAGCCCTCTTTGTAAGGAGAGAGGAAGGTGAGCACACGACGTAGCAGCAGGTGGAGTTAGACGACGATGACTCAGTAGTGTTGATTCAGTGAAGAGAGTGAACACACGCTTTAACATACGATGACACGTGAACGACAAGTGTAGAATATCCTCTAAACGCTGAACCTGCTCACATCTACCAAAGATTTAAGATTTAAGTGCATCTCAAAGATTAATTGTGTTCATTTTCACAAGTGCTCAAGAGTGAAAGAATTAGTTTGACGCTTTGGGAAATACGATTATTCGCTTTCTGCAAGAGTTACACGAGAAGATCGATACATCTGTAGCCAGTTAGCTTAGCATAAAGACTGGAAGCTAGTCTGGTTCTGACTGAAGTTAACAAGATATACCAACAGCAGTAATAACTGTTTTTCATGAATTGATCATTTTGAGAAATTGGGCTATTTTGCTTCTACAACTTGTCTTCTTTTTTCAGATTAGTAGAAAGAAAACATCCAAAATGCCCTTTTTTTGTTGTTTTATTACTTTGTCTATTTGCGTCTGTAGATCTCTACTAAATTCACCAAAAGTTAGCATTACATATTGTTTCATTTTCATATTTAAACTTCAGAAATTTTACATTTCAGCAGATTTGTAATACAAAAATCTAAATGTCAGTGCTCAAAATAATGAAACAAGGCTTCAAACCTGGCTCATTTGTCAGCCAATTTTGGAAATCCAAGAAAATTAGCACATATTAAATAACATGCCTCATTTGCATATTTAAACGTAACATTTCAGAAAACTTCTAATTCAAAAAATTAGGCCTCAATGCCAGCACAACTGGTGAAAGTTCAAAGGCGATTTCTAATAGTTCATTTTTAACCCTATCCACCTCGTTGTCACCCCTAAATCCATACAAAATCCAAAATACAATTTAAAATAGAACTGGGAGAAAAAAAGTTACTGTCACAAAACAGTCTGGCACACAAAGCCCCCTTTAAAACCAGCAAATGTCATTTTTACCCTTTGGATTTTGTACAGATTAAACAAACAAGACACAAGGTGTTGATAGATGAGCTCTGGAGGGGCTGGAAGATGTGTTGACTCCCCCGTTTCCAGTCTTAATGCTAAGCTAAGCTAAGCTAAGCTAAGCTAACCAGCCTCTGGATGTGGCAACAACAATCGTATTTCCCAAAATGCCAAACAAACATTGCTTTACAGTGAGTTCTATTCACGAGTGCAGGACAGCAAAGACGACGTGTTAGCACAATTTTGGTTGCTGATCTTGAACAGCTGCAGAGATTTTGGCGCACAAAAGCAGAAGATGACGTTAAAGGGAAGAGTGATTTGTCTTTTTCACATACAGTAAAGCCACTTTTGTTATTTGGGTTTTGGGGGGGGAGGGGAGGAACGTGGGAATCAAACAATCAAAACTATCCCAAGAAACTGGAGAACTGGGGTTGGGAAGACCAGCTACCAACCGTTAGCTCTGCCACACTTTCCTCCTCCAACACTCTACGTCCTTAGTTTTGTCCTAGCAGAGCTACAGAGATATCGTTAGAGAATTAGTGCGTTTTGTCGTGTTCAACTCTTAATTAAAATTAGTGCAAATTCTAATCATGATCCGCGGTGACGCATCGTCCACACGGGTTCATCCTGCAAAGAGTTGTTAACAATACGCTGAATTAGAAGTGATTAGCTCGACCCTCTGAGAGTCAGAGAGAAGAATGATTGTGCATGTTTCCTGTTGGGATGAGACTACGTTCCTGTTGGCTCAGTCATAAAGGTTACATTGCAGGTGAAGGTGTTTTTAGGGGTCAGCTTAGGGGTCAAAGTGCACGGCAGCAGCATCTTAAGAGGCCTGTTAGTGTCCTTCATGGGTGATTCAGATACTGGCCACCTCGTCCGCATTGTCAACCGACTCTAAAGTGCTGTCCAGACCTCCACGGGCACGCCAGATCTTCACCGTCCGGTCACTGGAGGGAGAAAGAGCAAAAAAACAAGCAAAGGGTGTTATCAGGGGGTTCCCCAACTAAGCATCCACAGTCTGATCTAATTGGTCAAGTGCGTATCGTCATCTTGTTTTTTCCTGTTCATTGATTCCGCCTCTGTGAAAGCTTAATGTATCTAAAGAAAAGTAGTAATCACATCAAGCGTTTTGCCCGAGATACATGTGACATGTAGTGAAATGGAGCGTAAGACGACGTTTCTTATCCTGCTTTCTTTTCGTGCTTGTTAGTGTTGTTCCATCGAATAGTGGATATGAGTCACTGATCACAGATCGGATCAGCACAAGAGAAAAAAGGGAGCAGATATACTATTTTTGCCGCCGATAATTGCCAATCGTTGAGGATTCATATTGGCAGATATAGATTATTTTAGTTGTTTTGTTTTTGTCCCAAAAATCATTTTAACCGCTCATAAGTCAGTGTTAACCATCAAAAAGTCTGAATATTATCCTTTTTTTCTTTGTTATAATCATCTGTATCGGTTATTTGAATAAAAAACACGTCAAATGATAAGGAAATAAAATGTCATTTGTCATAATTCCATCTCTAATATCTATTTTATATCAGTGTGAAAACATCTCCTCAACTGAATGAATTCAAGTTTCTCGCCCCCAAAAAATACATTTAACAAGATTACATTTGAACACATCATGATAGCGTTTGTTAGCAACCTTTTCCCAATACTTATTTTTACTGAATAGAGCTTGAACACATCATAACGTTACTCCATGGAACCCCCATAACCATAACTGTTAGCTCTGGTGCTGCCAACGTAACTAGCTCTCAAACCAATGGGTGACATCACCATGACTACGTGCACTTCTTATATACAGTCTTTTGTAACATCAGACATTCAGCACCCAAACTACTGAAAAAATGATAAACAGATTGCCGGCAGTGTTTCTTTGAACACACGTTCTTTGAATTGACATTTTTTAAAGACAGAATGCAATGATCCTTTGTTTTATAACCATATTTTCCCACCACTGAGCAGATTGGACTCTTTGATCCTACGTAATCTTCCAGACTGTAGTGATGTTTTATCTAATACTGGAGCTTTCAGGCTTTGGGTCTAAACTCTCTTCAAAACCGGGAAGTAGGTCATGTAAAGAAAAAGCTACAGAATCTCAAAATGTGTGCTCAATCTATCTGAAAGCTGTAGAAAGTGTGTGTGTGTGTGTGTGTGTGTGTGTGTGTGTGTGTGTGTGTGTGTGTGTGTGTGTGTGTGTGTGTGTGTGTGTGTGTGTGTGTGGTAGCTGGGAGACTCACTCGGAGGCGGTGAACAGGTGGCTGCTGTTGGTGGAGATGCCGTTGATGGGACTCTCGTGGCCCTTCACTTCCCCCAGAGTCCCCAGCGTGTCCGTGTGCCACAGCTTGAGCACCCCTCCTCTGCAGCCGCTCAGCAGGGCCGGCGACCCGGGGACGACACCCAGAGCACAAACCCAGTCCCGGTGGGCGTTCGGGACTTGCTGTTGGAGAGAAAGATTGAGGGGGTTTTAACAGATATGACAAGGATTTCACAAATTTATTGTCATCTGTAAATATAGAGGCTATGTCCCGCCTTTTTGGACCGGAAATTCAGTTTTTGGGAAAAAAATATGTACAGTCAATGGCGAGAGATAAATATTTATTTGATCCTGTTTGAATTCAGCAATGAAAAACAATTATGTTTTGACTGATGTTGTAACTTCATGTTAAAATATTTCAAAATGTATTAGCCATGTTTTGTACATAAATTTCGCATTATTCTACAAACATGTTATATTTGGATTCTTTACCTATGAAAGAAAATTTGAGGACAGGGCGTATATCATAAATCTATGGATTATTCTTGCTAAATTCTATAAACATAATTGAAAGTTGTTTTTTTAAAGAGTTTGAACTGTATATAAAAACAACTAAATGCTGTACCAATAAAAAGGCCATAAAAACAGAAATGGCATGCTTTGTCTTTGATGTATTTAAATTAATTAATTTATAAATTGAATTTATTAATTTATGTAGTTTTTTCCTCAGTGTCCCCTTTTTTGTCCTATTAATTATTTACATTTTTCTATTTATATTTTCTTCTCACCCTCCCTCCCCGATCTGCCCTCTCACTCATCCAGTACCTGCAGCAGGTCTTTGCGGTCCAGGTCCCACTTCTTGATGCCGTTGTCTCGAGAGCCGCTGAATAAAATGTCCCCCTGGACCACCAGGGACTCGATGCCGTCGTAATGGGGCGGCTCGAAGTTGTGTGTGGGGCCGATGCTCCCCAGAGAGCCCTCAGCCACGTCGAACAGCTGCAACAGCCACAACGATGAATGTTTATTGGTGTTCTGGGCTTTTATTGTGAAAACCCAACACTTAAACATTACAATAACAGCAGCTGTGCATTTTCTCTGTATCTTATTATATTTAAGGTAATCACTCTAGGTTATTCTCTCAAGATGGAGCTTTAGTAACTTGTGTTTTTTATAACTTGAATCATAAACTTCATAACCATCTTTGGCTTTATTTCACAGGGCTCACATGAAACATTAAGAGCATGTGTTGGGTGTTAATCCAGGATAAAGAGGTGATGGGGATACTGGAAACAGACCTTGATGTAGTGGTCCTTGGACCCGGTGATCACCAGGTCTTGGCTGTTTGCAGACTGATCCACAGTCAGACACATCACGGGACCGAGGTGCCCGGTAAGTTTCCCCGTGGATGCAAATCTGACAAAGAGGGAAACATCACGTAACAAATTAATTCAGTTAAAAATGAATTCAGTTAAAAATAGTCTTTAGAACAGAAGGGTAATGAAAGATTATGAATACAAGTCTGGAACAGTCAATCTTGGTGCATTTTGATTTAAAGGTATTTCAATCATCCAGACGGCTGATTATAAAATGTTTCTACTTTCTTAGGAGGAACAATTCATCACAAGCTGTGTGTGAGCTGGATGTAAATGATGGATGACAGCTCTGGATTGGATTCCTGTCAGGTTTCACATTGAATCCAAAAGAAATTGGGTCGTAATAAAACATGCGGTGTGCGTTATGCATCTGAAATAATGCAACAAACGATAAACAGACTGACGGCAATGTTTCATGGAAGACTGGATTTTAACACACAATGCTTCAGATGTGGAAATGTCTTTTTAATTTACATTTTCTTGCAGAAAAAAATATATTTTATCTTTACTTTGTTGACATCTTCACAGTAAAAAAAACAACAATATTACAAATAAAGTATGTTCTTTGATCTAACAAAGCGAGGCAATGTTAAAAATACTAGTTTGGTGTTTCCTTTCTTTGTTTCTGTGTCTGACATTTTTGTAGCTTTTTCATTGGATGCTTGCTAATGATTAAGTTTGAGAGGCTTCCTGTCATAAAAGTAGAAATGTTGACCTTTTGATGGCGCTATATGAGAAATCAGGAGACCAACTAACTAATTTAGAGTCATTTTCTGGCACAATTAATGTATAAAACTTCATGACAATCCATCCAACAGTTAAGAACATATTTCACTAACAGATCACAGCGTTAAACCAGACTGCCATCCCAAAAAACACATTGCTCGAGAGGCTAAAACTCTAAAAACACACATTTAGTGATTATGCAGTATCGTTCCTCATCCCCTCTGTTTACCTTCTCAGATCCCAGACTCTCACGGAGTTTCCGGCGGCGGCGTACAGAACCATCCCGTTGGGGTTGAGAGCGATCTGGTTGATCTGGTTCTCTCCTGCTGGGATGGTGACCGTCCGGCTGGTGTTTGACGCACAGACGTCCCCGACGTTAACCTGACCAGAGGACCTGGAGACGCACGGAAGACACGTGTGAATTAATCTGCAGAGGCATTCCCACACTAACTATGGCTTTATGGATGTAAGTTTTGGTTTAGATGTGGCATTAGTCAAGTTTTTTTACTTGTGATCTTGTCACAAGTTGCTGAAAACAGTCTCATTACTGATTTACATAACAGATGTGGAGGTGGAGCTGAGGCATACTGCAATATTTAAATATATATTCAGGAATTAGCTTCTTGTATGTTAGTTTAAGCACTTATTTTGCAAATAGTTCTGTCTGAAAAAGTTGGATAACTGCGACACTTGGTGAGAGCAGTATCAATTGAAGCAATATTAATAAAAATGGAAAAATAATTTGTTCATCTGCCCCTTTGATTTGGATCTGCTTCAAAAACATTGAATGGGTTCTTCCTTGACCCATTCAACACCCTTTTGACCAAGTTTTAATAAATTAGGACAGTATTTTTTCCGTAATCCTGCTGCTAAACAATCAAATAAACGAAAACATAGCCTCCATGGCGGAGGTAACAAAGTGTGCAAACTGACAGTAATGCATGATCCACGATGTCCAACAGAAGTGGATCATGAATTAAGAGGAAAATGAATCACTTCAATTAATAATGTGTTTTTATTTTCAGTTCCAGCAGATAAAGCTCCTTCCGTCTTTTCCTATTTGAAGTAAATAAAAACACAGACATAAGAGGAAAAGGCTTTTCAGACCGTCACACTCACGTCAGCGCTCGGATGCACTTGGCCGAGTCCCGGATGTCCCAGACTTTGATGTAGGAGGTGGAGACGGTGAAGACCAGACTGGAGCTGTAGCGGACCGACACCACGTTGTTGGGGTGACCGGCCAGGGACATTATCTCCTGACCCGTCACCAGGTTCCACACCTTACAGGTCCGGTCTGCAAGAAGACACACAGTCTATCATCTCAACTTAATAAACGTTTAAAAAATAATGGAAGAAGATGAGATGAAGAAGAAGAAGAAGAAGAAGAAGCAGACGAAGAAGCAGACGAAGAAGAAGAGAGGCAGACAAAGAAGAAGAAACAGAAGACGATGAAGAAGAAGAAGAAGAAGAAGAAGAAGAAGAAGAAGAAGAAGAAGAAGAAGAAGAAGAAGAAGAAGCAGAAGCAGAAGAAGAGGAAGGAAGAAAAAAAAGAAACAGAAGAAGAAGATGAAGCAGAGGAAGAAGCAGAAGCAGAATAGTGATAATAATAATAATAAAGTGTTATAATTATAAAAATAATAATAATGATGATAATGGACAGAAAAGATGAGACAAAACAAAAAAAATCAGACAAAATAAGGTCAAATTCAGAACATAACAGTACAAAACATTAAAGCAACATTTTTTTTTAAACAATTAATAGAAATAAAATGCAATAGCATCAAAAAAACAATAAAAAAGAAAGAAAGCAAATAAAAGCAGTAAAAAGACGACGTCTGTAGAAATTGGTTTCAGGAAGAGAGAAGCCTAGCTTCTGCATTGTGAGCGTTTGAACATTGTGCAGAAGAGGTTAGAAGCCAAAGATACCTCAGCTATTAGATATTGATAGTCCTTCTTGAAAAAAAAGGATAGAAAATAAAAGGATAAAAAGACAAAGATACAAAAATTGCCTGATTCATCAACTACGCTCTAATACAAACATTGACAGAGTGCAGCTCAGGATCAAGACTGAAAAGAAATATTAATTGCGTTGAGGCATAAAACACAACATCTTAATGACAACAAAACAAAGACAGAAGATAGAGCCAGCAGTTACTTTATCAGTGGACAAATGACAACTTCAATCTAGTTGATTGCCAATATATTCACCTCCATCCATCATCACGAAAACCTCCTTCAGCGTGAGAGTTTAACTGTGTGCACAATGTCACTTTACCCCGTCCCCTCATTCATCCACACACTGTGCATATGACAATCTTAATTAATCCCTGTCAGGTTTTATTTGCCGTTATACAAAAGCATAACAGCGTGTCAAAAGCGTAATAAATTAGCCATGAGAAGGGGGTCATGTGAGGAATACTGATGAGACTGATGATAGGAGTTATGGGTGAAGAGGTGAAAGGGGGGGGTGGGGGGATGGATGGAGAAGAGAGGGATTGTGGGTGTTTAACCTTTGGATCCCGTGAAGAGAAGGTCGTCGGTGCAGTCGACGCAGAGAACGGCTTTACTGTGTCCCTCCGCCACGTGGACGCACTGCAACGTCGCCGAACGACTGCTTTTAGTGGCCGGCACCGGGTTAATGACGCCCCTGGAAAACACACACACATTTACACACATATCACTATCAAAGTCTGTCCAACAATCAGAGTGCAGCAGAAGTCACACCCACACATCCCAGAGTCAGGCACAGCATGCAGCTTCGTGGATGATTAGCACGACGCTGCGAAATCAAAAAAATAGAAAAGAGATGGAGATGACAGGAACAGTCCGCAGAATAAATGAGGAGACAGCTGTGAACAGAGTCACCTTCTACTGTGCAGATACAAAGGAGCTTCTTGTTTCCAGCCCATAAGAGATTAAAGAAAACACCCAAAGAGACAAGAGATAGATGTTAATTGGAAAACCAGTGGTGTCGGAACATCTGGGACAGCAAGTTCTATAACATCACAGACACCCAGAACGATCTGTAATTGACAAACTGCCATCTGATAAGAGCATTTGAACCTTCTCTAACAGTTGTAGAGATCAGTATCAGTGGAGTTGCATGATGAGCTGATGGTTTACTGCAAACCAACACGTCGATAGTCAGGAGATTTGAATGAATAAGTTTTAAAAAAGGCCTGCTGTGTTGCAGGATAAAGAAAAAAAGGGCTCATGAAAGGAGAGGATTATTGATAGTTCAGGCTTTAGTAGAAGTAATAAACTTAACAAGATGACACAGTTTGGATTAATAGTTAATTATCTATTGATCCAAGAAACATTCATTAACTGTTCATGTCTGCTTAATCTAGTGTTTGGGGAGGTTTCGGTTAAACGTCCATCTGATGAAATGCGTTGCCTCCATGAGAAAAAAGAAATCCACACCGCGTGCGCCTGTGTTTCAGATTCACCCAAAAGTGACATTTTAGTGATTTGTGTGGCAAATTAAAGATAACATAAGGTTGTACTTGGGTGGACCGGAGAGAGGAGGGGAAACCGAACGGAGGGAGTGGTTGGAGGACAGGTGGAGGCATCCGTTCGTCCTGGAGGGGAAGAGAGTATCCGATGTTCCTGAGACCCGATTAGCTACTGAACTAAACACCAACTACTCCCTGTTCTTATCACGTTACTTTAATCGTTCTGTATTGGATAAGACTTAAAGGCACAATGAGTAGGATCTGTTGGGTTGTAAACACAGAATTCAAAACTGAAAGCCATGAGTGAATCTAGAGAAAGCTGAAACACATTCTTCCTGTTTTTTCGTTTCTGTGTACGCCATTTTTGTAGTTTTTTTCTTGGATGCGTTTTAATGATATGGCCTCTGGTTGCAATGTTTTAAAAGAGGTTAACACCCAGAAAGCACCAAAATGAAAACAAAGAAAAAACAAGCAGCGTTTCTGCAGATACAGACAGCTTCACACATGTTGTTGTTTTGGAGACAAAAAAAACTTCTCATTGTGCCTTTAACTTCCAGAAGAGCAAATTCTAGAGCGAGCCCAAGCACTTATGAATGTGAAAGTATTTTAAAAAAACACAATAATCATGTAACTAGTCTTAATGTCCCTCCTGATGTATAATGACCATAAAGGACCATACCAGTGGTTTAGCATGTCTTACCTATAACATTCTCTACCTTCCATGCATCCATTGCTTTGAACCAGTACAGTTTGAAAAATCATTGTTCTGATAAGTTGAACCATCTGTTATTGTCACATGTGCCGTCTGAAATCAGCTCCTATTTGCAACCAAGTGCACTTTATTTACCCTCTGAGATATATTTATAAATGAAGAAATTAAAAAATGAAGAAAACAAGCCGTTTACTATGATGGAGCACCTGTCACCAGCAAGTTTGTTAAATTGTGCCTCATTATATTCAATACAACTGACAACATAATGGCTACATGGAAGGTTGAAAACAATCAATCCTACAGAGAGCTCTGCAAAATCATCTGTTATAAATTTAATTTAATCGGCCAAACAAGATTATGAAATACCACCGGTATGGTCTCCTATGGTTTTAGGACAATCTGTACTGTTAGATTTATAAAGCTATATGACTTTGACCACAAAATAATATATAAATAATCAAAATGTGAGCTATACTACCTTCAGGAAGCTAGTTTTTTCATTATTATACTGCAACATTTCACTCCAAAGTCTAAATGTGGGCCTCACATTTACATTAACAGGAGATATCTACAGTAAATTATGAAACAAGGCTGCAATTTGAAGTGCAACTTTCTGGCTCATCCCCAGCATCTCTAACTGACTCTAATCTCCGGCTGGCTGGTGTCAATTCTACTCATCTCTGGTTCTTACTTATCCTGCAGGACGTTTGCAGAACGCCCCAGATACCCTGCCACACGGCTAAACACGGCGAGGTGGTTACTGGGACGAGCGGCGGGGGAGAGAGGAAGTGGCGGGCTCGTCCTCGGGTTCCTGATGACTGCGCTGTGGAGGGAGAAAGTAGGGCTGCCAATGAAGCTGCAGCATAATTAAAGTGTGGCGCTAAGCTGTTTACACACTGCTGGCAGGAGTGTGGGAGGACTGCATGGAGACAGAAGGGAGACGCATATGCTGGGTTCACGTCATATGGGAGAAAACTGTCGGGACAGCTTGACAGGAAAGTGTTCCCGTGTTCAGACTCTGAGGAAGACTTTACTGAGGTTATCTGTGGTTTACTAGGTTTATTATATATTTAGAAATGTAGATATTGTCCAGTCACTAAAGTTCCTGCTTCATTAGAGCTACAGAACATTTCTTTGTACCTTCAAATTTTCATTTTTAACAACCTAACATGTTCTAGGGATTCAGTAGCCTCGTTTCAGGGAAAATCATGAGGTTAAATTCAAATTAACTTTATCTACAAAGCTCAAACTCCTGAATCAGAAATCAACAACAGTCTCTATTTTCAGAGCCTTGACTCTCCTTTAATGTTGCCAAACTACAACATTTAGTTTGGGAGGCTTTTCACTGGAAGAGAAACAAAAATCTGGGCACAATTTTTGATATGAAAATGATATTAAGAAGAATTGAATACCAGCATAATGCACCTTATATCAGAGCACCTTCAATCCAACTAAACCCAGCTAATGGAAGCTGTAATGCACCAAAAAATGAAATGGTGGGATGGATGAAAAATGAAGAGACTACTCAGAGAATGTGACGTCTATCCTGGATGTTTGCAGAGTAAAGGCTTTGTTGCAGCCTGAAGGTTTCATTCATGGTAGTGGTGAGAACATCTACCGTATAATTACAGCGTATCCGGTTCAGTTCTGGTCAGGGACTATTCCTCCTCTTTCTTCTTGATTGCTTTCAGAGTATTATATCATTCGAGCGAGCATGACAGGAACTTGAAACGTTTTTAACAAGTAAATACAAGTCTTCATTAACTTAATTCTTCAGCAGACACAAAGCAGGTTTTATAAAGAACCCAGCAAACATTGATGGGATGGTGACGTTCTGTCCCAGGCCACAAAATGGTCCAAGTCTGTAGCCATAAACTGCAATGTAGTTATTAGGTGGAAGGCCATTGATACGTCCAATAACGGTCCATTCAGACCCACTCCTACCATCCAGGAAGTGTTGATCATATTATCATATTATTGGTATGAAGAAGCCTATGGATGTGTTTTTAAATCCAATGACATCTGATTGACAATTTGCACAGGACTTTCACTCAGTAGACCCCAGTTCATGTCCGGTTCGAACTTACAATTACTATTCTATCAATGATTTAGACGTTTCTAAAACGTTCAGCTGATGGTCAGGGAACAAGTTTCATTATTGGAACACATTTTTTAACCATAAACGGAAGTCTTGATTGGACATTCAGTCATTAAAAGTGTCAATGTTTGCTGGGAACATTTAAAATGTCACATTATAATATTTCAGTCTTCTCCCTCACAATAATCTACGGATCAGACAAAGAAAGAGAAAAGACAGTGCGTATCATAAGTAGACCAGCAGCAGAAGGGGTTGATCAGCAAGTTGAACACTGAATCTGAGTCCAAAGATAAATCAGAGTTTGGAAGGAAAGATATGACTTTAAATTCAGCGTAGAACTTGGCAGGTCAAAGGTTATCACACCAGGCGCAGAGCATTTCGATTTTAGATACCGCATGCTTCTTTAAAAGCAGGAAACCGAAGAGGAGGAGTATTAGTAGTATTGAAGTAAAGTTATTTTGCTTATTCCCGGCTTTTTGCAGCCACAACGGACGGCAAAACCAGCTCTTACTGTTTAATCTCCTTGACCTTTGCCCTGTCGGCCGCTGCCTTGTCGAAGGTCTTCCTGCGAGACAGCGGTGAGGGCTCCGGAGCTCGCTTCTCCAGCCCCGACGAAGTTCTGGAGCCAGAACTGATCGTTTCAGTTTCATTAAGGGTTATCCACGGACGACACAAAGACAGTATACAAAAAAACAACGATAAAAGGATGTGAAAACAACGTATAAATGATGGCAACAATGAAGAGATGAGCATGCAGCACACACAGAAACACGTGTTACCTGATATTTAAAGTCCCAAAACAGCGGTGGTTTCTTCGCCAAGCTCATGTTTAACTAATTTTGTGCTACGCTAAAATATATTTCTATTACTTTATTTGCTGTTGGGTCTCTCTCAGCCAATGCTCTTTTTTTACAACAATTAAAGGTGCATTTAGGTTTGAAACATGGCCAGTTAAAGCAATGTGTTAGTATTTTTTGCTTAATAAGGAATAAGAAAAGGTAGTTTTTTGCAGGGGACGCTAATAAATAAGCCATACAAATGTTATTATTGGCTCCTTTAAACATGCTTCTACCTCAAAAGAACAGTTATTAGGGAGGTATGGCCATTTGATGTAAGGATGCTCATAAATAATGTGAAACAAAATGAATTAAAGCAGAGGATGAAGCAGCAACATCAAACATGCAGGAAGGAAGGAAGGAAGGAAGGAAGGAAGTAGTGATTATTGTGTTAGCGACAGAGTGCCGGGGCCTGGACTTACATGCTGCCCATTTTAGAGGAAAAGCCGGGGGAGAGAGCTGTGTAGTCCCTGACTGATGAGCCTGACAAGTCCACGTCTCCTCCCACGTCCGGAGTTTCAGCCAACGGCAGCAGCAGCGGACCGGAGAAGTCTGCGGTGGGAGCGTCGGGGGCGGAGTCACTGTTTGCGTACAGCAGCTCCATCTGAGTGGTGGTCCTCCTACGAGCCTGGAGAGCACAGGTGAGAGGACATCAAGACTGGGTGTGATAATGGGGGGGAATATACTGGTGAATGCAGAGAACGAGGTATAAAACACACTGAAATACCTTATTTCTGGTTTTGGTCTCTCCACAGAGTTTCATGAGATCTGATGTCATGGTGCTGAAGGGAAAACAAGAGATTTATATGTCAATAAAGATTTTTAAAAAACATAAGAACATAGAATGTAGCATAAAATATAAACTTATAATATAAACATCTCATATAAACACATCATACTACATAAATAAAACACAAAACAGACACATTACATGAGTGGGAATGCCAGAAAGGCACCTGTACGATGATCATGTGTGTGTAAATATGATAAACATTAATGTAATTGTTAAGTTATACTGTAATTGATACGCATTAAGGTGATTATTTAAGGTAAAAAGTGGGGTAAACTGTATATGCTAAGATAAACACTAAGGTAAGTATTTAGGGTAAATAGTTAAGTTATATCGTAATAAATAAATGTGAGGGTGATTATTTAAGGTGAATAGTTAGGCCATATTGTATATGATAAACATTTATGTGAATATTTAAGGTAATAATTTAAGATATACTGCAATAGAAACATTAAGGTTATTATTTAAGGTAAATATTAGAGTTATACTCTATGACAAACAAGGTGATTTATTAAGGAAATAGTTAAGTTATACTGTATGAGATAAACATAAAGGTGATTATTTTAAGTTATAGAAAGGAGTAGGACAATTTAATTTTACACTTCTTTCTACTCCTTTTCGGTCATAAAATATATATTTAGCTATTTAGAGAATTTGCTCTATATGTTTACTGTTCTTCTTAAGTAATTCTCATTTAGTTTTCTTATCAATTGTTACTTGTTAAAAAAAGATCCATCTAATCTAAAATAGTGCAACATAAAATGAAACATTAATGCGTTAAACTAATCACAACATAAATGCAAAAATGTTATATTTCATTAACCTTAAGTATAAGTAAAACAAAACGAACTAACGCAACATAAACATTCACATGAACACAACACATACAAATCATAACCCCATAAAACATTAACACAAACACATGAACATAAAATAAACAACAGCATAACAAATAAACATAGCATAATAAATACATGTAATCAGATACATGACCATGACAAACGTACTTTCCCTCTGCAGACGGGCTCTGAGCAGACTCATCACTGCTGCTATCGTCTCCGTTTTCTGTCAAATGAGATCAATGAAGAACATTAGAGTTCAAAGAAAAAGCCTCTGGGCGGATGAGACTGAGACGAAAACGCGTTTTAGCTTAAACACTTTTCCTACCACTGAATCATTTATCATTGTGCTCACTTTCACTTAACGGTGAGGCTTTTTTTTTAATTTATTTTTTTACTTAAAATAAAAAAAAGCTGCTTTAAATGGAGAATGTAGAAAATGATAAAGCAGATGAAGACGATGTCAGCGCGGCGCCATGCTGTTTTATCGACAATCGGTCCTTCACTGAGCTCAATCGGGGGTCAGATGGATGGAAGAAAAGGGTGAGAGGTCAGAGGTCAGAGGTCACAGAGCGGCCAGGTAGGGAGGGGGGGTTATTAAGAGAGATGTGTGGGCGAGTTGGGGCAAAGACAACAAGGTGAGAGAGGAATCATTAGTCTGTTGCTCCCGACGGGGGTCAGCTGACCTACAGGGGTCCGACAACAGAGCTACAACATCCAGGTTCCTGTGGAAGGGGTCCCGGGTTAGCAGGGTGCTAAAGCATGGAGGCTGTAGCACAATGTGAGCTAGGAGGAGGAAGAGAGTGTATCCGGACGTGGGGGGGGGAGGGAAGGGGGAGAGGTCAGCAGACAGATGGAGGGAAGCCTTTGGTTGCATTGCACCTCATGCACCTGTTCCATGTTACGGTTCGTTAGTTTTTTCAAAAAGGGGAAAAGGAACCATGCGTTCATAACACAGATTAAGAGGCTGATATGATTTCACTTACCAGGCGGGATGTTACCTAGCTCTGCAAAAAACATAAGAAAACAAAAATAGGAAAACGTGGGGGAACAGAAAATAAAAAAAAAAAGGCAAATGCACAAATTAAAAACACTGTCCCCCGAAAGTCTAAAAGAAAACAAAATGAAGTGCAGCTACTTTAAAGAGAGCATCCAACTGAACAGAAGCTGGAATAAAAATACATTAAAACTACAACAAAATGTATCTTAAATCGATTCTTTTTTTTGTAATTTTCATCATAGCAATATGATCGTTAAACCAGACTATAAGTGAATTATGTGCCAGTTGTGCAATAATTAGACCAGCTTCTATTCAGCAGAAGGCAGAGCATGTCAAAAAATCCCATCATGCAACTGACCAGCAACCCAGTCGACTTCCTGAAAGGCCCAATGCTTCGTAAAAGACATTTTTTTTTTAACAGAATTGTCTCACGGAGGAGAAAAAACATCATCCTCCAATAATAAACTTGATATGATATTAAAGACACTTCCAGGAGGTGGGCCGGGTTAAACCAGGAGGTTCTGGTCTGTGTTTTGGGTTCTCATCTTCACTTCAAACTCAACACCCCCCGAAACAAACAAACAAACAAATAAACGCCGTCGTCACCTTGCAGCGCGTTCCCCAGCAGAGCGTCCAGCTCCGGGTTGAACTCGGCCTTCTCCTTCAGCATGTGGAAGAGCAGCTGGTTCTGCGTGGCGCTGGTGATCTCCGTCTGCTTCAGCCGGCCCTCCATCACCTTCACCTGGGACTCCTTCTGGGCCGCCTGGAGACCCTGAAGACGTCAGAACAAAGACAAAATACAATGTTTATTCTACATATTGAATTCATAACCACATCTTGCAATATGGCAAAACAATCTCGGAGAATATTGTCTGGTGAATCCAGAGGATAACCGGGTCAAGACTTTGACTTTAGAGTCCGATTAGCAATTTGAGATGCTAATCAAGAGTTGGAGTTGAGAGACAAAGTGACGATCGGGTTGTTACACATGTTGCCAGTTTACAAGATCATTTCAATCCAATGAAAAGCTAAATCTTCGTCAGACGATAGCTGGTGGGTTCCGCCTTTTTTGCTCTCCAAACAGACATTTAACCTGTGTTCAACCAACGACTGCTCGAATGTGATTGGTCATTACTAATCGGACCTCAAAACAAAACTGCCAAAATCTTGTCCCTTTAATTACATATGAATGCAGAATCAATTTTTTGAGGTAATATGGTAAAACAAACTACGTATCATACAAAGTCATATCAATTTTTTTGGCTTTTTCTGGAATAAAAATGTCGCAAAAAACACAATAAACCAACCACACCTTCTTCTTTATGATGTTAAATTATCTTTATATGCGAAAATGTAGCAAGACTAGAAAATCTAACCGGGACCCTATATTATAAATGACATAATTATGATGTAAATGTATGCTAAATGAGTCCCTAACCAATTAAAATTGCCTGATCCTTGTGCTTCTCTCTCATGTTTGTTGTAAAGCAGCCATGAACACAGTTAGTGGTGTTAGTGGAAACTTTTATCGGGGCTGGTACCTTGTTGATGGCCATGGACATGAAGTGATCCAACAGAAAACGAGCTTCCGTCAGCGTACAGGAACTAACCACAGCAGAAATGTCCACTGTGTCGCCTTCCTCCTGGAAAAGAAAAAACACAGCGTGAATTCATACAACTTTGAACACAACAAAGTCATCCACGTTCTCCATCTATTTAACCAGTAGATCCTCTCTCACCTTGGTCTCCTCCATCTGCATGATGTTGGCCTGACATTCTGCGATGCTGTCATTGATGTAGTCGATGTTGGCCGTCAGAGCGTCCACTTCCTCGTTGAGGGGAATCGCTGCCTTCTCTGCCTCTGGTCCCTCCCTGAACAGACGGTCCCTCTTCCTGATGACCTTCTCTTTACGCTTGGTCAGCTCCTCTCGTTGCTGGGAACACAGAACACACTGACCTTCAGAACATTTAACAGATTTCAGTCCATGGAGTAGATGTTGCAGAAATACAGGAAACAGAAAAAGATAAAGGTATATTTAATGTAGTTATTTATTTACTGGATTTCATGCCAGGTTTTATTTTTGTTCGCCATTGTGCAAAAACAAAACGATGTAGCAGTACTTAAAGCCTCCTCTGAGGTCAGACACCTTTAAAAAAAAAAAAAAAAAAAAAAAAAAAAAGTTCCCACTGGTTAAACAGCATTAATATGCAACAAACAAACCCTCTCACAGAGATCTGCCAGACACTCCAAGCCTCTTTAATGCCAGATCATGTTGATTCAGCTGAGAATTTAGCAGAAGATTATCTGCACGCAAAGTATAGGCTAATATAGGCTTAACAGCAGATGAAAACAGAACACTGATGTTCACATGTTGATTTAGTGCATTACTATTTACTATTTGGTTTATTGCAATCTCAGATGGCACCGATGGGAAGCTGCATCAGAGCAGGTTGACCGTTAAAAGGGGCGGTGTGTAGGATTTGATAGTTCCAGATTGCAACCAACTGCATACCCCCGTACTCCCTCCTCCATCAGTAAAACTTTGTTAACGTGAGCTGCAAAACATGTTGGACTTATTAGTATAAAATCTTCCAGTCCAATCTTTGGGCCCATATGTGCACAAGCGTTTCCCTTAACCCCGCCTGCAAGCCCTCGGTCCAGCCCCGTTTCATTCTCGCACCTTTACAGGACTATAGGAAGGGAAATAACTCTGGATTAAGCTATTAGTGCACATGTAATTGCACAGTTCGGTCACTCTGTAAAAGTTGTTTCAAAGCCTGCTGTTTCCTCTGGGGGTTTGGTGCAAAACCGTGGTAATGACGTTCGTTCGCTCAGAGTGTGTCCCTGTTTTTCTGCCTGCCCTTTCCTGCTAATCTGAGGTTTGAAGCTGATGACGCTCTGGTTCTGTAATTGATAAATCAAGACATCTCACAGTATGACAAAGTACTGCCGTAGCTTTACCTTGAGGAGGCGGTTCATGTCGGCCTCCATGTTGGAGATGGTCATCCTCTGCATGATGACGTCGGTGATCCGGCGCTCCAGAGACTGCCACTTATTGCGAGCGATTCTGGTGGAGTAAATACCTACTGTGCGTCTGTAGGAAGACCTGCACACACACACACACACACACACACACACACACACACACACACAGCATCAGTCAATAATGGATCTAACACATCGATGATGTAAATCAGCTCATAAACATGTTGCAGGTGCAGATTTATGCACTCAAAATCCATCATAATAAATGGCAAAGCGTCAATGTGCAAAAAGGATTTCACATTCCAGGATGACTTATGATGCTGCAGGTGTTAAGTGCCTCACTTCCATGTTCAGTTATTTATTCCTGCAAGGATAAAAAAAAAAACCTGGCCTGTTTTGAGTTTCAGAAAAAAGCATCTATATTTAGTAGCCTTTCTCACTCGCCTCTCTGTAAAAACGTGCACACACACACACACACACACACACACACACACACACACACAGACACACACACACACACACACACACACACACACACACACACACACAGTGCCGTTGGGAGCGACGTTGCCGGAGGAGTACAAGCGTCCAGATGGAGGTCTGTAGGTGGAGTCCTGCATCGGATCTTTCCTGATGACCTTACCCGAGGTGGGCCTGGCCTGCCTCCTCAGAGCCGTCACCTGACGCACAAAGGCAGAAAGGAAAAGTGAGTGACAGGTGAACACTAAAAACATGTCGCATGTGTTCCTGCATCCATAATGAATCACAAGTATATCTGCTTATATCACCTCCTCGGTTTTCCTCCTCAGAATGAGCTCCTGCTGCCTTTTCTGAGCCTCCAGTAACTTTAGTTGGTGCTGTAACAAAAACCAGAGCGTCAAGATAATGATACTGAAACTCGTGGCTCAGATTAAGAAGCAATAAGAATAAAAGAAGGGTGCAGAGGACTCCTCAGTCGCTGACCTCTTGCTTGCGCTGGTCTTTCTTTAACGACGCTATTTCTCGGTTTCTGCGAGACTCGTTCATCCTGTTCTTCTCCTGCTGCTCCTTCATCTGCTTCATGAGGCGGACCTGGAACAATCACAATAAAACACATGAAACATTCATACTTTACATACAGAAATACTGTGAAAGTAAGTCAATATGGTGGATATGGAAGATCCTGATTTTTTTTTAATCCTGATTTCTGCAACGAGTTTGGCCTACTGTACATTTTCATTCATTTGAAGTCACTTCTTTTTTTGTTTTTTGGGGTAAAAACAGTAAAAATGGAGATTCCCAGGAAAGATAGTTGAGAGACAAACAAGAAAAGAGACTTCGCTAATTGAGTAAATCACGTGCACATGTGTCTGATGCCACTCAAACATGATTCAAAAGTGCTATGTCCACTTTTATTTGAAGCCCAATAGAAGTAAATCCTTCCAAACACACTTAACTCTAAAATTAAATCACTGTCACAAAACAGAAAAACCTCACATTTCCACCAGAAGCATTACAGTAGCGTTACATCACCACTGTAACCAATCCCACCTTCGTCTTCTTCATTTCCGCCACGTCCATCTGGAGCTTCTTCAGCTGCCTCTCGTACTGCGACTGGTTCTTCAGCAGGCGGGCGTGCTCCTTCTGCGCCGACTGGAGCTTCTGGAGCTCCTTGTTCATGACGCTCAGCTTCTTCTCGTACTCGGCCTTGATCTTGCGCGACTTGTCGTCCGTGCCGGTTTCGACTGTATCTGAAAAGCGTGCAACACAAAACAAAAAAAAATCATGTAAAACTGAACTGCAATCTCTTTTTATTTGCAGGAGTTTTCTGACTTTGCATTTGCAGAAACAAACATATTTTCTGTAATGGTTTAAACAGTCAGAAACCTTGATCTTCATTTGTCAAAGAGTCTCTTTTGTGTGCTTTATATTTTAAATGAAATGAGCCGAAAACTCCTCCGTGCTTTTAAAAGTCTGCATGCTACAATGCTTTGATCCATTAGTGCTGATAAATATAAATGTAACTGTCATCTTCTGGCGGAGAGCTTTCACTTTAAAGGATTCTCTGAAGTACATCGGCAGTGTTTTTTCATTACTTAAAGATAAAAACTGAGATCAAACATAAGGCTGAGATATAAATTCTTCCAAATGGAAGAAGGACAAGCAAGAACTTAAATTTACTTTGTTTAAAGTCTGAAATAAACTCATCAAAAGGCAGCGACATTAAAAGCAGAACACCACATGTTGTTGGATGTTTTTTTTTTTTAAATCCTGACTGATTGAATGTACAGTGTTTTGGTGGTATTCTCTTCCCACCGACTCTTACTCATGTTCTGGAGCACTCGGTCCCTCTCCAGCTGGGTGTCCTTGATCTTGCACTGCAGCATCATCAGCTTCTGCTCGTACTGCTGCTTGAGCGTGTGCAGACGCCGCTGGCTGTTCTCCAGCTCGTCGATCAGCTTCTGCTTGATGGCGATCTCGCAGGTGATGTTGGCGAGGTCGGCCTGGAAGTTCTCTGTCGGGGGAAACGCACGCCATCAGATTCAACAGTATTTATTGTTTCTAGATAAAAGAGGCTTTTATAGAACATTCCTCTTTGAAATAATTTGGGATCACTTGGGAAAAGTATGCTAACAACATGAGTGGATGGCTGTTCTGTATGAAAGACAAATGAAGCGCTCCCCTTTGGAACATAACAGTTAATAATTCAAAATGTTTGCAACTTTATATTAACAGCTTTGACTCAAGATTGTGTGTAGGGCTGTACTGAATAGTTGGAAGCTTCATTCATAACGTTGGCATTTGAATTCTAAATCAACATCTGAATGATCTGCAGCCTTTTTTTTTTTTGCATGTATATTTATTATTTTTACACCTGATATTTCTACAGTTTCAGAGAAAGGCTACACTCAAAGTATTAGTATTATACTATTTGCAGAATGAGATGCCAGTGGTGGCTGCAGATTGTTTCCGACTGGTGTGATCCAAATATTTCCAATAACTCCAGAGCGCTGTAAAGTCCAAAAGTCAAAATATACTGAAAGAAGATAGATTTGATCCTTTCTAAATGTGTTTTTATCTAACGAAATATTCAGCTTCAATCCATATTTGTTGGCCTCAAGCCTTTCAAAATCCACATTTTTACTGCAGTCCAAAAACAACTTGGCCTGGCAGTAATCTAACAGCACAATAAATCATATTTATACAACATTACATATGACTTTTTAAAGCCTCATTTGAAATCACAATAGAAGCTTCAGATATAAAAAATATATATAATTCAGCACAGCTCTACTTTAGTGAACAGATTATTGTTATTTGGATTATTTGGCTTTGCCCGCCGGCCCTTTACCCGTTTATTGCTCGTCTCATCTCGATTACTTCAGTAAGAAACAATTTCATTCATCAAGTTTGTAAACATCTAAAACAACCATAAAAAAAATGAATTGCTTTTCTTTCATTACGACGGTATCATGATTCTTCCTTTTCACGCTGAGGGTTTCTGGGTTGTAAAACCATCTTAACAGCTGCTGTGCTGGAGCCTGAAGCCTTCTATAAACATGCAGAGTTATGTGGTAGCTAGAGAACGACTATGAGTGTACCTGAAGACCATTCCATCTATATGATGAGCACATCTTTAGTGTATTTTATAGTATAAATGCAGTGGTGGATGAACATTTTACTGAAGAAAAAGTATTATTAGCAAATTGACTTAAAAACACTTAAAAGAAAAAGTACTTATAGTGCAGTAAAACGTTCCCCGTCAGTGTTTTACTACCATATCTGATGTTTCTGGATTAATATTACTGCTGTAGTTACTCCTTTATATCCTGTTGGCTAGTTTAATCTACAGCAATGCATCATATTCTATAAGATCATCACATGTTTGTAGCGGCTCTGTCCAGTTAGAGCCACGTATCTCTAAAAAGAACAAACAGCCTGTTTTCATCTCTTTGACGATTCATTTTCTAGCTGATCTTAGAGGCTTTTTAAAGAATTAGTAGGATTTTATCAACACTTCATCCTTCAATTGATCAGAAACATTCAACATCAGCACATCTGGAGATACGCGAATTTCACTGGAGAGGAAGGGGATGAAAAACTATAGTCTGAAAAGTAACTCTCAGACAAATGTAGTGTAGTAGAAGTATAATGTTGCATACAATGGAAATACTCCAGTAAAGTACAAGTATCTTAAATTTCTACTAGAGTAAATGTACTTTGTTACATGCGATCACTGTATAAATGTTACAAAAACAAGGCTGTGTCCTGAAATTGTCAGTAAATGCAACAGACATCGATCTTTGTTTTTTATACATCAGTGTTTTTGCATCTTTAATGCATCTTAGGTGAAATTATAACAAGTGTTCATCTCTAAATCCAGGCCTGAATGAACTGTTCAGTTTGTGTTGCTGTTTGCAGAGAGAAACTTGTCTGTCAGTGATCAAACAGCTCCCCCTTGTGGAGAATCAGCAGCCTCTTGAGGTGAAACGTACCTTTTTCATCCGCCTCCGAGTCCGAATCATCTGAGCTCTCCTCCACGTCCATCTCCTCCTCCTCCTCCTCCTCTTCCTCTTCTCCTTCCTCGTGGTCGCTGCCTTCCTGGACCTCCTGCGAGATGACATGCCATCACTTTAATATCTAAAAGGCACTTTTTCAATGTATAAGATTAAACGAGAGGAAGTCAATTTTACAATATCTGCTTCCTCGTGGACTCGCTCTGTGATTTCCTTCTCGGTGCCTTTCTCCTGCTCGTTGTCGGGAACTTCCTCCTTGTTGGCGCTGAAAGATTCAGACATGATGGAGTCAGAGAGATCGGTTATCAGATGTGAACATGTAATATTATATTCCTTTATTGATCCCCATGGGGATACCTCAACAGGCTGACACATGTAAACAAGAAGCACATTTCTATAAAAACATCTGCAGTTAATAAAGACTTTGTTTCATTGTATTGGTTTAGTTTGCAGGGCAAATAAGTTAGTTTACAGACATAACACTGTCTTTTTAACAAACAAACTTTTTTATTGACTTCACCACTGTGTAGCAATAAAGCCGGTGACCTTGATTTACTGTGATATATTGGACACTACTGATGTATGATATGATATATTGAACTACACACAGACATGATGCTTCTCTGTTTCATGAGCTTGTTTGTGAAAGAGACAGTGTTTTAATCAGAGTCTGATCAAAACCAGAAAAAAGCAAATAAAGCAGGGAAGGAAGTAAAAAAATAAAAGTGAGTCAAGTTCATGAAGCAGATCTGTTGGATAAATATTTTATCCAAACGCAGAGGATTAGCAATGTCTTGCACAAAATAATCTGAATAAAGTGTCATAATTAAAAATAAACAAAGGGAAACGATGAGAGGAACTTATCGACCAATGTTGCATTATTTTAATACCTTTAAGGCTGATTTACACAGTCGGTCATAAGTTAAAGAATGTTGGATGCATATTTTGTCTACATGCTCAACCTTTTAACAAATTTTAGGAAGACTAATAATCTGAATGGAAAAATATCGAAAAATAAAAGCATTGGACCAGAGTGTCACAACACGTTACCGTGATGTCGTCACATCTCTGCCGTGAGGTAAAATAACTGCACGCATCACGACATATGATACATAATATCAATCTGTGAATGATGAATTTCTCTGAACTTTTGGTCATTTACAAAGCTCGGTTCTTTTTATTTATAATTTTTGCATTCGCATGAAAAATAAACTACTAATTCAAACAAAAGCACTTTAGCCGTTCATCAGTTATGTTTGAATATCAGCGCACCAACCACATGATCAGGTAGAGACAAACGTGTTTTTGACCCAAAAAAGTGATGTTGGAGAAAACCCTGTGCCAGTAAAAGCTCCAAACTGTAGTGGTAAGAAAATATTCAATTAGATTTTTAAAGCCCGATATCACAGATCGGCCTCTGAGGGCTTTACAAGCCGTCCAACATACGACCTCCTCTGTCCTTAGACCCTCACAGCAGAGCAGAAAAACTGATGCTCTGATGAACTAGAGTGTTCTGATCCTTGATTTTGTGTTGAAATTCTTAAAAACAGACACTTCCTTGTTATAGGTTGTCTTTAAAACCTATAACCAAGTCAGTAAAAACATAAAAAAAGATGCAAAAGAAAGCAGGGATGTAGCGTGACGGGTCAAAGAATGAGCTGAAGGGTCCAAAGAAGAGAGATAAGAGCTCATTATTTGGTAAAAAAAAATAAAATATAGGGAGGGAAGTGCGCTGATGGGGAAATACCTGCGCAAAATAAATGAAAAAGTCAAATAAATGAGGGGAAGCGGAGGATGGGAGGGTGGAAGCGTCTGACAAACCTGGAGTCATCAACCTCTTCCACCACCTCCTCCCTTTCCTCCCTCTCTCTCTCCTCCAGCAGCTGCTCGAGTCTTCGTGGGGGAGGGGGAAGGGTCAAAAGGAGAGAAGGAGGCGAGAGATGAACGAAGGAAGAAAGAATGGTGGGAAGAATGACCAGAGGAAGCTCTGCTCTGAAGTACCAAACCTTATATCCCAATTAAAGTGCCAACGTACAAAACTCTGATCGTCACCCTGATCTGCTTCTAAAGCGCTCCTAGACTTATCATCAGGAATTACTTCTTCTAAACATTAATTACAATATTACATTAATCTACATTACAAACATTACATTTTTATGTTATTAATTACTTAATGTCAATTAAAGAAGCCCATTTATTATTTAAGTATTTATAACTGTGTGGTGTCTCAGTGTTAAATCATGACTTTAAATATGTACTTATAATACTTTCTTTGACTGTTACCATATTTCATTAATAAACTATAATAATAATAATAAAAAATAATAAAACAAATAAGAAATGATAATAACAGTTGTATAATTTAATAATATAAAATGATAAATAGAAATAGTTGTATAATTTAATATAAAATGATATAATAATAATAATAATAATAATAAATAATAATAATAATAATAATAATAATAATAATAATAATAATAGTCAAACTGATTTCTGTTGAAGAAGTCAGTGATATGCCTTTTTTTGTGTGTAAACAACTATTGAAACAAAAACCAGCCTTGTCTTTAACGGCCCTGTTACCTTTTCTTTTTCTTTTTCTCTCGTTTCTTCAGTTTCTCCAGGTCTTTCTTGGCGAGCTCGATGATGTCGGACGTCTCCTTCTCGGGGCGAGCATCGACGGCGCTCCGTACAACGACTGACGATTGGAGGCGCGAGACAGATTCTTCCTCAAGTTCTCGTTCACGGCTTCGCTCTCCAGGAGTTTGGCTCTGAAGATAATAATAAATATAACATGTTTAGTCATGTTTGTGTTGTTATGTGCACTAAATCTAAAAGGAAAAACCCCAGGGCAAATCTAAATGCCTATTTCACTATTCAATGTCTCTCATTTCTGACTTTTAGAGTCCAAAAACCAGACACTGAGGTGTGATGCATCTTGGGCTTATAGACAAAAGGGCAAAAAAATGTTCATCCAGTCCCACTTATTTGGTAATCAGCAGAGGTTAAATCTGTGTTTAAAAACTATTTAAAATTTAACACATCTTTTATATTTGCTTAGAAGTAATCATTCACTTGATATGGAGCCTTTAATAAATGAGGACGTTTAGTGTATAATTGTTTATCCATTATGTTTGGCCAAGCAATAAAAGAAGACATTATGACAAACAAACTGCAGCAACTGTGATTTAGTTTCATACAACAAACTAGATTTAAACGAGTCGTGTTTCTGCAGTGGACAAACACTGGAGAAGTACAAACAAAGATGTTGAAGATCTTGATCTCTAAGCTTCCTGTTCACGGACATTATTCAAAAGCACATTTGGGCCATTGTAGGAAAACAAAAAAATATAGAGCCGGGGATTTATTTTAAAATTCAAAACAGTTTTTAGTTTTTTTCAGAATATGACTCTCCGTCCACCAGATCCCTTTTTTTAATGATATTTTTGTTACTAACAATGGGCTAATTCATCGGAAACACGCCAATATCCAACAATGCAAACATTAAAAAGCTTGTGACAGAAAAGTAAACTTTAAAAAAACGTTTTTTAACATATCATATCTTTTAGAAAAAAAATGTTGCCAGTAATAATAATGATATTCAATAGTCCGCAAGTATTATTTTCTATTAGTAAATAGTGATACAAAAAAGAACAAAGATGTTTTGTGTACAAACTAACAAAAAATATATTTTATACCCCCACAATGTAATAAATTTATAGAATGGAAATTCAGGCAGAGATATTATCAACATAATCTACAGTCAGAGTTGTTTACCTCAGGTCTTCGATCTCTTTGATGTAACCTCGAATCATGTTTCCAATTTCCTCAGATGCACCTTCACCTGGAAGAGAATCGAGAACGTTTCAGACGAGACAGAGGACGAGAACAGTGGCTTTTCTAACTAAACTTGCGGATATTTACTTTGGTCTCACAAATCAGCAGAATCAAGCCAGAGATGATGTCTAAAAGAAAGGAGAACCTAATAACCAGCGCCCTACCTGCCCTGGCGATGACCTGGTTGGCCTGGTCACTGAGCAGCTGTGTGAGCCTCGCCCTCTGTGCATCGATGGTCTCCTGCATGGCCTTCACCCTCACCCTCAGGTTGCCGTTCTCCGTCTGCAGCATGGAGTTCTCGTGGAACATGTCGCTGAAGCTCTCCACGCCGTCCTCACCCGACAGCCGTTTACCCTGCGGGAGGCGACGCAGAGGTTCAGCTTGTTTGTTTTTTTGACATGAACGATATATTGCACACTGGTTAAATTCTCCTCTCCTCCTCTCACCGTCTTGTACTCCATCAGCTCCATCTGCAGGCGGGCGATCTCCGTCCTCAGAACGCTGATCTGCTGGCTGGCCTTGTCCTGGTTCACCATCACCTTGTTCTTGATGTTCCGGGCTCGGTTGGCGTACTTCAGCGTGTTCAGCGTCTCCATGAAGTCGCGGTCAGACGGGCTGATGCAGGCGATCATCACCGTTTGGCTGAGACAAGACGGAAAGTTAGAAATGTTTGACTCAGCTGCACAGTTACCACAAAGGCTGAAGGGAATTTTGAGAAATGCATGTGACAATATTGTTGATGTAAGATGCATTTGAGGAAAAAATATTGCATTAGAGTCAATAAAAGTAAAAGCCAGCAAAGAAAAACTACTTAAAAGAAGCTTATCTGTAGGTACAGGACACCAGGAAGTGGATCTTTAATTTGATAAAAAACACTGCAAGTATCTGCAATATTAATTTGATTTTAGTACACTACTAAAGACTTTAAACTATATTAAAAGGGAAGAGTATTCATTGTGTTCAAATCAAATGGATGTATACAAATAGTTGGCATGCAATGCTGTCAAATATTGTACCCCCACTATATCAGAATGATGATGTGTGGAGTCGGATCTTTCTTTGGACCCGACACAGTGCACAGCGGACAGAGATTATCATTATGACAAATTGTGGAGTTTAAATCCTATTTTCTTTGACCATCGCGACTTCTAAGGATCCAAAAAGACGCAAATGGTACTTGAGGAAAAAGGTGAAATCAGTTGTCCACCAACCTGTTTCCTCCCAGAGAGTCCTGCAGCAGTCGGGTGAGTTTGGAGTCTCTATAAGGCACGTGAGAGGAGCGCTTGCTGCGATCACCCAGAGCACTGATTACATTCCCCAGAGCGAGCTGCAAAGAGGAGAAACATGTTTTAATGGGATGCAGCGGTTTATTCCATGACTGTTGGTTTGGATCAATAACAAGATGAGTTTGTTTGTTAAGTTAAGTCTCAAAAGTTATCACTCTGGTTTTCAACTCATTTGGGCATGAAGGGGATAAGTTGTACGATGTAAAAGAGACAAAGATTCACCATTAAATGCAACAAATGTTTGAAAAAAACATCTTCAAAATTTTCCAAATGATCCGTTTGTAGTTTTAGAGTCTTCCCTGCCTTTACCACTAAATTGTAAATAATTGTAATAAAACAAATATAGAAATATAAGAATGTATAATGAAATTATGAAAAATGAAATAATAAACTTAATTTATCAATTGTGCAAACTCTCTCCACATGGCAAATACATTTTAAAATAATCCAGAAAGCACAGTAAATCCTAAAATGATATTATAGTATTGAAATAGTTCAAATAAGTCCCTACTTCAAATAACAGAACATTGCAGCTAGCAAGTTTCATTCAATCATTCATCTGCACTCAACATATCCAAATACATTGTTATTGACTGAAGCTTGTGCATGTTAAATAGTAGAGAGAATATTAAAGATGTTATAATCAGTAAATCATGCCACTCGTAGCTTTAATGCTAACATGTTTGTCTGTGTTTGTCCTTTGTCCTCTGTGCAGTATAGTATGTCTTTTGTTGTGCAGTTGATGAAGCGTGGACATTTATGAGATTCAGCCACTAGATGGCAGTCACACTCTACCATCTCATCGTCTCCGTCTTCTCTGCATCACTGAGTGACTTTACGAATCCTGCTGTATCAGTGCAGAGGAGATGGAAGCGGCTCACCAGTCCACAGTTGATGGAGATTCCCTCTTTGGCTCGCTCGCCCGTCGCTCCGGTTCTCTTCAGCCTCTCGGACCCGGCCAGATCCACGAAGTGAAACTTGGCTGTCAGCGTCTCGTACTCGTCCATCTCGGAGTTTCCGTTGGAGACTCTGTTGTCACTCTCACCTTCTTGCTGAGTGACAACAACACAAACGAACACAGATTAAATACACAGCATCCTCTTTAACCCCTCAGCAGCATGAAGTCCTGTCAGATTGTCAAGATGATGCTGAGACTTTACGAACATTGTCGGAGGCACAGACGCGGACTTGGCACAGGTGGATGGTGAAGATGGCGTGGGATCGAGAGCTCTGGACGTTCATCTGGGTGCTGGCTGTGGTGCGAGACAGAGCCCCAAGCTTCAGGCACTGCATCATCTGAACGGGTGGAGAAAGAGCGTTAAGTATTAACAAGAAACAAAAACAACAACAACAACAAATACTCTCTGGCATTTATAAAAGTAAACACCAGTGAAAGAATGAATATTAAATGAGTAATGAGTGTATTTGTAAAGGCCTGGAGGGGTTTATAAACTCTTGTTTTGGTCATTAATAATAATGGGGCAGTTACAATAAGAAGATATGTTTGTTATAGACACCACACACACCACACACCACACACACACATCCACACACACACACACACACACACACACACACACACACACACACGTCCGTCCGTTACCTCGGGCTCGGAGGACACGGTCCTCGTGGTCACTCCCACTGTGTAGATTCCCCCGGTGGCGTCCTCGTGGATCTTGATGTGAGATTTCTGCCTCGTGTCTCGCGTGGAGTCAAACAGGTCCAGAACTTCCTCATTATAAAGCTAACAGGAAACAAAAATACACACAAAAATAAAATGTATTTAACCAGGAAGATGCGTCACTATAAATCAGGGATTAAATCAGCTAAATGCACAGAACATTCAAAACTTTTCAGACCCTTGTTATACTATCTTTTAGGTCTTTCCCAGACTAAGAATTTACAGAAAAATCACAAGAAACCTCTCTTTTGAACACTATAAATGCCTTTTTTGTAATGGTATAGTCATGTGAGACCTAAAAAACAAACCCTGATGTGTGTCAGCATCAAGCCTTCATCAGGGAGTCAAAAAGGTCCTTGGAGTTTTCTTGTCTACATGTATCCAAAGAGAACGTCAATATATTCTATTGTGTCCTACAAACGCTTCCACCCCAAAATAAATTTGATCTCTATAAGAATTTTAAGAGTTGAATCTGATTGGTCAGGTCTCGTATCGTCACCATGTTTTTCTTTTTTCTTGCTCTTTGACATCCCTCTGTTTTAGCTTTAAATAGAAATATATAGAAAAATGCCCAGGATCTCATGTGACGATCGTTTAGCTGTTTCGGAATATTGGAAAATCAACATTTAATCCACATTTTTTCCGGTTGGATGTTTCTTGTAAATCTAGCGTACTCTTGCTAGTTTCTTAAGATTACCAGCCCTAAGCTTTAACATTCAGAATTACATTAAGGTTTTAGTGTATCGGGGTCATTTGGATGCAATTTTTACCCAATAACTTGTGGTGAGATATAAACAACTACCATGTGAAAAAATATGAATAGTAACATTTGGAGACTGAGACTGTTCGACTCCAGTTCAACTTTTCTTAAGGAATCTGAACGCTGTCACAGTCTGATGGACCGACACAACTGTCTCCTCACATTATTCCCGTTAACTCTTCCTGTCCAGACTGAGACACAGACCCCCCCCCCTTCCTGACCCCCCCGATGACAGCTGCTGCAGTTCAATTGTCAGTGTGGATATTTTCAAATGATGGAGCGCTGGTGTCTAAGCCGCTCCAACGAGCAGTGTCAACAATACGAGCCTGACCCCTGACATCTCTGTAGAGCTGCTAGTGGGAGAAAGATCACATCTTGTTTGTTGTATTTAGTCTGATTATCTTTTGACGCAGTGGAGGTGTGAGCGTTGTACCTCGAGGAATTGGGCGTTGATCTTGAACTCGGGCACGGGGCGTCCCTGCTCCTTGGCGGCCGTCCGACGCTCCTCGATGCCCCTGTAGAGGTGGTGGACGGCGCGCGGGATGATCCCCAGCTCCTCGTCCAGGATGTTGACGTCGAAGCCCGTACCCATGGTGTAGGTCTTCCCTGAACCCGTCTGGAGGGACAGGAAGAAAAAAAAGAGTCATATAAGAGAACCAAAAACATTCAGAGTATTTTATTTATCCCAAGATGGGGGATTCATCAGGAAAGAGTATGTCAGAGGCAACCGATGCACGATGTTAATGGAGCGTACGACTGTGCTTTTGTCTTGAAGGGGAACTTTACACATCAGAGTCTGTTTGAATGTCTTCGATCATGAAAAAACACTTTTTAGCACCCTGTGCATTAACAAGGAAGAAGAATGTGCAGATGTGCAAAAGATGGTATAACTGGTTGGATTTTTAAATTGGATTGTTTTCCTGAGGAGAAACGGGTCTATTTTTTAAAGAATGACTATTTACAGTTTGATAATTCACATTGTTGGATGAGGTTGATGTCAGGGCTCTGAGCCGGTCAGTCAGGTTCTTACCCTCTAAACTATATTCTTTATGGACCTGGCTTTGTCGTGTTGAAACAGAAAAGAGTCTTCCCCAAACTGTTTCCAGAAAGCTGGAAGAACTAAAATATCAGAAGTTTTAAATATCATTGTGTGCTGCAACATGAAGACTTCCCTAACCTGGAACTAAGGGGTCAAGCTCAAACCATAAACAAAAAAAAAGAGGAGATAGGACAGAAAACTAGTGCATTTTACTTTAATTTAAGTTTTAAATAACAGCTATACAAATACAGAATAGTCATTAATGTTGCATTTTGTCATGTGAAGTTCTGATTTGCTTACTATTTTTCTTTGTTTTGCCATCTATTTTAATGTGTTTTTGACTTCTTCTAATTCCCAGAATGCCTTTTCACATCCCTTAGAGATGACATGAGCTCATTGCATGCACCTGTGGTTTATACATAAAGGTTTTTCAGTCAAGAAAAACAGGTGACTTCAAGTGTCTCTTTAATAAAAATGCCGTCTCAATCTGCTCAATTGAATCTATTGTTTGCATAAACTGCACTTTTCCTTTGCTCTTCAAATGTTTAAATGTATTGTTCATGTTTAAGAGCAGTGAATAAACATGACACGCTCACGTTTAGCATGTCATGTGTAGCATTACAAACCAGTCTAAACCGATACACACCACATACCAACGTCCTTTTTAAAAAGGACAGGTATTTTACTTTCTACTCTCGTTGCCGTCTGTTTTTATCTGCAACCAAACCGGGCAACCGAGTTCTTGTGCTGCAGCCGAGTGGGTCGCTCTAAATCCAGATCAGTCCCTGTAAAGCCACGGAGGCAAACAGGTCTGAGCCGGGCCAAACCGAGCACACGGTCTGTTTCCTAAGTAGGCCAGCAGAGACAGAAGCAGCTACTGGGAGCATATGGGGTTAATATGGACACGCATTAAAGATGCATGGCTGTCTAAAAAGGTGTTTGTGTAAGTGTGTGTGTGTGTGTGTGTGTGTGTGTGTGTGTGTGTGTGTGTGTGTGTGTGTGTGTGTGTGTGTGTGTGTGTGTGTGTGTGCGCTTCACTTCACTCTGAATCGCGTGAGTGCCATACAGCAGGAGCTCTGTCGCCACGGCAACCTTAGCGGTAGGGGAGTTAAGTGGGTGAGGAAGAGGAGGAGGAGGAGGGGGGGCTTTTTTAGGCCCTAACTTGCATGTTATTTCCATGTGTGGAAGAGAAAGAGGAGTAACTGAAGAATAAGAGTAGCAGGGATGTAAGTGGTGATTATTTTCAGAAATCTGTATTCTGCAGCTTATTTTTTTGAAATGAATTGTTTGATCTATAAATTGTCTAAAAATAGGACAAGGTGACATAAAAATCCAAAGATTTACCATCATATAAAGGCCAGAAACAGTTGCATGAAAGATCTTTAAAATGTGGGGCATTTCTGCTTGAAAAAGTATTCAAATATTACAATAAATAAATTCATTAATCAATTTCAGCTCTAAAGTGAAGTGTCACTTGACCTTAACAACAACCCACACAAACACTTTAAGCTTTGTACTTAACATTAACTCCAGAAGATCAGCCTCACACCAAACATCTAACCCCATTTGTGTTTTTATTTTAATATGATTTATCTATTTTTTCTTTCTCCTTTCTTAAATTAGCAGAGCTGCCACACAGAGTTTCCACATATCCTCAGAGTACTGCAGAGGTACCCCCTTGGTGTACAAGTACACTGATTGGGAATCACTTATGTATTATACAACTACTACTTTTGTTTACTCTTATTGTGTGTCCCCGCTGTGGGACTAACAAAGGATTATCTTATCTTAATCCTATCTTATCTTTATCCTATCTTATCTTTATCCTATCTTATTCATCCTGAAAGAGGGATCCTCCTCTGCTGCTCCTCCTGAGGCCTTTCTTGCGGGGTTTTCTTTTATTTATCCAAGGACAGAGGGGGAACTAAAACTACTTCCATATATATTGAAATCAGAAAATCCTATTTATCCTAAATAAAAGAACCGTGTACTGATGTGAGGGTAGCATCGACTTTCTCATCCAATTCTGAGCAAGAAAGAAAATAAGTGCATTTCTTCAAGAGTCTCCACCTCTGAAACACCCTCGTCTCTTTCTCCCCTCAAACACACATGATTTCCCTGCAGTCACAAAGCACCATCAGCACCACAGCTGTGACACCGGGGGGACAAAGACTCGCCTGTCCGTATGCAAACACGGTGGCGTTGTAGCCCTCGAAGCAGCCCTCGATCAGCTTCTCCGTGCAGGAGGCGTAGATGGCCTCCTGCTGGGAGTCCATGTCGAACATGTAGTCGTAGGTGAAGGACTTGTCTTTGCCCAGGATCACCTGAGGCTCCCCGGGCATCACGTACGTGCAGATGTGACATCCTTCTATCTTCTCCCTGGCCAGCTGAGGACGAATCCTACAGGAAAAAACAAGAAAAAAAAAATCAATGAGATGAGATTCTGGAAGGTTAATGTGGGGATCGAACCTGTGAATCACAATCTTTCGAATCCTGCTGCTGAATAAGTTAGCACAGTCATGGAGGTGCTTCATTGACATATTTTCTGACAACCGCCCATTAGACACCGCCACTTTTGTCTTCTTGGTTGTAAATATGTGAGGTTAACCACAGGAATCTGGGCTCAGAGCTCAGAGAGCCGGGCTCAGAGTGCCGGGCTCACATGCGATGTCATTCAATCATCAGACACTCGGCTGGGCCAAATTAAGAAGAAAAAAAAAGGAGATGAAGATACTCGTTAAAACTGCTGCATGTTTATTCTGGCAGGAAGATGAATAAAGTCGAGAAGGAGAAGACTGGTTTAAGAAGGAGAAGACTGGTGTGTACGAAACGTGATTTCCTGTTTGAATGTTCATAAAAATGGAAAGAGAAGAAAGGGGCGGAACAAAATGTCATATACAAAGAAATCAGGTAAAACATTTGCTCAAACTGTTTTTCAAATATCCATGTTTTTATTTTGACCGTCCTAAATCACAGGAACATACTGAACTAGTTTTTGTAATCGCAAACATCTCCATCTGCTCCAGATGTGTGTTTGTATGTACAAGATGACTGTCGGGTCAACATCCTAATCTGACCCAATACTGTGTCCTATAAAACCTGCCAGCTGGGTTAATATGTTCTGCTTTGGTGAGTCTGTCCGTCAGTCAAAGCTGAAATGCTGAATGACTGAACTCAGGCAGGGATTAACTGGTTTAATGTGGATGAGAGAGAGAGAGAGAGAGAGAGAGAGAGAGAGAGAGAGAGAGAGAGAGAGAGAGAGAGAGAGAGAGAGAGAGAGAGAGAGAGAGAGAGAGAGAGAGAGAGAGAGAGAGACAGTGGCTCTGTGTGTAGCGGTAAAAGTGAGCATTTAAGTCTTTGGTGAAAGATTGTTGGTGTAACCAACATTGAACACAAAGACACAGAGGATGCATTCAAGTGCACGGACAAAAGAAAGAAAAGCACAACATCATTAAATGAGCCTGTTTTGACTGTCTCAGAAAGGGATTATGAGAATTACAGGTTGAAAATAACCTCCCTCCAATACAACGATGAAGGATGTTGTGTGTATTTGCAACAACAAAAAAAAAGAGACATTGCACAATTAACAAAGTTTAAGACGAATTTGACAATAATGGTATCATGACCACGATAATCCTGTAGTGAATATCTGATATCATAATAGCCCTATAACTAATTATTATTAATGACATTACCTTTTAAGTATTTGTGAATCAAAATCAACAGTATATATATATATATATATATATATATGATATAGCAATAACTATTTTCTTGTTCTTGATGAAATATGTGCTTTTTATTGATGTATATGCCTTAATATTGTTTCAGAGTATCTTTTTATATCATTTCAGCACAGTAATATTCCACTGAAAGATGATACATTATCATATTGAATTATAGCACCAGTGGTAAATGTGATTTTGCCAAATTGTGTCATATATTGATATATATTGTTATTGAAAAAAACATATTTGGAGCAATATTTTTATGATTTAGCAATAACAAAAAGCCTGTCTTCTTACTATTAACAGGGTAGGACATAGTTTTGCACATCCATCATTTCTCTTGCACATTGAGGAGAAGCTCTGAACAAAAGGAGACCATGTTCCTACAGTCACGACATTTATTGAATCAGTTCATCAAATCAGTGTCTCATCCCCTTCAGGCGTTCCTCAGAGTGCGAGTTGGGTTTGAGATGATGAGAACACGAGAACTCATTTTCTAGAAAAGGTCCGTAGGGACAGAAGCGTTAGTTTGATGTACAGATTCAATAAATATCTCCAAAGAGCGCTGTGCAGGAACCTTCTCCTGAACGAGACACAGAGCTGTTCTACTTTCAACCTCACGCTTCATTAAAAACTCCTAAACCTCAAAAAACACAACTCTGCTGGTTGAAATTGTCAACATCTATTGTTTTTGTGTGCAGGGAAACAAATTGTCAGTCTTCTGTGACAACATTACCTTTTAATTGCAGGTTAGGTTTAAGCAGCAATGCCACCTTAAGCTTTGTTTATTCTCGCACACAAAAGGTGTAAATACTCAATGCGCTGTTCGTTTGCATTATTATATGAAACCCCAGAGGGCGTAGACACAAAATGAACTGTGAAGAAGCAAGAAGTCAACGAGTGAAACCAGCAAAACGCCATAAAGCAACCTCACCAACGCCGAGGAGTGATTGTAATAGTATCTGTAAACTCATAACTCATATTCATAGACTACTTTATTGCCTTTGTACAAGCCCTGTCAAAGAAACAAGTCAAGTAGTACATGCATTATAAAGAAACAAAAGGTTGGATATCCTGTAAACAATTTGATTTGGCTGCAAAATATATGACTTAAATGTAGATTTTTAAGATTTTCTGTTTCTAAAGCATCTAAAAACTAATCGTCTGTCTTTGTATAATACCTAGACATGTTGATAATGTTTTTATCAGTGAACTTTTAGTGACAGTCACGTCTGAAAAGCTCTGATTGAGCATGCGACGCGCGCCAAGTAACAAAACAATTCAGAGATGCACGACCAAGCAGAGCAACCACTTTGTGCAAAACACGCAGGCGGAGATTAGGTCATTTCCACTACAGCGAAACATAAACTAACCTTTAAGTTTTGGAACTACATCATTGTTGGGCTGAACATATTTATGCACAGTTAGGTTAAAGCAACAAAACAAAGGGAAGTTTAGCCAACAAAACCACAAACAATAAACCACAACGAGGAGTCAAACACCGGTTTCGTGGTTGAAAATCATCAACCATAAGGTCTTTTTGGATATCAAATACGACGTCACTTGCTCTGGCTGTTGTGAATACACGTGGATGCATCTACGTCATGTGACCAACATGAAAAAAGATTGATGCCCTGATACTGGGCTGCAAATATACCTCAGCAGCATCAGCATCTCTTTTCTCCTCGCTCTAATGCATTGTGACCAATCTTTCAGTGCTTTTTCAAACAAACTATCCTCATGGAGTTCAGCTCCCAAACAAGGGGAAAAAAAAAAAGCACCTGACAGCGACCCGGCTCGGTCCTGACTGGATAAGGGCCTCATTGTGCCTCTGAGTTCAGGGGGAGAACAATGCTGTGGGGGGAGAACAGTGAGGCCTTTGTGTCCGTCTGTGTGACACCGGATCGCGGCGCTGACACCGACGCCGCGGCTTCGGGATTACACGGCTGGACGGAGGCGAGGGAGGAGAGGTAATGTCCTGTCTGGAGGTCAAGACACGACCGCAAATGACTCCACAACATGAGTCACTGAGTGGAGAGACGGGGGAAGGATTCAGACTCTAAATGCAAACTCATCTTTGTTGTTCTACTGGATGTTACATTACATTACATTACAGTCATTTAGCAGACGCTTTTATCCAATAAGTGTATTCAACATAGGTATTCAAGAGAACTACTAGTCACCAGAAGTCATAAGTGCATCCTCTTTTTTGCTTAAACAAGAAACACATCTTAAAGCATAAACCAGAGCAAAAGTATAGTGCAGAAGCAAGTTACTACAAAACAATAATTGCAACAAATTAATACGAATACAATAATTGCACAAACTAATATGAATACAATAAGTGCTACGAGGAAGGCTCAGGGTAGTACTTCTTGAAGATGTTTTTGGTCAGACGGTCCTTCAAAGGGTTGAGATCATTATTCCATTCATTTTCAGGCTGCTGTTTCTCTGCCTCTTGAGCCCTGGTTGTTAGTGATGGTTTTCATCAAGAAATTATTCTGTTGCACTTTGCTTTAGGGATGAAAAAGTTATCAAAATGATATTAATATCAAAGGAGGTGCAATATTATACCGAAGGCGGAGCGTGTGTCACAATGACGTTTAGATGTCCTGGCCGACACATTATATTCTACAGATTTAAGAAATTGCTTATGTTTGGTGCAGATCCCTGCAAAATAATTATAAAAATCATACAAATTGTGATATATTTTTTTCAATGAAAATGAGAATGACAAAAAAATGATCATCAGATTTATATTGCAAATAATAGCCCAGTTGCAATATCAGTCAAAATAATCCCAAAATCTTCTGAAATTGTTCAGCCCTATTTTGTTTTAAAAAAGTGTTTATTGAGTGTTAAAATTGAACATAATGAATCACGTGAGACAAAACACTGCTGAATAAGGCCAGAAATGTATTTTTTACAATGTGTTTGCATTGTTTGTAGTCTGATGCTTGTCTCTTGTATGTGAATTTTCTTATGTTTTTTTTGTACATTATGGAAAACTTTTTATGTTGGTAAATTCATATTCCCGTTTAAATAAAGACTTAAGTAAGGATGTCCTGTTAACTCTGTTAACATGAAAATATTCACTCTTTACAGAGATAAAGCATCATTTAAGCAGCAAATGCCATATATTCAATTCAATGGCTGTGTCTTCAGATCGAGATGTTTCATCTCTGCTGAACTATTTCCTGGAGGAAACTCAGTCATTCAGACATTTCTGTGGTTCTAAAGTGTCCTCAGTAAAACTAACCAGTCGTCAGGTGTGAGAGAGAGCATCTGTTTGGATCATGTGATACTCAAACCAACGAAGAGTAAACAAAGAAACATCTTTAATCCGTCTCTGCACTGAGCACGTGTTCTATTGTAGAAATTCACAATGAACGTGAAAACTCAGAAAATCAATTAGCTCTCATGACGAATTCACCATACTCAGCCAATTACATGTTTTCATGGACTGTAACAGTTTTTGGGGAAATCTAATCCTTTCCAGTATCCACATGGGGATGGGTGGGTGGGGGGGGGCTTTGTTTCAGCCTATTTAGCGCACTAATTGGGTGTGTAATCCGGTCCGTTTCTCTGTCACAGTACTTTCACACACGGGAATCTGATGGCATTTCCCAAATTTACTCTCTTTTCATCTGCATGTAGACAGTGAGACTTCTTCTTCTTGTTGTACCATCAGGATGTTGTTCAGATGTGAATATTTGTTTCTCATTAATGCAAACAATAATATTATTTGCCAAATTGTCGCAGTTTTTGGAGTGTAGTTGAAGGATATTTTGTCTTTCTAGACATCTTTTTACAAGAATTCAATAACTTGGTTGGTCTGTCTATGTTCTTTTTTGCACATTTGATGAAAATCTGAAAAAATATTCGTGCTCAAATTGCCACATTAATTTAAATCATATTGTTCAGTCCCATTAACCTACACTCTAAATAAAGCTCCATGCCCAGCTCGATAGTTGTAAGTAAATTGCTTTCTTTTGTAAAATATGAATGAAAAATACTTTGTTCAAAAGGTTAATTGTGTCGCCAAAAATACAATGTTAGCATTGTGTGGATTTGGATTTTGAGTGGGGAAAAATGTGTCAATTCTGATGACAAAAAGATTAATAACTTGCTGAATTTGCAGCCGTTTCATTAGCTAGAAGTTTAGATCAATAGATCTCATTGATTATCATCAATAATACAACATAACTGCACAGTAAACTGAGGGTCACTGCGTCAAAACAAGAGCCATGAAAAACAGTTGTGGTGACTCGTCTATTTTAGGGGCTCTGGATTTCGAGCGTTAAGGGGGAGAGGCCGAGGTCAGAGTTCAGGTGAGGGTCAAAGGTCATGACGGCAGAGACATCATGTCTGGTTATCAGTAACAGATTCGGATACACAGAGGGTCCAAAACTACAGAAGCAGACATTTGAGGCTCAATTTGTCTTTTAGTCCTTCTACAAACATCATCCAAAACACAGAAGTCAAAGATGTTTTGTAATATCTGTGCTTTCTTAAACTCACAGCTCGTTTTCTGAGCTGCTGCCGTTCAGCTGTGAACACCGGAGCACGCCCAAACCTGCCACAACGACCCGCCGTAAAAACTCTTCCCCACTGCCCTCAATAAATCATTAAGAGTGCCGCACATCGCTGAGAGGGAGGGGTGAGGGACATAGAGGTGTGTGAGAAAAAAAGAGAGAGTGTGTGTCTTGTGATGCTAATTATGTATGTCTTTTTTTTGTTGTTTTGTTTATTGCCTCTGCCTTGTTTACATTGTTATTTCTTTTATTGTTTATGTCTTTACCATGTCAAGTGCCTTTGATTACCTTTTAAAGCGCTATACAAATCAAATGTATTATAATTATAATTATAATTTATTATTATTATTATTGGAGCATAATGGCTAAAAGTACGTCACCAAAAGGTATTTGTTCTGCTTTGTGGACCAACGGAAATATGATGGACCTTACTGGTTCATAAACTAAAAGCATTTATGAGAGGTAGTCTGGTGCAAGACCATGTAGTGTCTTATAAACAAATGAAACAACCTTAAAATCAATACAAACAAGTAACAAGTAACCAGTCTGCAGATTTTAAACAGAGAAAATGTTCAGTTTTTTCTACATGAATTAGGTTTAATCTATATGATTATAAAGATGAATCTTAGAAACTACATTTGTGAAGCTGTAGTTATTCAGGTCGGACTTCCTCTGTGTCTGCAGAGAAAGAGAGCCGTACTGCAGAGAACCTGGCTAGCACTGTTGAAGAATGAAGGAAAAAATAAAACACCTTTGTTCATGCACACTCAGCACAAAAATCAAAGCCACGCACACACAAGCTGAAGCTCCTCTCCCATCGGATCTCTGCAGACCGGAGAGTAAACAACGTGGAGGTTTGCTGAGAGCAGCAGCGATGATGTCACCTGCCACTCGGCTGCCCACTCCACTTTAAGCAGAACGTCTCGCTGTCCTTCACGGGGGGGGGGGGAGACAATCAGTCCTGTCTGAAGGGCAGCCAGAGAGAAGAAAGGAGAAAGTGTGTCTATGTTGCACACTGGGCTGGTTGCCAGACGCTGAAGGTCGGCTTCTAGGTGCCTCCTTGTGAACGTAAAGAGAGGCAGTTGGGAGAGTTTGAAGTCAGCCTTCACCCGTTTACCTGTCAAACCTGTCACACACTGTAGCACACGTCTGATAATTGTTTTTAACAAGGCATTATGTGACAGAAGGGTGGGGTTTCCCTTCTCAGTTTATGACATCGGGTCAATTCAGAACTGGTCAGGTGAGTTGCCAATTACAGAAGAATGTGTTTAATTGTCTTTGCTGTTATTTGTCTTCATCGTCCTGTCAATCACTGTCCTAAAAAACAAACAAAAAACAAAGCCTGCCGTTCTCAAGGCCTAAGGTGAAACCATTTAAGTATTTATAAAGACTACTAAACTGTGTAAGGCTTCCTCAGAAACAACGTGACGTGTGTCAGTGCTCACTGTAGAAAAACAGGCTTTACTAGTCAGGATTTGCTAAAAACTGCTTCTCACACAAAAGTTTGCCAAAAACTTAATCTCATCTAAAAAGTCATCTTGAAAAGAAGCCCTGATTCCAGCATGTAGGTCAAAATGTACCCTGCACTTCCACAATGAGGCTATAGTCTATTGTTCATTTGAATTAGTTGTGATATTAAACAACAACTACATACTACATATATACAAAAATATATATTAGAACTCAAAAACGCCTGAACTTATACTATACATACAGTACACAATACAGTGCTTACATTATCCTGAAATACAACAATATTGACCATATCACTATTACACCAACACCAACAGGCTGCAGGACAAACACAGCGGGATATAAAAAAACAGATTGTGCATTGGCCAAAAAGAAAGTAAATATCACTTAATTCACTTAATTTTTAGGCCTTATTTCCAAGAATAAGATCTGAAATTACGTCTTAAAACGCTTGCAATTCATACGAGTGTGTCAGACCCTTACAGTGAGAACTGGCTTTATATATCACAATTAGTTTATTGCATTTCATTGCATCAATCTCATTCATTTTTAACATTCCCACAGCACTCTCACACGACACAAACTAACGAGGCACCCTTACCATCAAACTTTAACTGCACTATGTTATTTTATACTCTACTTCTACTGGCATCGTACAAAGACACTGCAGTGGTTGCATATTACACTTGTATGCAATAAATCTCCCCTGCAGTACGGGGATTAGAGCTCATCTGGTGAGTATGTGCAGGTTTAAAGAGAAAGACTTAACACTGTCAGAGGTGGAACCAAATCTGGGTATCACAAAACCGTGAAAGACTTAAAGCATGTGTGCATTTTGAGGCGAGAGAGGCGCCCTAACTGTGCAGAAGTAGCACATTAAAATGTAAAAGTGGATATTAATATACAGTCCTGGTGTTCATGTACGGTTTGGCTACAACCTCAAATATACAGAATCTCTGTGGCTTTGGTGGAAGCTTGTGAAAAGGGCCTTACAGTACAAAGAGTAGGTCCATTTTTAGCATCAGAAACCCTGCTAGAAGTGGTTGGTTTCATGCTCTGCCCATGCAGCCAGACAGGACCACCTACAGCACCAGACAAAGAGCTCAGAGCACCGGCGTCGCCTTTAACCCCCGGGCCACAGACCAAAACCACAAGCAAACTGTGCCGCGTTCAATAAACACACATCCATCACCGATAAAAAGCTTTAACTTCATATCTGTGACCTTAGATTCAGCAATTTTCTAACAATGTACCAATATGTCTTTATGTCTGGGCAGCGCTAAATGGGGTTGCCATGGTGACCGCTAATGGAAGGGGAGAATTAAAGTCATAATCCGATCCCGGCGGGATGTAAAGCCGGTCTGGACGACTGAAAGATGCCAGGAGGAGGAGGAGGAGGAGCATCAGAGGGAGACGGACTGGCTCAGCATCCTGCTGCCAGTCAGAGAGTCTCAACGTCTTTTTCTCTGAGCCTCTCCATCTTCGTGACTAAAGCAGAAGCACCATAAAAGGGTTTATCATATAATTATTCTTTACCCAGAGGGATAATTTACCTCTTTTCAAGTGTAACCGCTTAGCCAGGCCTTAGTTGGTAGACTCTGTTAATTGCACAAAGCTGGCCAACTGACAATCTAACATTTAGAGGATTTGAAGTATGAATTAGCCCAAAGCTGAGATGAAAAAAAGGGTCAACTGCAAACATCTCTTTATGGAAGCTGACAAATATGTACGTTTTAACTAAGTCAATATAGCAACAAAATTGGTTGTGAACGTATCTGTACAACATTCAAAACCCTTAACCATTAAACAAAAAAACACAACAAAACTACTTGCTTAGGTTTGGCAACAGAACAATTATAGTTGCTTGAGAATATCGCTGTAAAACTGCACTTTAAAATGTAACTAACTCAAATGAATTCTTGAGTGCAATACCTTCAGTCCTTCACAAGGCGTTTATTGCGCAAGCTGACGCTGTGATGAAAACAAAAACAGTTTCAACTCAAGACATGAATCTGTGTTTATTAGAGACTTGACTTGTCAAGGACCTGAGACATGAAACAGACACGACTTGCCCCAAAAGACAGCTTTACCCTTGAATATAAATCTCAGAGAGCTAAAGCCAGAATAGAGCATGCTGGGTATCAAACCTCAATACCTCTTTTTAGTAAGGACTCAAATATGGTTGATAGGACAATTGGTGTCAAATGTCTGGTCAGACCTTTACTTAAATCCGATATTTCATGATTTAAAATAACAATTTAGAGTGGATCTTATTTTGATCTTATACTGCCACTTATCTAAAACTTGAGAAATGTGCCATCTTTTGTTAGTTTTATTGAATAAAATAGTTTATATTCATCCCTGTATAATATTAAAAAAGTTATTGTTTTGCATCCAATATCAGATTTGTGCCAGTATCCCAAAAATGTCCATGAAGTATAACTATCCAAGTGGGATGAACCCATTTCTGTTTTGTTATTCACCAAGCAAAGCGTCGACCAGAAGCTCTCATCAGCTCAGTGTTCCATCCATCTGCACTCAAATTCAAACTGACTCATATCTTTTTTAAAAATGTTTTTTTAATCTCTGTAGTCGTACGAGGTGTGTTACAGAGCAACAGTAACCACGCCGAACAAATTCATCACATATTTGCACACGAGGCCAGAGCTTACAAAAACACGACACACGCCCAGGCCTCTGTCGGGGCGCCGTGCCCGTGTTTGATAATCTGCACATCGGGTTCACGGAGGCCGACACTGCCCCGCGCTGCTGACATGAAGCCTATGTGTTCATCTTCCTCTCGTAAAGCGCTGGGTGTGCATGAATATACATCTGATCCTGGGAGCCTTTTTTTGAATAAAATGTGCTTCCAAAAAAACACAAACGAGGCCGCGGCAAGTCCCTGTGGCACGCCGATAACGGCTTTACTGCTTCCTGCGGGTCAAAAGGTCGGGGAGCAGACCACCCCGTCGTTACCAGGGGCCGGGCAGAGGAGGGGAAGGTTAGGCAACAGGAGGTGTCAGCGAGGGATCATCTGTAGCTGTCGACATGGAGGGAAAACTGGCAGGCGGGCCGGGGGGTGGGGGGTGGGGGGTGGCGGTGTTGGAGGGAACATTTTTTTCCTCTCAGTGGCACATTTTGTGAACACATGCACGCACAACAGTGGTCTTTGTGGTCGTATCTGATTCTGTATTTTGATAATTCCAGCTTGTATGCCACAAAAACAACTTTCATTTATTCAGGTTAACTGTGCAAAGAAGAACAATGAAGGCCAGCACTTAAGATAACTACATTTTGTGTTTTATAATACCTCTTTTGGTCACAATCACAATAAAAAAAATTGTATTTTCTTGCATTGTATGTGTAGATTCATATTGGATGTCTAACTACAAATTAAAAGTGTCACTGATTTGTCACGTGCGAGTTCACAGAAAGTGACACCATACTGTTTCTCTGCAGTTTGCTTGGACGAAACCCAAAATCATCAGTCTGAACCGGTTGTTCACACCTGCCACAACAAATCTGACTGAAGCGTAAAATGTCACAGAGTTTGATCCAAACAACACCTGGTGTAAACACGGCCACAGAAAATACTGTTCATTTATAATTATCACACTACTGAACACAGAAGGTGTAGCAGCAATGTTTTTAAAGCCTCCATCTTTTTCTAGCCTGGTGGATGAGCTTTATTTGTGGACGCATCAGTGTGCTATGAATGATGCATCCTTTTCAGGAGTGGAAACACACACACACACAACACACACACACACACACACACACACACACACACACACACACACACACACACACACACACACACACACACACACACACACACACACACACACACACACACACACACACACACACACACACACACACACACACACACACACACACACACACACACACACACACACGTTGAAGCTATTATGAAAAGGTGTTTAATTAAATTTGGCTCCTCTGATTCATATATATATAAAATAATTATTCATATGTGCTGCTTTAAACGGATGCTGATGCTGCAGAATAATTAAATATCAGCGGATCGCATGTCCATCTGGGTACGGTTGGGCTTTATGACGGGTTACACCGTGCAATGGTGGAAATGATACCGATGCCTGCAACGTAACGTGATTTGGTCAGATTTTGTAGAAGTTGTAAACCAGCCCAAGATGAGGAGGAACTCTGGTTACATGACTACCAGACTACCAGACATGTGCACACTGTAGTTAATCTCACATTCAGTGCCCTGTCTTAGATCTGTTACGTAAAAAACATATATTTGTAGAATAAAGCACACTTTCATCGCACAGCAGAAGGATTTGTGTTTTGTTTTGTAATGTTACTGAGGTGGGTCACACAGGCACTGGTATTGAAAAGATGCCGTTCTTTTAAAAAAAAAAAGGGAGCAATACACCACAATATCAGTGTGGTGTATTTGGGTGCATGTGTGGGCTTTGCAGAGTCAGTCCTGGACTGCAGTGTCATTCAACCGTGTAGTGTTGACACAGGAGTCCCCTCTCTGTGTCAACCACAGGCCAGCACACAAAACTAGCCCTCAGTGTGTGTGTGTGTGTGTGTGTGTGTGTGTGTGTGTGTGTGTGTGTGTGTGTGTGTGTGTGTGTGTGTGTGTGTGTGTGTGTGTGAAGGGCACATCAGCCAGCCGCCATCAGCAGCTTTCAAGGCAGCCAGATAGCAGATAAAAGGTTAGGTAAACACATCAGTCGAGGTCGAGTGGAAGTCGGTTCGGCTCCACGCTGTTAACCGTTTGCGTCTCTGCCGGATGTACGAGTTTTATTTCCCGGTGCGTCGGCCAATCAACACTGAACAGTGTAATGAAGACGCCACCCACGCAGAGTGTTCACACCTGCAGCTAAATTCAAATTATCAACACCTCGTGAATATGCAGATTTTCAGACAGCTGTTACATTCTGCCAGCAGGTGGAGAAGCAGGTCATTTGCATACTCAGCCTTCAGCACGGTTTAATCCACAGCTGCATTTTAGGTGTAAGACCGTCTGACAGGAAGGAAGGTGTCCGACAACCCTCGCTGTACAAAAGGTGTGAGCAGTGTGTGTGTTTGGGTGTGGAAGAAGCTGGTGCAACATGGATGATGAGGACAAAATGTTGTCCTCCACCAGCTTTCAACTAACAAAGACTTTCTTTATCAATAAATCAGTTTGTCTTTTACGTCAGATAAAGTGTCCATCACAGTTTTTCTCCAGAGTTCAAGGAGACATCTTCAAATGTTATGTTTTGTCAGAAAAAAAACTGTCCAAAATCCAAAGATTATAAAGTTCACAGCCATACATAACAAATATCACATTTGAGCAGCTAGAGCAAAACATTTTTTGCCATTTTTACTTTAAATAGTTACAGGTTCATTTCTGTTTCGCTTGCCTGTACAATGAATCATCTAAACAGCCTGTAGGCTCGGTATATTTTCGCATTTAACTCTGTGAATAAAGTTTTTATTTTAACCAAACCAGAATTGGATTAAGTTGGAAAGACTGGTGAGTTTTATTTTGTTTCTGACGGGTTTGATTGAACTTCGTGTTACGATGCTCTGCAGCTCAAAGACATCTCCAAACTGAAACTAGGGCGAGAACACAATTCCTTCACGAATATATAGGTCGGTTAGAACATATCACACAACTCCTAATACAACCTCCGTTAGGCCAATTTTTAATAAACCGGCTTAAGGATGCATCATCTAAACTAGACCAGACTCCACCAGCTCCCTCCCTGTTAGCTGCAGCCTCCTCTCATAAATAACAAGGTGGCAGCACTCTATGCAAACACAGCTATTTGTGGCTGTCTGAGGCCTATTTGTGACGTTCTGCTGGCAGTTTGATGATGGAAGTTAAGTTACATCCAAACATCCTATTTGTGACACCGGATCCACATTTAGACCCTCGTCCGTTTTCAGCCGAGCCCCTTAACTGGACCGATGTGTGAGGTGACGGAAGAGGCCGAGCTGTGTTTGGAGGCAAAACTGGAGGAAGAAAAATGACAAAAAAAAAAGACAAAGGCAGCAGTGCAGAGAACAACATATTTGCATGGGAGTGGCGTACACGGAAGCTACTCTATAATTACATCCAATATATTTTTGCAATGACCAGCTTGTTTCCTAAGAAGCCCACTCTGTAAACGGGGGAGGATAGAAGAGAGCGAGGAGGGAGGAAATCCATGCCGTGTCACAAACGTGTCCACATGTGGTGCGTGCGGCTCCACAGTGGACGCCTCTCTGCATCGCTGCAGATGCGTCTGGCAGAAATGCGCTGACTCCTTAAGAGGCTGTGATATAGATAACTGAGGTCTTCCTGCAATGCTGCGGCCCCGCTGGGGAGTCTATTTCTGGGCCAGGCTGAGTTTAAGTGTAGGCTGTCGTTTTGGAATGGAGGAGCCTGCTGTCTAGAAAGAGGGTCATGGCGGCCAAACACTGGAAATGTATCCGGGTTTCACTCAAATTACCGTGTGATAAAAGTCGGTTACTAATTATAATTTGATTATCTGATCATTGGAGTCCTGCTGAAAGGACTCTGTCTACTGTAGAGAAGGCTAAAGTACTGAAATGACTTCCCCAAACTTTGTTTTGGATGTTTGTCAGGCTGCAACATTTCCTTATTAAAAAGTTTCCCAGAGAACCAAAAGACGTCTTGTTATGTCTGACTTACAGTCTAAATGCCAAAAGCTATTCAATTAAACGATATATAAAACTGAAAAAAGTGGCAAATCGTCACATTTGTGAAGCTGAAGCCAGAAAACGCTCAGTATCTTTAATTGTTTACGTCTTCTGATGGTTAGTTAATTCATTTAATGACACATTTAAGCTGTAAACTTTACAAGTTCGGGATTTATTTGATTTTATTCAACTTTCTTTAGACAGGTTAACACATGTTCTCAGTCTAAATAGAGAGAGAGAGAGGACATTCATACAAAAATATTCAGTGACTAGAGCTGAAACAAGCAGGTGACTAATCTAAATAAATGAACAATGCTGTTTATTTATAAGTAACCTCATTTTATCTAATGGATTTAGGTGGAAATGCAAAACATTCACTGGAAGCAGCTTCTCAAATTTAATATCTTGGGGTTTTTGATGGATGTAAACAGACATTTGGCTCCATTTTTTGACATTTTCTAAACTAAACAACTACTGTACGCGTATTTAAGTGCTGTTCTTCTGACAGTTTAAAAGCACATCAGCTGCAGGCTTGATTACAGGACAAAGAGCGCATACACATCTATCACCGCCTCTGATATCAATACTATAACATAACATTGTCTGACATTCTAAGTGCTCTTCTAATAGTGCCATAAAAAAAACAAAGTGATGTTAGGTCAGTTTATCTTTCACTTTAATGAGCTGAGTCTATTCAGAGCTCACACACACACACACACACACACACACACACACACACACACACACACACACACACACACACACACACACACACACACACACACACACACACACACACACACACACACACACACACACACACACACACACACACACACACACACACAGTTTCCTTCTGGTGTTATTCATAGTTTCCTTCTGGGTAACTTGGCTAACACTTTAACACTTTGGCTAACACGACGGGGTGCAGACCGCCTCTCTTTTGACTTGAAAGACAAGCGACATGTGCAGAGGTGAAGTACAGCGCGGTGCGAGCTCTCTCGCCTCGGGTTTTTTTTCTTTTAATAAAAGAATGTGGATCGCAGCACCAGGATGCAGAGCTGGATGCAAAAAAACTAAAACAGAAGTCACAGAGAGAGCTCACCGCTTCAGACAAAGCAGGAAAGAAGAAGACAGACTCCTCCTGGGGCGGTGGAGGAGATTTGAGAAGAAGAAAATCCATAGTTATAGAATATAGTCAGACTTAACCCTGAAGCAGAATTGTCCTCGTTGAATCTCATTTTGCAGTTTGAGCCCGCGACTTTCACAACAAAAAAATGTTAAGAAGAACTGTATCATTTTGTCTCCACTCTCAACTTTGATTCATCTTTTCTTTTTTTTATACCACCTGCAGTTTAGGGCTGCATGTATATTTTTAAGATCAATTCATCCAGGGCTCCTGACTTTGACCATTTCAGGCTGGTTTCTTCCAGCGTACGTAGCAATACCTGCAACAAACCCTCACATTTGAGACTCTTAAAGTAAATCATGTTCTGGAGTTTTGGCTTGAAAAACAACTTCAGCTATTAATTGATTATCAAAAGTATTGGTTTCATCTGGTTCCATCATCATTCCACTTCCAAAACACCACCAACATAGGGTGTTAAATGAATATTCACCTGCAGATTTACGATTTACTGTAACGCAGAAAAATGTGTTTTTGAAAAAAACGTCATATCCAGCAATTCTGGGAAGTTAAACGCAGTAATTTACTGTACATATATCGTTCAGCTTAGACTGATTTATTTTTTTATGAAACGGTTACTGTGTGTATCGTTTTTCATATGGACCCGCAGAATAAACACTCTCCTCTTTTTATTATCAGCAGGTGTTCAGCTTAAAGAAGCTCCCAGTGTGAAAGTGTAAAACGGAAACACCACACATAGGGTGTGAATTGTACACTGGACTTATAGTTACAACAATGCTAGGAAACACAACACACACCTAAACACACACACACACACACCCACACACACACTCAGATTCACAGGACCGCGGGTCGGGCTGACTCCAGACAGACTGGCTTGGCTCAGCGGATGTGAACAAAGCCTGGAGGTCTGGAGAGGCTTTAGACCCGTCGGGGCTTTTTTTTGTGTTTGCATGGTGATGCCACGGGTGACGAAACACGCATCTGAACGCCCCGAATCCCAGCTCCCACTGGTCCAATGCCAGTCCTCTACTGGTCCTGCCCCTCGTTGCTAGGAAAATAAGCATGCGAGTCTGACACTTTGTCAGAATTTATATCAAAAAGCTGGTTATTTTGCCACAAAAATAAGTATATAGTGTTTCTTTTCCCAACGTTTTCCCAATCATTCTGCACCCCACTTGTCTCCCAGTCGACGGGGCCCCTCGGCTCTGTTTGCACTGTAAACCCCCACAGCTATTGTCAGCTGTTGTCTCCCATCATCTGCCTCCCCCTCCTCCTCCTCCTCTCCGTCTGCACTGCAGGTCATTAACTAATAGCACATATCTTCCTCTAATCGTGCAGCTCACTTTAACAAGCTTTTTTTTTTGTTTTACCCCCCCCACCACGTCTCTATACGCTCGGCCGCTGAGCCTCCACCTGAGGCTTAAGACTGAGCCACTTATACCAGTGGCTGCATGCCTCCATGTCATTACATTAAAGTACGCCTGTAACGTAAGCCCTAAGAGGTTTAAGGGGAACCGATTTCATTTCATTAGCGCCATTGTTACTCCCTTCAGTTGAGCATCAACACCAAGTTCTCACATGGGGATAAAGAAAATAGATGACATATGATTTTCCAGGCTTCTTCACGTGATCGAGCGGTAAATAACAAAGTTGTTACAGCCGATTTAAACTCAGCTTTGACCCGCGCCGCTCATCTGTCATCCGGCCTTGACGATAAACGATGGCTGCCTTGTGTTTGTGCCACTGCAGCGGTACGCCCCAGCAGGCAGGTTCAACAAGTCTTCACTTTCCACCTGAGCCCTTCCCCTCAATGCACACCGACCCTTTAAAGACAAAACTGTGACGTCTCGCGCTGTGCAAACACGTCCGCTACAGTACTCTCTCTCTCTCTGTGCAGAAGTAAACACACACTATGGTTGCAAATACAACGTCGGAGAAAGCAAATGTTTTTGGAGCTTTGCGCTGCTTTGTGGGAGTTTGGAAGAACAGGACGGCCTCTGTTGGGATAAGCTCGGGCCTTAAACCGATTAACAAACCTCCGAGTGGACCCCCTTGGCTCTGTTAGCGACCCCGCTTAAGGTTCTCCGCAATCTGGGATCAAGAATTACGGCTCACAGTGGAAATTCTCTTGATTCTGAGATTTACATTCCAGGTATTTTGCTGACACACAGTCTCACTCCTGCGTTTGTATATAATATATGTTTGGGTATTTAAACAGCGGAGTGAATGAAACTGTCACGCCCTATTTGAACTGGTTGTGCACGTGTACGGTGAGACTTGTCAACAGTCATCGTGACAAACCGTTTTGCCAGTTGGAAGCAGTTAAAAAAAAAAACATGCGACTGCAAACCCACCATTAGAGCTGGGTGTCAAAGAGGAGGGTAACAAGCGGTGTAAACCCCATTAAACCACGTTTTACAGGCTTTATTACATCCTGAATGCTTCAAAATTGTAGATTATTAGTGGAGCCATAAAAGGCCTTTTAATGAGAAAGAAGGAGAACGGTGCTTTTTCTGGGAAGGTCTTAGAAAACGAGCTGGATTCACATACGACAGAGTGAAATGTAGCGGCGCTAAAATCAGGTCTGTAATTTAAGTTCTCTGGAAGTAGAACACAAAACATCCTCTTACTGCAATTTGCACGCTCATAGGAAAGACTCCTTTTGGGAAAAATGCAAGTCATTTTGAACACATATACTTATGCCCAGTTTGGACAAGTAAGTCTTTTGTTAGTTGCCATAATTGATTTGGGAAATTTACCTCCACTGAAAGCGTTCTGTATCAGAATTTAGGGTAAGAAATCGGCTTTTATGTCAATTATGTTGTTTTACCTACTTGTGAGTTTCGAAATTTGAGACATTAGTATATATGACAGGTGATAAACAAGCTCTGTAGACAGTTTCGAGGAATTTGAAGTTGCCGAAACTGAAATTATGGTTGCCAGTGATACGTCAGCTCAATGTAACATAAAAGAATAAAAGCTTTATTACAGTAACCAAATACAACTATCTATAGTTGCTTGACATAATTTGAATCGTGAGTGTTATCAGTTAAAATGTCCCTCCATAAATTTCTGATATACAAAATAGCAGGAGAGCATCTGTTGTCATGTTCTTCACAGATCACAAATGAAACCAGCAGGTCACTGGTTGCTTGTTCATCTGTTCGCTCCTTTCAAAATTTGGTTTTCTGGAAAACCAGAGATTCATTGAGCTTACAGCAGTGAAGTGTTGGATTGTGGGTCGCCAACATCAGCCCGTCCATCTTCTCTGACAGATAATCTGTCTTGATTCTACTTAGTCAATGAATCCTCTCACACTCACACACACACACACACAGCTGAGGAGACCGTGGTGCAGGTTTTTGCTACCAATGGCAACCAGAGGCCGAGAAGTGTTGGCCAATTTCTCAAGACGGTTGCCAACAGCAACCTGGCAACCTGGCAACCCTTACTGTCGAGCCGTGCTAAGATTCAGTCCTGTGCAACAACACTATAAATACCAGCCTCATATTGAGCCTTCGCTACCCGTCATTGTCAACATATCCGAGTAAAAAAACAAAAGCATCTGCATCGCCTGAACAGCATTAAAGAAATGTGTAGTTTCCCCTTTTTAAAAATGGGAAATGGAATCAGGAAGCTGTGGATAAACATGCTCCACACACACACACACACACAAGATGATGATGTTCTTTTTTTGTGTGAACAAGTGCACATGAGGGTGAGTATTAAAAGACACAAATGGGAAAATCCAAGCATGGAGGAGTGGGAGAGCGAACGGATACAGATGAAAGAGCAAAATGATCGCTACGATACGGCCATTAGCTATGATTTCATAATGGTCTCTGAATGGCCTTGAGTGAGAGACGGAGGGGGAGACGGAGGGGGGAGGCTGGTTCCCCCATTACGCCACCGTCACTGTCACTGTGCCACCTCACCAGCTGGGGTGGGAGCGGCCTGCTTCGGCACAATAGCACATTAACGTGGATGTACTGGGAGAGAAAAAGAAGCCTGTTAAGAGAATCGTTACAGACATGTCTCCAGTAACAAAGAGCAGACTTTGACAGAGTCATTGAACGCATCACTGTCCTTTTCCTTGAAGGCCGGCTGTCAAGTGAAGCTCTCTCTGCCATCGATTAGCTGTCTGTCTGCAGGAGGCTTTGAGGAGAGGCCTGTCTGTCTCTCTGATAGCTCAGCCCTAACAGATGACATCATCCCTCCTCGTGCGTGCTAGAGACGGACTGATGGCTGTGATGCTTTATGTGCATCACACACATCCCAGCAGAGGGGATGAAGCACAAACACAGCCCGAACATCTGTCACGTAAAAGCATCAAGAGGGCGCACGGCTGGAAGTGGGGCACGAGATGTGTGTGTGTGTGTGTTTATGTGTGTTTATGTGTGTGTGTGTGCATGTGCGTTTATGTTACATTACATTATTACATTACAGTCATTTAGCAGACTTACAGGAAGTGTATGTGTGTGCATGAGTGTTTATGTGTGTTTATGTGTGTGTGTGTGTGTGTGCATGTGTTTATATGTGTGCATGAGTGTTTATGTGTGTGTGCATGAGTGTTTATGTGTGTGTGCATGAGTGTTTATGTGTGTGTATGTGCGTTTTTGTGCGTTTATGTGCGTGCATGTGTGTGTATGTGTTTGTATATGTGTGTGCGTATGTGTTTGTATATGTGTGTGCATGTGTGTGTATGTGTTTGTATATGTGTGTGCATGTGCGTTTATGTGTGTGCATGTGTGTGTATGTGTGTGTATGTGCGTTTATGTGTTTGTATATGTGTGTGTATGTGCGTTTATGTGTGTTTATGTGTGTGTATGTGTGTGTATGTGCGTTTATGTGTTTGTGTTGTGCGTTTATGTGCGTTTATGTGTGTATGTGCGTTTATGTGTTTGTATATGTGTGTGTATGTGTGTGTATGTGCGTTTATGTGCGTGTATGTGCGTTTATGTGTTTGTATATGTGTGTGTTATGTGCGTTTATGTGTGTGTGTGCATGTGTGTGTATGTGTTTGTATATGTGTGTTTATGTGTGTTTATGTGCGTTTATGTGTGCATGTGTGTGTGTGCGCAGGTGTTTGCAGGCCCGCTGCAGCGTGGGAGTGACAGGTGTCTCCGGATCAGTGAAACGCGTTTAACGATCAAACAGATGACGGTGACTTACCTGAGCGCAACGCGCACCGTGCTCTCGTCCTGACCAGAAGTCATGCTTCCCTTCCTCTTCCTTCTCCTCTTCCTTCTCCTTCTCCTTCTCCTCTTCCTTTTCCTTCTCCTTCTCCTTTCACGCACTAGTGGAGAGGAACAAACCAACCCAAAAAACAAAACCTGTCTTGTGAGGGAGAGAGAGAGAGCGGTGCGCACTCAGAGGCGGTGCGGTGCGGTGCGTCCCGCATGTCGCATCTCTGCGCAGCTCAGATGCAGACTGACTCCTCCGAGCCTGTAGGACACACACACACACACACACACGCACACACGCACACACGCACCTACGCAATCACGCACCGCCGTGCACCGCAACCCAGATCAACGCACCGCAATCACGTTTTTGTGGAAAGTCAGAAATATACTTTTTTTTTTTGGGGTTTTTTTGTAAAAGATTAACCCAATTGTGATCAACGGTTCATTTGTGCAGTTAATTGTTTACTTTTAGCCGCATATGCGTCAAAGACACGCCCTGCGAGGTGACGTTTAAAACACAGGGGTGTTTTTGTGGAAAGTTTTTTTAATATACTTTTGGTTTTTTCCCCTTGTAATAAAGCTGTGGGGAATTTTTTTTGTAAAAGATTAAAAAGAACAATTGTGTGATTGAAGGGTTCATTTGTGCAGTTAATTGTTTACTTTTACAACTAAAAGTGATATAAAAAGACAAATACACTTATCTTATTTGATTAATGATTCATTTATGAAATTAAAATAAATAAAGTGTCTAAAACACCTCAAAACTGTCAAATGTAACATAAAGTCTCTGCTGCATTTTTTTGATATATTAATTTGTTTATATATATGTTTTTTTAAACTTGATTTTAATATGATTAGCATATTTAATATTTTCCTTTATTATGGTATTGATATCTAATTCCCCTTGTAATAAAGCTGTGACATCACATTTAATTTTTCCTATTTGAATTGATCAAAGGTACAAAATAAATACATTTTATAACAAAATATTACCAACTAACTTAATGTTTTCAACCAATATTATTTTTTATTTTAATTCAACTCGTTAATTGATTAAAAACAAAACATTAAACACCCAAACTTGTAATTATGTGTTTGTTTATTTATTTAAACATGGCTTAAAGACACACAAAAATAAAGAATTAATGAAAAAAATTAAATAAATTGGCCCACTAGCACTGAGTAGCCAAACTAGAGTAATTATTAATATTATTAAGTAACTATTTAAGTGATTTAAAAACTGTAAAATTCTGCAGTGATTATGTTTGGGGAAAAAAAATCCAAAAATGTATTTCTTCTTTCTTCAAAAATCATTAAAGCCGGCTGTATTCTGTAGTTCAAAATAATCTTCATTATATAACAGTATGAAATATGCACTCACAAATCAGTTTACAAGATCTATCTTGGAATATATTGAAATTAGAATATTATTAGTTTGTATATTAAACCCACATGAAACATGAAAAAGTGCTTTCTAATCTACATACTTGTGAAATACTGACCTGCAGGTTAGTGCAGTCTGAAGTAACGGTCTGTTTTATATATTTATATATTTATATATTCTTACTCACTTAAAGGAAGTTTTACTGCCACCCTGTGGATGTGAGGAGGAGATATGAAGATGATTCAGTGATGGGACAGTCGATAAACTACATTAACATGACTGATTTTGCGTTAAAAGTACATTAGTCACATGTTTTTCTTTTCTGTCAGAGAGTTCAATATTTAACATGAAACATTAATTTAAGTATATGTTGTTGCTCTTACTACACAGAAACACTGTGATATTGCTTAAATATGCTGTATTATTTACACTCAATCTTACCTGAACATAATGTAGGATCTAACAGGACAAAACTGCTGGACATGACTCATCTAAAAACTGTAAGCAACAATATCAAATAGATTACTTTTTATTTTTTTTACTTGGATATCGTTCTTTAAATATACTGGTCAAGGACTTACAAATATAGTAAAATAAAAGCAAACTGACATTTCTTTTCTTTTCCCCCTAAAATTATCATATTCTCCAGATGTGCATGACTGTAATTGGACTTGCATACACATAGATGCTATGATATTTTCCCATTTACTTTCACGACATATTTATATAAGTGCAAAATTATCTCTTTGAGTCCGTCATGTGCTATTTGCATCATATATCTTCATCATGTGTGTGTTTGAGCTGTTTGTTTTTGTGTTTACATGTTCAAAAATATAGCTTAAAAATAGTAAATATTCTGCTTCCTGCTGGGCAGCAACACCATGAACACAGGGAGTCCCGTTACAAGACTATCCAGTTACCGTTACAGGGAAAAACTAAAGGCTAACTGATGACTGATCACATGTCAGTGCTTATAACAGTGAAGACAAGTTAAAGACTTCATGATGGCTGCTCTGCTGAGACTGGAAATATAATGTATGTCAAAATGAGTTTAACTTCACAAAACTGATTTAACCAAAATAATCTGACTGTAAAAGTTGTTCTCTCCTTTTTTCTTTTGGGTTCTGGAAAAAATATATCATTACTTTCTTATATTTCATCGACAAAATGATCAGTTTATCTGGATTAATTGCAAATTAATTAGTTAAATTTATTTATTTTTTGGAGTGGAATTGACCGTTAAAAAACTCTTCAAAAGACAAACCAACTAACACAGGAGATATTTCATTATATTACTTTTTTACTTAAGGAAATTCACCAATACACACACTAATATACAGCACATCTATTGACCTTAATATTAAAAAAGACATCATATAGTGACGCTTTGCATAATAAATACTGTCAGGTACAATGTGTGTTGTATTTATTTCCCAAAGATCACGTTGATGAACAGAACATAATCACAGAAACATGGAATGTAACTCTAAATACAGCATGAGCAATTTTTAAATACAAAATGTAAATAACAACAGTACCAACTATTTGGTGCACCTCATTATTTGTCATTAACTTAAATGGATTCATTGGTTTTCCATCTCAACACAAACATCACTGCTGTCCACCTGTTGTACAGAATAGTCTCAGTATTTTGAATATCTGTACATTTTCCAAAACAAGTAGAAATACTTTTCCCCTTTTTCACTTCTCACACATGCTGGTCATTAAGAATATTTACATGATTCTTAATCAGTAGATCTCATTGCAATTAGAACAAATATGACATTATTAAAAAGGATTATGGATCGGCAACCACAAAATTATGTACTTAGGAAAATTGGACATTTTTTGTTCCCATAATTATGAAGGTATTTCTGCTATTTCCAAATGTTTCCCTCATCAGATTCAGTTTAAACATCCCCTAAAATATAAAACATTTAAAAAAAAGAATAAACACATCAGTTGCAGAAAAATTGCAACGCCTTGCTTGCACTTCATCTAGACTGTACCAAAAAACTTTAAATATGGATCTACATCCATTTTCTTTGTCTTTAAAATGCAAATTTGGCATTTATCAAAGTGTCCCTGTGCAACAAGGATGTTGTGAAGAAAGCTGTTCTGTTTACAGTTGTTCATGGCTACTTGGTCACCATTATCTGAGCTGCAAAAACAAAGATATTGAACATTAAAAAAAGGCATATTTATCATAGCAGTAAAAGGTATTAGCAGCACCTGGACGCAGTACTTAGTGATATAGGCTATAGCACTGTCTGACTCCACCGCTCCATACTGTGCTGGGCTGATGTCCGAACCTTTCTAGAAATGTTTTATATTTGAGCAAATGGTTCTAGCAACTTTTCATAAATAAATCTTCACAAAAAACATTACAAAAAGGACATATTATGTTTTTTTTTAAAGTGCAATCTCTCCCACTGTGCAAAAAGCATTAACCCGAGATAAACTGTCTAGTTTTACACCAGCACACGTTAATAGATTAAATCCATGTTAGTGATTTTAACAGGAATGTGTTTTGAAAGAGTCGTACACATGGTACAGATGAGGCAGAAATCAGTCAGTGTTTGTCTTTTTTCACCACCTTGTGGATTTGATACCTTCACAATTTTAAAACCACAGATCATTGAGGCTATGATACAAACACATTCTTGCTGATATATCAATTTTGAAGTCTGAAATCGCTCACAAAAGACTGAGGCTCTTGCAAAGAGCTCTTAACTGGAAATCTAAATAATCAGAAGATGCTACCAGCTGGGAAAACAAAAAAAAATCCCACAATTTAATCTTAAATGTCCTTAAAATACAGATGATCAGTGTGTTAATCAAGGACTTTTCCATAAGAGTGTCATAATTTGTTCATGGAAGTTCCAGAAACAAAACCCCCGGAAAGTCTTGCTCCAATGTTCCCTTTTTTTGATGACATGTGGAATGATGGGAATCAAGAAGAATGCACGAAAGAAAAAGCAGACCAACTACCAGATGAGACGAAGGCAGGCGGATGATGAGCGAGTGGAGAGTTGTAGCCAATCACCAGAGAGCTCAGGCCCCCTAAAGACACCATGGTTACTTAATAAATACCCCCATCAGGAAGACGAAGCACCGAGCAGAAAGAGAAAGATGTCTACTCTACATCCGAGTCGTCGTTGTCAGAGGTGAGCCGGTTGCTGCCGTTTACCCGGGTGTATTGGACCTGTCCGCTGTGAGTGGCTGAGGAGGCTCCACAGGAGCAGAGTGGACCGGTGAACAGGTCCTCCACGTCCTCCAGCTGCAGGCCTTTGGTCTCTGGGAGGCAGCCCTGGACGAAGAAGAGCCCCAACACCACCAGACCGGTGTACATGAAGAACGCTCCTGGAGGAGAGATGAAAGCTTTGTTTATACTCACGCACGGCACCGTTACCGTCAAAGTGTCGTAAACCAACCCTCACAATGCTGAGGAGGGAATATAATAAACTGTAAACTCATAAATGTAATACTTTATCCCCTTTATATTATCCCTGTCTATTTGAAGAAATTGAGATATATCTCACTTTTACAAGATGTTTTCCATGATTTTGCGCTTTATATTTCCTCCTTTTAGTACTATTTCATGTGTTTTTGTTTTACTTTTCATTTGCCCCTCAATATATTTGTGCTTTTATTTATTTTTACTTCAACAATTTGTTATTCTATCTGTTTTATATGAGACTACTTCTGATATTTGCATCTTATTTGTTCATATATATGGTCATTTGGTAATTTCCATTTCTTAAACTTGACGGGGAGGATTTTCTATTTTATTCTGGAAATCTTTTAATCTGGAAAGCCCGTTTGTTCTTAAGCTTTATAGTGCTATATTAATACAAATTATCATTATCACTATGATATGACAGTGTGTTGACCATCCTCTCACCGTAATAAGTCAGATACTGAGCGACGTGGAGGAAGGTCAGGGACACCAGGACGTTGAAGATCCAGTTGACCCCGGCTGAACAGGCGTTGCCGGTGCTGCGGGCCCACAGCGGGTAGATCTCAGAGTTCACTGTCCAAGGCATGGTGCCCATACCTAACACACACACACACACACACACACAACACACACACACACACACACACACACACACACACACACACACACACACACACACACACACACACACACACACACACACAAACACACAAACACACAGAGAGAGACAGACTTCTTTACCAGGACCATATGAACCGCATGCATCACACCTTTATAGCTCAGATCAACAATCAGAGATGTTTAATATGTCACAGAAAGATTCATAGAACTACTGTTTGATACGAGATGACAGAGTCGTTTCAGACCTGGAGCGAAGGAGGCGAGGTAGAGGATGAGGCCCAGCAGGACGACCCAGGAGTACGAGGTTGGACAGTAGTTGTAGGCCCAGATTGGACTCTTAGATGCCTCCGTCTGGTTGGAACAACTAGATGGAAGAAACAATGCAAGAAATTGAAACCATCATCTCACTACAGGTTTTACAGATTATTTGCTATATTTAAAAATTCCAGCAAACGAAATCCTGTCTGCTTGCAATATTATGTGCTGTATTTTATTTTGAAAGTACGGTAGCACAAAGAGGATGTTACTCCTTTAGCTTCAACTTTAAGTATGCTGAAAGAGAGTGAGTTTGCATGTCTTTACTTTTAGTTACTGCTACTTTTGATACTGTTTTCAGATCGCAGGTGCTTTTACTGAAGGTATATTTTAAACATATGATGACCACATTAGTGTCTCAACTCTTTATCAGCCTCTCTCTCTGTCTCACATCCACACAGAAAAAGAAAATGGTGTCCGACCTTCCCCAGGCGGCCTGATCTGTGGACGCTTGATCCACGGGAACGCAGGAGGAGTCGAACACTCTGCTGTTGTTTTCACGATAACAAAATCCACAATTTGGATCCAACATGCAGAATTCACAGAACCTGGAGGACAGAGCGGAATGTAAAAAATAAATCCTCTGATACAACACTGAGGAACAGACGAGAACACAAAAACCACTCCGCCAGCAGTGATGACTTCAGTAGTGATGAGACAATGTCCACAGACGCAGGAAGAACAACCAGATGGATTTTGGGCTGAATCATCACAGAAATTAATATAAATACACTTCCAGGAGTCAAATTTATCCAAATGTTAGTGCTTTATTTGCCTATTAATCATATGGCTGGCTCCAAAAGCCCTTTGGATATTTCAATATTTGTATAGAAGAAACAGGACTCATGTAGAGATGGAAATAAACTATTTTTTTTGTAATATCATAATTTGAAGCCTGTTGCACCAAAAAAAAGAAAGTATCACTCCTACTACCAATCATTACAGGAACTCTTTAGACAAAGTGTTTAAACCAATTATGACGTTGCATTTTTTCGTGAGAGATTTCCTACATTTCCTAGAATTCTTTACAACAACTCGCTGGAAAAAGGTGCCAGACTTTATGGAGTCAGCTCTGGGTCATGTGTACGCAAAGAGAGAGCCAATCTTTTCAAAAAAGGTGAGTCATGTCCCATATTTGAAACATGAATCACGACTGTGGCTTCTGTCAGAGTAGAAAGTACGATGACTCTCTTCCTTTATGACTACACAGAATACACAGTCTCTGGGACTGAAACAAAACCTCATATTTATTCCTGATGTTTGAAATACTGAAACATATTAAGAATCAAATCAAAAGTATATTAGACTGGAAATATTTGCCCACTTATCCCAATTATCAATAAGAAAAACTACAAACTAATGTCTCTAAATGAGTGGTAATGATTAAAATGGGGGCTTTGAACCTGCGCTGCGTTCTCTTACCCGTACAGTCGGCAGGTTGAGTTTTGAGGGTCGACCGGGTGGAGGGTGGTGGGTGGAGAATACTGGGCAGAAAGCAAGAACCCGACTGCCAACACAGTCAGACTCAGACCGGTACCTGCGTTAGAAAAAACTTATAGATTAGATATTTAATAAACCTATGAGAAGGAATAAATTATGAATAAATCAATAAATCCTGCAAGAAACTAAAAACTAGAGAAAATAACAACAACTAAAATCTAATAGTAACTAACAAATGTCCCTCTGAAAAAATAATAGAAACATTACGGTGTCAATACAATATCAAATTACTGAAAGCAAATCTTGTTCTATTCCTTTTTGTTATAATTGATATACTTATTGTGTTTTATTTAACTAATTAATGGGTTATATTAAAAAAAAAAAAGTAAATCAAGTAATTACTGTAGAAATATCCAAACTATGATACCGACCTATAAGACTGCCCAGGGTCAGCTTCCTGCGGCCGACCCGCTCCACCAGCCAGACTCCCACCAAGGTGAACACAAAGTTGGTGGCAGACGTTGCAGCAGCCAACCAGATCGCCTGTTTAACGTCCCGCACCCCCGCCATCTGCAGAATGGTTGCACTGTAGTACCTGGATATGAAACTCTGATTTATCATTTGAGCTTTTACACTGGTGGCCAATGAGGAGATCATTATGTTGGAGCTGAAACAAGATGAGGTTGTGACCTACATGACGGTGTTTATGCCAGACAGCTGCTGAAACATCTGGAGGCCGCAGCCAACGATGAGAGCCCTCCGAGTCGGACCGTTGCTTAAGATCCGCCAAATAACAACGCCTCCTAAAGAACAGACAGACATTTTTTTTTTTTTACATTTGGCTATTAATGTCCCTTTGTACAAACAGTGGGTTTGTCACATCTTTCACCTGCACCCTCCTCCTTCTCCTCTTCCTCGATGCTGGTCCTGATGCTGTCGTACTCCTCGTCAACGCTCCGCCCTCCTCTCATCCGGCTCAGAGCCTGGCGGGCCTCTTGGCTCCGTCCCTTTTGGAGAAGCCAGCGAGGGCTCTCCGGCAGGAAGAGGAAGCCCACGAACTGCAGCACGGCCGGGACAACGGACAAACCCAGCATGTACCTACAGAGACGGGAGAGCGAGATGTTAGGAGTGCTTTAAAAAGGAACATCTGACACAGAGGAGTCTCAAGTCTGGGTCTGAAGGCTCTCAGGGGTCTTAGAGGGCTGCTTCATCATAAATAACTTTTTGGGGGGATTTAAAGAATTGTGACCAAGACATCTCGGTTGTAAAATAAACTGACAACCCTGACACCCAGACCTGAAAGCTACCTAGTCAGTTCTGCCTTCTATTACTTACCAATACTATTTTATTAATTACTTAATTTATTGTATTTAAGTTGAACATCTTTATTTTATTGTTATCTTTTTAAACCACTTACTTTTTTGTATTCAAGTTGTAAAATGTTTTATTATTTCATTTTTTATCATGAATCACTTGTTTTTTGTGTTTAAGTTTTTTATTGCTATTTCATTTATTTTGTTTGTGTTTAAGTTCTAGGATTTTTATTTTATTTTAATTTCATGAATTACTTATTTTGTTGTATCTAAATTGTATAATTGTGTTCTATTTTATTGTAATTTCATTAAACAATTATTTTATTGTATATAAGCTGTATCATTTTATTGTTATTTTATTATTAATGTGTTGTTTTGCTACTAATACACTTATTACAGCTTTTAAATCCTTTTTTTTGGTTTACATTTTTTTCGTTTTGTCTCACGTGCATTGGTCCAAATTGCCAAATTGTTAAATTGCTGATCTTTTTATTTTATTTTCTGTTGTTGTTTTATTCTTGGCTTGTTAATCACCTGTGAAGCACTTTGAACCTTTATGAAAGGTGCTTTGAATATGAAGTTTGATTGTTTAATTGATTGATACTAGAAGACCTCAAACTAATCTGCAGTTTCTTGTCACTACTTGCCAACAGAAATATATCTTGGAGAAGCTAATATTGGCAATGCAGCTGTTTCAGTCACGCCTTTCACAAACACAGAGATAAGGTAATCAAAACGAAAGTAAAAGCTCGTCATGGAAAGTTACAAGCAGAGAAGACAGTGTGTCTGTAGAACCGATCTCACCTCCAGCCGTCGTGGCTCATGTAGCTGAAAGCTCCATCGATCACACTGGCAACGAACTGGCCTCCGGTGATGAAGAGGGAGTTGATGGTGACCAGCTGACCTCTCTTGTGAGGGGGGGAAACTTCGGCGATGTACACAGGAACCGTCATAGAGGCAATGCCTGATGGGAAAAAAAAGAAAGGGTTTCATTTTGACGTACGCAGAAACACTTTGTCTTTTTTTATCATGTTCAAGACAATCTTGGGACAATAAGTTCTTATTTTCTTCTGTTACATGATCCTTTGCTTCCTTTAAAGCAAATAAAAGCCAATACTGGAAAAGCAGGTCAGGTGGTGTGAGGGAAGAAGTTGTTTGTTTGTGTAGGATATATATACTCAGACCACACAAACCTTTCTCCAGTGTATTTTGACTCTGGAGGGATACTGAACTACTTGATTCTGCTAGGATAGACTAAGTATATTGTTTTCTTAAAATTGATCTTAAACTGTACCAAGCCTGCTTAAAAAAGGGTTAGTGACTGATAGGGCTGGGCGATTTGCCTAAAAAAAAAAAAAATCCCGATTTCTTCACCAAAAATCCGATTTCCGATTTAAATCGATTTTCTGACCCTAGCCCCATGAAATAAAAAAAAAAAAACATGAAATATTAATAATAATAAGAGGTTGTTCTGATAAAGTGCCCAAATAACATTCAACAAAGCATTAAATCAGTGCATGAGAGCATAAGGTGCTTTTTTAAGTTGGATACTTGGTAATACTTGGGGTCCAAAACTTTTTGCATATTTATGAAACCTGGCTTTTCCACCGTATACATTGGGACCATATCCTTTGCTATATACATAGCGATCGCATCAGTTATGGCTTTCCAGCGGGCCAAATTCTTTTCATATGGGATGCAGTTGGCAAAGGTTTGTGTGACGGTGGTCTGTATTTTAGTAGCTGTGCGTGTGGTGCTTGTGGTGCCGCGGTCTCCCTCATTCCGCTGCGCGCAACATTTCTCCCATTCGGCGGGATGTTTTTGCCTGAGGTGCTGCAGTAAATTCGTCGTACTGCTGCCTTTGCTAGCAACAGACTTCGAACAGACTTTGCAGCGGGGTGTTGTCTGCTCTAAATCTGACCTCGCGAACGCAAACCAATTCCAAATAACGGATGACACCGTGCCTTTCTTAGGAACATAATCTTCCCGACTCGATGCCATGTTTGTTTGTGCATCACTTTCGCTTCATTCCGAACTACGGGAGCTGAGAGGGAAGCGTTGGCGGATGTTGAAGAGAAAACCGATTTTCATTTAAACAAATCGACGTGAGCTACACACTCGAGTTAATCGATAAAATCGGTTTATCGCCCAGCCCTAGTGACTGATGCTGATTCTGTTGATTCTACTGTTCTGATATTCTCTAATCAGGAAGTGTTTGAAGCTCTGTTGTGTTTGATGCTCCTGTGCCTTTAATCAGGAACTGCTCTGAGAGGTGTGCTTTAGCTTCAATAGGTCAATTGTCCTCTTAACTGCTAGGGGGAGTGGCTTACACTCCTGGCAGACAACTAGCAATCAGTAGGTAGGCCCTTAACCACTGCTGCTGCCTGGAAGCGTCAGCTTTCAAGCGAAGGCTAGGGCGAACAAAGGCAACAGGGCGACTTTCTCAAGCCAGACTTCGTCAAGCAAAGACTTCTCGAGCGTGTACTTGTACGGGTCAGTAATTTGTTTATATTGACTACCATGTGTCTGCATCCTATTTCTGTCTGTTCCTCTGTTCGGTGGTCACGTAGACAGTGGGTCACTCCCAGGCGCCGTGACCCCACTAACCTCATCTATCCCACTCTCTCAGCCCATGGTGAGCAAGTGGTGTCGGGGGCTTTGGAACTGCCAGTCGGCAGTGCCGAAAGCTGAGTTCATCTCAGGCTATGCATCCTTGCTCTCCCTCAACTTTCTTGCTCTAACTGAGACCTGGATCACACCAGAAAACACCACCACACCCGCAGCTCTGTCAGATGCGTACTCCTTCTCTCACACTCCCAGAGCTGCGAGGCGAGGTGGTGGCACTGGCCTGCTAATTTCCCCAAAATGGAATTACTCTCTTGTCTCTGTTCCACAGTTCTCCCCATCCTCTTTTGAATTTCATGCTGTTACTGTCACTTATCCAGTCAAGCTCACCATTGCTGTTGTGTACCGCCCACCGGGCCCTCTTGGTGAGTTCCTGGAGGAGCTTGACACACTAGTCTCGCACTTCCATGACGATGGCTCCGCGCTCATCATGCTCGGCGACTTCAACATCCAGACTGATAAGTTAGAACCGCTGCTTTCCTTCCTCTCCTCCTTTGACCTCTATCGCTCTCCCTCTCCTCCTACCCACAAGGCCGGCAACCAGCTGGATCTTATCTTCACTAGACACTGTTCTACCGCTAACCTCTCTGTCACTCCCCTCCAGCTCTCGGACCACTACTTCATGTCCTACTCCCTCTCCCTCTCCTCTCCCCCTTACTTCCTCCACCTACCCACATGGTTTCTACCCGTAGTCACCTCCGCTCCCTCTCCCCCGCTGATCTTTCCTCTTCCGTTACCTCTGCCCTCCCTGACCCTGAATCCTTCTCTCTTCTATCCCCCGATACTGCTACTGATCTTCTCCTCTCCACCCTTTCCTCCTCTTTGGACAACCTCTGTCCCTTCACCTCCAGGCCTGCACGGCCAACTCCTCCTGCCCCATGGCTGTCGGACTCAGTGCGTACTGATAGACGGAGCCTAAGAGCGGCTGAGCGTAAATGGAGAACAGGCAAACTCCCGGAGGACCTTCTTAACTTCCAATCTCTCCTTTCCACTTTTTCCTCCTCTCTAGCTACTGCTAAAGCGGCTTTTTTCCGCTCAAAAATCCTAACCTCTGCTTCCAATCCTAAAAACTCTTTGAAACTTTCTCTTCACTCCTCCAACCCCCACCCCCTCCTCCTACTTCCTCCCTTCTCCCGGATGATTTCGCCAACTTCTTTGACAAGAAGGTAAACGATATCAGATCCTCCTTCTCTCAGCCCCCTCTCCCTCTCTACCCTCTACAGCTCTTCCCCCTCAGCTCCCCCTTCCCTCTCCACACCCCATCTTACCCTATTTTGCTCCCCTCTCCCCTAACGAGGTCCTTGACCTTGTTACATCTAACCGCCCCACCACGTGCTCCCTTGACCCGATCCCCTCCCCTCTTCTTCAGTCTATTGCCACTGAACTCCTTCCTTTCCTCACCCACCTCATCAACACATCTCTCGTCTCGGGATGCTTTCCCTCGGCTTTCAAGACTGCCAGAGTCACCCCCTTCTGAAAAAACCATCACTTGACCCCTCTGATGTCAAGAACTTCAGACCGGTTTCTCTTCTACCCTTTCTATCCAAAACACTTGAACGCGCTGTCTCTAAACAACTGTCTTCCTACCTCCACCAGAACAACCTCTTGGACCCCCACCAGTCCGGGTTCAAGGTGGGTCACTCGTCAGAGACGGCCCTCCTTGCGGTGACAGAGTCGCTTCACGCTGCGAGAGCGAACTCTCTCTCCTCTGTCCTGATTCTCCTGGACCTGTCAGCGGCGTTTGACACAGTGAACCACCAGATCCTCCTCTCCACCCTCGAGGGGATGGGCGTCTCAGGCTCTGCACTCTCCCTGCTTGCATCCTACCTGACAGGCCGATCCTACCAGGTGACATGGAGGGGGCCGTGTCAGAACCACGCACGCTGACTACGGGGTTCCACAAGGTTCAGTTCTGGGCCCCCTTCTCTTCTCGCTCTACACAACATCTCTGGGTTCTGTTATTCGCTCCCATGACTTCTCCTACCATTGTTATGCCGATGACACCCAGCTGGTCTTGTCATTTCCTCCCGGTGACACCCAAGTGGAGGCACGCATTGCTGCGTGCTTGGCTGACATCTCGAAGTGGATGGCGACACACCACCTGAAGCTGAACCTGGACAAAACCGAGCTACTCTTCCTCCCGGGGAAGGGTTGCCCGCACCGAGACCTGTCCATCACCATTGATGATGCCGTGGTGACGCCAACTCGGACTGTGAGGAATCTGGGTGTGACCCTCGACGACCAACTGTCGTTCTCAGCAAACATTGCATCGGTCACACGCTCCTGCAGATTCCTCCTCTACAACATCAGGAGGATTTGCCCCTTCCTCACTGAGGAGACGGCGCAGGTGCTCATCCAGGCTCTGGTCATCTCCCGCCTGGACTACTGCAACTCACTACTTGCTGGAGCCCGGCGTCGGCCATCAGACCTCTGGAGCTTGTCCAGAAAGCTGCAGCACGTCTGGTGTTCAATCGCCCCAAGTTCTCTCACACAACTTCCCTTCTCCGTTCCCTACACTGGCTCCCTGTAAGAGCTCGCATCCAGTTTAAGACTCTGGTGCTAGCCTACAGGGCAGTGAAAGGAACAGCTCCTTCCTATCTCCAGGCCTTGGTCAAGCCCTACACCCCTGCCCGACCACTTCGCTCTGCTGCCTCGGGCGACTGGTTGCCCCGTCGCTCAGAGGTCCCTGCGGCCGATCCACCCGGTCACAGCTTTCTGTCCTGGCCCCTCAGTGGTGGAATGAACTCCCCACTGACGTCAGGACAGCAGAGTCGCTGCCCATCTTTAGGCGCAGGCTGAAAACTCACCTCTTCAGGAAGTACTACCCGGAGCCTTCCTCGTAGCACTTATGGCACTCGTATTAGTTGCTGCACTTACTGTATTCGTATCAGTTCGCTGCACTTATTGAATTTGTATTTGTTTACTGCACTTATCCTATCCGTAGTAGTTTGTAGCACTTACTATATTCGGATTAGTCTGTTGCAATTATTGTTTTCGTAGTAATCTGCCTCTGCACTATACTTTTGCTCTGGCTTATACTTTGAGATGCTTGTTTAAGAAAGGAGATGCACTTATGACTTCTGGTGACTAGTAGTTCTCTTGAATACCTATGTTGAATACACTTCCTGTAAGTCGCTTTGGATAAAAGCGTCTGCTAAATGACTGTAATGTAATGTAATGTGTACTTTATAGACCTGCTATAGCGCCAAGCATTCTTACCAGTTGAAACATTTCATTATTATGTGTGTTATGTGTAACTGTGAGGGACTTATCCATGGATTATTTTATTTATCCGTTAATCGCTGACGAGAGATACCTTTCCTACAGTGCGACAAATAAAACACAAACATGTCTTCGGGGGGGGGCTGACTGTTGTAAACAAAACAAATCCAAGCTTTTTGGAACAAGCTCTTGTTGTTGTGACCAGTCACTCTAGCTTCGCTCTCACAACGTACATGACCAAAATATTACCGCAATGCAGCGCAAACTGATGGTTTTTTCAACATCAAGATAGGAACAATATAGAAAAATATAAACAATAGACATTTTTGTATCTCTTTTATCATTTTGACAATACATATTGCAGAGTCCTTTTTGGAACGATACTCAAGCAAACCTTTTTTGATATTACAGAATCTTAAGGACTGCCACTTTAAGTATTTTTGTGTGTATATAATGGTGTATTACCCCCCCCCTGCAAATAAACAAATAATGCTATACTTCCATCCATCACCACTTTGTTACCTCCTCCGGCAATAGATAGTGACTTAAAGACATTTATCTAAAGGCAACTCTTTGATTTCCACGTTAAGTAAGAGTGTGAAAGCAGGACTTTTATGTGTAACAAGAGTGATTTTTACAATGAACTATACTTCTTGTGAATGTGTGGAACTGTATCAATGTAAAACAAGATGTTTCTAATCCCCTCACTTTACCTGGAGAGATGAGACTTTATGTATAAAAATGACACTTTCTTTTTCATAATGTTCCAACCACAAACTCACCTATGCCCAAACCAACTGTGATTCTGCCCACGAGGAGAACCACCTTGCCCGGGGCCACACTCAGGATGAAGCCACCGATGCTGAAGATGAAGCTGGCCAAAAGGATGCAGACCCTTCGCCCGAACCACCCGTTGAGGAAGCCTCCGCTCAGGGCCGAGAGCGCCGCCGCCCCGACGGTGCTGGAGACCAGCAGCTCCTGCCACAGGGCGCTCAGGTTCATCTCCTCCTTCAGGAGCAGCATAGCCCCGGAGACCACCCCGGTGTCGTACCCGAAGAGGAATCCTCCCAGGGCAGAGAAGAACGCCAACACGTAGACGAACCCCGGCGTGGAGGCATCTCGGTCCAGGACATCTCCATCGGTGGCAGACGGAGGCCCGATGAGACTCTGCTCTCCGTCATCCACTGCTTCCTGTCTCCTGCTGCCCATAGAGATCATGTGACTCACACTGTGTTCATTGTGGCTGCTGGACAGAAGGGAGAACAGGAGTTAAGATCATTAAAAACGTCCTCAAAACATAGCAAGGTTGAGGGAAAAAGTGATCCCAAACGAACAGAGGTCATTATTCTGCTTTTATTTAAATACCAAACGTCCAAATAATCACCAGCTCGAGAGGAGAAACAGGGAAGAATCTAGCATGTCCACATTTTAAGGGCTATAAATTACGTTTTTTGCAAATAAAAACATATTCTGTCCTATAAATAGAGAAGATTTAAGTGTTGTTTCTTGTTATACGTTTGACTAAAGTGAAAAAACCCACTTAAATGGCTTCAAACTGCCTCCAAAATGATTGTTTACCACTGACGCGCTATGCTCTGGGCGCGGCCATCTTGAATGTTTACGTGTACATCACGTGACTCATGGATCTCAGCCCAGCAGCAAAAACAGCAACTTCCCCAAAAAACAATGTAAAAATTACAATGATTATTCATAAATAAGTTATGTCATCCGCATTCCAAATCATTAAGAGGGATTTTGGAAATATTTATTTTAAGTTTCTAATTTATTACTTATTTATTTTAGGAAGAAACTGACCAGACTCCATTCAAAATATAACATTTTTGTGAATTATTATTTATCTGCAATGTTTTTCTTTTCAATCTTAAAACACATTATTAGAACATTTATTGGTCTTCTCGGTAATTCGGCATACATCGGGGCCACCATTTAATTTTTTATAATTTAGCCTGTAAATCATAGCCTTATTATTTAAATAATTGTATTAACATTTAAGTAATTAAATTAATTTAATTTAATGTAATCTTTATTTATTGATATAGTGCAATGCAATACACTGTGCAATTATAATAGTTATAATAGTGTTTCTGTCTGTACATTTAATATTTCAGTTATTGTGGATTCTTTACTGTTTTGTTTTTTTTATTGCTTATTTATAATACTTGTTTTTATTTTATTTTATCTTGTTTTTCTTGTTTGCACTATAACTATGCTGCTGTAATCCTGTAAATGTCCCCACTGCAGGACTAATAAAGGATTATCTTATTTTATTTTATAGACTAACAGTACATATTTAAACTGCATGCTGAGTTTTAAAGATTAAACAAACACAGCATGTCACACAAGCTCAAACTGCTGCCATCCAATAAATGTCCATTTCATTTTGCACATAAGCAATGTGGAGAGAGCTAAACATGCACATTAAATAATCAGCAGATTAAATATTAAAAGTCAACATCACACACACACACAAAAAATGCAATATAAATGTAACAATATTTAAAGTTTCTATACCTGTTAAAAGCTTAATCCGGTGCACAGAAGGAGTTCTTTGTGTCCAATTCAACAAACAGGGAAGTTTGATCACATGATGGCAGTGCAGGAATAGAGGAACACGCCCCTTTCATACATGTAATAGCTCACCTGTTCCTGCAGGGGTCCTCACAGAGCAGGTGGTGGTGAACACCTGTAGTAATGACAAACAGCAGGAATTTGCATTGATGGAAATAGATATGAAGACTGTACAGTATAAGGAAACTGTCACAACTTACTTTCATATCAGCTGTTTACCTATTTACCTTTGAAGTCTGAACATTGCGAATTTGGGTTTTATTCAGCAAGTTAAGGGCATAATTCATTTTTTTTTATATATATATATATTTATTATTTTATCATAGGCAAATGAGTCATTTTTAAAATTTTTTTGAATTTTAACTGTTTTCAGTCAAGCCTATTTCCATTTTTGACAAATGCAACAGGCCTTCATTACAGAAATACATAATTAAGTACATACAATTAAAAATGTAATTAACTAAAATATAATGTATCTTTGCACTCTGGACATCCCCTAAAAGTGTGGCTGTCAATACCAGCCAATGCAATTTGATTTATTATTTATTATTATATTATTATATTTAAAGAGGCGGTGTTTTGATCTGTGGATGAACTTTCCCTGATCCTCCGCCCACCTCCAGCCCGGCCAGCCTCCAGCTCTGGTGCCATTTCACGCATTACGCATTACGCACAGGGGAAGTCATATGATGTGACTGTAAGGAAGCAGACACACTGTGTATTTCTTTTTTTTTTTCTTCCTCTCACAGAAACAACAGAAAGTCTTCAACCTGACAAAAGGGGAACACTGGAGGGGAAAGTTTTTTAGTGATGTCAGTGAATGAACCGAAACTGCTCCGCACTGACAGCTTCTCTCTTTTGGAGACTTAACATGCACCACTGTGATGTAACGATATGAGCGACACATCGTCTGTTTTCTTCCCCGGGCTGCTGGAGCCATGCTGCCGCAGTTTGGCCTGCAGAAGCTCGCTGGTTCTGAAGACAATGGGTGATAAAGAGGAGCTGGAGGAGAAGGTGAAGAAACTCCTGGTGAGGCTGAAGATCCCGCAGGAAGACCGGCAGCTGGGCACTCTGATCCAGATCATCCAGGATCTGCTTTTCCTGGCGCACACAGACAATGGTAGGAAACACTGCTCATAACACAGAGCTCCATGTTCTGTGGACATGTTGGTTTCATTAGTGGGACAAGTACAGAACCAGTCAACAGCTTCTCATTCAACTACTCTGAAGAGTCTAAAATATAAAACATGTTCTGGTTTGTTGAGCATTTGTTTGTTTACCACATAATTCCATATGTGTTCCTTCATAGTTTGGATGTCTTCAATATTAATAAATGTAGAGCTGGAAAATAAAAATAAAGAAAAACCATTGAATGAGAAGGTGTGTCCAAACTTTGACTGGTACTGTATAAATAAAATAAAAAATATAAAATAAATAAATAAAATATACAGTACCAGTCAAAAGGGCACACCTATTCAATAAAGATCAAATATAAAACATATTCTGGATTTGTTTGTTTACCACATAATTCCATATGTGTTCCTTCATAGTTTGGATGTCTTCAATATTAATCTAATGTAGAGAAAAATTAAAATAAAGAAAAACCATTGATTGAAAAGTGTGTCCAAACTTTTGACTGGTACTGTATAAATAAAATAAATAAAATAAATAAAATAAATAAAATAAATAAATAGAATATACAGTACCAGTCAAAAGTTTGGAAACACCTTCTCATTCAACTACTTTGAAGAATGTAAAATATAAAACATATTCTGATTTGTTTGTTTACCACATAATCCATATGTGTTCCTTCATAGTTTGGATGTCTTCAATATTAATCTACAATGTAGAAAAAAATAAAGAAAAACCATTGAATGAGAAGGTGTGTCCAAACTTTTGACTGGTACTGTATGTAGATCATTTACTGAAGTATAAGTAATACCACAGTCTGAAAACACTCCATAAGAAGGCATGCATTCAAAAGAAGTGTAGGTATATATATATATATATATATATATATATATATATATATATATATATATATATATATATATATACCTACACTTCTCTATATATATATTTTATATATATATATATATATATATAGAGAGAGAGAGAGATAGAGATATATATATATATATATATATATATATATACCTACACTTCTCTCTATATATATATTTTATATATATATGAAATATAATATAAAAAAGTACTCTTGCAGATAGGATTCTATGTTAATATTTAATTATCTTATATTATTTCTGATACATTAAGTTGTATTTGATCATATTCATGTACTCTAGGAAGTGTTTAAGAAGTACACATATTTTACTACATTGAAGCGTCAACGGAAACAAATTTACTAAAAGTAAAAGTAAAAGTACTTGGTCCCTGTCAGAGAGTTGTATTATTACTGATGCTTTAACATGAGGGCAGCACGTGGAGCTCATTTGAACTACTTTATGTAATGTTGGATAGTTTAATCTATAACACAGGGTCATATTTTTATAAATTAATCGTATGTTTTGTTTGTAAAATCTTAATCTGTAAGGTAACTAGTAAATGTGAAAGAGAGAAAAGTACAATAGTTTCTCTTTAAATGTGGTGGATGCATACAACGGAAATGCACAAAGTACCTCAAAAATGTACTTCCACCAATCAGAGTGATGCTTTGGAGTCAGTGTTACTCAGTCAGTTTGGGATTCTGATGCACAGTTTCAGATTTTAAGAATATTTATTAGTATTTATGAGTATTTTATGAGTATTTCTATTTTGTGCAAATATACTCTTAGGCACTTTACTTTAACTGCACTACATTCAACACATTATTGCAGTTAATAGCTTGTAGATAAAGATATGACACATACTGTAAGGAGACAGATACATTATTAGTGTTACTATGGTACACCTTCATTTATCATAATGCATAATTAACTTTTTGTTGCTAAGTACACGAGCCAAATATTCCCCAGTTTCAGCTTCTCTTTTGTTAAGATTTGCTGTTTTACTTTTGTTTTGTGTGTGAGTTTAAATTCTGTTAATGTTATAATTTGAATATTTCCTCTTTCACTGTCTTTATCTCTCATTCACGGACTGATCAGTTTAATTTTCCATAATTTTTTTTATCTCTTTATGTTTTCTTACCGGTGTGTTTTTATCACTGAAACAATACAATCTGTGCAGATGAACAAAAGACAACTAAACTCTATTCTCCTCTTATTCTCTGAGCCTTGCTATGCGGGTTTAAAGAAAGAAATGAGTGCATTCGAAGCTAACTTTCACATTTCTTTTTTTCTATCTGTTGCAGCAGCCGAACTGTTTGAGGAGAAAAATGTCCACACCCCCCTCCTGTTTGTGCTGACGTCCTACATCGGCAGCAAAGAAGTCCAGCAGGTACCGCAGTACATCATAAACCTCATAAACCTTTGATTGTGTAGTTTATTTCTCAGTTTTACATCAGCAGTTTGTTATTTGTCAGTCTTGAACTTTGTAAACGTACAAAACAGAGTTCAAGGCTTCAAACACAGCTTATTTTAATGCAATTTTTCCCACCATTAGTTTTTAAAGAAGCAGAAATGTGTGCCACCTTAAACCAGAAACACTGATGTGTTTAGTGTTCACAACAGCATCACCTGCTAAGCTTTAAAGTCACCCACATGTTTTATGAGACGTCTCGTGGCTGCAGCTTATCAGAGGTTTGATAGCAGCACGTCACAAAACGAAAGTCAGACGGTGAGTCAGACAGTCAGTCATAACACATTCCTTTGATAAATAAAACAGAATCTGATTTGAAGTATGGAAAACCTGAAAAAACAGTTGAGCAATTTTCCAGTCATTTGAAACGCATTTAAAAATGTGAGGAAAAAGTCAAATGTCCCAGAAAATGATTTCAACATTCAAACATACACACGTAGTACTTTTAACACACTGCTCTCGGTAATGTTGCTCCAACGCTTGGAACACACCCAAGTCCTGTCACACGGTAGCACATGCAGGTTGGATGACATTACATAACGTTGCATTCTACCTGACTTGTTTTAAATGGTTGAATAACTTTAAACTGGTTTGCACGGTGAAATTACACGCTCTGGTCTGGTTATCTTATTTTGACAACATCTGCAGGTGTTTTCTCATTATTCTGTGATCAATTTGTCATAATCTATAAGCACGGAAGAGAGGAATTCATAGATAAGTTGTAGCCATAGACTGCACGTCTTTTAAATCTGATTTCCACGCAGAGGAACATATTGGTGTATGTGAAGTTCTGGAAAATGATGTCTGGAAAAGAGTGTGAACCCTGTTCCCGTGGGGAGAAGGCTTTTTATTGCTTTATGCTCTGCTACAATGGAGTCAAACTAGTTCTGTTAGATTTCTTTAAGGTCCTCAGCTGGAAAATTGCTCGAGCATCTTGCATGTGAAATCGACATTGTGCAGGTGAAGGCGAACTTCATTAAACTGATTTTGAATTTTCAGTCAGAAATCCCCCCCAAAAAACTTTTTACCTTCATGTATCTGTTTCTTAATTTTTTTCATATTTTGATGGTTTGACTTGCTTAATGACCTCCATCATAATCATGTGACGGTGTAATCTTCTTTTGCTCCAGGTGGGCTGGTCGCTGCTGTGTCGGCTGATTGAAATATGCCCCAGTACGCTGGACCAGCTGACCAGACCTCTGCAGGCAGCCAAGGACTGGGAGGTACTGGGAGTGCACCAGTAAGTAAAGACATCGCTTTGTGTTGATGTGAACATAGTAAACATCACACCTGCTAAACATCAGCATGTTCATTGTCATTGAAGGCATGTTAGAATGCCGATGTTAGCATTTAGCTCAAAGCAAAGCACCAGAGTTCACGGCTATGTTATCCCATAACTAGAATCACATCCTGATGTACAAGTTAATCATCCCATAAAGTTAATGACCTTACATTTCATATTTATGTTTACATTAGTCATAGGCATAATGTTGTTTATTGTTGGTTGATTCTGAGCTGAGTCTGTTGAGTTTCATGCATTCAAAGCTTTCATTCCCCAAAAACTTGAGGAGCCTGAATGTTCACATTATAACCTACTTATAACCTTTAATCTAATATTAAAAATGCGAGCGTACATTCTGGTTTTTTTAACTGATGACAGGGAAAAATCAAAACAAGATCCTGCTCAAATGCATTTGTTTGGTTTGTTTTATGAAGTATATAACGTGTGTTTATGTTTTCAAAAACACAATACAGTTGTGATTTATCAAACACATATCTATATGAGATGACCTGTTCACCTACTGAAGATCCCATCAGGTGATGCAGCAATGGCAATAAAAAGTGCTCAGGAATGTTTATTCACGCACATATTTGCTCATCTCACAACTTATAGATAAGGCACTTTGTGAAATGGGAAGTAAAGGCTTTAAAAAAAAGTGGGTCCCCAGAATGAAAAGTTTAGGAGAGTAAATCAGTTAAGTGGACATTTGATATAATCAAGTTAAACTCTGTGGTCTTGGTTTTGCTGGTGGTGGATTCAGTATTGTTCTTCTGTTCTTTTCACTTGGTGAAATTCACCTGGTCTATATCTGTTCATAGAGTTTGGCTTTCAAAAGTTCCAAACAGAAATTATACTAAAATCAATGTCAGTTTTCAGTTCCTGTTCATTCTATAGCGCTCATGTTATCGTATCACACATGTTCTTGTGAGTGGTCTTCTCAGTTCCTTTGTATTGCTGTATAACATGTTCTCCACTTAGTATTCCACCAAGCTGTGTGTTTTTTTTTTTCAGTTCTTAGTTTGTTCTCGGAACAAAAAGATGCAATACAGACCTGTAAACCAGCTGCTAGTTTAAAATATGCAGAATATTAACCAACTTTCTTTTCAGTTTGCTGAAGGGAGGCGTCTTTGTCTTGGCTACAGCCTCTGCTTCATGTTTTGCCTTGTTGTGTTTTCCAGGCAGATCCTGAAGGTGCTCTGTCAGTACAGCAGAGACCATAAAGTCGCCATGGTTGGACTCCGGGCCCTGGCTCTCCTGCTCAGATCAGGTACGCAACTATAAACCCCAGCTCAAAGGGTGTCAATATTCTACATCTTTTTGGGGGAATATTTAATCAGAATATTTGAAGATTGGTGTCATCAAATCAGTATAAAAGAAAACTAGATCATTTAGTTTTCTTCACAAAGCCCTTTTTTTAGGAGGAAAGAAGGGTCAAAATGTTAAAAATAGAATTGCAGTCCACATGTAATTACCCCTGCATCCCAGAGCAACATTCTACTCCCCCTTTTCAAAAGGATCTCTTTGGTTATGCATATTTCTGATAATGTGCACTGATTTCTGGGATGCGAAACTTCTTGGAAAGGCAGATGTTAAACTCAGAAATGCACAGCGTGGTCTGCAAAGAATATGAACTATATCGATATTCAAGCAATCTAAAGACGCCCTGCTTCTGAATCTGAGGAGCATTTTTTATGGAAAATATTCACATCATCCCGAAAAGATAGACATTTTTTATTTGCAACTGCTTAGAGATATTCACTACTTATTACATGACAAATTGTGGAGCTTAAAATTTGGAGATAGTAATACATTTAATCAATTTCCAACAAATAATAATTGATTCGTGGGCCTGAAGATTCTCAGTTGCTTCAGTTTTTTCTTTTTTCGCATACATATTAAGGCATCAAACTAGTTTTTTTTCATGCTTTTTTTAAATCATGACTATGTAGACTTGATTCCTCTGCTGGTGCTGGAGGAGGAAGAGGATGTGTTTGGTCTTGTGGTGCAGGCGATGAAGACATTTCCTGCCAGTGAAGAAGTGCAGCTCCAAGGCTGTGGAGCCCTGCAGCTGCTGCTGGAGAGAGGTGAGCAGACACGCACATGCTCTGACCTCAAATATATATACGAGTGTGTAGAGGAGGGCCGCCGTGACACCTCAGTTTATAGAGCGGGTTGTCCTTTAACCACATGGGTGGAGGTTCGATCCCCCAGCTCCTCCTGTCCCCCTGTCGAAGTGTCATGATTCTAAATTCTTGTTTACGATTGAAATGAAGGTTTAGGGCCCTGTGCACCCAAAACTGACTCCTTTCTTCTCTACCTTCCTCTTTAATCTTTCAACTAAGAGAGGAAATGCGAGTTTCCTCTTCCTGCCACCTTGTAGTTGTGAAAGTATATGTGAAATCAAAAATACCCCAAAATCTGAGCCATTTCATTCTTAACTGAACTTTTAACATTTCTAACTTTGTCTGTAGGCTACAGCACAAGGCATTAGGAAATAACAACAATAAACATAATTGAAACATAGAAAATACATTTCTAAAAGAAGCCTTTTGAATAGTCTACTTATGGTAGAAGCAGAAATATCAAGGAAGGATGACCAAATCAACAAAACATGCAAGTCCAAAAACAACCAACTTGTAAAAGGTATACCAAATTATTTTGTGAAATAAACAGAAATTCAATACAATATTCATTCATATTCAAACTGTGTTTTCATGAGTGTAAATAGTCACCTGAAACTAACAATTGTTGTGTTTGTGTTAGCTCAGAATGAGCCGTTTATACTACTTTTCATAGAGTCCTCCATTTTGCCCCTCTCTGTTTATATAGTAGCCCAGAATGGAGAAGCCAAACACTGACTCCAGAGAGATTGTTTCATGTTTATACGTTTCTCAAGGCCACCCTAGTTCCCTTACACAACTTGATAAGGGGGTAGGGGGTATTCAGTAGGATGCAATCTACAACCTCCCCACTAGATGCCCCTAAATCCCCCACTCTGCTCCTTTAACATATCTGTATATGCTTGCAGTAGAGTAGCTAAATATCTTTCTTGTGTTTCCGTGTTTCCAGTAAGTGACGACCACCTGGTGGAGTTTGTGGAGAACCAGGATCATCTTGTGGTTCTGGCGGCTCTGCAGAGGTTCCCTGACAACCCCGAGCTGCTCCTGCAGGCCATGAAGGTTCTGCTCCCTCTGGCTTGTCCTGGTAAGATCATCAGAGCACCCCCATCATGTCTGTGATGTCTGAGAGGGAGAGAGAAGAACTGAGGCTATAGCTTTATTGATTTATAAGTAAAAAAGGGTGTTGTTCAGTTGAACATATTGATCATGTAAGAAGAACACAAATACATTGACCCCTTTCTGTCTTTATTACACAATTCGCACGGTCTATTTCTAAACTCCCCACAGTACCGTGATGTCCCGGTAACGCTTTTTAAAAAAAGTTTTGGTGATAATTAGATTATACCTCAAAAATCCAGTGTTGTGCTTTATGGGAGAGTGGTGTTTGTTGAAAACAGTAACATTTTCATGGAAATTCCCTCATGGTGAGGAAACACAACGACTGCTTTGAGCAACTCTACGTATTTGCTACTCAAATGCATCATTTGAATGAAGAAATTTTGGTCTTATCCAAAAATAAACTTGATCACTTATCAATATGTTTGCGTTTGCAATGTATAATGTATTCAGAAATAATCTAAACATTTTGATAATAACTGTAGTGATAGACTTAAATGGTTTATATTATATAGTAGGTTTTCCATTTGTAATAAAGGCGTTTCACTCAACAGACATCATAAACATTACCCATGAAAAACACCGGCTAAATACAGTAGATGATGTATTTCTTTATTTTGGATGTTCTCTGCACTTAAATTGTAATTAGCTGGAGGATTTCTGCATGAAAAGGGGAGCTGGACATGAAAAAGTGGCCATGAAAAGAGTTTTAGTCTTGAACTATTTTTTCCACTTTAATCTGTGTTTTTCACAGATGTACTATTGATAACAGTCATGGGGGATTCCAGACGGTTTGAAGGTTCAACTCTGTCATTAGTCATTAGTGAGGGTCTTTCTTCTGACCTTCTGCTTATCTCGCCTTTCTTCTGTTGTTCGTCGTATATCTGCTGTCTTCAATTCATTTTGGGCTTTCAGAAGTGAAAATATAGCAGAAAATATAGCAGTTGAAGCTGCTAATCAGTGCTCGCCACACTCATGATATTCTGGCTATTTTTGTATTCTTTTTTGGCACAGTTATGTTAATTGATATTTTCAGGACATACATAAAAAATAATAAAATAATAATAATAAAAAAGATGTGAAAAATTGAAATACATTTTTTTTAAACAAAAGAGAGATAGCAATAGTTATATAAAAAAATTGAAATAAAAAATGTAAAGATAAGTAAAAATTAAAATAATAATGAATAAAAATAAAATAAATGCTGCAGTAAAAATAAAGAAGTAAAATGTAAAAGAGGAGACTAACACATCATACTTTTTCTAAAAGGAAAGTATTATTGTTGCAAGTTGGTGTTCCCTATAACAACAACAAAAGAGGTAAAAGACTCCCTTGCCTTGTACTGTGAAAATATCACAGTGGGGAAAGAGATTTATTGTTTTTCTTTCTATACAACTGTAGTCTGATTCTTATATTACGCATTGTGATACGTACATTCATTTTTATTCACAATTTAAAACATGAAGGTTTAATCTCAGAGAGAGTGTAGCTGTTTTTGAGTTATTGATCTTTTCTCTTCCAGGCAGTAACGTGGAGGTGTTGATGTCGGGAGGCGCTCGCTGCTACAGCGTCATCATCGCCGCCATGGACGCCTTCCCCGAGGAGGAGGAGCTTCAGGAGACGGCCTGCTGCCTGTTCAGGAGGCTTGCGTCAGGTCAGACACAGGGTTAACGTTTTCTAAATTTCTAAATTTTTAATTATCCTCTCCCTTCTTCTACAACATCATTTTCCAGTTGTTTTTCATTTTTGGGATAAAAAATGAGTCTTCACCACTTTTTGTCACCACATATGTCCAAGTTTAGTAGTTTCTTCCAGCTTCTTATAGTTTAGTTATTAGATAAATATTTTACTACCGATAAAATCATTTCTAAGCAACCCTTTAGGTAGCATAGTATGGTATGTAAATTATATAAAAAAACACCTTCTTATTTCAAATTGTTAGTAATAAACTAGTACACACACACACACACTGAATACTTATTCTTTAGGGAATTAAATATTATTTGGTGGCATATTTATATTTATTATGTCATTTTCATATAATCTTTCCACCTGTTCAAAAAATCCATAAGGACATGTTTAGAATAGTGTCTTATGACTTTATTATTTAATGCTATCACTGACAGTAATGCTTTATTTTGTTAGTCTATTTCTTATATTAAGTATCTTTAATTTACCTTGTTGTTACTTGTGATTTTTTGCTAAATGTTTTGTCTAATTGTCCTTGTATTGTGTAATTGTTGTAGAGGACCCCCTTGAAAACGAGGTGGTACATCTCAAGGTTATTCCTAATAAAGAATTTCCAACATATTTCTTTAGTTTACTTCAATGGAAACCAATGTATAATGTTTTATAGTCCTCACTTAAAATCTCTCAGGTGCTCCGTCAATGAATAACTTTTCAGGATCTCTTTGCTTGTTGACAGTCAGATAACAGATAACACTGTTTGCAAAATCAATCAATCCTCACTTTCAACACGGCAGCGTTTGAACTGATTCCTCCCGATAAAGTAATGTGTTTGCCAGCTGACAGATTAAGATTAAAGGGGTCAATAAGGTGCGTTTGTTTTTTGTGTCTCCTATTAGAGAGTTACTACAACATCCTGGTACTGAACGGCGTCCAGAGGGTCGCGGTGAGAGCCTGCCAGTCTTTCCCCGACAACGCCAAGCTGCAAGCCGCCGCCCTGTCCTGTCTGGCCGACCTCAGTGAGGAAGCACACTCACACATGCCGCATTGAAATAGTTTATTTATATCCACACAGAAGGATTAGTGATGGAGACAGCAGGACAATGCCTCTGCCTTCAACATGGACACAAAGCAGCGTTACACGCAGGAAGATGGATTATGTTTGGGTAGAAAAAATGGCACTTTGTCTTTGTTCGTCTCATGCCTAGGGATTGATATCGTTAAGATTTAATAATAATAATAATAATAATAATACATTTTATTTGGTGGCGCCTTTCATGGCACTCAGGGTCACCTTCCATCATAACAAATCAGCGGTAAAACACAATAAACAACAGATGAATATAACATCAGAGTACATTTTATTAATACTAGTACTCTTATCAATACTGCTCATCGGTTTGGTACCTTTATTGATACTCATATCTGTTCTTTTTGATTATTTATCGAGGTGCAAAAAGGCAATTAAAAGCAAAGACATTGCTTGATTATTCTGTATTTAAACAAATAGTCTTTCTTGAGCAGGAGTACAAGAAGTTCCAATATCTTTAACATTCATTGCAATTAGCTTTAATTTATTAAATTATTCATTTATTATTCGTATTAGTAAACTCCGTATGGCATCGCTAACGTTACCTGCAGAGGACGAGGATTGAATGCTGCTCGCCAAACAGGGAAACTGTGCGTTTACACAGATTTTATGTTCTGCTTGTTCAGCAAATCTTTTGATAAATTGCTGCTATTACCTCTATTTCTTGTGAGGGTTTTATTACATCTGTCACAACGAGATTTTTCAACATATTATCCAGCAAATTGTAGCCACACATTGCATTATTTTGTTCTCTATGATCTACTGGTGAAAAACAAGCTGACTAACGCAGTCCAGTACATGAGTCAGCAGATAAACAATGTGTCCTAAGTAGAAAAAAAGCAAAGAAATGTTCTGTGTCTGTTTAACAGTTGTTTAAAAAGCTGCAGACAGTCACTGGTTTCAATAAGGTCTCGTACAGTACAGTAATTACACCGCGCTGTCTCCGCCCTGTCAGCTTCAACCATCGTGCAGAACAAAGCGGTGGCCCAGCAGGGTATGGAGGAGGGGGAGGAGGAGGAGAACAGGGGCCGGGAGGAGGTGGAGGACATGGGCCTTGGCTGGATGGAGGCCTGCTGCACGGCGCTGGAGCTCCACGCTGCCGAGCCAGACGTCCAGGTCAGTCTCAGGTTTCCTTTTGGCCCTTTTTGAGCTGCAGACAATAATTACAGGGCATAATTCTAACTTGTCTGAATCACTTCCGCTTCCTCAGGAAGCTGCTAGCTGGGCCATCCACAATCTGTTACTGCACGGAGCTACAGTGAACCATTCAGAGGAGGAGGGGGATGAGAGGTACACACTGAACAGTGAAATATCACATCCACATCATCGACAGATATTCTCTTTCAGCACTTATGCCTGATGTTTGTGAAAGATTTGAATATCTGGGGACTATGGTGGCCCTAAGAGTTCCACGCACATGCAGATATACACAACACAAACAAATAAAGAAACATCTTCACCAACTTGATGACACATTAAAACATAAAATTGTATGTACAGCATTTAGAAAAAGCTAAACGGAAAATGTTTATAAGGGACACTAAAAAGTGATGCACACGTCTTTGACAGGTTGTTGTCGTTGTTGTTTATTGCTTATAAAGTTATTGAAGTTGGCTATCTTTCATTGAGATCAATTGATTCAGGTACTGATGGTTAATGATAACTAAAAGGCTAAAACTAGCTTAACAGCAGATACTTGCAATAATATATGAATCATGCGACTACAATTTGAAAATAAGCCCCAAAAATAATCGACATTTTTAGCGCTAATAATAGAAGACGAATTCAAGAACTTTCTTCAAACTTCACAGTTGACAACAACAAACAGCAGGTGTCCCATCTCTGTGTCTCAATTTTTAGTTTTCCTTGGAAACAGTTTCCGTTGTGTTGAGAGCGTCATGCAGCAATCTTTCCAAATGCTGCGCAAATGTGTCGTCCCATTGATGTTTTCGTGTGTCGTTTGAGTTGGTGAATGTGTTTTTTAAATGTGTCGTCAAATTAAAGATGTCGTGTCCATTTTGCAAATCAAACAGAAAATCCCGAAAAGAAAAGATAAATGATCTGTGATCTCTATTAGAAGGAAATCTCATGAGAGCTGTTTTGAGAAATATATATATAAAATTGTGTGATGTGAAACTGGGATAACATTTTTTATTTTTTTTAAATGTTCTGTGGCTGTTTTCAGGACTCCCGTTCACAGACAGTTAATGGTGGCCATGCTGCTCCACTCCTCCTCTCCCAGTGTGTTTCAAGCTGCTACCAGTGCCATCGCCACACTCCTCACACACAATGGTGAGACTTTAACAGTGCACACTAAAGCGTCTGTAATTGATATTTTTTTAAATAACAATGTCTCAAGTGACGGAGCTTTACAATTAGTTTTAAACATTGTTTAGCTGTCCGACCCTTAATTCAGTCTCACCGTCCTCATTGGCTGCGTTCAAATTGACCTTCGCTAACAAGTTTGACATATCAACTTATATGCAGATGATATGCCAATGTTGTGTTCACAATCTGTTGAGAAAAAACTATTATTCCAGGGTCAACTATTTGTAAAAACAGTTTTGCTGTCTTGTACAGTGAGAGTCTGCTCTGCTTTTACCGTTTGCAGGTAAAATGCGTTCTCCGCTGCTGTCCAGCGGCCTCCACGTCAACCTGGTGGAGATGATGAAGAGACACTCGACGTCGGCCGAAGTTTCCATCAACGCCTGCAAACTGCTAAACCTGCTCTTTCAGGGAAGGTGGGCACAAACACATTTGTTTCCATTCTGTGATGTCCTTGTTGACTTTAGAAAACCATGTCAGCATGAGAAAGAAAGAAACAGATCGTCCACATTTGTGTATATGACTTTTGTTTTCTGACTTCTGAACATGAAGCAATAATATTTTCTCAAAATGCTCAAAAACAACGATATTCATTCTTAATTTTGGAATGAAATCTGTCTCTCCGTGTCTGTAGGTCAGCCAGTCTGGATGAGTTGAACATGGCCATGAGTCAGATCCTGAACACCATGAAGGTCCACAACTTCATTCCTGAGGTTCAGCTAGAGGCTCTGCAGGCCAGCCTGGTCTTCCTCTGCCCAGGTAAATGTACAGTATATAAGTGCTTTTTCTGGCATGTTTATGCACGGCCCAGAGGTGACCTGCCGATTAAATGTTGTCTGTACGATGATCTTTTCATTAGTTGGTTACTTTGAGTGATATCTGTTGTCTCGAGGTGGCTATTTCTGTCGATGCTAAATACCAAGTTTGTCTCTCAGGCAAAAACATGGACCGAAAAGTGACACTAATCAATATTTTCTATTCTAAATTTACTGGGAGGAACTTTTGACTTGTAATGAAACAGTCTAAATTCCATTTCTGATGTGTTTATATGAAGAAATGTAAAATGAGAGGTTTTCTAAAGGGAGTCTGGTGCTCAGAAACACTACTACGTTCGACCACAGGGACCGCCAAAATCAACTCCAAATTTAAGTTTTTTTCTTGTAGTAACTTTAATGAAATCACTATAAGCTCACTGTTTGGGACTTTTTCCACATGCATTGTCAGTGTCGGCTCGTTTCCAGCAAAACGAGCTCTGACAAACCCACACAAACCACTGTACACAATGTGTCCAGCACCAAACATCAAACAGACAACGTTAGAGGCTAGCTGGTGAAGAAAGCGGAACATCTAGCAAATACAACAGATTTCTTTCTCTGGAAGTATTTTACTTGGGTTCAACAGGTAGAAAAATGTCCAAATGAGTCCTTGATGCTGCTCCTCAATAATATGGAATAACAGTCAGTATGTGCTACATTCTAGTTCTAGTCTTTCAATCTGGTTCAGTGGAGCAGCTGAACCAGATTTGAACCAGTGGAATTTTGTTTTATTTTAAATTCTCTTAATGCGGTTACAGTCTACCCTTCCTCTGCTCCCAGCGCTGAACTCGTTAAACTCCTAATTAGATTAGTGATCGATAACAGAGCGGCTGTGTCCGCATGTTTGACTCACTTTTTTTGTTTTAACTTTGTTTCCCTGGTGTGTTTGAATTCCCAGACAGGAGGCTGAGGGAGCACGGGGTCTCGGTCGCCGACCCCGACATGGCCGACGTGCCGCTGAAGGTCCTGAAAAACCAGTGTGTGGTGGAAGGAGCTCACACCCTCTACCTGGAGGTTCTCAACAGGGTATGAACACACGGACCAACCCAAAATATCTCTCTCTTATAAGCTTAATTTATAGTCTTTCCACCATTATATTTTCAGGTTTTTCTTCCCATTCTCGTTATCGTGATATCTAAGGAACGCCTGGAGGGAACTTCTCCCAAATTTGGCAAATTTTCCACCTGAACTCAAGGATGAACTGCCTTTTATTTTGGTGGTCAAAGGTCACTAAGACCTCACAAAACACATATTTGGACCTAACTCAGGATTTTTAGATGCCAATTAAGAACATTTCACACAAATGTCCAATAGGATTCAATTTCTAAGTGATGACAATTGATGGAAATTGCAACATGACCGAGGTCAGTGTGCAAAATACCCAATGGCAATCAGGGAGGCCGCCCTAACTACTACCTCAGACTTATGCTGAAGTCTTACACAGACTCAATATGCAGCCAAGGCAAATACACCAAACATGCTTTGCAATACAACTACCACTCACGCTAACCCCGACGCCGGACAGACACTCGAACCCGACACAAAGACCTTGGCTCTTCTTCTTCTCTTTGTGGTCCTGGTATCCAAGAAGAAGAGAGAGGTTTTCCTGCTCAAATACAGGTTTGAACGGCAGTGGATCAAATCTGTTAAAATCCGGTTGGTTTAGGTCCAAAAACAGAGTTAAAGACAGGCTTTTCTTTAGGTGACTGTTGGCTGGCTGGGTCATTAACTTCGGAAAAAAGATTTTTAACATTTTAAAAAGACATTTTAGTGACTATAAGATTTTAGAAACCCCCAAAATGTTGCTTTTGAGGCTTTCAGGCGGTCTCAAGTGTCAATCTTTTCAAAAACTGAGCAAGGAGGTCAATCTAGTTAGTCCTTGAATGCTTTAAAAAGAAATCTGGCCTATAATTAATATATAACAAATGGATATAACAAAAAAAGCAGAGTAGAGCTTCAAAAACACCCTAATGGGATTTGGTTGTGAAGCAGTACACAATGTATAGTGCTCTTTCATTACATAGATGAATCAACAGTTCATCCATTCATTGTAGAAATTACACAGAAGCTTGTCTTGCAACCAGAACATCGGAAGGGTGTAATTACATTTTCCAAAAATAATTTGCTTTCCATTCATTGAGTTGACCTACTGAATGTTTTTCCTCCTGTGAGGTTGTTTGGTGATCACTCTGTCTGCAGGCAGAAAAAAGGCATCACATGCGGTGTTCTTATATTTGGTTCACCTCTTTAATATCAGTGAGATAAAGCTTACATAGGGATGTTATTCAAAATCTTGAAGCGTATCTATTTTTTCATCAAGAAACCTTTTTGTCCAAAGAACCCTTTATGGAAGAAAGAGTTCTTCAAGGATGTTTGAAAAGCATGGTTGTTAAAAGGGTTAAAAGCATAACACAAGTTTTCTGAAGAACCTCCTTGATGGGTTCTAGGTGAAACCTTTGGTATATAAAAAAGTTATCGATAGAGCCCTCTGGAGTTTTTTTTTGATAAAACCTTTGGAATATAAAAAAGGTTCTCGGTAGAACTCACTCGGTGGATTCTCAGAATATAAAAGGGATCTCTGTAGAACCCCCTGGATGGGTACTAGTTGAAGCCCTTGGAATATAATAGGGGTTTTGTTGGAACCCCCTGTTAGCACTCTTAGAAGGTTGAAAGGTTCTGAATATGACCTCCAGAGAGGGTACGGATGGATCCATTACACTTTAGAAGTGTTCTCAATAGAACAGGGGGTTCTTGTTGGAACCTTCCACAGGTGGTTCTAGGTATAACCCTTTATGTTGATTTCTAGTAAGAATCCTCTGAAAGCATTCCAGGAACCAAAATGTCTTCTCTTATGAAGACAAATTGAGGAGCCCTATTTAGTTCTAGTTAGCACCTTTGTTTCTTAGAGTGTACTATAAGATTGTTGTATTTTTTTGTCATTTAGCTGCAGATACAGTGTGAACATCTTAAACCTTCATCACATTGAGTTTCTGTTTGTGTCTGTGTTCAGTTCATCAGCAGCTCCATCATTCAGAGGTGTGGTCTGAAGGTTCTGTCCGCTCTGGCCGACTGCTCCGGTGCCGTGGACCTGCTCTGCCAGCAGGGCGCCATAGACACGGTGCTGCATACACTACAGATGTTCCCACGGGAACGAGGTACAGTAAGCTATCGTCAAATATGATTTTTGGTAGTTTTAGGGATTGAATTGGAGAGGAAAGTGTTTTTTCTTTGATTTAAAGGGTACACAAACTTGAATATACACTGGTTGTATAGTGGAATTTGACACATTCCCTCATCTGTACATGTAAAATATTAATATTTCATATTAAAGATGACTCATCATGTTTTCACTGACTTCCTCCAGAGATACACTACTGGGGTTTTACCCTGCTCACCTACCTCGTATCCAAGAAGAAGCTGTCCAGGATGATCGTACCTGTTCTGGCCTCCGTTGTTGTCGCCTCACTCATCCAGTACAGAGACGACTCCGAGATGCTCCTGAAGGTGACCTTTAAACACAGTAATGTCAAATATCTGTACAAATTTTTTGTATGTATGGTAACATATGTAAAAACATAAATTTTACCTCTCAGAACACAGGAGTTGTTGGTCTCCTGCTGCCTCTGTCGGTTAGTTTGTTTGTGTTATTGTTTGACTTTGGTGTTGTAAAGGGCTAGTTTGGATTCACCAAAGTCACACAATAACACACACTAACTGATCAAGTCACAGTAATAATAATAATATTAATAACTTTAGTTATATAGCACCTTTAAAAACTGAGTTTACAAAGTGCTTTGACAGACAAAGCAGAAAAAGCAACAAAATGAGTCAAATCCACATAAAACAGTACAATATTTAACAACGTAAAACCAATCGATACGATAGAAATAAAATAATAAAATACATGTAAAATAATATATAGTAAAACCAATAATAAAATAAAGCATTAAAACTACGACATCACATAAAAGCCAGTGTGTAGAAATAGTTTTTTTTGAAGAGATTTAAAAGAGATTACTGAGATTACTTTACCTGTAGACCAGCAACTTCCAAAATATCTCTTTAAATGTTGATGTTATTGATTGCTAGTAGTCTGGATGCTCCGGGTACATCAGTGTAAACTTTGTATAGAGAGTATTGTATGCTGTTGTAAAGCCCTTTTTGAGGCATTTGTATATTCTGGCTTTATGGTATATACTATGAGGAAAAAAATGATTGGACATCTCTTGAGTGACTTCTCTCTGGTCGTTTGTCCTGCAGTGTTTTCAGGTGGCTTTGAGGATGCTGGACGCCTGTTCAGGAGCAGCTGCTGAGCTGCAGAGAGAAGACTTTGACAGGCAGATCTTCCAACACCTCAGAGAGGAGACCTCTGACCAGAGCAACCATGCTGTGAGTGAGACACAAGAAACACTTCATTATGGAAAGAACACAACGGGGAAATTAAATGTTTTTCTTTACTTTTCCGCTTGAGAAGTCTCGTTCTGAGATCTTGTGTAGCATCCACATTGTCAAAAAATCATCATAATCTACCGCCATGACAATGAAAACTCTTTTGGATAACACTAATCTACACTTTCTGTACTCCCAGCACAACACCAGCACTTTTCCAGTTTGATGTGCTGTATTTATAATTATGTAACTGAACATGAATACGAGGAGTTTCAGTGTCAGTCACACTGTGCAGTCATGTCGACACACTGGCTCTACTGTACTGCTCACAGGAACGTACAGTACAAAACGGCCACATACCTGACATGCCTTGGATAAAACTGGAAGCTACAACCATAATTTGATTAACTTTCGTCTCCTCCGTCTCCGTGTAGCTGCGTAAGTCGGTGTGCCTGGCCCTGTCTAAGATGTGGAGCGACTCCCAGCTGCACTACAGCATGCTGGAGAAGGCCTGCGAGGACGGAGACGCCACGCTGGCCGAGTGTCTGATCGAGCTGGGCGCCGACATCAACGGGAAGACCAAGACGGAGTCTCTCATCTACCAGGTCAGAGGTCACAGAGCCTCACAGATAAATCCAATAGGGTCATGTGGAATGTGTTAGGGGAAGTTGAGATGTTTCCACTCCTGGAAAAAAAATCCGTAACACAATCGGATAACAATCTCTCGATCTGGAAACAGATTTATGATATGTGGATGTCTTTTTGGTCATGACGGAGGCTACTATCTTGAAATTTCACAGCTTTGGTCCGGACTGAAATGTCTGAAACTATTGGATGTACTGCCATGAATCTTGGTACACACAGTTCTCCCTCAGGATGAACTGTGACAGCTTTCTTTTTACATATGTTTAAATGTTTACTTCTTCACTTAAGATTAAACTCCTTAAACTGGCAACAAGGAAGATCTTTAGTGTATAATGAGAATAAATATCAAATGAAAATTAAATCAATTTAAATAATGCCCATAATGCTAAACTAAAAAGAACTGAAATCAAACATTATAACTTGTTTTCAAGTTATTTAGACAAACACTGTAACCAAACATTAAACCAGCAACAACATAAGCATGATAGCATTGTCACATTAGCATGCTGTCATTAGCATTTAGCTCAAACCACCACTGTGGCAAAGCACAACATCACATAGCATGGCTGTAGACACTTGTTTGGACAATTTTGGACTAAATACCTGAAGAAAAAAAATATACATCTAATCAGTCGATCAGCAGAATTTGGTTGTTCATCATTTATTACGTAGAAATACTGAATATTTTGTAGTTTCTTCTTCTCTAATATGAATATTTGCTGTTTTGCTGTGTTTCATTTGATCGTAAATTGAATAATAAGTTTATCTGCCGTTTATGAGACACAGCAGGCAATTTTAATTTTTTTGTTTTATTTTATTTTTCATTGGAAAAGAGTTGGCAAAACAGCTGTTTTTTAAATAATTTTATAAAAGCTAGTTTACTCCTTCTAGTTTCTCAAGATTACCAACCCTAGATTTAAACACTGGGAAGTTGTAACGGACATTCGTCAATATTTTTAGATATTTCATAGATTAATAGATAAATCTGGGAATGCTTATACGATACTCGAGTTCCAGGACGGATAACAAAACATTGAATATGACCAGATCAGAGACTTTATAACAGATTTTGGTACTTAACACTTGTTGCTAATGACTTGTTACCAAAAACAAATTCAGTTTTGATACTTTGACAAATAAAATAATAATTAGAATAAGCATAAATTCATTCTCATTCATCCCCTCTCTGCCGTCTCCTCCAGGTGTGTGAGCGAGGCGGACCCCTGGAGCTGGTGGAGCTCCTCCTCAGCCGAGGGGCCCACGAGCAGCACCTCCGACGGGCTCTGGCGGTGAGCGTGAGGCGCGGCGAGGGTCCCACGGTCATCCAGCTGCTGGGCCGCCTCGGCCTGGACCTCAACAACAGCGCCCTCTGCCTCGGGGCTTCAGGCTCGGCCGCCTGGACGCCGCCTGGCTCAGCCCGCTGCTGGCGGACCGAGGGAGAGCGCTCAGCCTCCGTTACAACAACAGTGAGGAGGAGCCGAGGCTTTTGTCTGTTTTTATAACATTGTAAAAGAGAGTTTTCTTACATTTTCTAGACTGAACAATATCGTTTTTACCCTGTCTTTATTTCTGTGTTCTCTGCTCTGTCTTGAAGGTAAAGGTGTGAGTTTGGCAAAGTACATTCAGTCGGTCCAGAGGTCCAAGAGCATCAGTGGTACTCCTAGATCTCTGGGCGACCCCTACATGACCTCTGGCTACATTTCGGACGAGAGCAACGACTCCAGCTTCAGCTTCGTCTCCTTGGACGACAGTTTGTTTTTCAACGACGACATGGAGAGTGATGGTAAAGTGAATGGACCTCAGACATTTTTATTCTATTAAGGCAACAAGACTTTAAACTGTAGATCCTTTGTTGCTTGTCAAAGCAGTAACATCTCTTCACCGTGACGTTGTTTTCTCAGAAACGCCGACTAATTTCATACGCATTATGACACATCCTGTGATTAACATTACGTCATCTGTCTTAACTCTTCAACCTGGTCTGCTGCACTTCAAAGAAGCCACACTGATTATCTAAAGATGCTTTTGACCTGTGATTAGTCTCGGCCTGTTCTTACTCAGTTTAGTGATGTTTCTAATTAGTGACAAGTTAATTTGCAGTGTGACCGCTTACTTTAAAAGTTAAGTGCTCAGCAACTAGACATTGTTGTGGATGTTTTTATTAATTGTCAATAACAATAAAGAAGTTTAAGTTGATCGTTAAATATATGATGCATGATACAAATATGGGCATCTACAGAGACTGTAAAGTGTGCTGTTTTCACTGGAATGTTTTTGTCCCCATATTTATCTTCTTCCTTTTTTTGCAGGCTACAAAGAAAATATTTATTTTTCCGTGTGATTAGTTTAATAACAAAAAAAATGCAATGCGTTGCAGAAGCAGCCTTCTGTAGGATAAGATGGGGAGAAAACGGAAAAAAATCCAAGAATATAAAGATTGATTGTAGAATAAACAAAGAAAAACATTGTATTTTGAGTACCAACATTTATTATATTAAGAAGGATAATCTTAACTCTTCGAAAATTAGATTACATGCAACAGGGAGCGGTTACCTAGGTTACCTCAAACTGAGAGGAAAAAAACAAAGCGTACTGTGGCAGCGAATGTAAAAAATATGAGCTGCTTTCTGATTATGAAATGTTGTTTATCTGATGATGATGATGATGTCTTGCTTTCCCTCTTCATAGGAAGTGACTCTCTGTCGGGCGTTCTGTCTCCAAAGCCGCACAATAAATCATCAGAGGAGTTGAGGGGGGGGTCCTCGAAGAAGAAGCAGGGCCGCCGCAGACACGCCAGTGCAGAAGTAAAAACCCCCTCATACACATCTGGTGTCAAGTAGTCAGAACATTTGATCTCATGAATATATATATATATATATATATATATATATATATATATATATCTGACCCAGATGAACTTCTCTCCCCTCACTGTTGGTTTTCCTCTCTTATGTCGTTGTTGTTGTTTTCTTCTTCTTCTCCAGAGTGGTCAAACTGAGACTGAACACAGTGAGCCTGTACAGAGGAGATCTGGAAGGACCGCTCTGCCCAAAGAGAGAGCGGATCCGCCTGCTGGACCTGTCGGGTAACGAGCTGGACTCTCTGTCCTGTCTGCTGGACGACGGCTTCGTCCAGCAGCAGCTCGGGCATCTCCTCCGCCTCGACCTGAGCCACAACAGCCTGCTGGAGTTTCCCTCGGCTCTTTGCCAGGTAACGCATCTGATCTGTGCCGAATCATCAACATATCAACAAGATATTCTGAATTAATTATTATTTATTTTTTTTTTCTTTTGCAGAATTTGAAGAGTCTGACCCGACTGGACCTGCAGGGCAACCAGCTGCAGTCTCTGCCGGTGGAGCTGCTGTCCCTGCTCTCGCTGAGCACGCTCAACGTCTCTCGTAACTGCGTGGGTCCCCTGCTGACCTTTGACCCCGCCGTCACCTGCCCATCACTGAGGCAGCTCAATCTGTCCTTCAACAAAATCACTGCGTTCCCTCACGAGCTGGGCCGCGCCATGAATCAGCTGGAGGAGCTGTTCCTGGAAGGGTAAGATGACACCATGACTACTCTAATATGATAATATCCGGAAATAATTGGAAATAAGAACGTTATTGTTATGTTAAGACCATTTTATGCCACTGATATAATGATAATATAATTACATAATAATGTAAGTACACTATTTTTAAAGAGCGGTGAACTTTTAATTCTTAAAGTCACAGTGAAACAACAGTTTTAACGTTTTTAACTTCTATACTGCAAGTATTATTTGAGGGATTTAAATCACATCCTTTGCATTTGATTGGACCGCTGGAAAGTGGGCGGGCTTAAATTGTAAGATTCAGAGCTACAGAGCTTTTGTTGCTAAAAACTGGAGAGTGATTGATTGATAGATAAATGTCATGATATTATTGGTTGAGTTTGGTCAGAACTAGCTTACTTCAGCACACTTCATATTTTGTTTTAGAGGACGAAAAGATTGGATTTTGATAAAGAAATAATCTTTGTAAATGTTTTTGCATATATCTTATTGCAAGATATGAAATATAAATATTATTTTTCCAATTTCTCTTTCCAGTAACAGTATAGCTGAGCTCTGCGATCCTCTGTATCTGCCGGAGATCAAGCTGCTCGATGTGAGCAAGAACAGCGTGGAGAATATTTCTCCAGACCTCCTGAGCGGCTGCCCCAAACTGGAAACATTCAGTGCCTCCATGAACAAAATCTGTGAGTACCATCAACTGGTTATTAGATTATCCGCACAGCATTGGACCTTATTTGTCTGCCTTCCATGTAATCTATAATGCACTAAAGCAACATGTGACCCTTAATAAGATTACTGGTGTGTGGACAAAACAAGCAGATTCACAAGTTTAGAGAATATTTAAGAGATTTTAACAGATGTTCCTCCAGAACACTTTAGAATCAGACGGGTGGCAAAGCTTTAAAGGCATTCTACATTTTAATATTTTAATAAAATTAACTATGAGGAACATTTAACAGATTATGGAACTGTTTCAGTTTACTACCGATGCCTTTATATGACCTTCATAGGTAAACAAGACCATCAGCGAGAAAGTTGGCTATTTCTTTAAAGTAATTTGAATGTTCGTCAACTGTGCCATTGGGTCGGATTCTGCACAGAAATCTGATGAAATCATGCAGGTTCACCAGAAACTTCAGATCAGACTGTCAGACACCTGCTGCAGTAAAATGAGAGGTTTTCTAAAGGGACTCTGGTGCTCAGAAACACTACCGCTTTTATCCACAAGGACCACCAAAAATCAAGAAGAAATAAAAGTTCCTCTTAGTAACTTTAAATCACCACCATCTGGTCATTCTAAAAGAAAAAAAAGAAAATTGAGCTTTTATCAAAATTGACAGTCAGAGAGATATGGGAGATTGGCTTCCTCGGCCAGTTGATCTATTTGAAGAATGAATCCATACAATCTTGAGTTATTCAGCGTTGAATTTAAGGAATGTTTTCTGTTTTCCTCCAAAAAGTAAATATAACTTTTATGACAAACAGTTGCTCCACATTCATATTTTGTGATATTGAGACACAGAAACATCTTTACTGTCCTCTCCAGGTTCGCTGTCACATCTCCCATCCAAGATCACAACGCTGAAACTAGCAAACAACGGCTTCACTGATGTTCCTGAGTCCATCCTTAATCTCCCAAAGTGAGTCAGACAGTTTCATATTTAAAATCTTTCCAATTTTGTGGCCCGTTAACACATTTCATGCATCCCTCTTCTTGTAGTAGAACCGCTTAACTCTCATACTTCCATGTGTCCAGTTTGCGGTCGGTGGACATGAGAACCAACAGCATCGCTGTTCTGCCCGGTCCGGGACTCTGGGAGTCCAGCAACCTCCGAGAGCTGATTTTCAGCCAGAACGGCATCAAAGTTCTGGATCTGAGTGGGCCGATCCACAAGTGGACCAGACTGGAGAAACTCCACCTGAGTGACAACAAGCTCTCTGAGGTAAAGATGAGTTTTGCCTTCTAATCAGAATCACACTGATGAATGCTGTGAAAGTACAGTTTATCCTGGTGTAACTGATGACGGTTGTGTCGTCTCTGCTCAGATCCCCCAACAGATCGGCCTGTTGGAAGGACTCACCTCCCTGGACGTGAGTCGTAACGCTAACGTGCGGTCCTTCCCCGATGAGATGGGGAAACTGGGCCGACTGTGGGACCTCCCGCTGGACGGCCTTCGACTCCAGCTGGACTTCAAACTGATCGGCAGCAAGACCAAAGACATTGTCAGGTCAGAGGCTTTACAAAACTTGGGTGTTGTTTTTTAAGACACCAAGATTGAATGCTCTTAGAAAACTACATCTCAAATCCCATATTTACAGTTTATGATAAAGTCTTGAATATAGGAAAGAGTAAAGCTCATAATAAATACACTTTTTCTCCCAGGTTCCTGCAGCAGCGGCTGAAGAAGGCGGTGCCGTACTACCGCATGAAGCTCATCGTGGTGGGGAACGCCGGCAGCGGGAAGACCACCCTGATCCAGCAGCTGATGAAGCTGAAGCGCTCCCAGCTGAACTCCAAGCTGAACGCCGTCGGCATCGACGTCCGGGACTGGACCATCAGGGAGCGGGACAAGAAGAGGATGGTGCTGAACGTCTGGGACTTCTCAGGTCGGCCTGAACACGTGAAGTTAGAAGTTAAAAGTGCACATGTCTTCTAAAGTCCTAAAAGCAGGTTGTAGCTGCAGTGATGTGTGTTAAACAGAGTATTAGAACAGAGTAGATAGATTTAAAAATCACCAAGTTACCAAGATCTGAAATCTTTGTATTCAGTTCCAAGTAATCAGTTTTTAGACCATGTAAATAAATAAAAAGCTAATTTATCTAATTTAATTTATTAGGCAAGTTCCTAGAGAAAAATTCCCAGCAGTAATTGGATTTGCATGAAACTTTTTGAAACATGCTCACATGGCCAGGAAAAATCTTTGGTGTAAAACCATGAATGAAATATGTCATAATTTCTTAAAATAGTTACTATGAGGAACTTTTATTTTGTGTTGATTTTGGCGCATCCCTGTGGACAAAAGCGGTATTGTTTCCGAGCACCAGACTCCCTTTTAGAAAACCTCTCATTTTACTGCAGCAGGCGTCTAAGCAAACCCAAATCTGGTTCTGTCCATGGTGGACTAGTCTCTGCTTAAGGCCCCACTGGAGTCTGTTGAACCTGCATGATTTTATCTGATTTCATCAGAATCTGAACCAATGACAAGCATTAATAATAACTGTGTAGAAATCGCCAAACTTTTCGCTGGTGGTCTCGTTTACTGATGAAGGTCATATAGAGGCTTCATGAAAAAAAAAAAGAGAAGTTATGAGGTTCCTAACAGTAACTTTAACCAACAACATAATGTAGAATGTCAGTGCAGTGAAAAGCCGTATGAACTGTGTCTGAAGTGATAGTTTCGGTTCTTAAAGTTGGCTCAACAATCGCCGAAAGCAAAACAATCAGTGTATTCTTCTTTTAACTTTAACTTAGTTAAACCCACCATTTGCCTTCAATATTGTTTGGAGCTGGTAATTTGAACTCTAATTGACATAATTACATCCTAGTTTATTTATGACAAAATTATCTTCATTTCTCAGGAAACCATTTTTATTAAACTAATTACTTTCAGTTTTAATTGCCTTCCTGAGTTATTTCATTTAAACTTTATTAGGAACTTTTTAGGAACTTATTTTTATCCCTTACTTTTTTTTTACCAGCGCTACAAATAGATACTTCATGTTAAACTAAGTTAAATGATTCTTAAAATCTTATGTCACGCATGTTGTTAGACACTGATTGTCATGTGGGTTTCATATTCATCTGTTGTGATTTTAGTTTCACTCCCTGCGTCTCTACCACACAGGAGGAGAGGAGTACAGCGGCTCTCACCCTCACTTCCTGACCTCCAGAGCTCTCTACCTGGTGGTGTACAACCTCAGCAAAGGAGCCAGCCAGGTGGACGCCCTAAAGCCGTGGCTCTTCAACATCAAAGTGAGTCATGGAGGTGTTCTCATGAATCAGAGGGGAGAGTTAACGACCCAAATTCATTCATTAATACTGTTGAGTAATTAATAGAACATCAAAAATATTTAAAAGACTAAAGGCTTCAATGATATCAATTTTTATTGATAGAAGATAAATTTAGATTATTTCTTAAGCCAATATTTTAAGATAATATGTTGGTTATTGATAAATGTTACAAAGATAAAAGATTTGATGAGAGAAAACAACTCGTCTGTGTTTAGTATGTGTTGGTGCTTCGTTAACTATCATAAAGCCTGTCTACTATTAACATATATTAAACTAAATTAGATTTCAAATGTAAAAGAAAAATGAGAAAGATGTCAATCAAATAAAAATAATAATAATCATGATAATCATGATAATAAAAGTATTTCATGACGGCAACTACGACAGCATATTTGGGCAATTGTGGGTAAAAGAAAAGGAAATATTCTGAGAAAAAACTTGAATATTCCACCAAAAAAAACACTTGAAAGTACTCAAGATTATTTAATCATTCGCGTCAATAATTTGCAAATTTAAGAGGAAGAAAGAAACTCCGAAACAATGTGTGAAGGAACTGCATCACTTCCCTGTGTAAGGTTGGAATCCACCTCATTACACCACATTAGACCTGCAGTGCATGGACTAATCAGATTTTACTTTGTAATCAAATTTAGCAAAAAGGAAATACTTGTAACTTTATCGCAGAATCACCATTTAATCACAAGCATCCGGCCTTCTAAGAAACATTCCAGGGAATTCTCTTAAACTTACCATTTTAATCTTTCATTCTTAGTGGGTTTTTTTATCTACAATGGGCCTTCTATGGGTTTTCACATCATTGTCAGACTTATTTCCCTTGTTTTAAGATAATAGTGCTTTTGTAAAAAAGTAAAAGATGTGCCGATAACTCTTCCTCCTCTTCCTCTCTCCAGGCCGTCGCCCCTCTCTCCCCGGTCATCCTGGTGGGAACCCACACGGATGTGAGCGACGAGCTGCAGCTTCAGTCCTGCCTGACCAAGATCAGAGAGGAGCTGCTGAACCACCAGGGCTTCCCCGCCATCCGGGACTACCACATGGTCTCCGTCTGCGAGGACTCGGACTCCATGGCCAAGCTGCGCAAGGCCATCGCCAGGGAAGTCACCAGCTTCAAGGTGAACGTTACACACACAACCGATGAAAAGTTCTTATATTTGAATCTAGCTCTGCTCCGTCCTCGTCTCCTCACCTCCTCATCTCCTCCCGCCCTCCACAGATCCAGGGTCAGCCCGTGATGGGCCAGCTGGTTCCTGACAGCTACGTGGAGCTGGAGCGCCGGGTTCTGCAGGAGAGAGCCAGGGTTCCCCCGGAGTTCCCCGTTCTCAGGCACCGGGAGCTGCTGCAGCTCATCCAGGAGAGTCAGCTGCAGCTGGAGGAGGCGGAGCTTCCCCACGCCATCCACTTCCTCAGTGAAGCAGGTGAGCTGGGTTCAGCATCACACAGGCCTTTTAAATTACCTTCATATACCTTCAATCAATATATCTAATATATCTGACTGAGACTGGTTGTTTTCTCCTCCTCCTCTCTCCATGAAGGGGTTTTACTGCACTTTGATGATCCTGCTCTTCAGCTCCAGGAGCTCTACTTTATCGACCCACAGTGGCTGTGCAACATCATCTCACAGGTATCTTCATCTGAAAAACACGCAGAGACAATCACACACGCTTCAGGCCGACTGAGCTGATTCTGCTCAAACAACAGCAACAGTTACTACGAATCTACAAATCTGTTCTCCCTTTTACTTTAGTGGATTTTTGTTGTTGTCATGTCTACAAAAGATTCTTGTGATTAAACTGCATTTAATCTCTACTGTGCGTGCTCAGATGAGGTGTGTTATGGACAGGCAGACATCAGCTGTTCCCTAAATATGTAAAACAGCAAAGATGTAAAAGCATCATTTACTACATGAACATCATGCTGTATTGAAGAAGACTTGAAACTAGAGATTGAGACCATAAACTCATGTTTACAATGTTTACTGAGGGAATAAATCAAGAGAGAAGTAGAGTCATTTTCTCATAGACTTCTATACAATCTGACTTCTTTTTGTAACCAGTGGAGTCGCCCCCTGCTGGTCAGTAGAGAGAATGCATGTTTCAAGACATTTCTCCATCGGCTTCCCTTTTCAGAACTGGAGGTTGCCGCCAAGTCAGCGGCCACATATGAGCCCTCTTTTGACACTCGTATTCAGATACATCACTTAAAGAATGTGTCGTATCTGTCAGGTGCACAAATGCAGCTGTTGTCTGTTCTTTTGTGTAGAAACTGACATTAAAGAGCTGCGGCTTCTGGGATCAACCTAAAGGAGTTATTCAGCGCTCGGTGGTGGAAAAGTTCCTGTCTGAGGCCAAATGTTTCCCCAAGAGTCACATGACGCAGTTCTTCAAACTGCTGGAGAAGTTTCAGATCGCTCTGCCCTTCGGCGAGGACCAGCTGCTGATACCAAGCAAGTATGTTTCTTTAAATGAGCAGCTCCAGGTGTACGAGGTGTTTTTATGGGATTGTAGAGAGACCACATAGATTGTCACCGTCTCACTCGTCTCTTCCTTCTACAGTTTGTCCAAACACAGACCGGTGATCGAGCTGCCTCACTGCGAGAACTCCGAGGTGATTGTGCGTCTGTACGAGATGCCGTACTTCCCCATGGATTACTGGTCCCGACAGATCAGCCGCCTGCTGGAGGTCTCGTCCTACCTGCTTTGTGGAAGAGGTAAAGTGAACACGGAGCAGACACAGTCACATTTTCATCAGGGGGGGTCGCTGCTCACAGTGCAAAAGACTGCAAAGAAAGGAAGAAGAGTTTTACAAATCTAGCTGTGTGTTATCCAGGAAAAGTGGTGCGACCCAACCGGATCTACTGGAGGAGAGGAGTGTACCTGAGCTGGTCCCCGGAGGCCTACTGCCTGGTGGAGGAGAACCCCTCCAGCTTCGTCAGGATAACTGTGCCCTCTTCACGCAAAGGTGACATTTAAAAAAAACCAAAAAACTAATACGTCTTGATATCTTTGAGATTTGGGGGACTTAACCGTTGTGGCTCTCCCCCCCAGGCCGGGTTCTGCTGGGTCAGGTGGTGGATCACATCGACTCCCTGCTGGAGGAGTGGTTCCCCGGCCTGCTGAACACCGACATGCACGGCAGCGGAGAGGCTCTGCTGAAGAAGTGGGCTCTCTACAGCTTTGAGGACGGCCAGGAGTGGAGCAAGATTCTGCTCGAGGACCTCTTCACCTGTTTTGACAACGGTATGTAAATCGCTATAAAAAGACAAAACATTGTTCCTCTGCAGTGACGAAACAAGTCTCCTTTCACAGAGCTGGATTTGATGTGAATACAGCCTTATAATTATGTATGAGATAGGGTAACCATATTTTCAAACCCCTAAACTGGGACCCTTAAGTGTACTGCACGTTGAATTAAAACCAAGACGTCTAGTCATCGTAGAATGAATCACATTGTGTTTGGTTTCTAACAGTGCTCAGAACAGAAGCGCCTCACTTTTAATCATTCCTCATGAATCATCTTGGATCTGTTATGTCGGTGATTTCATTATCGATCATAGATTTCCTGCTGGTGAAGCCGGAGGACCCTCGCTGCACACTTCCCATCTCTCAGATCGCTCCTGACTTGGTGCTGAGCGACCAGCCTGCAGGAACGATACTGTACGGAGAAGAGCTGCAAGTAGACATGTCGAAGGAGAACCGACTGGGTACGCCACACTCAATCATTTCTGTTTATTTTGAAAAAGAATACTAATAATTAAAACCAAAACTTTTGAGGAACAACATTGTTTTCTCTCTTTTGTTGCTTTTCTTTGTCAAAAAACTACAAAAAATATATTTCTTTCCTCTATGGCTTAAGAATGTTAAATAAAACCATAAATATTTTATTTTTCTCTTTTTCCAGGTGACGGTGGCTTCGGGACGGTCTATCGAAGCGTCTACAAAAACGAAGAAGTAGCCGTGAAAATATTCAACAAGCATGCATCTGAGCTTTACATCTACAGACTCCTCAGACAGGTACCACTGAAACCAAGAACACCATTAAAGACCCCTTTGGTTGCTGTGACAACACATAGACAACACTTCATTGCCCCTCACCTCTCTTCTCTTCGTCCTCCGGTTGTCTCCAGGAGTTGGTGGTGTTGGGTCGCCTCCGTCACCCCAGCCTGGTGGGTCTGCTGGCAGCCGGCTCCTCCCCTCAGGTCCTGGTGATGGAGCTGGCTCTGAGAGGATCTCTGGACTCTCTGTTTGAACACGAGCACGGCAGCCTGAACACGAAGCTGCAGCACAGAATCGCCCTGCAGGTGGCCGACGGACTCAGGTACAAAAATCTGACTTAATTTCTTTAGAATACATGGAAGAGTTGGAAAGTACGTTGATGATTGCATTTTATTTATTTATTCATATATATATATATATATATTATGATTCCCATAGTTGTAAAACATTATATATTTCTTGAGATTCGTTAATAAACACTGTTATAATGCATTATAAACATACCTATAATGTGTGATAATCTGATTATAGCACTGTACAACTATAATCATAAGGACTCATAGATATTCATAGTACTTTATAACAATAATCATTACACATTATAAAGAAATTGAATAATGACTTATAAGGTCATCATAAAACTTCATAATTGCTGGTCACTAGCTGACTTTTTTTGCAAGGATCGTAGTTTGTTATAATTCAAATTGTTATAATAAATTATAATCTTTTTATAATGAATTATAATCACAGTTATATTGCATAATAAATTGATATTGATTACCACTTCCTCTAAGTGTTAATTGTTTGCTTTAAATTAAGATTAATTTACAATGTTTTGTGTTTTTCATACATGGATTAAATTGTATTTTTTTCACTTTACTTAAAGCACACAATGACCACTTAGAGTAACTTCTAATCACATTATAGTCATTATAATAGTCATATTATAATATAGTATAAGACAAATTGAATGTATTACAACAATGGAAATTACAATACACTATGAGCCTTGAAAAGAACCCGTTATGGTTATTGTTATGAAGCATTGTGAATATTTGTGATTGCTTATAACTTTAAATATAAAGTGATATAAGCTGATTTAAATGCATTAGAAGTTTGTTAAGAATGCATTACAGTAATGGGCGTCATAGAAAAAATTAGCATTAGGATTTTGACAAATTTAACACCAAACAGATCTTCATAATGAGATTAAAATCTTATAAAACTATGGTGTTAAAGACAGAAACTCCTCTGGTCTCTGATCCATCTGTGTGATCAGGTACCTTCACTCGTCCATGATCATCTATCGGGACCTGAAGCCGCACAACGTCCTGCTGTTCAACCTGAAGACCGACTCCGAGATCATCGCCAAGATCACCGACTACGGCATCGCTCAGTACTGCTGCAGCATGGGAGTGAGGAGCTCGGAGGGCACGCCGGGTAGGACGCCTCCTCAGGCTTTCATCATCATTGGTGTATTTACTAGGGCAGGGGGGAAATGTTGAAACAGCATTATATTGCGATCTATTTTGTGTGACAATATTGCATCATGCACGAACAAAGCAATAAACTATTAATATTGGAAATACAAATGAAACCTTTTGGTAACTATTGCTTTTTCAGTCCACCAGATGGTCGTGGGTAAAGGGAGCTGGATTAGCAGGACATTTCTCAAAACAAGGATTGGGTGTTGTTCTGCTTTGAGTGACAAACTCAATTTTTGCTGCAATAAAAGTGATAAAAGTGTGAGGAGCCTTGCGAATAACAGACAAACTGCATGGTTTGTAATAGAAAATAAAGGTTATAAATACCAATATATTCTATCACAGTACAATACAGCATTGCATATATACGATTAGATTGTATCATGACTTATGTGTCGTGATAGTATCGTTTTTCTGGGGGTCTCTGGTTATTCCGACCCCTAGTATTGAGATAAGATAAGATAAGATAAGATAAGATAAGATAAGATAAGATAAGATAAGATGATCCTTTATTAGTACCACAGCGGGGAAATTTGCAGGATTACAGCAGCAGAGAGGATAGTGCAAACAAGAGACATAAGTAAAAAAACAAGATCAAAACAAGTATTATAAATAAGTAAATAAGTAATAACACAGTAAAGAATAATAAATAAGTAAAAAAAGTTAACTAAAATTATGTATATATAAACAGACAGAATAATGTAGTATTGTACAGTGGATTGCACATATTTTTATATTGCACAGAATTTTTTTTATATAGTCTTTTTTTTTGTGATGTGTGGTCTACTGGGAGACTATTTATGGTCATTCTGCTTATGAGTCATTAAACGTCTCACCTGAGAGGCTGCAGGTCGTTATCATTCTGCTGTTTATTCTGCATCTTTATGAAAACGGATTCCTGTATGTCTGGCAGGTTTCCGAGCACCGGAGGTCGCCCGCGGCAACGTGATCTACAACCAGCAGGCCGACGTGTTCTCCTTCGGCCTGCTGCTCTACGACCTCCTGACCTGCGGGGAGAGGATCTCTGACGGCATGAAGTTCCCCAGTGAGTTCGACGAGGTCGCCGTGCAGGGGAAACTACCGGGTAACGATTAAAGAGATTTATTAAGACAGGTGTTTTTAAGTGTTGGTGGTGTTTAGTATTCTTATCACTTCCTTTTAGCACAGAAGGAAATTAAAAGCAAAAATACATAACAACTGCTTATCACTAAAATGATTGGTCTGCTGTGTTGGAAAATTGAATTTGTAAACAAGAAATGTCTCTGTTCCTCTTTCTAGGGATCACATTTTATTAAAACCTCTGACTGTTGATTTGAGAGTCATGAGCGGTGTCAGGATGACTGTGTCATTTTGGATCACAGATTGTTCTTTTAACTGTGATTTCACTGCTCAACAATCTTTCTGTTAAAGAGCTCGCTAGATATTCAAAGTACAAAATACATCAATTCTATCTATTCGATCTTTAGTATCTGTATCTGTAGTTCTGGATTGAATACATCTGTATCAACTATCAAATATTCATATTCAAAGTTATGAATACCTTAGATATGATCTCTTGTTCACTGACTTTTTAATCAACAAATATGAAAGATAAAATCACATCTTGAAGACTTTTCGGTTTGCCATTGTTTTTTTTAAATTCATTTCCTGTTGTATTCTTCTATTGTATACCTGTCTTACTCTATTTTAGCATGTTTCTATTTTATATTTGCTCTTAAATTACAGTTTTTTATTGTATCTACATTTACTTTTATAATGTGTTTCTTTTGCACTTTGTCCTTTAATGTTTAATAATAAAGTGGTATATAAATAAACTTTATTTTTTTTGACCTCAGACCCAGTGAAACACTACGGCTGCTCTCCTTGGCCCGGCTTCCAGACGCTGATGAAGGACTGTTTGAGGGAAAGTCCTCAGGGTCGACCCACCTCCGCTCAGGTGAGGACTTGAACCCCGTTAAGGCCTTGTAGAGACCAGCTGTAGTGGAGCGCCCCCTAGTGGTGGCACCAAACAAGTATTTTAATAGAAAGCTAACAGGTGTTTGTGTCTCCTGTCATGTGTGCAGGTGTTTGACCGGCTGAACTCGGGGGAGATGTTGTGTCTGATGAGGGAGATGGCGGTTCCCCGGGTGTTCAACGCCGAGTGCTTCGCGGTGAGCTCCGTCAGCACTGAAGGCCCCTCCATCAGCCACCGAGCCTGGCTGGGTGGAGGCAGCAGCGCCAAGAGACTGGGCTCCATCACAGCTGTGGACCTGGACGACAGCACCGTCACCACGCAGGTACCGACAGAGCGGTCATCCTAGGTCATAGGTTCTTCATCTCACATGTTTGGTTCGGGTTGATTTTCGGTGAAACGGGGCTTATTGACAATCTTTAGTTCACCTTCTCTGGTTTTCATAATTATAATCATGTCTTAAAAGGTCATTTTGGTATTGCTCAACCCTTTTCTTACCATGTTTTTGTGTCTAAATGACTCATTATTATTGCATAATTATTTCAGGAATTATGCATCACTGATATTTTATAATTTATTAGTTTTCAAATCAGTAACTCACTCAGTTATTTTGGCTACAATTAATTCTTACTGTGTTTTTATTAATGCATTTTTGCCTTTTCTATTAATCAAGCACACCTCATACTTCCTGTTAACGAGTTGTCTCTCTCTCGCTCCTGCAGGAGATAGACACCAGTCCCGTCCTGTGTCTTGTGACCGTCCAAATCCCAGGCGAGGCGTGTGATTGGCTGGTGGCAGGCACCCAGTCTGGCTCCTTAGTGGTCGTCAGCACTCAGGACGCGTCGACTCGGCACCGCCTGCAGAGTGTCACGGACGCCGTCACCTCGCTCTACTTCCACGTGCACCCTCGTCACACGTAAGACTTTGATCTTTATTCTGCAACGGATGGAAGTTTTGGCTGAAATAGAAAAACCATCCAGAGCAAATCATAATCCAGCAGATAGTGTGAGAGATGCCTGCTCATCTGTTGCATCCTGGTTTATAACTGTTTATGGCTTCTTGTGAAACAGAACTAATAATCTGTATCATTTTCATATGGATAAATTCCAGTTTTTCTAATTTGATTACTTTGTTTTATGTCTACTTGTAAAAAGAGAATGTATAGAAACCGTGTGAATTAAATTGTCACTTCTGTTAACAAATAATTGTTTGTGTAAATGTTCTGCAAATGACATCGGAGACTGTGCACGTATTAAACAAGATCATTATGCAGAATCGACATGATTTTTAAAATGGTGCCTTTTGATGTTTGTCTTTTCTTCACAGCCAAAGAAAGAATTACCTGCTGGTTGGGACAGCTAATGGAGTTCTCACTGTTTATGAGGACTCTGTTCTAAAGGTAAATATTGGATATTGAATAAAAGATCCAGTGTGTTTGACTCCTACCTGGTCCTCCGATGCTGCACATGTACGCTACTGTATCTGATTCTCTTCTCCTCCTCCTCCTCCTCCTCCTCCTCCTCCTCCTCCTCCCTCCAGCAGGAGAAAGGTCAGCCGGTCAAAACTCTCACCGTGGGAAACGTCAACACGCCCGTCATGTGTCTGGGTCAGTCGTCTCATTCTCTGGACAGCAGGTCGGTGTGGGCCGGCTGCGGCTCCAAGATCCTCTCCTTCACCGCCGACTACGACGTCTGCAATAGCATCGACACGAGACCCAGCCTCGCCCTGCAGTGAGTCCATGTCCAGAATGTGGTTTAGGAAGAGAGCTCAAGCTGTCGGTCTGGACGGGACTGAAGAATGAGCTTCTACTTATCAAAACATTGTCCTGCATAAAAAAAAATATGAATGATATTCACACGATTGCAGTTTGGAGAAGAGACTTAAAGACTTTTCCATCATAAATCTGGCTTTTCCTAACAACTATCTCTGCATGTTTATCAAATATGAGAAAGCATCGAATTAAAAAAACAAAGGAAAAATAATCAGAAATGCCAAATGAAATGTCAAATGTTTTTTATGTTTCTCAGGCAGCAGCGGTCTCTGGGAGGAGAAGCGTGTGTGTCCCGACTGGTTGTGGATAAATACGTTTACCTGAGCAAAGCCGGGACAACCAGCGTGGAGGTTTGGGATAAGAGGGGCGAGAGGATGGTGGACTGCATCGACTGTGCTCAGGTCATCAGGTACAAACACACAAACATATGTATTTATTATGTATTTTATCGTGGCTCGGTGCTGTATTTCATTGTCGAACAGGCCTCATGTCACAGCACAAAGGAAGTGATGTAAACATATGTTTTATTATGTATTTATCGCATTTTTTCATTGTCGATCAGAAACAGTTGTTCTCTCACACTGAACAAACAAAAGATTAATGTAGTTAACATTATAAAAAGAGCCACTGTGGCTAAATAAACACACTAGAGAATGAGCACCTTGTGGAGAAATGTAAATATCATATTTTTTATTTAATTGTATTCAATTTGCACACACATACGAATGCATCAAATCCAGATAATGATACTGGTGTATCACTTTATGGCTTGTGCATTGTCTGATTTATTTGTTTACATCATTACTGTGATTGATCGTGAAAAAATAAGGAACATTTCCACAAAGAAAATTCTACTTAGCAATGCTTTTTATTTATTTTATAAAAACAGTTCTCATGGTACAGATGCATGCACACATATACAGTATATAAGGCAATAAAAGAGATGAATGAGGAGGAGTCTCTATTTGTTTTCTGTGGGTGTTTTATTGTAATATGGATCCTTTAGAACAGTTTGAGGTGGGACTATAGTTTGCATGTTCCACATTTTCTCGTAAGCGTGTCATGCAGAGATGGACTCGCACTGTTCGGGTCTTGGTCTTGACTCGGTCTTGGTTTTGGTGGTCTTGACTACAACACGAGTGTCAGGAGAGGTCAACAAGCCACAGGGTTATAAAACGAACATCCTCTCAACTTTAAAAGAAAAACTAACAAGAAGAGAAGAAGGGAAAAAAATCAACAGAAAATCACGATTTGAGTAATAAGTCATCATTGAATAGTGCAGAAACAACACAAACACACCAGCGAGCGCTCAAAACCAAACGGGATCTTTGTGCTTAACAACATATGTTTGTGCCTCGTATCGACAAAAACAGTCTATTTCCGTGTTTTCTTTTAAAACATAATCCTTTTTAAATTGACATTTCAGATATTCAGGTGTTTTTTATGACTGCAGCTGTGTCTCCTCCTCTCCCTGCAGACAGGACTCCGGCTGCAGAGGCAGGAAGGGCAGCGAGGTGGAGCGGCCCGTCGAGGCGGCTCCCCACTGGGCCAGAGTGAAGTCCCTGCTGGTGCAGAGCGCTGCAGCCCTCTGGATCGGCACTAGAGGGGGCCACCTGCTGCTGCTGGAGCTCTCCAAACACCAGGCGCTGCAGGTCATCGGGCCCTGCTGCGACTCCATCCGCTGCATGGCCTCCACTCTCATAGGTGGGTGATTGATCTGGTTATTTAAAGGTCCAATATTGTAGAAAGTGCGATTTTTGTTTCTTTTTTTTTACATTATAAAGCAGGTCTAAGTGCTATTTAAACACTGTGAACGTATCCAAATGTTCAATCCATACAGAGTTACTTACAGCCAGTATTCAGAACTGTCCCTTTAAACGAGCCGTCAGGATTAATGTACAGTTGTGACATCACTACTGTACAGTACGAGACCGTTTCTTAGTTTTAAACATTATAAAAAAATGTTTTTACATTTAAACATGTAAACATGTTTCTAGTATGAACCCAAAGCACAAGTATTGACCTGGAAATGAGCATGATATGTCTCTTTTGATAATTTATGCATTTGTGTGTTTGATATTGTTTTTATGTGATGCCAGCATGGTGTCGCATAAAAACAAACTTGAGTACGTTTATTGTTATTATTCCTTTCACTAAATAATTCTTCTGAATTTCGGAGCAACATGTTGCCTAAATTTGTGTATTAATCTTCGGGTTAGGAGTCCATTATATGTGTTTTTATAGAAGGATTTTGCTAACTATTACAGTCCTTACCTTTATGATTTAACTAATTAGCATATGTGTTAATGTTTTATGTGAGATAGTGGTAATCTCAATACCTTCAGATTTACAGGAAGTGATGTTTCCTGTACACATTCACCATTTAATTTGCATTTTGTTCCACAGCTCAGAGAGTAACTTGATTTCTCATTCACTTTCTACTGGGTTAATAAAGAAGCAGCAGACTTACTTCTTTACTTTTAGTATTTGAGCCTAGAGTACGTTAAAGCAGTACATGATGCCACAGTGGAAGCACTTCGTGGGTCGGAAAATTAATGAAAACAGAAAGGAAGGAAGTTAAAGTATAAAAAAACCAAAAACAACTACAGTTGGGTTTTTCTTTTGTCTTCTTTCATAATGAGTCATGGTCTGGCAGCGCTTTTGTGTGAAGAAAATGTGTGAAACAACCCTGCGTGCTGCTCACACTTTCAATATGTCTTACTTTCCTGCGTTATTTCATCATCATTTTTTTTTGTTTTAATGCTGCTTGTGAACAACCTTTCTCTCAAGCTGCTGTATCTTCTCAATAGTGACTAGAAATAACTTTTTTCACGACTAGAAACACTAAACTGGAAGAACGTGGTGCTGATTTTGGGCAGAAGACTCCCACAAGACACAAATCAGTTTGGTGAGTCACTTGGTTCGTTGTTTGTTCCACACTTCATGAAATCAGTTGCCCCGCCGCGTGATTTTCTCTAAAAGTGTGACTTTTTCTTTTTCTGCTCTCAGACAAGGAGTCGGTGCTGATGGTGTGGAACAGCACGCTGCCGATGGAGGTCAAAGACCTCAACAAACACTGCGAGAAGAGAGAGCAGATGGCAGCCAGAATGAACGAGCAGCTCCTTCATGAATGAGACGCCACACGTTTGTATGTTTGTGTTTTATTCACTTTGAGAATATGTCTGTTTTTTATTTTATTCAGAGTTACTATGAGGAACTTTTAACTGGTTATTAAACCGTCTCCATTTAATACACGACCTACAGAAGTAAAAGAGACCGTCTATTTCTTCTATTTTCTATATTTATTCTTAATGCTTGTTATCGGATTTTGAGTAAAATGTGATGTGTCAGTATTGCTGGGACTGATGTATGGAAGTGAGTCACGGGAGAACCAGAACCAGGACTGAGACGGAAAGTCTGTCAGACTCCTGCTGCAGTAAAATGAGAGGTTTTCTAAAGGGACTCTGGTGCTCGGAAACAATACCACTTTTGTCCACAGGGGCCGCCAAAATCAACATAAAAATGAAAGTTCCTCATAGTGACTTTAATCTTATTGGCATGTATTTCATTTTGCACACATTTTGCCTCAATGCGGTCAATATCAAAAAGCAAAAAAATATCGTAATATTACTATTATAATGATTTTAAAAACCATATTGCCCAACCATAACCAGATGTAGAAATGCTAGTAGGAGTGGTGGTGGTGGCAGAATTTAAATATAAATATATATCATTTTTTGCAGAATGTTCGAGGAAAAGGGATCAACTCTCCGGTGGATCGATGAATCAGCAGTGCACATTGACGGGGATGTTTTACCTCATGTTCTGAAAGCCACTCCTTATTTTGTCAGTGCACTGACCAAAAACCAATGAAGGATGGGGGGGGGGGGGGGGGGGCACATTGCAATGAAGATGCACACTTATGACATAATTCGCTGTGTTTTACGAGACAATCTTTGTAATTTGTGAAGAGAGACGTTTTTCTAAAAGGGACACAGATGATATGATGTGCGTTGTTATCAGCGCAGATGTTCAGGAAGACCTCCTGCTCCTGATGAAAGGAGACGTTTGTTTACCCGCAGGGTGGTTTTAAAAAAAAAAAAACATGGAAAGAAAGCCTAAGGAAAAAAAAGCCTCTATAATTGTATATTTGATTATTTATTCTCATGTCTATTTGTGTTTATCTGTGAGCTCGTTTATACAAAGTTTTTATGTCATGTTACCGAAAGTCGCTGTTTGTAATGGTATCAAACTGTCAGTAAATGCTATTTTATGTACTGTGATGGCTCTCTGTAAATGTAAATGAACACAGGAGAAGTATAAATACTTCAATTAGATATTTTGTTATTTGATTTAAAGATTTTTTAAAAACATATTACTGACTTTTTTCTGTTTACCGTTCTTTCAAAAGTGAATTTCTTAACATTTTGTATTTTGTGTTTGTCATTGCATCACTTGTGTTATTTACATTAAGATATTTTTCATATATTTCTGTGCATAAGTATCTTTTGGGAGGCTCAGATGGAAAAAAAATAATCACATTAGTCTCAGGATATGGACCATATTTGACCTTTAATTTTTGACGGGGGAAAAAAAAAAAAAAGACATTTGCATTTGAAGCCATTTCATGGAAAAAAAAAATATGTACAAAGAGAACTATGTCCTCACAAACACTGACAGCACATTAGTAAAAAAACAAAGACACAGAGGGTTAAGGATTTGAAGTACTTCTGAACCTTTTGAAAAAACATGGTGTTCTGATATCCAAACTATCAAGATAAATATATTTATAATATTTATATTATATTTACAGAATACCTTAAATATACAACGTCCGTCACGTATTCTATAAACAAATATAAATGACTTAGGCACACTTTTGTCTCAAACAATCACTGGGAGTGGTTTTCAAAAAAAAAGGCCATCCGCCCGCTGTTTGAACTAGTTTGACCTGAACTTTCACCGAGAACAAAAAGAAAATCTGCTACTGATCTCAGGATTTATTGGCCAGTAGTAGTTACTCGGGGTGGGGGGTCATAATGTACACAACCAATATCTTACAGCAGGACTTAAAGCTGGCTTTAATCTACACTGCCCACAGACATGACCTCTTGACCCCTCCTCCTTTTGCAGACTCCTCTTTGCAGTTTCAAGTAGGCCTGGTGGAGCGTCCACCTTATTGCTCGCAACTATCCCCCCCCCCCAATCTCTCCGGTAGCATCTAACAAGGAGGAGGCCGCAAAAGGAAGTAAGGAGAGCAGGAGCTAGAGAGGAGCTTAGGACACGACCAAGCAAGTGGGCGAAGGGATGACGTTTTACTCCCACACAAGTTGTTTTTTTTTTTTTAAAGGTGGACAGTCATATAAGGTTCAGAGACGACAAATAGGAGAGCAGCTACGATATCTACATAGAATATACAGTACAGGTGAAATATACATGTATGATACGGCCAACTAAACGCACACAGAGGGGGGTGGAGAGGGGGTGAGTCTACAAGTCCGACTCGGGCATGTCCGGCATGTCGGCCATCAAGTAACCGATACCGTAGCGGCCGTTGGGGGCGGTGTCCGCGTCGGGGCCGACACCACCGACCCCGCCGCCGACCCCGCCGCTCTGCTTGCGGTAGATGCTGTTGCCGGGCATCGGCGACGGCGCCTCGCTGGGCGACTTGCCGTGGATCAGGCTGGTGTCGTCGTCCTCCCCCGGCCGGGCGGTCTCCTTGATGATGCGGCCCTTCTTGTAGGAGACGGTGGAGTGGCCGCCGGCGCCGTCGTCGATGATGTTGAAGTAGCGCAGGCAGAAGACCACGGGCACGGGCATGATGGCCATCACCACCAGGGAGATGCAGACCGCGATGCCCCACGGAGGGAAGGGCACCATCTGCTCTTTGCCCTGGAGGGGGGGGGAGAAAGAAAACGGCAAGCTGGTTACAAATGTTGAAATGTCATTTTCTTTTTATTTCTTAGTGATTCTTATTAAGGGTTGGCAGGAATAAAAAAAAATTCTCAAGAGGTTGTCTATTATCTAATTATATCTATATATCTGACTCTAAATGGAGCATCATTTACTAAATGAACATCATGCTGTATTGAAGAAGACTTGAAACTAGAGATTGAGACCATAAACTCATGTTTACAATGTTTACTGAGGGAATAAATCAAGAGAGAAGTAGAGTCATTTTCTCATAGACTTCTATACAACCAGAGGAGTCGCCCCCTGATGGACAGGAGAGAGAATGCAAGTATTAAGACACTTCCGCATTGGCTTCACTTTGCAGAACTGTAGGCTGCGATTGATGCGACTGTGGTGGTTTCTTTAAATGTTAATGTGTTTTAGCCACAGTTTATTTTCTGCAATAATCCAGAATCAAATGGAAAAATCTGATTGGCTTTTGGTCGAGGAACCGTTTAGATGCTACCTTCAAGGGTTGGCCTACAAAAATATGTAATCCCTGCAACAATTAGACCTCTGCTCTTTTCCCTGCAAAGTTTGTGTTAGATTTTGAATAAATATTTCTACAATTTTGGCAGAAGTTTGAATCCATGTGCTCCAAATGCTAACATGATTAGTTGTTTATGGAGGAAAAACACCAAAGCATTTACTGGATTCATCTTATCACATTTGACAAGGTGCTGCTTTCTCTGTATTCATATCACTGTAAAATGAATATCATAATATTTTACTTCAAATAAACTTTAAAGATGAATCTATTAATAAAAAATGATTAAAATGTAAATGAATATCAGTTGCACCGCTGCCCTCTTCAATTCTATTTCAGGCGTCTACTTAATTGCATTGAGAGTCTGCACTCGAAGTATAATGATGACCAATCACTCTGTCCACTCAGGTGAGATAAATCCACCTCACAGCTACGCTTAGTTCATCCTCAGGTGAACCTTCATTAGCTGCTTTGGTGAGCTGAAGAGTTTCGGCCTCATGGGACAAATTAAGGAATAAACTTTGTCCCATTTGGCCTTCGCTCCACTTTTCCTCTTGATGTGATCAAACAGGTGCTCCCATGTCTGCGTGGTAGACGGTACATCCTGTTGATTGTCCGACGGTTAAAGGACGCCTGAAACATGTGAAAACCTTTTCCCTCCATTTTTAGCCTCTTTTTACTCGTTCCAGGAACTTCCACCCCTCATTGAACCCTTCCGTCCCAGGGGAGACGGGCCGGAGACGTCCACTCACCTCTTCCTGTATCCAGGCACTGTAGCTGGGCGGCGTCATGGCCAGCTGGATGAAGCTGGCGCACAGGAGCACCAGCAGCAGGATGGGCGTGATGTACTTCCACATGTAGTAGTAGAAGCGGTACGGCGTGAAGCCCAGCATGTCCTTCAGGTCTTCAAAGAACCTGAGAGGGAAAACAAGAGGGGACGCAGCGGGAGGTGAGATCAGATGTCTGTGGCGAAGAATTCACAATAGTTTCTGCAATACGTCTGCTTTATTATATCTGATGGCCTTTACATGCTGTTTATAGGGCTCCCTTTAAAAAACATTTTACCCATTCTGTGGATTCAAAAGTAGCGGTTTGTGTTAACAACTTAAAGACTCTCGGAAACGGCTTGTTCTTATAATAACTACCTTTTTAAGCCTATGCAAGTCTTTGTACCAGGTATGGACATGGCTTTGTGTAAAAATATATGCAAATAAATATATATTATTATTATTCTAGGTTTGAATTATTGTTTGGCAAAGATATTTGAAACAAAAATGCAGAAATGCAATTATAGTGGGTGCAGTTTCCTTTTTTCTTTTGTCACAAAATCGGATTTGCAAGGCACGATTATTGTGGATATATATCTAATATAAAATATCATAATACTTTCAGTAATATTAATCTTAAACTTTGTATATTGTGCATTTTGTCTCTTTTTGTTAGCAAATGTATTACACTCAAAATACGAGTGAAGGAAGGTGGAGAGAGAGTCTGCATCTATAACTGTAGTGTGATTTAAGAACCGCTAGGTTGTTTATTATAATGTGTGTATTACAAACATTAAATACATTTTTTTATATATCACACTTTTCATAAATACCTATTGCGACGCCCCTATTCTAAATAGTCAAATCGTGTCTCCAACTATGACAGTTATTTTATGACTTTATTCATATTTACGTGCTACATGAGATTCATAAACCAGTTGCGACAGATGGAGGTGATGATGTTGGTGAACTTACTTATCGATCCCGTAGACCCAAGCCACCGCCACGTTCTCCAGGACGACCACTATGAGCAGAGGCAGAGTAGCCGAGTAGTCGTCGAACATCGCCACAAAGTAGTTCCCTGAGCGCTGAACGAACAGGAGGCCAATGGAGAAGGCCAGCGCGCAGCAACCCACTGCAGGAGAGGAAGAATGATACGTTAATATGAGTTATAATACATCACTCCACTCTTATGGTTCCAACTTTGTGTAAGAACAAGTATTATTGAGGGATACATGCGATCTTATGAGTGTTAAACGATCAAATCTGGTATGTTGTTGCTTCTGGTGGAGCTTTTCTGTAATTATTTTCTTCAATATTCTTACTTCTCTACATATTTTGGGTTCTTTATACAGTTTTTTTGGTCTGAATGCAGTGTGAAGGTACGTTGAATGGTAGGTTTGACAATCGTAATAATAGTGTTTGACCTCAATTCACAGCAGATTTATTTTTAGTTAAGAAGGTATGATTTAATTCATTTAAATTAATTTATTCTCATTATTGTTGACCCAAGATCTTCCTCATTGCCAGTGTTTTGCTACATTAAGATTATTAAAATGAATCTTAAGTAAAGAGGTAAAAAAATGAAACACCAAAGTACTGTTTACATTTTGTCCTAGCTTGTCATTTGCAAGTGCTTTCATCATTTTAAGTGTTGATTGTGAAAAGAATGTTATTAATTCACGTTGTTGGAAACGAGTCCATATTACTGAGGTTTTAAGACTTTGTACTGGCATCATACAATTGCTATATACATGTTTTTCTTAGAAATAGACCTTTTTTGATTGCACAACAGGAAGAGGATAGCGCTTTTTTTCACTTTATACAAATATATGTAAATTATTATTAGACTAATCAAACTCTCTTTGGAGAAGTTTGAGAGTCTATTTCCTGTTTGAGTTGCTTCAGACTCCACAGACATCCAGGGATTAAATTCAACTAAACTAATCTCAAACTTCAACATACTAGAAGTCTGCATCCGCCCTCTTTTGCAAGATCTCCTACCATTACCACCTTAATATAACCTGCATCTACGACATTGATTGGGACACAGGAATCACAATTCAAAACACCTACAACTTGCAGTCTAGGACGGAAAATGCAGTTTGTCTGTCTTAATCTCACTATGAAAAATAGTAAAATGACCCTGACTGCGCAGGATAATTTAAAATGTGTTAATTTAAACTGTATTTCAGAGCCCTTCTGTCATCATTTCTTTAGATTCATCTGACCCCTTCATAAATGAAAGGAGGGCTACGTGGGAGGACTCTCTAACCTGTAAGGAATTCCTTGCGGACTTTGAAGGTGTCGATCAGCGGAGTGAGGATGCCCTCGATGGTGCCGAACATGCTGCCCAGGCCGAGGTTGACCAGCATGAGGAAGAACATGACGGACCAGAAGGGCGACGCCGGGAAGTGGGTCATGGCCTCCGTGAAGGCAATGAAGGCCAAGCCTGTGCCTTGGACCGCCTGTTATTTGGGAGAGAGAAGAAGAAAAGGTTGAAGCATCAGTTTTTTTTTACCTCAAATGACGTGGTCTTTATTTGAGGTGGGTGACTTTAAGAACATTTATTTCTAATCCCCCTGTATAATGAAAACTCATCATCTGTTTCACATTAAAACCCTCTCAGCAGTTCAGCCGGCATAATCCCTTCCGTTTCCTGGGAAGCTTTTATTGTGAAACATTAGCAGAAAGTGTTTTATTTTGAATAGCAGCTTAACATCATAACATTTGAGCAGTAGAGAAGTGAGTACGGCATGAGTATGCCGTCGTACTGATGTAGTAAAAGGAAAAGTTTATCCGCTTTTTTGCCCCCAATAAGATGAAAGCATCACAACGCTACTGCTAGCAGCCGGTTATCTTATCCTAGTTTACGGTGACAACAATAATGTAACAAGACTACAACAACAAGGCGTCATATTTAAGGATCAGATATTAAAGTCCTCGAACACTCTGCAAAAAAAGCAAATCAGTGCATTCCCCAAAATGTCAAACTATTCCTTTAGTGTGGTGAGTAAGTACATTATGTCGAAATTACCACATCAACTAATTTAATAACCAAGAATTTAGGATTATTTTGGATTATCAGGCCAATATTTGCATAATAAAAGTCCAAACTAAGATAAATTGTCTGAAAATAGTTGTCGTGCCTACTTTTTAAATTTTTTCTGATTGTTATGTTTTACCATATTCATGCCAAACAGTAAAACATAATATTTGGGCCTATTTGTACCTTATTGAGCTCGTCCTCAATGCTGCAGGACTCCAGTCCCAGATTCTGGTACTGGTCCTCCTTCACCCCTCTGATGATCTCGATGGTCTTATGGTAGTCCTCAACACTGAGTTGGGCACCCTGAGTGAAGTTGATGTGTTGGGGGATCAGGTGTCTGTCAATGTCGGTCCCCAACAACGACAAAACCTTATTAGTGTTTCTGGAAAAAAGAAAAAAGAGGCAGAAGTTATTGTTAAATTAGTTACTGTTGCTCTGCATGTCCAGCTTTCCACTATCTCACAGCACATTTCAGATTAGAAAGATAACCGTAACGCACTATTTTATATATTCCTTACATGTTTTGCATTTGTGCTTTTGGTTAAACAAGGCTAAAATCCCGGTCTTTAAATGTCTAGTTACGGTTACTACACTATGATTGGCAAGTCTGGGAATTAACGAAGGAACTTGAACTTCAACTTTGGAATTCAACCTAAAAATCCTTCAAAGAAAAGATGTTGAGAGACTATAAAGTTGTCTAAAATATCACTGGATCAAATTCTTCAAGAGCTTTTTTCCCCCAAACTGTTTCCTTCTCTGCTTTTTTAATGTCTAAAATATATAACAATACTACAGAAATGTGCCTTTCAAAAAGAAACTATCACCATTTAACTGGCTGTTACAGTCACGCCAGACCTTTACGATCAGCTCTTTGATGGTCTACAGGAAATGCAGTTTTAGTCTATAAATATCTTGAATGTGAGAGGAGGCTCGTTTCTACTCACAGTGCGACACACTTGTCGATCATTATGTTGGCTTTGAAGCCCAGCACTGCGAACACCACCAGGGTGGCCAGCACGGAGGTGAAGAAATTGATGAAAGACACCAAGACGGCGTCGAAGTGGCAGTTGTTGTCCCGCTTGTTGTAGCTGGAGAAGGCGATGACGCCGCCGAAGCCGAGGCCGAGGGCGAAGAAGACCTGCGTGGCCGCCTCTCGCCACACTTTGGCCTCCAACATGATCTCCAACTGAAAGAACAAAACGGGCAGATTTTAGTTTAGTTTAATTACATAGACTACATTTAAGGCTCTCACATTCGTTTGAATATATAAGATATGGTAAAATAGGATAAAATTTACAAGAAAAATCCTCAAGTTGAAGTTCCCCTTGAGTCCCAAAGGATGACTTTTAAAAAAAACTTGTTTGAAGATAATTACATCCGAAAAACAACATAAAAATAAAAACATTTTCAGGACTTTTTTTTATCTATTTATAACTGAGGGACGCAAAGTAATAAAATGTCTACACAAAGAACTTCCCCTGAAGTGTGAAGGTTAACTGCTTGATGTCATTTGCATTTGATAACACGAAAGCCAGTTCCAATCGCTGATGGGCGTTGACATGTGGTTGAAAGTGTAGGCTTGAGACTCTTGGTCGGACAAAAGTCATTGACTTAGTGATGCTATTTTCTGACATTTTATCATTTTTTCATAAATTGCAGCCCTACACATGAATATAGAGTTGTAAAATACATGCAATAAAGGTTTGGATGAGGCGATAATGGCTGAATGTTATGCCGTCACTCATATTTTATGTGAACTACTGTGTGGGTGGGTTGGCATATGTTTTGCATATTATTATTATTATATGCTCTATTTATTTTTTATTATGCTTTATGCTCAGATCCCTGTGTATTATGTGCTGCTGGGACAATAAATTAAAGCTGAAATTTGAAATTGGTCCAACACTTTTCATGTGTAGTCGTCATCTAGGTTCCATTAGCTAAAATATTGTTCTGATAACTAAAATATTAACATTTATATCTGTTTTTATTTTTGCCAAATGACAACCGTCGTTTTGACAGTTTCCACGTTGAAGTTTTCTACAACAACCGTCTCAAACTGTTGTGGGCACCGAGCAGTAAAAACAGGACTTTGATGTCCACATGTTGAATGAAGATGGAGGCTGAACGCGTCCGTTTGAAGTCTCAAGATGTCAGCCGAGGAGACGGAGCAGACACAAAACGAGACAGACAGAGAGACTGCTTTGGTTACATAAAAGCCTCAGTGACTCCTGTTTCCATGGCGACATGATTCCACAGGCTGACGTGCCATTGGCCTATCACAGCGCAGATTACATTTTTTGGGGGGTTCAGACACTTTTTCTTTCTTTAAAGTAAGTGAGTGGATTCAGTTCAGCAGAGGCTGGTTGATAGTAGAAAAATGTATTTGATGTATATTCCTGGTCAATGGGGGATATTAAGTATGTAAAAAACAGTAGTATTTCTACATTTAGTAAAGATGAGATGATTAATTTATGTTTATTTGATCATTTATTAACATATTGCTCATTTCTAAAGAAAAGTGATAAACTCAAATGTTTGTTTTGATGCTTTTCTTTGTCATATAAGATAAGAAACCTTAATATCTTAAGGTTTGCACTTTTGGTAAGAAAAGAAACAAGATATCTCGGCTCTTGCACAATATAATGTTTCACTTTTTCCTGATAATTTATAGACAAAACAAAACCATGCATCAAAGCAGCTCGATAAATAATGAAAATAATTGTTTTTCCCTGGTAGTTTCATATGACTTACAACAGCATTCTTCTCTGAATTTAAACAGTTAGAAAAGGACATTACCTTTGGCGTGAACATGTGTCGGATCCCGTCCACGGAGCCCTTCAGGAGCAGAGCGCGGACCAGGAAGCAGATCAGCACGACGTACGGGAACAGGGAGCTGAAGTACATCACCTGTAAGCAAAACGAAACCCTCCTGTTTAAACCGCAGCAAACGTCTTCAGTCTGTCCCGTACTCTAATAAAGTCACTCTGCAGATTTAAAAATATGTCTTACAACTCTGCATCTTGGAAGATCATGAGGAGCAATGCATAATTGAAACACTAATTAGAGCTGAATCTTTGAGCAACAAGGACAAAATGTTTCGACGATCACAAGGTGCCAAAAAAAAAAAACTATGCTATTGTTGAAACCAAAGAACTAGTTTCAAGGGAAGTCCGATTATGTTTAAACTGCTGTTGAGTTCCTGTTATAAGAAAAACACTTGACAGACGTTAGAGTGTGTGTGGCTGTAGAAAACTGTAAAAAATAAATGCAGTGTGATCTCATTGCCCTTCCATCTATGCAGTGTTGATCATGAGAACTTAACAGGAACATTAAAATGTGCAGAAAAGAGAGTGAAACCTGAGCCGCTCTGTCTGTAAGCAGCCTTTTTTATCTTTTGTTTCTCATTTATGTTGGGTTAATCTTTTTGTTTGGGTATTTTTGACAATGACAATACATCTAAAAGTAGCGGTGCCTAAATGTAGCATGAAGGTTGATAAACCAGTAGCGTGCTGCAGGAATGAGTCTTGAAACCCTGAAATGAGTCAGCATTTTTTCACTTCCAGTTTCTTCTACTCTAAGTCAAAGGTTTGTTTGAGCGGGTTTTTCGTTAGATGCCTGAAATAAGGTCTGTGGTTAAGACGAGTTTAAGAGATTTTAACTTTTTGTTCAGCAATATAAATACCCCTCTTGTGAATTTTAAAGCTTTTAATGCCAAATGAAGCTACTTAAAGTCATCTCTAAAACACTACTCAGCCTTTAGCTTAGTGGTGGGGACATGAAGTAATGTGACCTTCTTTGGAGTTTGTTTATAGCCTAACGTTAGCTTCCTATTTCTGAGTGCATGCGAGCTTCAAAATTCCTAGAAGTGAAGATATTTCTGAACAAAACTTGCAAGTATCATAAGCTGACTTACTGCAATAATACAAAAGTCAATGGAAAATTCCCATTTCCTCTTTGTCGAGGGAATGCTAACTTCAGGTTTAGTCTCCAAAAGAACCTCATTCCTGCAGCATTTTATATCAGCAGGTTCTGTGCCTGTGCAAGACCCTTTTTTGTCCAATTATAATGCCAATTAGACAGTGGGCCTCTTTTTCTTTTTTCTCCTACTTAACTACTGAAAGACTGAGAGGCCTGACTCAGCCGCTGCACTGTGATACGTCGGCGTACAGGACTGTGTTGTTGTTGAATGAGATAGTTTGGGTTTGAGTCATAAGAACAGTTAGTGATTCAGAGACGCTGCGTCTCTTACATGGTGTTCCATGTGTAGCTATCAAGGAGGCTGAGTAATGTCTCGTCTAGGAGGGAAAAGGGATAATTCACCCTAAAGCGGGATTCATTTAAGTATTTTAAAGTTCAGTCGAGGATTGTGAAGTTTAACGATTTTACTGCCAGTGCTTGGAGGCAAAAAGAGATTCTCCTGAAGTATTTTTGTGATACTTAGACTTTATGACGCGTAAACGTGATCTCTGGTAATGAACAGTTTTTGAAACCAAAACAGTTTCTACCTCCACAGGAACTCATACTGGAGACGCTCCTGCTGTTCTTCATTTCATTAGCAAAGAAATATTTTAAAACTTGGTCTCTTGATGACGGCACAGATTAAAAGTTGGTTGTATGTTTATTATGTGAAATCACAGCTTCGAAATACACCATATTTAACTCAAAACCAATATATACCAGTAAAGCCGGGTTCCCACTCTTTTCTAAAGATGATTTTCCAGGACATTTTCTGCGATGATCTAGCTGCTATGACGGACAGGGATCGCTGCATACTCTAATATGTTCCTCTCTATTGAAGTCTGATTTAAAAGACGTGCAGTCTATGACTGTAACTTTATCTATTTTAACCATCTCATACATGCTTTGAAATTATGACAAATTGATCATAGAAAAATGCAAACACATCTGCAGCACCTCACTTTATTGTGAAGGTACTTTTAACTACAAAAGTTAAATGTACTTTAATAATGCAGCATCGTGTTTGCAGAGACAGTGCCAGCAAAGTAAGAAGTTACCATCAGCCAGTATTTAGCTGCTCTTTGACTCATGTAGTTGTGGCTGTATGTAAAAATGACTGTAATGTAATGTAATGTGGCTTCCAACACAGACAATTGAAACAGTTGCTCTTAGCAAGAGTTGAGTAGCAAACCTTAAAACTTTAGCAGTAACTTAACCAAACATTCTAACCTGTTTAACTAAATTCAACTATTGAAACAAGTTGGATCGAATGTCATCCAACCTAAAAAAAAAATAACAATCTGCAGGTTTTTGAGGACGAGTGGGAACCCTGCTAAATCTATAAAGTCAAATGTCCCAATTGAGTTACAATTCTTCGCCTATTTTTTTATTTTATTTCCTCAGCTGCAGCTCTCGTCGGCCCTTTTTCTGATTAAACCTCAACTCTTGTTGAAGAACACACTGGTGGCCTTGGTCAGCACAAAACCAAACAGGTTGGATAAGCAGATCTTTTTATTATGTAAGATTTAGTGTCATGGCAGATAGCATGTGCCTCTTGCAAAGGTCATGTCATGAGAACAGAACAGTTATAAACTGATACTAAAAGAAAGTTTTTCCCATTATGACGGTCACGTAACTGATTCTTCATGCACAATGTGTTGTAATCTAATGGTTATTTAATGTCTAAATATAACATAATTTATCACTTTATCAAGTGGTTACTTTGAATGCTCTTCGGCAACCTTCAAATACTTTGGATGAATTTCACCACTATTTTACCAAATCAACTTCAAACCCCCCCCTCCCCTTTTCATAATCCATTAACGCCTTCCCCCACTTTTCTTTTTTTGGGCCACACTCTTGACAATCAAGCCAAGCCAAAAGAGCGCGTATAACCATGGTAACTAAAATGGCCTGATCCCTTTCACGCCCACCCACCCACACACACACACACACACAAACGGCAGAGAAATGCAGATCGCGGTGGGGATATTCCTTGGAAAAAAGGCTTTTGTGAACTTGGGTGGAGGAGAGGCCATTAATATTCTTTTGTGCCACACAGCGCTGATTAAACTTCAAAGCATCGTGGAGCTGGCCCCTTTGGAGGGAAAGTTCAGGCCCGTTTTCTACTCCGAGCCAACTCAAAAGGCCATCCAGACACAACAGATTGTTGGAGGACGACCATCTGGCTCAAACTGTACATTTAACCAGTAGCTTGGCTGGTTCTGTTTGTCTCTTTTCAAAAAATGAGTGGTTATTTTCTTATATTTCGGCTTCAGCAGTTCATTTTCTTCTCATGATGGCAGTGGAATGACTTCATTTACGCAAATACAACCCCTCTGATAGAGCAGCGGTCCTGATAGAGATTATGACAATGATTGTCGTTATCTGTGACTTTCTTGCCAGGCAGCAGGATGTGGCAGACGGGGGGAAATTAGACTGTCGAAAGCTGAAATAACCCATTGTGGCACAGGTCCAGATTAAAACACATAGCTGTTTTGTCTGCGGCGGTTGCGTTGAATGCAGAGCAAAAGACTTGGCGTCAGTGGAGCAAAGGTAAACAGAGGACAGCTGTTAGGATAAGACCTGAGCTAAGGACAATATATCATCTAGCTGGTGACTGCTGTGATGTCAACTCCATTACAATGAAAGTAGACTTACTGTCTAATAATAAGGCTATACTAGATACTATAATACTACTTTTCCTACATTTGTTGACCCAATGTGAAGATGCTAAATTCCAAATTCAGAGCTTTAATATAGCAGCAAATAAATATTTGCTTTTAAAGATATAATAGAGTAAATGTGTCCTCATCAACCCCTTTTTATAGAATCCAATAACTGATTGAAATTAAACTTAGCACAACACTTATATACATCAGCATGATATGAAGTACCTAAAATGAACCATTTTTGGGAAAAAATTATTTGACATGTACTCATATTTTGGTTTTGGATTATGTCCCATCCGCTAACATGCATGGTTTATGACCTTTACTGTAGCCAGCCAGCAGGGGGCGATCAATGCATTTTGGCTTCACTTTAGGGTGGCTGTCATGTCGTCAATCTTGTATACAGTCCATGGTTGTAATCAGAGCTTCTCTGTGCTTTGTTTTAGGTAGCCGGTCTGGCTGTGCTTGCATGTTCGTGCAGTTTGTGCGCCCAACTAGCAAGCTAATGGCCGCCGCTCTAAACCGCGCTAATACGGCAGTTTACGTATATATAGTGGTCCCGATCCATGGCGTCATATCAGAGGCATTTCCCCCCAGGTTAACACTGTTAGCAAAGCTGTTAGCTCTTTTGCTGTTGTTTGCAATTTGTACAGTTAGCAGCTAGCTAAGAAAACATCAAAATAAACTGGCTTAAACAGCCGTTATGGCTAAAGTTATGTTAGCAAAAAGACGGAGCAACATGAACGTGAAAAACGTTCACTCCATTTACTCTTTGTATCTCTGTTTTGGTCTCCACCACCTGCTGTCAAAAAACATCTGGGTTTTTAGCTGCGAAATTCTTCACCAGCTAGTCGCCAACTTTGTGTCTCTCTTCTGTTTGGCATTGGGCTGGTTGCATGCAGTGGGTTTGTCAGAGCCTTTTTGTCGGAAACAAAGTAAATGTGCTATAAAACCAAAATAATGAGCTAAAAGAGACTTAAAGCCCATTTGAGCTGCTGATCTTTGTGTTAAATCTCTTTGATTTTGGCGCTCTTACAAAGACTCATTTCATTCAGTTAAGTTGCTTCAACCTCACTCTTTTGTAGACCAAAAAATATATAATTCCTGAAATATACTGTATTCATTTTGGCCCAGACCTGTCATAAGAAGTCAGGATAACACCGAAATCAAATGACTTCCCCATCAAAGCTTATTCTGGGAAGATTAAAAAGTGCGACCTTTCTGCCAATTAGCGCATGCTTGACTGTAACCTTGGAAGTGCCCCGGCTAATGCTTGTCATATGATATGAGAAAGTGTGGAATGATGAAGATGACCTGTAAAAATGGAGGAACTGGGAGCGTTTGCAAGTAAACGCCAACCGTTAGCCGGTGGGCTAATCCTTCCGGATGCTAGTCACGCCACTGTCAGCTTCGATACACTAAGCTAAAAGTAAGCTTGAGCCAGAAATCCCTCACGAGATCACATGAGCTCTCATATGTGAGACTGTATCATTAGAAAAATTTGTCAAGTCACATTACAGCAGTGTCTTTAAACCGGGCAGTTTGCGCTCTATAAGCCTCTACCTTAAAGTACGCTAATTATGTGTGAGAGGCTTTTCCAAAACACTTGGAAATGGCCTTTTGTTTTTGTCACTTTTTCACATTTTCCAGGTTGCATTTGAGTAGTTATATAGGCCAATCTGCCAGGAATGCAGGGCAGCTGTAGTAAGCTACTTCCTCCTTTTTTCTACCCCAGCTTGTTCAAACATCTTTCCTCCAAAACTAAACAACGCCAACAGAGAACCAAATCTTCCCTACCTTCCCAGAAGACTGGATTCCCTTGATCATGGCGAGGCAAACCATAGACCAGGCAACCAGCAGGCACACGGTCATCTTCCAGTTGAGTCCTCCACCCTCGGAGATGCTGTCGGAGATGTTCAGGGCCTCGCGGTACCAGTAGTAGGTGGTGGCCGAACTCTTGTCACACTCCGGCACCACATCTAACGGACAAAACGGTATGAGTTTTTTGGGATGTTGACAGAAGAAGCACCATAAAATGCTCTGGTCCCAATATGTGTGATTGTGTCTTACTTACATGTACTGGTCTTGTTCTTGACCAGCGGACACTCATGCCAGGGCAGAGGCTGCTGGAAGGACTGGGAGAAGTAGAAAAGACTCCAGCTGATGATGACATTGTAGTAGAGAGCCACGAAGAAGCACACCTTAAGGCAAAGAGAGGCGAGTTCAACTTCACACAAAACCCAAAACAGTGTACAGATATTGTTTTATATCAACCAAACACGATCAACATATATTCAGCACCACGATTTGTATTCTTGTTGCAATAAAAGGAGTATTTTCTGAGTGAGGTGTCACAAAAAAAGCTTAAATACTGAACCATTACTGGCCATATTTAGACATCCATGAGTGACCAATGTACCGTATCAATATGTTTCGTATGTTTGGTTCTTAAAGACTATTAAAAGCTATTAAAACCGCTGGAAACATAAACTACATCACTACCTGTATTCTAGATCAAGAAAGATTTATGAGATGCCAGAAAGTGGTTTCAAGTTCAATTCAATTATTACTGTATTATTTTGTATATGCAGTGTATAATATTCAGTCTTCTTAGACTTGTGAATTGTGATTCTAGTCTCAAATATTCTGCAAAAATATTGAAATAATATTTTACAATACTGTTACAATAGCATTATAGAGTGCTGCAGGAATGGGTCCTAAAACCAGGAAATGAGTTAGAATTTTGCACTCCATTCTTGGTTTAATGCCTCAAATAAAGTCTGTGGTTAACACAAGCTTTAGAGATTTTAACATTTTCTTCTACAACATAAAATATGTCGTAGTTACCTTTTTTTTGAAGTTTTGAAGTGTCTTAAAAAAGGCAGTCGCTAACAAATGGCTAAAAGAGACTACAAAACGTCATCACGTTGACTAGTTTGCCTTCATAGTATATATACATGTGTAGTCGTGCTCATGCTATATGTGTAGTTTATTTTTATCAGTTTTTCACTTTATTTTCTGCAATAATCACAAATCCAATGGATTAAATCCCATTATCTTTTTGTGGAGGGAACCAGAGCGATGCTTACTTCCAGGGTCGGCCCTCATAAATACTACCACTCCCCTCGTCTCAACGATGCTGTAGTCAAACCTTGTACTTCTGAAACACTTTCCCTCTGCCCCTGTGACTCACCACGCAGCTGGCGAAGCCGATGCCCCCCAGCCGAGGGCTGATGTAGTTCCACACCCCGATGCTGCCCCTGCGGATCCGCTGTCCCACGGCGAGCTCCAGGAAGAACAGCGGGATGCCGATCAATATCAGCAGGATGAGGTAGGGCACCAGGTACGCTCCTGTGGGGGCAAAAAACAATACGGAGGCGGAGTTGAATGAAGCACAAGAAAATAAGCGGAAACTGTGTCATCAGATAACGGTGACGCCTCTTTAACAGTAGGCCTATTGTCAGATTATCTCCCCAACACACACACACACACACACACACACACACACACACACATATTACTACACACACATCTGCTGAGCTGCATCTCAAATTACCTAAATTGCAGTCTCAAATTACCTAAATTGCAGTGGGATTACTTTGAGGCGCATTGCGAAGTCAGCATTCCTCTCTAGAATTAAAGTCTCAGGGTGAATGACTAACATTAAGGCGTAGCTGTAATAGTGTGACAGTCAAGAGCACTTGTGAGCGGTATACTGCCGGGCACATGATGTGCTTGAAGACAACGAGAGAACCTTAAAGTCTTTGTCTAGAGGAAATGACTGGTGGTTAGATGTGTTCAGCAGCACCGGATTTTCAAAATAATGTGCGAGGTTTGTCTTTTCCCCTTCCCTCACGTGACGTTTGTGTGTGTTTGCTGAAGGTTGAGAGACCACAGAAGCCTGTTAGAAACCATTGCATCATTAAAAAACAAAAAAAAAAACAGCCACTCTTGTTTTTAAATCACACAAATTGTTCTTTTGATCATCTGAAAATTCCACTTTTGTGGCCTTCCCCCCCCAGTCATCACCACCCCCTCTCACGGGCTAAACCACAACATCAAATGCTACCGCTGGTGGTTAGACGTACTGTAATGTTTGCTGTGAGTCACTGATGACGGCGTCATAACTTCCGTCATGGGAGTACTGTTCTTTAAGATTAGTTTCATCCCTGTTTCAACAGAGTTTATTGTGTTGTTTCATCCGGGCGGGGCCGTTCGGTCACATCCTTTCCTGAGTCCTGTTGTCCCTTGCATGTTTGCCTTTGGATGGGAGCATGTGTGTTTGTGTTTCTACAGTATACTAGCTGGTTTCTAATATTAAAATGTCTAATTCTGGTTCACTGAGTACAAAGTTCACTCACGGAAGAGGCTCTAAACATCATTCAGCATCAAACCCCCCCCCGCTGGTTTCCATTGTCTCTTCAAACCCTCGACAGTCTCCTTTGGACATTTCAAACACTTTGATGGCACTTTGAGAAAACAAACTGCCTCACAGGAGTGCGTTTCATCTTTTACTCAAAATAGATTCCCCAGCTCTCTTCACTAACAGATCACTGACAGTAAACGGCTGGTTTATCCTGTCTAGGCATCGTACAGACGAGTCACATTTCCGTGTTTGTTAGGCAGTGCCAAATGTGCAGCGACGGAGGGGCGTGTTGGATTTGCATATCTGTAGTTTGAGCTACGAGGAATGATTCACCACATCAACCAAACTTTAAATATGAATTCATTCATGTTTCAATGGAGGAGACATGAACGGGGAAGCAAAACACAGGATGAAGCACAATGGCTTTGTGACCAGATGTGTTAACATATCCATAAAAATGAGCACAGCAGGTTTTGACTTTAAACTAGTTGTTGTCGGGAAGTTCCAGATGCACGCTCAGGTGTTGACAGAAAATAAATGTGCATTCAAATGATAATGGATACACTGTTATTGGTGTGCACAAACTCTCTTAAAGGGTCTCGATACTATATTCAGAGCATTAATATTGCAGAAAACAACTATTTGCTAAGTAAATATATTTGTATATATATTCAGAAGCACTCCAGCTCTGTCAGCACTGTTGCTTAGCCGTCGCCACGTTGAGAGCCGTGTGGAGGCAATGGATATGCTCTGAATTTCTACACCTTTCAAAGCAGGGGTGCCAATGAAAGAAGGGAGAGTTGTTCAGCTTGCGACAAGATCAAAATGTGAAATAACCAGGGGGTCATTAAGGCTACAAAGAGTCAAATTTTATCAGTTTCCTGATAATAGTGTCAGGATGATACCTGGGTTTTTACTAAAGATACAAAAGTAATACATTTTTCTTTAACTTTACTTTGCGAAATGTTAACAAACTTTAATTTTGTCTGACAACAGAAGCCAAACAGAGTTACGTTAACTATAAATCTAAACTGATTGATATAAGATTTGACACCATAGACGGAAACATTCTGGATAAAGGTAAGAATGTTTGCTGATAGCGTAAAATTCATAACTTTTCAATAAAGTTAGCTAGTCACTTTGTGAGATAGTTGAAGTGTCGCTCAGATGAACAGAACATTAAATCTATAACGTTGTTTAGGATACTGCCTCATGGGTTGTGTTTAAATTTATTCAAATTCAACTAACACATTATTTCCGCTAATTCATTTTGTTTGCTTGTTTTTTAAGTGAATATAAATAAATATTTTTTAACACCGAAACAACAAGTTGATTGATCGGTTGTTGACCAACAGAAAATTAGTCGGAAGCTTACTTTAAATGTGAAGATTTTTTTTCCCACAATGCCATACAAGGAAATATAATGTATAGTAAGGAAGTAGATGAAAGTCAATGACGTTCACATATAGACGTCAGATCTCACAAACACACACAGATGTGCCACATTTTAATCTAATTACAGTGGAACACAGCAGGGTGACCAGAGCTGTTTATACAGACCTGAAAACACACACACACACACGCACACGCACACACACACACACACACACACACACATACTCTAACAGATGGTTCTTATGTAAATGATGTACATGAACAAACTAATAAGAACATGATTCACTACATGGTCACACACAAACAAAGCTGGGCGTCCTCCAAGCATTTCTAACTGTATATTGAATTAACTAACGTTTGTATTTAATAATCAGATTAAAATCCCATTGTTGTGCTTTTCAATTCTACTCATTAACACACATTGCTGTACATTTTTTGCAATTTTCCCAGGAAAGAATAGGATTTTCTAAACTTTGTGTCAAACCATTGAAATGGTCGATCTCACCGGAGAAAAATAATAAGCAATGAATAGAGACAGTTTCCCGTTGAAAAATCATTGCTTTTAACAGGGCTGGGTGTTCACAATGCTAATGTATATATATATATATATATATATATATTATATTTATATTTTCACATATGGTAAATCTACTGTCCACAAAAAAGACACAACTCTTAAATTATTAGCGTAAGAATAATTGATTTCCTATTTTGCAGAATGTCAACACAAAAGGATCATATCAGCACTGAATGTCAATAAACGATTATGTAATTATAGTCAAGCCATAATATTAATTTAAAATGTAATAAGGAAAAATCAACAGATGACAGACAATACAAATAAATTAGACTTGGACTGAGATATATGCTGCCTGGACAACCTGTCTGAGACGGTTTCATTTAATCAGCTTTCTCGAGGCATTCAATAGCTTTATGTAATCTCCAGGTAGGAAGTACAATACCTTATCACCTACACACACACACACACACACACACACACACACACACACACACACACACACACACACACACACACACACACACACACACACACACAAGAGTATTAACCCTGCAGTGAGTCCTCATCGTAACACCACAACACTCTGCGAGGAGAGAGTCAAGTAGGGCATTGTGGGAAACGTGGTTTTGTTGGCAGCGGGGTTGAATGTTGAGCACCAGAGCTTCTCACAGAATGATTTCCTGCATGCTGAGATCAGAGTCATATTCATACAGACACACAGACATTGTTTGTTTGTTGTTTGTAGGTGAAATGTTGCAGACTGCGACACCGACAGAGATGCAGACGGTCATGTGACTCCTGTGTCGACCCTGAAGGTCACTGAGCAGTCTGGTTTTGACAGACAAGTGCAAAATAGGAGGAAGGGCTTTGTTTCTCCATCTTTCTAACTCACGATAACAATCACACAAGCAGAACTGAAACACGTTGCTCTTTAGATGCGCTGCACTATCGAGCACCCACACTGTAAACACAGTGTGAAGGATGTAAGTTACATGATCATTTTGTGAAATGGGGACCCCCGAAAACAAGCATTAAAAAGCAAAAAATGAAAAGAGGAAGACCATACATCTGGTATCTGAGATTACAGAAATCCAATCGAGGAATATTCATTCGATTTATCAGAAAAACCTGTGACGCAAACCGGCTCTATTCCTACTTAGGCCACAGAAGTGGAACACATCCATAATTTATTTTGTCCTGGTTTGTCCTCTCTAGTAACACACGACTGTGGATCTCTCAGAATCTAGAAGTACTGTAAAGTCAACTTCTTTGCACTATTTCAAGTGTTTTGTTTATGCTGCTTTAATCTAAATTTGCATCCGGGCCCTATTGTGTCATATTATTGCATTTTGTGCTTAGTTTGAGAGCAGTCTGTCTGCATAGGAGCAGGTGTGAAGCACTCTGCTGGTTCACTCTAATGTTATTGTTGCTCTAATGATCTACTGACTTTAAAGGATAGTTAAAGTTAATTACAACTAGAATGTTAGTTGGATCGTTTTGGCCAGCTTTACTATTGGTAATAACTTTGTATTCACCAAATGAATTGCTGAGATCTGACAACTTTGCTAAAAAGAAATCAGACGTGGCAAGAAACTGTGAGTAGTCAGAGTTTACAGACACACTGTCCCACTCTTCTTGCCATAGTGCAGTTTTCCTCTGCTTTAAAGTTCTTATTACAGACGTTCTGGGTGCGCTGACTTTTTGGGGTTTTACTATCACATGAAATTTGTGCAAACCTTTTCTCTTGTTTACAACCTGTGTTATCATCTTAAGGCTTGTGTTTCTTGCACCTCTGGACTTTGCGGTTGCGATGTTGTCGCATTTCCAGACGATTACTTTGGTGAGTAATTAATAGAAATGATGAGCCCAAATTATGAAAATAAGACCTACATTGTAATAACCACAATCATCATTTAGGTCAGGAGGTTTTCGATATTGTTTTTTCACAAGAACGAAAATATATTTTATTACACTTCTATAGTCTGAGTTATGTGGAAGAACACAAGAGAAATGTACTAGAAAGATATGAGATGTGTATTTAACATATTTGCAGATTCTAAGAGTTATAGATTTGTTAAATTAGAAAGTTATATATGAACTCAAGACCCCAGTTTGACCCAGTTGAATCAAAACCCTGTGAAACTAGTTTTGCAGTTCTTATGATTTAAGTTGATAAATACCGTAACCATCAATATATTGAGTTACTTCTCATGACTATAATCATGGTGGTGTTTTATTTCCATATTGCCCCCTACTGACTGTAGTAACTCACCCCCTCCGTTCTTCTGACACAGGTATGGGAACCTCCAGACGTTGCCCAGGCCTACAGAGAAGCCGACCTGGGCCAGGATGTACTGGAGCTTGCTGTTCCAGGCCGGGCGCTCCTCCTCCTCTCCGTCCGAGCCGCCTTCCTCCACGTCGCACTCCTTCCCTTCCCCGTCATGGTTGTCGACGATCAGCGAGCTCTTCTTGAAGGAATCGTCGCAGGCGTCCTCGTTGGAAAGCAGGTCCTTGACAGACTCTGTGACATCGTCGTCAAGCTCTCTCTTGACGGCCTTGCCGTTTTTGGGCATTTGATAAAGCGAAACAAAGGGCGAGGGTGGAACGTCTTTGATGGTTGGCAGGCTGGAAGGGCAACGGCCGGCGTCTCTGAGTGGTGAGTGAAGGGGGGGGTGAGGACAAAAGTCTCTTTTTGAACTTTGACGGGGCTAGGATGAAGGGTTTTGAGACGGTTTGTGGAGGGTTGCGTGATCAGGAAGTGGTTTATTTCGTCATTATCACCAAATGTCTGTGGGGGGGGAGAAGAAGAAATAGTGCAGTTAGTACAACAGCCAATTAAAGTGATAATTCTGGGAGAGGTTGTGTCGATGAGAAATCACATTTGATGAGTTGCTGCAAAGAGTCTAGTCATCAGTTTAGTTTGGTTTCACTCTCTAATTACCTTGTCTGGCTGGGCTTACCCTTAATTACCTTTTGTGTTACCAAAACTTGCTGATTTTGGAAAATGAACACAAGAAAATACTTTTTGTAAAACCTTGTTTTAAAGATCTGGAATGTCAAATTAAAACCCAAACTCTTATCCTATACACAAAACAGTAATTAAATGGAACAACCCGAGCAGTGAAGTGTTTCATACTTTTTGTTTTTATAAAAAAAAAATCCAGAATTTCACACATTATCTGCCTGCAAAACAGTCCACAACAGAGAATTACTGCTTTATCCGAGTTATTTCTCACATGCAAATCACATGACTGACAAACTGAATCAATGAATGGGGATCATTTTATTACAGGTCATTGTTTTGCAAAGAAAGAAGGGAGAGAAAAAAAGGCGCTATGGGGAACACTGGGCTGGTTGTGGACGGTGACTGGGACAGTGACTGGGATGGATCACGTTCCCAGCCTGCTGAATAATTGAAGCGAGGAGGGACATTTGCATACCAACCCAAACATTTCTGTCCTCCTGCAGGGACGGGGAAAGCCCTCATATGACCCATAAAGGGTATCTACTTCCCAAAATACAAATACACCAGCCCTACACGCGCTGCTCCCCCAAACAAAAGGGTGGAGCAAACAAAGGGGGCATCTCTATTTGTTCTGTTTATTCCCATCTAATACCACTATGATTTTTTTTTTTCCACCCCCCCCCAATATTAAAGGGTGTGGACAGCTTCCACACAAAGGTGCGCAACATCTCTGACTCTAAAGAAAACAAACAAAAAAATCAGCATCCAAGAGGCGTTTAGGTGTTCAATAAAACATCTAGAAATATATTCATAGAAAAGAAAAACAGCATCAAAGGCGCGAAATGCTCCGGAAACAGGCTCTTCCGATGCGACTATGTTGCAGATAAAAAAAAGGCTACAATGTACCCGGATGGGGTGGGCACCTTTCACCAAACAGAGGGGTGGGGGGGGGATTAAATGATTAATACATTTCCCCTTCAATGCTTCCAGATTAGCCTGGTTTGTATGAGGCAAGGGCCGCTTTTTCATAAGCCAGTGAACGCAACACAGCGACCAGAAGGATGCTGAGTAACCTTCACTGCAGGAGACGAGGATGAAATATAAAGATATGACATATTTTTATTTATTTTTTTAAAAAATGAGGATGAATAAACGCAAAAAAGAAAAAGAAAGAAAATGGCCTTTTTTTTATTTATTTTTTTCTTCCTCTTCATTTCTCTCTGCACATAACTCAGGCAGACACAAATGCAGATGGAGTAAATCAATAATAATAATAATAATAATAATAATAATAATAATAAACGGCACCATGTGGCTTCTACAGGCACAGTTTGTTCTCTGAGGAATCCGCATATACAAATGATTTCCTCCCTCCTTCCCTCCCTCCATGCCATCCACATGCAGTGTTTCATCATTCTCCAGCCACATCCTGCGCACTGGTACCTCAGTCAGCCTCCCACACACACACACACATGCCTCTTATAATAAAGCCTTATAATAAAGGAATCCCAGCTCCTGTTCTGCACTCACCAGTGTTGAATAATCAGTCGTCCTTCACAGAAGTGATGAGTCTCAAGGGATGAAATTGTGAGAGCACATGCACGGGGCCGTCATTATCACTTGCTGTGGACGTGACGGGTCTGGCTGTAGTGCTGTCACAGTGTCTGTCTCTCACTGTGCTGTCTGAGCCTCCTGCAGAAACATGGCACTAAGAGGAGGAGGATGAGGAGGAGGAGGAAGAGGGGAGCTCCGCCTTCGACTCACTCATCCAGGGTCATTTCCTCACCCCTTTTTCCATATTATACCTCACCCTATACACGTTATGATATAATATCCCACAACACCACATAGTATATGTTGTATAATAATCAGATTGAATGTAAAAGTGGTGTTTGTCTTTGTCACCCCCCCTGTTCTTCTACTTGGTATGTCCCACTACGCCACGGATGAAGGCTGGCAATGTGCCTCTGTTTATAAACGCTCACTGGCTGGTTCATACACTCCTTAAGTCTTTACAGTTTCATTTTACAAACTGTGCTTTTCATAAATATGACTGTCTGTGTTCAGAATACTGTGTTTAAGATGTTTGAGATGTGAAAAAGAGAGATTTTGGTCAATTGGCATTTTTACGCGTCATCCAAACGAGGATATCGCACAAAGAAATAAATATATATATATTTCTTTTTACATATATCTCAGACAAAACTGATTTTTCTTTCTTTAATCAGGAATAAAGTGAGACATATACTGTTATAAATAGGCCTACTACTATTACTATTACTAACACGTTGCGATGATGCAACACTGTGGTCCATTAAGTCAGTGAAACTGATTAAATGTCAGACAAAGACATTATTGTGCTCCCTGGACAAACACGGGATATACAATGTACTTACTAAATAATATAGTTAACACACATGAAAAAAAGTACTGTTGACTCACAACTAATAATTGATAACAAATAAGCCTTATAGTTGTGTATGAGAAGATTAAACAAAGAGCACAGTAGAGTAGTGGCTGCTTGTGTTTAATGAATACATCATGTTAGACCTCATTTGGTATATATTTCTCTTAAATGCAACATTTCGTTCATATAATCTGACTGGTATTATCAAACTATATAATAAATAAATAAGATGTAAGGTTAAAAGTTACCCCCTAAACGTTGTAATAGACACAAGAACACATTGTCTTAAATATGAGATTGTAATATTATTTATTTATTTATTTTTAGGTTGTGTGCTTTGTGTTATTTTGTATTTTTCTGAGGGAAATATTGCATTAAAAAATAATTCTAATAATTCTAATTGCAAAGATTTGGTTACTTTGAAATTAGCTACGATTCATTTTTGCAGTACAGTTACAGATGGATTTGATTGTATTTGGCCAAGGCACAGCTGTGTGGTGAGCTTTGGGTATTTGGGTATTTGGTTGGTGTAGTTAAGCAAGAAAACCAAACCATGAGCTAAAGCCTTCACTGAAATGGTATGACTAAAAACCAAAGTGGGTTGTGGGAGGGAACGGTGCGGGTATCCACCTCCCCGTTGCTTCGCAGTTTCAGGGTCACCCTTTTGTTGTGCCTCCTTCACATAATCCTCCCCGATTTCAACTTCTGTGCACATGTAGAACAACTTTTGGTATCAATCTGTGTCTCATCTTATCAAGATTTATGGAAAAACGTCCTCCTGATCTGCATCATATTTCCTTTCTGACATTTTTATATGACAGTTTGTTTACTTGTTGTAAAACGTGCTAAAATGTGGCAGCATCTTGCTTTGATAACAGAGGAAGTAATAAAAAGTGACAACCTATATCTCTGTACATTTTTATTAGTTGCCAGCATAAAGGCAATAACTAAAAACTAGTATGAAACCAAACAATGCATCCATTGTAAAGGGTTGCATTTGAGATGGAAATGAGCTACTTTGTTTGCAGTATCCCCCTTATTATTTACTTTTGTAAATTATCTTTATCTTCTCAGATAAAAAGTGACAATTTCCTGAAACTTAGTTGCATCTTACTACTCAAAATGAGTCAAAATGTCCCCGATTGATCCATAATGATTACTATGTGTGCAATGTCTACAACACACAGGCCCTAACCTGCCAAAGAGGAATGACAAAGTCTGTGTGGAATTCAAGGTGGCATTATCAGGAAGAAAAGATTAATCAGATTTCAAGACAAACCGGATTTATTTTTTCTTCCGAACACTACACTAGTTTCCACCTTCCTGAAGTAATGAATGTGTACCTTGATAGTTATGCGGTAACACAAGTCTTTATTAATTAATGCACACAGAAGGCTTAATAAATATATTTCTGATGCACACACACACACAAATATTTCTTGTTTTAAATAAATGTAATAGAAATCCACAAATATATATTTAAAAGAAATGAGAATTTTTCTTTAAAAACAGATTTGGATGCTATGATATTTTCATATAAACTGTTAAACCTGCAATCTTTTTTTAACGGGAAATTATCCGTAGTAAATCAGATGTCTCCTCCATCAGATGAGCGCGCAACCACGAGTTTATAACATATATATATTACATAAACAGGTAGGAAACGGGGAAAGCGAGAGTCAGCTGACGTTATCTTTGTTGGTCCAAACATCTGACTTTAGCAACATGCGCTAAGTTGGCAAGTAGCAAGCCTACTTTCTTAATGTTCTCATAAGGAAGCATTGGCTTAGCATGTTGCAACCAACTATTTTGTCAGACAAGACACGACCAGCCTGTACTAGTTTGATGTTATTAGTAAGATGACAGCTGGCAAACGTTAGCTATGTGACTTTGCCATGAGTGCTATAGTCCTGCTGTCCTCAACTTTCACTTAAAACAAAATGAAAATTGTTATACACAGCCAGACTAATTCAGCCGACAAACCTGGCAAACAAACACATAGCTAAGTTAACATTTGTTATTAGCTAATGCTAGTAACAAAAAGTGAGGTAGTTTTTACTAAACCTAACTTAATAGGTTTTTGGCCTCAACCCAAGAGTGATTTCTGGCAGAAACCGAAAGGAAAACGTCTACCATGAGCTGGGGCCGTACTCATGTGATTGGTTGAAAATGGAGGAGCCATCTGATTGGCTACAGATGATTCCCTGTTTCAAAAAAAAATTGTGAATCAGGTGAGTCTATAAAAAAACAACATACATGCATTGAAGTTAACACATGACTACCAGTTTGTAAACGCAGTATCCACAGTTTGTCTATAAATGTAACAATATAAAAAAAAAATATATTGATGATAAAATTGCAAATCCCTTTAAATACATATATTTGTGGATTTTTATTATATTCATTAAAAGAAGAAATATGTGTGTGTGCAGCAGATATATATTTGTGAATCTAAAATTTTTTGGGGATTTGTGGATTTTGTTTAAATTATATATAATGATTGGCATTTTTGTGTGCATTAAAAAAAAATATATGTGGAAAGAGTTGTGTATATATAAATCACCAAAAACATTTGTGAATGCTTCTGTGTGCATTTATTAATATTGAGTCTGATCTGAACCCTAGATAAGGAGAGACCGACACCACCTGTGTCTTTGTCCTGAGATGCCCCTAATATAATATCCACCCACACAGTGTTGCAGGTGCTTCGAGGACATCCTCTCTGTAATCTCACATTAGACGTCAGGAGGTCTTTGCCAGGCCAAAAAATGTGTGTGTGTGTGTGTGAGAGTGTGTGTATCTGATGCTCACACAAATCCTATTACTTCCAGTTCATAGCCCTTATCGCCGCTCTTTATAACTCTCCCCAAGGATGAAAAGTATTGTGTCATATATCTCTGTTCGCTCCTCCTGGCTATGAACACAGCCCGTCGTCCTCTTTGTACAAAATGTCCAGGATATTGCCTGCTCGCTGCACTTTTTTCCCCTCACTGCATGAGCTGAGCGAGAGCAGCCTCAGTAACACGCTTATTGATTCCTGCTAATAGCCTCCGTCTCATCAGAATGGCTGCTCAGAAACCCAGAGAGCTGTGAAAGGAAACCGATACTAATGTTAATTCTATTAGTGCATGTGTGTTTTGTTTGGCTGATGAACCTAGTAGTTGACTTATACATCATTTAGGTACATGTCACAAGTCATTCAGAAACCAAGCGTGGTATTATTACTGTTGCGTAATCACATGATCTGTTCAGAGAGTAGAAATGTGGATTATTGTTGAACGCTAGCTTTAAAAATGGGGCTGCTCTACTTCCACCTGTGTGAGGTAAATAAGAGGTGACAAGTGCCGAAAGCCATTCAGCTCTGAAACGGTTCTCAGGCACAGCATGCTAACGCTGACGATGCTAACGTGATGATGCTTAGCAGGTATAGTATTTGACTATTTCACCATCTTAATTTAGTGTGTTGTCATGCAAATGTGGGCTAACAAAATGCTGCAGGAATGAGTCGTAAAACTGGAAATGAGTTAGCATTTTTGCTATTCCGGTTCCTTTTTTTGAATGGATTTTTGGTAAGATGCCTGAATCAAGGCCAACACAAGCCTAAAGTTGAGATGAGGCGAGAAATGCCTTTTAAACCAATATAGATCCAATCCCCACTCATATTGTGTCTTTTTAGCAATATATGTAAAAGAAAATGTTAAAAAAATCTATTTCTAAGTATGTTTATATCAAAATCCAATCATCTTTTCTTCCGGTTTAAACAAAATAAGATGTGTTTTTACCTAAACTAGTGCCAACCCATTTTAACCAATAATATCATGACACCCTCAGAGCTGTTTTTTTACAATGAGTTAGTTCTCTGGCAGAGTTAAATAAGATGACCATGTTGTGGTTATGTGTGTTTTTGCTGTAAACCATTTGATCCGATAGCAATGTTGGCATCTTGAAGTTAATGGTGCAGCTGAACAATGCAGTTTTGCTGGAGGAGCTCTTTGGTTCAATGATGTGTGTAACTTTTCAGATTCATCCTCTGGAGACCATGAATGTCTGCACAACTTTTCAAGGCCCTCCAATAGTTGTTGGGATACTTCAGTCAAAGAGGTGGACCACCTGAGTAACCATGCAGCTAGGATGGCAAAAATAAATGAAGAGTAAATATGCTAACTTCTTAATCAACACAATTGTGATTAGGCGAGGCCTTCATTCACTAAATTATTGACACATTTAAGTGAAAGTAAGCCTTCGTAGTTTCATGTGGCGAGGAAATGGGAAATGAAAGAGGATGTTGGTCTGGAGCTCCAAACCAAAAAGTAATTGGTATCTCTGTTTACTCACTGAAGAAGCAGTGGGCAAGTCAAACAGAACACACATGATCTGTGTATTGAGGGGATTCAGTCATAAAGCAGCGGCTGGAAAGAGCTGCTGTCAGCTTTAGCTAATAGGATGGAAGCAGCTCAAGGTGATTCTGAACCTTACTCGATGGCAGAGTGGCTTAGTTTACAGCTCAATCTATAGAGCCGAAGAAAAAACATTTCACTGACCTTCAACCTTGACATCCCTGGTTCCCATCCGACTGCACCCATCTCTCTCTCTCTCTCTCTCTCTCTCTCTCTCTCTCTCTCTCTCTCCCCACCTTCTCTGTTATCTCTTATTATTTACTTGTGACTGCATGTGCATGTCCAATACTCATGCATCCATACTATTTAGTATGTCGGGAAAAATGTTTAGTATTTCACAAATATAGACGTAGTGGACTTGGTCATCGTGTTGCCGCCCATTGGTTTGTGGACTGACGTTTTGAGGTCGTGCTGGGTATTTTGACCATCGCTATCTTGGTTTCTTTAAATGATCCTCATAATTCTGTAATGACACATTTCTATTGAGATGATAATTTACTAAATGAACATCATGCTGTATTGAAGAATTGAAACTAGAGATTGAGACCATAAACTCATGTTTACAATGTTTACTGAGGGAATAAATCAAGAGAGAAGTAGAGTCATTTTCTCACAGACTTCTATACAACTAGACTTATTTTTCCAACCAGAGGAGTCGCCCCCCTGACGGCCATTAGAAAGAATGCAAGTTTATGGCACTTGCTCATTGGTTTCATTTTCAGACCCATAAATTGCTGCCTGGTCCCCAAACATAGTATGTCAAATGCAGTATGCTAAACATAAGCAGCTAAATCTGCTGCTTTTTAAAGTTTGCAAGCCAAAATGCTTTTCCAGCTATTCTGACCCAAAATGGGATACAAATGATCAAGATCGTCATAGTTCAAGATGCAATGGTACGATGAAGTGGTATGTCCCAATTAAATGCATTCTGCATGGCACAGTACCTGCTTTGTAAAGGCATCGGCAGTGGGTACCAAAAGTAAAAATATAAATGTGTGCAATTTGGAACGCAGACTGCACATGAAAGATTATAATCAATAAATAAATTAATTAATTAATTCATCCAAATGGATTGTATTTCAAAACCTTACATAACTAAACTCTTGTTGTCTAATCTGCAAGCAGTGGACGGTATCAGCTGGTGCTCAGTGTACTACAGACACAGTAGCTAATAAGTGTCACGGATGAGAGAGGCGATACTAGTGTGTAGTACTCTGATGGACGTTTTAATAAATAAACTTCCTGTTGATGCATTTTAAGTGTTTAGATCCTGGTGTGATGTCGCAGTGTATGATTTTAAAACACTTAATCTTGCAGATGTACTTACTGATATCTCCTTAACAGTGTGAATCAATCCCTACGGTGACAGTTACATTAATTTATGTAATATCTTTTATCAGTGAGCCTTTTCTTTTAGTTCCATGAAGGTCACACACACCCGACAAGCTTGAATTCAAGTGAGCACAATGATGTGTGTGTGTGTTTCTGCGTGTGTGTATATGTGTGTCTGCACTATATGTATCTTTGTGCAAACTTTGTAAAACTTTGCTCATGAGACGGACTGTGTGGCGTGCTGCATGTGAGCCATGTGTGAAGTCTGAAAAGATCACTTTAGTCCTCCAAAAGGGTGAAAAAACAAAAGATCCCTTAAGGTTGCAAATTTCCCCGCTGCGGGACTAATAAAGGATTATCTTATCTTAAGGTCCTTTGGGGTCAACTGATGAAACACTCCATGGAAAGGATTAGATTACTATTAGAATGACTGCTATGTTCTTGTAGCAGCAGTTACATATACAATTCAATTTTTTCATAATGCAATTAAAAATGAAACAATAAATACATTTGTTTTTCATCTTTACCTCCCCAAAACAGATCTTGAATATTTGCTTTGATGTTGTTGACAGATAACTGGTTATTGTTGTGATATTAAACAATAACATTTTATTACATCGTAACCAAAGCTTGTACAAATTTAGAGATTGACTATTTCTATTTCTCTGACTCATCTCTAGTAACTCCAGTATTATCCTCCTCATGGTGTACAATTTAATCTATATTTAGTATTTTTCCAGCTGTTTCAACCATATACAAAATAGCTGTGTCATATGGAGCCTGTGAATCACACAACTCAGTGTATTAGTGTGTATTGTGGCATTATAACCCAATATATAGAGTAATGCATTAGGAAAGAAAAAGGCTGGAAATAATTTTTCTCATTTATGGAAAATTAACTGAGGCTTTAATTTATTCCCCTAAATGAATCCACCAATTGTGAAATTTAGTTTTGTTTCTAATAACCAAAATGTGCTGGTCTTGAGCTTAGTGTCTTGTTTTGAAATAAAACAGGCGGTTCATCCACGTGGACGGCTGGGTACCTGGTGTCCTCCGCTCTGTGCTGCTGTTTTGATTTTGCGGTGGTAAACACAGAGCCGGCGGTCACAGATGGCGGCTTACCTTGCCTACCTGTTGAATTCTTCATGACCTGACGTTGACTTTGGTAACACGATGCCATCCGACCGTCACGAGTCTACCCTCTGCCAGACCTCTGATGGAAAGTTAAGGCATATTGGTTTTCACTGTGTCACAGACACGAGTTGTCAGCCAATGGGAATCTCCCAGAGCTGGCATGAATGGGCGAAACAAAGCTTTGATGGTCCTCAGTGGTGGACCCTGGCTGTCTGATGGGCAAAAAAAACAACCTATGTAGAGCGGCCCTCAGGGAAATGCATCACGTTTTCTCCATCGAAGGTCACCCATTATTGTGCTGTTTTCCCCACTGGAAGGGCACCCTAAGGGCACATTATCGTATTTTCTCCACTGGAGAGGCCCACTAGAGAGCAATTAATTATGTTTTCTCCACTGGAAGGGCACCATAGAGGACACTTATCCATGTCTTATCTACTGGATGGGCACTCCAGAGGTCACTTAATCATGTTTTATCTACTGTAAGGGCATCCAAGAGGGCACTTTATCATGTTTTATCTACTGTAAGGGCATCCAAGAGGGCACTTTATCACATTTTATCCACTGGAGAGGCACACTAGATAGCAATTCATTATGTTTCCTCCACTGGAAGGACAGCCTGGAGGGCACTTCAGCATGTTTTCTCCACTGGAAAGGCACCCTAGAGGGCACATTATCATATTTGATCTGCTGTAGGGGCACTCATCATGTTTTCTCCACTGGAAGGGCACCCGAAAGGGCACTCTATCATGTTTTATCTACCATAGGGGCATCCAAGGGGTCACTTTTGCTGTTTTTCTTTCAAACATCAGTAAAACAGATTTTTACTGTCAAACTAACTGAACGACTATCTCTATACATAACATTACAGGCATTTAGCAGACGCTTTTATCCAAAGCGACTTACAGGAAGTGTATTCAACATAGCCTATACATAATAAGTGATGGAGAAGTATTTTATTACTTTTCATACCAGTATTAAGGGAAGAATGACATGTGGAAGTAAAGAAAAGGCATTACAACAATAGCTTTGATCTCTCAGGTCTTGCACCCAAAAACCTTGTGAGTTTGTGCATCACAGACGTTTTTTAACTCCCACATAGAGAGTCAACATCCTGCAACTGTTATCCACTCCTATGATGTAAGTATATTTAGATTAACTATTTATAACATCATAAACTCTTTAACTTACAGACCTTGAATGTGTGCTATTGTCTTGAAAAGCTCAGTGTTCACACGGGGGAAACAAAGTGCATTTCATGTGCTGTCTGGTGGCTGCTTTGAAAAACAAAAACAAAAAACCACTGTGTGATATGATAGGCAATGTGCAGCTCAAACCTGCTCTGATAAAACAAAAGAAAACAGTCAGCGGTGAGGCCACTGTGACGTTCACCCTGACAGCCTTGATTCAGTTCTGTGTTTCTTTTTCATTAGTGAAGGCAAGAGTCAAACGAGAGCGCGAGGCCATGAGAAGTGCTGATGGCTGGAGTCTGGATTGGCAAAATGAGAATGGAAACACTAGATGGTGATAAATGCTATCAGCTCCTACCATGTTGTGTCTTGTCTGTGTGTTTTTTTTTGCCTCGGGTTACTCGAGGATGGGTTTTCTCTCAACCAGGGGATTTTCTTTGTGGCTTTTGTTTCCAATCCGTGTCATGTCTTTTGTAGAACAACTGACCACAGAGCTGTAGGTACAACATCCTGTCAGACAGTAGTTGTAGATGCAGGTACGAGTCCTTGCACAGGGCGGGTTTTGGCGTTCTTATCTTATTCTATCCAAACAAACTAGACACATAAAACACATAACTTTAATTCAATAGGTGTCTGAAGACAGGTTGAATCCATAAACTGTATATAAGAAGGGGACCTGTAGTGACTGTGATGCCACCTTGGTTTTTGGCGCCATCTTGGCTTTTACCAGAAGTGACACAAGGGTCAAGCTGAATAGGACATTTTCAGGCGACTAAAATTTAACAATTAACGTTCATGAACTGAAAACACACTGGGAAAGGGTTAAACTTCTGAGACCAAAACACGGACAATGCTGCAGCAGCGTCCTGTCAATCACAAGTCAGCCACGCCCTAAAACATTTGGTCTTTATGGTCTATTTTACTCCAAAAGGAGCATCATTTACTAAATGAACATCATGCTGTATTGAAAAAGACTTGAAACTAGAGATTGAGACCATAAACTCATGTTTACAATGTTTACTGAGGGAATTTTCTCATTTTCTTTATGTATTTTCTCATAGACTTCTATACAATCTTTTGCAACCAGAGGAGTCGCCCCCTGATGGCCATTAGAAAGAATTGCAGTGCCTGTTATTAAATGGTACTGAGCCAGTTTCTTTATATTGCTACACTGTCATTACTACTGTGGTACTCTGGCATAAAAGTTTGATCTTAACAATAAATCTTGTAGTAGCAGTACAAGCCGCAACGCCAAACAGTGCCAGGGGCGTCGTTGGGGGGGGCCTTCCTCAATTCCAAACCACACTATTTACGGCTCCCTTGCTCGAACCACATCCATCCACGAGCTTGGTCTTCATTTTGATCCCAACAACCACAACTGTAGCGTTTCATGACTGCATCTTGCACGGTGACGCAGACAGAAAAATGAACAACTGGTGACTAACACAGAGACAGACGCACAAGATGTAAACAATACATGTTGTGACTTGTAATGGCCCAAATTCTATGATCCTGTTTGTAGTACAGGAAGTAGGGTAGTTTAGTCACTACCATGATTGCCAAAAACCATGGTTCCTCCACATATCCAAACACTTAGAGGTGGGTGACATGGACAATATCAAAATATTCCACCTTCCTATTCTTCACTGAGCCAACAAGCATGCAGGTTTAGTAAAATTTGGACTTTAAAGAGTGCTGCAGGGATGACTCATTTGTGTAGACCAACCCAGGAAGTTAGCATCACACTGGTTTCACCACATCAAAACTAAAGACTCAGTCGTGTTCAGCATGATTCTGTTTAGCTGCCTCATTGGCTCATTTTTAAGCAACATCTTTTTTAAGATAGATAAAAGCTTAAAAATGTACAAGTGAGGTATTTACTGATTTTATGTCATAGATCAAAACATTAAAGTCTCTTACACAGTCTCCTACAACCCTGCAGAGGAAAAACAGGTAAAGATAGTGGATGAATGCACATGTTAATGATATATGTACGTAATGATTCAAAGTCAAATGTTAAATGATAAACTATAAATGACTCTCTGTTTGCACCGCCAAAACAAATGTTTACACTGCACTGTTTGCACAAATTCTAAATTTGAAATACTCACCTGCTGTACATAGTAAAGTTTTCATTCCTTTTGTGTGTTTTTATCTTGTATATTGTTGTTATTGTGTTTGTTGTTCTCTGCTGCTGGCTGGCTGAGGGCTGCCAAACTGAATTTCGTCGTATCACTACAATGACAATAAAAACCTCTTTATCTTCATCTCTTTATAAAAGTCAGAGTCAAGCTACATTGTTTTTCAGGACACAATTCTGTGAATTGCTAATTTGCTCTGACAGATTTGGGTAATACATCATTCATTTAGACGGAAGAAGTGTGAGCCGCAATATTTTATGATCATACAGAATAACAATAAACTATATTTATTTATTTGAACAGCCCTACAGCCATTCGCAAACAATGTGACAGGTCGTGCGTGACACAGAGTCCACTGTGACGTTAACCACACACACAGGCCTCATTTTCAACAACATAATACGGGCATAGCTCCGGCTCACCTCTGGCGCTCGCTGGCTGGAGGTGGAGATGCTTTTTCAAAGGAGGGGATTAACTGCGGCAAAGCCTCCTCTCTCACTAGGAACTGTCCTGTGACACAAGGCCAAGAACAAGTCATGGGACCGGACAGAGTGCATCCAGCACTAACAGCAGACCTGGGCCAAGCGATCTCTTTATGGTTAGTTTTATCCCTCTTAGGCACCATGTTGGGGGGGTGAGTGAGTTATTAGATGTCAGAATGTGACAGCAACATCGGTTTAAAAGTTTGGAGAATCCATCCATTTGGGTGCAAACAGGTGAAACCCACTTTCAAGACTGTTTTCAAAACTTATATTGTAAAAAAAACCCGATACAGTATATTATACCTTTTCTGAACCAATATGATAAACTAAGAAAGTGTTGGTTATAAAGCTACAATCAAGGCGCACATTGTCATCCTTATTTATTTATGACCTTTTGGATGACAAACGTGAAAATACTGAGTAAGCAGCCTCGGCCCTGCCCTCTTGTGAATGACTTCACTGTTCCAGGGTCAATAGTTCCTCTGCCTTTACAAAGATAAACAATTTACAACATTCTACATATTACTACATACTACATGCAGAAAAAAAAAACATGATTTAATGTCCTATTCCTCTATTCTGTATCTTTAAGCCATTTTGCCTTGACACAGTTGATGTATGTACATAGTGAACTGTGGTTCAGCACAAATACTGAGTTTAGCTTGAGGTATTCTCTACACAGAAAGGTTCATTGTTAATGTTTCTTATCAGAAAATGAAGTTGTTCAGAGATCTTCTCTCCTGAGGCAAATTCCAAATAGTTTATAACTATAAGCGGTTATCAAATAACCACAGAGACTAAAGTTAACGGTCCTGCGCAATAGTTAGAGTTCCGCCCACATCCTCTTTCACGCCCGCCAAATAAACTCCTGTTTCCAGGATAATTGACAAGCTTGAATCCACTTCAGGTCATAAACTCACCAGCTGCCATTTTTCAGTGAGTGTACGTTGCATGTGCAACTTCCAACAGAAATGAGAAGGAAGTGAGATGGCTCAAGTTGCAACTTCATTATAGAAAAAAACAACAAAAGTTGACCAAAGTGTAGTTCAGTAGTTAAACAACAATACAACATAGCGGAAGGCTCACTCCTTCTCCTCTTTCATTATCGGCTCTGAAAAAACCCACGTTTAATTGTTTTCTAAAGGCATCACTGGATTCACTAGCCCGACGTGGCATTTTACTTGCCCCAGGCAAGTGGGAAATCCTGTATGTAGGTACAAACATGTGACGTCTTCCATCCCTCAGTAGAGATAACAAAAGAGCTCACATTTCGTCTTGCCCTTGGTTATCAACGTTACCATTGATAACCCTGTAGGCAAATTCTGTTCTCAGCATGTGACTGGTAAACATTTGCAAAGAATTTTACATTTTACAAATGTGCGGATTAGACCTTGTAAACATTGCATGAACCTTGCATTGTCACACGCAGATTTTCCAAAACAAATGTGTTTAAATGCTGAATAAAAAGTTGTAGACCTGTTACTGTGAGTCATTGAACCTGCAGCAGGTTACTCACTGATCACAGCTTGTGAGGTGGGGATTCTGATTCCAGTAATCCCACGAGTCATTTGAAGCAGATTTAGACGTACTAAGGTCACACTGGCAGCGTAATAGTAACTTTGAAAGGCAATCCAAATCTGTGGTCAAGTCCAACTGATTCACAGCTGTTGGCATCTCACTGAAGGAGAGATAATCTCGGTTAGGAGGGTGTTGAGAATGAACCAGTTGAACTTCACTCATTTAAGACCATGTTGTGCAGGTAAAGCTTCGGTGAAGAATATTGGTTACACAGTACAAACAAGAATTTGATTTGACAGCAGATAACTACAAGAATGCAACATGAGAGCGATTAGGCTTACAGCAGCACTCGGGCAGGATTAGCTGGCCTGAATATGACCCCCCCTCACGTGCAGCTAATATGTTTTACCTACCAGAGTAGCCTTACTCTCAGAAGCCTATAATCTGGCTCTGTGCATTGAGAAGAATCATCCATTTTCCAGCACTGGGGTCTGTTATGTCAGCTTGAGTTTAGTAATTAATATCATGCATTGTTAACATGGATGGAGAACTGAATGGGTCTACAGGGTACAAGCCCAGAGGACCACGAACTTCTGTTTTAATGATAACGTTTTTTGTCGGGAAGTCCCGCAGAGACATAAAACTAGCGAAAAGAGATGCTAATTTAACACAGACACACAAAACTACCCAGAAAACCCCCCCACAAAAAGACCAAAAAAGACACAAAGAGCTTCAAAACAACCAAAAAGGGACGCAAATTGACTTGAAATAGATTCATGACAAAAAGAGACACAAAACTCCATCAAAGATATGCAAAATGACCAAAAAGAGATGAATAAGCACCCAAAAAGAGACATAAATGGACCAAAAAGAAACACAAAACGACTACAGAGAGATACAAAACGGTCAAAATGCGATGCTAAACGACCACTAAGAGATACAAAATGATCAAAAAGAGATGCACAGCGCCCAAAACAGACGCAAAACTGCAGAAAAAGAGATGCAAAAGGACCAAAAAGAGATGCAAAATGACTACCAAGAGACAAAAAATGATCAGAAAGTGACCCAGAACAATTACAAAGAGATGTGAAACGACAAAAAAAAGTATCTTTGAATCTCTGGGTCTTGTTCCAATGTAGGAGGGCTGGGGGCCCTTTAAATGTCTGTGCCCTGGGGCCCTTTGTCTCATAATCCGCTTTTAGGATTGTTAATATCTTGTTACTGATAAATCTGTGCCTTGCAACCTGTTCGTCTGAAATGGGCAGTGAGAGAAAGTAAAACAGCAGCTCACGATGGTGGTCATTCTTTTTTTTTTTTTTTTCTCCAATCCCTTCTTTCGTCAAAGCCCCCAGATGGAAATGATAGGCTTGATGGGCCAAATGGCTGCCAAGATAATGGCAACAGACGAGTAACAGAAAACCCTTGACAGTGTAAACACACGGCCGCTATCCAAACCGCCGCTGTGTTTGGGCCGGAGCCGCCATTGACCGGAGTAATCTGCTGCATTAATCTGCAGCTTGGCCCTGTCTGTCTGCTGTCTGGGTTCTGTGCACTCGGACAAAAGCGGCGGACACCTTGCCCACTGACAAAGGGCCTGGCCCTAATCGGAGCGGACAAGGCCTGCTGATGGAGCCCTTTTGAGCAATTGAACTTGGTCAATGAATCTCAGAGGACCTAATGAAACATATGGGATGTGCAGTTTGACTCCAACAGTGGGGGCGGCACCAAAGTGTCCTGCTTCTGCCCGTCAGCCTCAGAACTGAAGTTGTGCCCTGACCCACGGTGACCTTTGTGAAAGCATGTGTCCGTGTTGGACCTGAGAAAGACCCTGGTGGCGCTGACCCCGCGGGCCACATAGGTTGTTGTAGCTGTGGTGCCTTTCATTGTCGTCGTGGAATTCAGTTTTAGGCCTTTGAAGGAAAATTTCAGTCTGATGTGGCGCCATTCTGTTGTTTTGTTTTCCTCCTGGAGAGTCACAAACAGGAGAGAACAGGCCTTTAGTGTGTCCCCGGGGCGAACAGTTTTGGATGGAGGACATGCTGTTCTTCTTTGATGGTTTGAGGAAGGAGACTGTGTTCCTTTTAGAAAGCCCTCTGGGAATGTGTATGGGAAAAACCTGTGTGGGCCACTGGAATCTCCTCAAAGAGAAGGAGTACAGCACGAGTGCTGAGACTTCACCGCGGGAGAGAGGAACCGGTCTTTGTGAGGAGAAATGCCGTGGAAAAAGTGTGCATTGTTCACAGTCTAACAGGTTTTTTTGTTCTTCTGGTCCTGTGATTCACCTACAAGGTCTTAGGCTCACTGACCCCTTCCAGCTGGATGCCCAAAATGCCCACACAAGTCCGTGACACCACATGTCATTAACGCCGAACAGGGCTGCAACCAAAACAGATTGATCATTGTGCCAGAGTGTGAGAAGTTGGCAAGTGTGGAAAGCCCCAAAAAACATTTCTAGGAGACTAATGACATTCCATCTTTTCTTTTGTAAAGATCGGGCTGTTTCTGTGTGTGATCATTGGTCAATTAAGCATGTTGATCTAAACACAACAGCGCTTACGCAATACAGAACAAACCAACTATAGAGAAAACAATACAACAATACTGACTGTAGAATAGAATATAAATGTAAAAAATCAATATAGCAGCAACATGGACCTTACCTCTATGAATTATATAATGAGAAACAACAACTGTGGGAGTTTCATCATTGTTCCTAAAATATCTTTCCCCAGAATCTTGACAAAGACAAACTTCTGATTCAACACAAGCGACTCCTCTGTCCTTTATTTATTTATTTCTCTGAACTTTAGTTTATTTTCTAGACTCTCATTAAACATAACTATACATAATCACTCACATTTTTTAAAAACTTAATTAACTTAAAGTTTGATTTAATTATTTTTATTCTCATTAATTAACTTTTTTTATCACCTTTGTTGTTATGTTAGTAATAAATGCTTCTCCCTTTTTCTATTTGTTGAAGAAATCAATACAAATTCAGGTAAAACAAAAAAAACAGTGGTCTATTTCAATTATGATTAAATGCTAAACTAATAAAACTGAAATAAATACCTTTAAATAATGACACTGATAATCACAAATAAAAAATGCACTTAAATAAGCTTTAATTTGAAAAATACAGTACCAGTCAAAAGTTTGGACACACCTTCTCATTCAATGGTTTTTCTTTATTTTTATTTTTTTCTACATTGTAGATTAATATTGAAGACATCCAAACTATGAAGGAACACATATGGAATTATGTGGTAAACAAACAAATGCTCAACAAACCAGAATATGTTTTATATTTTAGATTCTTCAAAGTAGTTGAATTTGAAGGTGTGTCCAAACTTTTGACTGGTACTGTATATTTATTTTATTTATTTTATTTATTTTTTATTTATTTTATTTTATTTTTTTATTTATTTTATTTTATTTATACAGTACCAGTCAAATAAATATTAAATATTAAACTTTTGTTAAATGTTAGTTTCAAGTGCAAGGACAAGGAAGGGATCTTTCCTTCTGCCTTTTGCCTTTTGCACAGTTTGTCCCTGTTGTGGCTCCATAGTGTATCACAGTTTCCACGGAGACAAAAGTATCAACAAGACGCTACAAAGTCGTCCACGTTTTTAAATGGATACTAATGAGGTGTTTGACATAGCTGAATGATCAGGACATCTGAGACATCAAAGAGACAGTAAGCAGGACACATGATGCATTATTTTATTTATTTTATTTATTTTATTTATTTTATTTATTTTATTTATTTTATTTATTTTATTTATTTTATTTTATTTATACAGTACCAGTCAAAAGTTTGGACACACCTTCTCATTCAATGGTTTTTCTTTATTTTTTTTTATTTTTTTCTACATTGTAGATTAATATTGAAGACATCCAAACTGAAGGAACACATATGGAATTATGTGGTAAACAAACAAATGCTCAACAAACCAGAATATGTTTTATATTTTAGATTATTATAAGTAGTTGAATTTGAAGGTGTGTCCAAACTTTTGACTGGTACTTATATTTTATTTTATATTTATTTATTTATTTTATTTATTTTATTTATTTTATTTATTTTATTTATTTTATTTTACAGTACCAGTCAAAAGTTTGGACACACCTTCTCATTCAATGGTTTTTCTTTATTTTTTATTTTTTTCTACATTGTAGATTAATATTGAAGACATCCAAACTATGAAGGAACACATATGGAATTATGTGGTAAACAAACAAATGCTCAACAAACCAGAATATGTTTTATATTTTAGATTATTATAAGTAGTTGAATTTGAAGGTGTGTCCAAACTTTTGACTGGTACTGTATATTTTATTTTATATTTATTTATTTTATTTATTTTATTTATTTTATTTATTTTATTTATTTTATTTATTTTATTTATACAGTACCAGTCAAAAGTTTGGACACACCTTCTCATTCAATGGTTTTTCTTTATTTTTATTTTTTTCTACATTGTAGATTAATATTGAAGACATGCAAACTATGAAGGACAGCTGTGGTCCTGATGAGGCTGAGGAGCAGGAGAGCCTTTCACCCCACAAAGAGACAGTAAGCAGGACACATGATGCATGAAGAATATTACATTCATTCATTTTAATTACCTTTATTTTGCAGTCTAAATGGGCTGGTTTTTAATCTAAATCATGTAAATGTTATTTAATATGTTTTATGTTGCATGTTTTTGCATTGATCTGTGTTTTAACTGGATGCATGCACATTTGCACAGTCAAAGTGTGAAGTGCTACGAGGAAGGCTCAGTACTACCCTGAGCCTTCCTCGTAGGTTAGGGTCTTATTTAGCACTTATTTGTATTAGTTGCATTGCACTTACTGTATTTGTATCAGTTCGCTGCACTTATTGAATTTGTATTTGTTTACTGCACTTATCCTATTCGTAGTAGTTTGTAGCACTTACTACATTCGGATTAGTCTGTTGCAATTATTGTTTCACAGTAATTTGCCTCTGCACTATACTTTTGCTCTGGTTTATGCTTTAAGATGCTTGTTTAAGAAAGGAGATGCACTTATGACTTCTGGTGACTAGTAGTTCTCTTGAATACCTATGTTGAATACACTTCCTGTAAGTCACTTTGGATAAAAGCGTCTGCTAAATGACTGTAATGTAATGTAATGTAATTTGCACAGTCAAAGGTGAGAGGTGAAAGGTCAAAGGTCATGCCAGCTATTGGTGAGCTGGCACTATGCAGGTTAGGGTCAGGTTTAGTTTATTTGTGTAAATGCATTGCTAAAATATTAATATTGAAGCCTTATTTTAAAGCACACACAACTGAGGAGGACAAACAGGATAAAATACACACATGATGAATGGATTATGGACAATGGGGAGAAATTCTGCCCATTAACTGATATACAGTACCAGTCAACAAACAAATGCTTCTCATTCAATGGCTTTTCTTTAATTATGTTTTTATATTTGTAGATTATTATTGAAGTCCAAACTATGAATTTGAATTATCTGTGTCCAAATGCTCACTGGAATATGTTTTATATTTTATTTTATATTTATTTATTTATTTGATTTAAACTTTTATTTATTTTATTTATTTTATTTATTTTATTTATTTTATTTATTTTATTTATTTTATTTTATACAGTACCAGTCAAAAGTTTGGACACACCTTCTCATTCAATGGTTTTTCTTTATTTTTATTTTTATTTTTTTCTACATTGTAGATTAATATTGAAGACATCCAAACTATGAAGGAACACATATGGAATTATGTGGTAAACAAACAAATGCTCAACAAACCAGAATATGTTTTATATTTTAGATTATTATAAGTAGTTGAATGAGAAGGTGTGTCCAAACTTTTGACTGGTACTGTACCTGCAAGTCTTTTTACTGTAATGACCCTATAGGCCAGTGGTATTCAACTGAAAGTTAAAGAGGTCCAGTTAGAGAAATTTCTTGAAGCAAAGGTCCGGAAGATCCTAATGTCTAACTATTTAGTGTGATATATATTTAAGTAGCCTAGTAGTTGTATCAACATCTGCATGTAATCAATACCTGACTGTCAAATCAAATGAATTCAGTACGATTCAAAAACTTTTTGACAATATTTATTGTCACGTAACATAGAACTGAACATATATGTATGACTGCAGATATGTATAATGTTCTCTCATTAACTAAATAAAAGTAGGGCTGCATTTCAAAATAAGAGAAAATAAATAAAATGTGAAAATTGTGCATGTTCAAATAAAGTGCTTAACTTCAGAAAAATAAAATAAAGGGAGTAAAGGTTGAAGCAATGGCCTATACTATAGAAATGGCTTCACTTTGTCTCCACAAGCTTAGTGAAACACTAAAATGTTGTTTCCATTAAGACTAACATAAACTAACTCTCTGACAACAGGACTCAGATGAAATTCCCCAATCTCTGCTCAGCTACTTCGAAACCTCAAAAAGCAGAGCAGCAGTTTGTGAGAAACTCATCCTCGAGGAACTTGAAGGTATGACAACTGTTAATTAAATACATAATGAAGGATTATGCTTCTAGAGGCATGAATGCTGGATTACTGCTCTAACCTGGCATGTTTTCATCAGTCAACTATTCAGTATTTATGGATATTTACAATATAAAAGCCCTCCAAATGATGCCATGGCTGAGTGTGTTACACATGATAATGAATATGTTTTCTGTGAATCCCAGACCTCACTGCATCCCATCACACTGAGGACATGATGAAACCGAATGAGCAGGTAAATGTCTCTGTTTACAATCTAGTCTCAACTCTCTTACTGTATGACACATCCAGAATAGTTCTATCAAACTTCTCTAAAGTTGTGCTTTTCCTGATACAGGTCATCTGTGACACAGAAAACGAGGAGAACAACACTTCCACTGACACCCGCCTCCTTCCTTCACCCACAGAGGCAGAAGCACCCTTCACTCACAATGTGTCAGTGTGTCCCAACAATGAAGGTACAGTACATGTTTAGAAAAATCTAGAGAAAATGCTTGACGTGTTTCGTGTTTCAAATTCAAAAGTACATCTACTGACATTTTGTAAGAGGCAAAAATATGTGCACGTGATGAAACCCTGCTTTATTTAAGACACGCCAGAGGATGATGAAAAAGGTAATCTTTAAATAAGCTTTTCCATGCACATCTTTCCCAGGTAAAGCCTATTATTCTGTGCAACACTTACACATTTACTTGTTAATAAAAAGTACGATTCATGCAGAACAGATTTTTGCTTTGGTACTTACTGTGTGAACTTCCGGCACAATCTAAATTTAGAATCCGAAACCTTTTTTATTGCCAATTAGGTTTTCACATACAAGGAATTTGCTTTTGGTGTGTGGGTGCATAACATAAACTATAAAATAAGTTTATATTTAGATACAATTGAAGTAAAAAAATATTTTAATTAGAGAATAGTAGAAAAATGACAGTAAATATATGATAATAAATACTATATTTTCAATATTTCTGAATTAAAATCAAAGAGCTGTGCAGCTTATTGCAGTGGTAGTTTTGTGTAGAAATGTGCAAAATTGTCCAAGTAATGTACAATGGTTCATGGTAGGAAGTATAAAAAGAATATGCAAAGTACAGAGATTAAGACCAAAAGATGATTGTTAATGTGACGCATACAAACAGATGTGCAGACGTAAATGTGATGTGTAGTGTCTATGGGAGGGGATAAGAGGCCATATCAGTGGGCCTCATAAACATGGCCTAAACATTAACACACATGGCATCATGTGTTAAATATTGTAGTCAACTGCTGTTTCTAAATTACATCTTTTTCCTCTCTGTTAGGATTTATTTCACTGTTGATCGTTGCTGAAGGTCTGATGTTAGTACAAAAGTTGGCCACAAGAGGTCACTGTTGACTTATTTCTGTTCTCATTAATGACTTTAGTGAGGAAGAGTAATGATGAGGATGTACATAATCCCACCTTTTGAACAGAGAACTGAGTTACATTTTACAAGTTTATAATTTCCTTAATCCTTTCAGTGGTCAAAACTGTGATGGTGATGAGGCTTTTTGGCAACTTGTTTGATATGAAAAATACAGTGTTTGAGCTGATGGAAATGCTACGGTTACAATTCTGTATTTAATCATTTTGAAAACCATAACAGCTGAAACCACACGTGTAATTTTGACTAAATTTGGAAAAGGTTTCAGTATTTTCCTTCTGACTTTCCCAAGGGCTGCTCCCATCATAATGTGAGATCACACAGTATTTATTTCTTAATGCATTATTTAAGAGGCAATTTGTTTCTAGATCAGAATAAGATTTATTGCCAAGTATGTTTTTCACTAACAAATAATTTATCTCTGTGTTTGCTGCATACAATAAATATTAAGAGGATATAAAAAATGCAGACAAAGTACTGCAAAAGTCTAGAACATAAAGAATAGATAAATCATATTAAAAGAAAGAAGAAAGATTTGAACTATAAAAATATGAAAAAGATACAATAAAAATCAGAAAAATGTAATAAAAAAATAAAATAGTATAACATTCAATTCAATTCAATTTATTTTGTATAGCCCCAAATTACAAATTATATATTTGCCTCAGAGGGCTTTACAATCTGTACAATATAACAATATACAATACAAATACTGTATTCACTACATTGTGCATGTTTTCCCTCCTTGCTTAATGCTTACAGAACTACTTATTAAGTAGTACCAACATGTTTGTACTTGTCACAGATGAATATACGGAGAGTGAGAAGCATTTGGCGTCTGAATACGAGGCAGAGCGACAGAAACGACTTTGTGAGGAGATGAAAAAGGAGGAACAGAAGAGACAAATAGAAAGAGACTTCCAGACGGAGCTGAAGAAGATAATGGAGGCAGAGAAGGTGAGTCAGTCTGGACTTCCTTTACTCAAAATGATTACCTGTCATAATAATGTTTAATATGGCAGATGTAGGTTAGTGTAGTGTATAGTGTAGGGATTTGTCTCATACATGTCTCATTAAAAAGGAGAAAATAGAACCTGTTACTTCAAATATGTCTAATTATATATGTATTATATTGATTGGCAAAACAGACAGCCTGAAGAAAATGCTGCCTTGCTCTAATGCCCTTGAGCATGAAACTGACATCTTGCCTTTTTAAGAAATATCCTGCTACATCCAATGAAACAACTGTATTTCAGTAAAGACAACAAGATACAAAGTGTAAAATATCATAATGGAAACAATCCTAATGTTTATCTCTTCATCGTTGTGTGCAGCTCCATCAGGAGGAGCTTGAGTTGAGGGGGAGGAGAGCTCAGGAAAAACTGGAACAGGAGTTGCTGCTTCAGCAGGTATGCATGAATCCTCTTATTGCCATTTTCACCAGACGTTCAACCTGCAGAGAGACACTGAGATCTACCTGATAGATGTGTTAATTAAGCACTGGGACTTAGTTAATGATCTAAATAATCATTATCGAAACAACAATGCCTGTGTGTGGAAAATCAAGTGCTCTGTTGGGGATGTTTGAGGTTCATTGACCTCAATTTCCAGATTATAATTATCTACACTTAGCTCCAAATTATTAGTTGCTTAGACTTGCAATTTCTTTGTTGATTGATTACGTGCTTGCAATGAAATGGGATAACTTGCTTTGTCTTTACCATTTAGGATCAGATCAGCAACTTACAGAGACGAGTGGCGGAAGAGAGGAGGAAGAGGGAAGAGGAGCAGAAGAGGATAAAGGATGAGCAGGACAAGAGGACAAGGGAAGAGGAGACAATCAAGATGGAGGCAGAGAGGAAAAGAATGGAGGAAGAGATGAGGAGGACGAAAGAGGAAGAGAGAATAATAGAGGAGATGAAACGTAAAAAAGAGGAGGAGAGGAAACGCGAGGAGGAAAAGAGGAGAGTAGAGAGGGAGGAAAAGAGGAGGAGAGAAGAGGAAAGAAACAAGATAGAGATGGAAAAGAAGAAGAAGAAGCTGGAGGAAGAGATGAGAATGATGAAGGAGGAAGAAGAGAGGAAAAAGAAGGAAGAGGAGGAGAAGAGGAAAAGGGCTGAGGAAATAAAAAAGATAGAAGAGGCAAAGAAGAGGATGGAGAAAGAGAAGAGAAAAATGGAGGAAGAAAAAAGCCAGAAGGAGGAGGAGGAGAGAAAGAGGGAAGAGGAAAATATGAGAATAAAGGAAAAGGTGAGAATAACTAAAGAGATTGAGGAGAGGAAGAAGCAGGAGGAGATGAGGAAAAATAAAGAAGAGGAGGAGGAGGAAGCTCTGAAAAGAATACATGAAGAGAGAAGAAGGGATGAAAAGGAACATGGAAATGAGGATGAAGAAGTAAAACTTGAGGAGAAGATAAAAAAGGAAGAAAATGACAAGAAAAGGAGGGAAGAGGAGGAGAAGGAAGCAAAGAAGAGGGAGAAGGAAACAAAAGCCATGAAGGAGAATAAGGAGTTGACAGAAGTTGTGAGAAAAAAGGAAGGGGAAAATAGAAAAACTATAGAACCAGGATCCACCGAGGAGGATGAGAAGAGGAAAAGGGAAGAGGAAGAACGGAGGAGGCAGAGTTGGAAGGGAGAGATGAAACAAGAGAAAATCAGAAGAAAATAAAGCTGAAGGAAAATGAGGAGAGCTCCAAAAGGTATGAAGAGGACAACAGAATGATGGAAGAGGAGAGCAAAACAAAAGAGAAGAAGCATGAGGAGAAGGAGGACGGAAAAAATGTAGAGGAAGAAATAAGACTGAAAGAGACGGAGGAGAGCAGAAAGAGAGTGGTGAACAACAGGGAAGAGGAGGGAAGGAAAGCAAATGAGCTGCAGGAGAAAATAGAAAATAACAGGACTTCCTCAAGACCTGGTTCTTTACAGAGCGAGTCTACAATCCGTCTCTTCAGTACTGAAGCCAAACCACCACAACGTGACCCAGAAGAGAGCATCAGTCAGACCTCCATACGTAAAACCCTGGACTACAAGTACCAGGCAGCAAGGCCTTCACCCGTCTGCCTCCCAGAGCAGACGGAGAAGAAGCGTCTGGCCTGGATGAAGGACTGCGTCCCCTGGTCCAAACTCTCCCTCCAGAACCGGAGCAAGCAGAAGGGATCCGTCCGGAGTCGGAGAGGGCTGAGAGGAGCCGCCGGGTCCAGCAGTCTGCCCCCCCTCTGCCCAGACTCTCTGCTTCAGTCCACCGCCTGGAAATCCCTGCAAGAGGTAAGATTTGTGCCAATGCTCAGCCACGATGCAGACGCACTATGAAGGATGGATGAACGCTGAGGTGTAAGTCTGAGGGGTTTCGACATGAAATCGCAATAATCTCATGCTGAAAAAAGTTGTAGTTTTTCTCAGAACTGTCATGTTTACTGTCAAAGCAGCACCGAAGCATTAAAACTCTCCTTTGAAACTCATACTTTACGGTCAGTAGAAGTTCACCTACTGGAGCTACCTGGCTATGTTAAAGAGGATGCGAGGTATTAGCCTTTACCCCTTTCTGACTAATCCATATTTAATATAATAATGACATATCTCCGTGCCCTGTCACACGTGATATCTTAGCGTCACCAAATCCAGAACTTCCTCTGAGCCCTGAAGCTTCTCCTCCTCTCCTCCAGGTGACCACAGTGACCCTGCAGGACTTGCCCGGCTGTAGCTTATCCACTCTGGCTCAGTGTTCTCTACTCCGGTCCCTCACCCTCAGACGCTGTGGCCTCAAATCCCTGGAAGGCATCAACCAGTTACCACAGCTGTGCTACGTGGACGTACAGGTGGATGTTCAGTCAATACATAATGTGTTTAATGTCTTAAGTAAGTCATCTATAGTCTTTACCTCCCTTGGATTGTGCAGATCTTAGTTATTGTCACATCAATATCTTTTTATTCTGAAGGTAAAAACCAATACAGGCACATTTTTTTGTCGTGTCCTAACATCTTTGTTTGCTTTGTCACAGGAAAACGACATCTCATATGTCGACTGTGACAATATGAGCAGCCTACGGGTTCTTCAACTCGGCCGCAACAAGCTGACGTCCATCCACGGTTTAACCGGCGCCGAAAATGTGGACGTTCTGGACCTCTCACACAACTCCATCACACGCATTGGTGAGAACTGGAAAAAATCCTCAAACACCTTATGAGACATTAACTTTGATGTTTAGAATATTTGTCTTAAAATTAAAAAATAACAGATAACAGACTGTTGTCATCATAATGTGTTCGTGTCACATCTGCAAGTTGTTAATACTCCACAAGAGGGCAGCATCTCTCTTCTTTTCAACCCTGGCCTCTGTTTACTGGACTTCAAAATCCATTGAAAAGTTGAGCCCTGAGGCTTGAGCCATAAATAGATTTAAGATAACTTTCGGACTGTATGTGTTTTTTTATTAGACATTCTTTGCAGACTCACCCTGTGCAGTTTTTGGAGTCTGACTAAGCACCCTCTGTCTTTTTTTCCCACCTCACCTCTAGCTGGTCTGGAGTCTATGAGGAGACTGCAGAGGTTGTCAGTGGACCACAACCAGCTGATCAGCACCAAAGGGCTGAGGGACGTCTACACTCTGCTGCACCTGAGCTGCTCGCACAACCACCTGGCGAGCGTGGAAGGTCTGGAGAACAGCGCTCTGCTCAACACGCTGGACCTGAGAGCCAACAGCCTCACTGAGGTAAGAAGACCAACTACAGCTGATCACTGAACAGCTCTGGTTCTGATGTCAGTGCTCAGTGTTCTCATTAAGATTTGTATAGAAACTGATTTGGATGTTTGACGAAGATTGAGATGCTTGTAACTCAACAGGTTGAACAAATCACACCATTCTGTTTTTATCTTGTAGGGATGTACGTGATTTGAATATACAGATTAGCACAAAAGACAATTCTGAAAAAGCAATTTATTCATATGCAGAAAACAAAAGATGAAAAACTTTTGTTTTGTGCAAATGACTAGTTTTGTTTTCTCCATTTTCTCGTCAAGATGCAAAAATTTTAAATGCAACATTCTATTTATTGGTTTTGTAATCACAAAACCACAATGTAATTTTCAACAGGGATAGGTTATGATAAAAAATGAAACAAACAAACAAACAAGCATATGTCTTTAACCATCAAAATAAAAAATTTTTAAGGTTTGACACACGTAACAGATGTTTTTTTAGGAATTTTTTGTCACACCGTTCACTGTCAGAAATTGTATACAATTTTCTTTTTTCATTTTCTTATCAAGATGCAAAATTAGAATACAATATTCCCTTTATTGTTTTATTATCACTCACCCAAAATGACATTGATGACAGGGATTGGTATTATTAAAAAAATATTATTTGCATGTCATGTGCGTCAAACCTTCAATATAAAAGCTCCAAAGTGTTACGAACACATGCGAGCTGACTTAAATCAACAACTCCATGAGCACTCGAACACCTTGAATCTTGAACAGCTGCTTTTTGACAAAACACATCGCAATTAATTTCTCTATGATTCTACAACTCAAGTCATTGCCTTTTAACAAACATTTCAAAGTTTACCACACCTGTGGAAAAATAAAATGTACATTTTTAAAGGATGGATGAAATAAAGGAACATCACAAAAATGCTCCTTTGAACCCAAAACGTATGTGACGTAACAAGCTCAATGTAGGTGATCTGAGAGTGATGATGTTTTAGTGTAATACTGTACAAAATGGGTCTACGGCACATTCCATTTTCCAACATAAGATACTCTATCAGCAAATTTGCAAGTTGAATAAAGATGAACTTTGACCTGAAAGTCTCAGAAAAATATAATATATACAATATCAATTTATTTATTTACAGTTACGTTAGTTAAAACGTCCTCCATTAGAATGCTCTGTAAGCAACAATTGGTGAGAAATATCCAATTACTGCTGCTTATCTTTCTCTTTCTTTGGGGGAGTAACTCACTGCTAATTGATTGATGAGGCAAAGTCAAGACAAAGAAAACATACCAAATAATTATTATGATAGTGTTAATAACCTTGGTATTTTATGAGGCCCCCCCTTGATCGCAGCGGGGCTTAACTTGTGGCCGACACTAATGACCGTAAACACAGCAGGACTAAAACAGCTGACATTGATGGATGGGGTCATTTAGGCGTAGCTGAACCAGCAGCAGAGGCAGCAAAAAGTTAGTGTAACCCCACAGTGTGGCCCGTGTTAACTGACAACTTCACCCTGTTTCTCCGTCAGCCCCCCGGTCTGAACAACCAGGTCCTCCTCAGAGAGCTGCATCTAGACGACAACAGCATCTCCTCCCTGCAGGGACTCTCTGCTTGCTGGCTCCCCCTCATGCAACGACTCTCCGTGGCACAAAACAGGTTAATTCCTCCAGTCTTTTTTTTTTCTTATCTTTTCCCCCCCAATACAATTTTACTTATTTAAAAAAATATATATATCATAACATTAACAGTAGAATATTCACCTACCTTTCCATCCCTTCCTCCCCCTTACATGTAAACAATATCATCCCCCAACCTATGCCCAACAATCTTGGGCTCTACATTGAAAATACTATAAATAATAATAAACCAAACTAAATACAAGTATCTCACAGGACATACATGAGATCAAATAGGCAGGGTTAAATTTGATTAGGATTCATGTCTCAAATACCAAATTATAGAAAAGACGTGAAAAATAAGAAATAAATCAAAAACATACCAAGCTGCGTATAATTAGCATACATATAGGAAACATCAATATTAGGCATACATACATACAGTACACCATGGTTCTTAAATGACTTAAAGGTGACATATCGTGAAAAACGAACTTTTTCATTGCTTGTTCACATACACTAGGGTTTCTAGAATTTCTACCCTACCGACCCACATACTGTGAAATAAAAAAAGTCAGTTATTTGTAACATTTGATGTAACATTTGATGCAAAAAGCCATTGAGATTTGGCTCCCCTTCCTATGTTAGAAGCAGGCTCATTACAATTTAACGTCCACAGTTTGAAATCTACATTACCTTTGCAAATGGGTGTCATATTTTTGCTCACTAGCCAATCAGAGCAGACTTTTCGGGAGAGAGGGCTTAAAGAGACAGGCGCTACAACGGATGAAAATAATAGATTCCTAAAACATAAAAGGTGCAATATCTGAGATTGGAAGCATTTCGATTGCTTCTCAACGTATCTCAACATGTTGATGACGGCTCAGCAGCGAATAGCTAACGGTGCTAACAGTCCTAACAGTGCAAACTTTGCCAAAAGAGCAGCTGCAATGACATAACCAGTGGGGCACGCTCACATACACTAACATGCACTAACATGCACTAACATGCACTAACATGCACTAAAAGCACGGGCGGCCTGCCTGTGTATGTCAACAAAGCTAGGAAAAGCTCAGATTTGAACACACACTGAAGGACAGAAAGGCCATTCTCTGCTCAAGGAGACATAAGTCCTCTATATCCTTACATAGATGATAGTTGTTTGCTGATATACTAATGTGCAGAATGCTAAATGCAGCTCCTTTTAAAGCATGTAAACATTTTTTAGTAGAAACCCCCAAAAGAAAAGTATGAACCTGAAAATGAGCATGATATGTCCCCTTTAAAAGATGCAGAACCCATAATTGGGTGTCTTCAGTCCTACTGTCTTTGCATAAGGCCTTTATATTATGAAAGCACAGAGGAGTAATAACACATGCTGCAATTTTTATTTTTTTTTTTTTTTGTAAGTCACTTAATAACAGAATGTTTAAATGGTCATCATTTGTCTTTCTCTGTTTCCTAGAATTACCCAGCTGCCCCCCATGTCTGATTCTGTGTCCCTTGCAAATCTGGATCTTCGATTCAACTGCATGTCAGGTAACAGATTGTCTCGATTAAACGGACCATATAAATCCCATTTCCTCATCATAAAGCCGTACGTACCTCTACTGTGCATGTAATGTGGGCAAATTTAAAACCTGTGTTGCTTCAGCTTTTCCCAGTCCTTTACTCCCACTCAGCCACAGATTGATTTCACTTTCCAGAAGACGTTACAAGAGCTATACATTTTACATGCACCATAAATACACATGAGCCCATCTATTTTATATGATGCTGCTGCATTCAAATTGGCTCTATGCCGTCTGTGGATGACTCCATGGAAATAAGATGCACAAGTTCACAAGTCTGTGGAACACATCTCCATTTATTCCATCTCATCAATGTTGCTCTGCATAACTAGATGAGACACTGGAGAGAGTGAAGAATAGACTGAGAAATGTACGTTGACAAGTTGGTTTTCCTGCTTCTCCCTCAGAGCTCCAGAATGTGTGTGAGAGTCTGGAGGGATGTCTGTTCCTGAGAGAGGTCCACCTCACAGGGAATCCTCTTCAGCAGGAGAGTGGCTGGAGGTGAGGCGGTGGAGGGTGGTGGGATAAATTCATCGTTTTCTGATGTGGATGCATCCGCTACAAAGACGAATCAAGCAGATCTATTGCTTTAAGCTGATTTGAATGTCAACGTGCACACTCTATATTTTCTGTTCACCTTCTCTTCTGCAGAACCTGCCACACAGTTTCAAATCAAGATTAGGTTATTAGAAAAAGTATAAGTCTTTTTGGAAATTCTTTTGACACAAGAGTCAGTTTCTGCTTCCTTTTTGCTCCGAAAAATGTCGCTCGCCCGTTGTGGATGTTCAAAGGAACATACCAGCGAAAGAAAGCCAGTATTTCTTCATCATACGTTCGGTCTGCTGGCTCAGGTAGTCTAAACATTCCAGCAGAACGCAGGCCTTCCTGTCCACTTCCCGGGTTTAGCACTGTGATCCGCGTCCGCTATTAGATTACCGTGACGCGCCACCGACATCTGTGCTTACGTACGCCGCACTAAGAGCTCGTAATTCCCCAAATATTGATACAACAGAAAAATCAATTATCTTTTCAGTGTCAATTTGCTCATTCACTTATCGTGCCTAAATGTTTCACCCAAGCTAGGACCGATGCGCTGAGTTTATATGAAAAATATGCAATGACCTACTCGTATTCTTCATGCGAGTGAGTGTCATGAGCTATGATGTCAGCTGTTACAGCTTCGCAAAGTTGTTTAGCTCCTCAGAGCTACTCACACCCATTTAGTAACAGCAAAATATGGTAAACTGTTATTTGATTTTGATTTGATTTTATGATATAACTGAGAATGTCAGTTGCACATTTTTTTTTAAAATTTTTACTTATTGTTCATTGTGCAGGGACAATGCACAATACATATATCGTGCCAGACATAGTTTAAAAAGCAAATTTTCATCTGTAGTCCTTGGGTGGAGTCCATAAGTGCTGCAGAGATTCAATAATGTCAACAGTTCTGTTTTTTATTTGTAGATTTTCATGCTTTGTCGGTTATTCGCTATCCAAAAAACATTCTCAAAAAAAAAGAGTTACTTGTGGACATTTTTCCATTCTTTTAAGCCTTAACTGAACCTTAATATTTCATTGAACTTTACTTAACCTCCAATGCCAACAGTGGAATTAACCCCGCTGTATTTCCACACTCATGCCCTCGGCCCTTTCATCCCGAGCCAGTGATAACACCGGCTAAATTAAAGCACCAAAGAGGCAAGCGCTAAGAATTACGCTCCCTGTGTAGGCACAGCCCCCTGATCCAGGAGACGTGGAAGAAGAAAAACACTGGGCCCGATTAATCAGGGCCGCTTTAGGAGCATGTGGGTCGGAGGAAGTCTTCACTAAATGAAATACGGACTTGTGCTCATGCGGAGGCTGGAGGATTGGGATGAAGGAATGTGATCCAAGAACAGAGTCGCCCTCAGAAAGGAGGATGGAGGTTATATCACTTTAGGAAAAAGGTTCAGGTTGAAGTTTAGTCAGTGTAGATATAGCTGGAAGGAGATTCATAGCATCTAAATTGTGAGGCTTCTTTTGAAAAACATTTTATATGTGAGTGTATAGTGCAGAGGTGATTACAGCACAGAGAGAGTCGTCTTTCTGAGAACTCCCCAATTGTTTAATCCGTTGTCAACTTCCACATCGATGGCATCTAGTTCTTTGAACATAGGTCTGCTCTGCGTCCTCCCAAGCGTATCTAAGTGGCGTCCATTCTTGAATTGAATTACATTACCCCACCCAAAATGTCCTGTTTGGGCTCGGAGCTTCATTTGAAGACAGCCAACCCCCAGACAACATGCCCCAAGGGTTGGAATCTAATCCCCGATCCTCGTCGGAGAGACCAAGTGGGCCACGTCAAAATACGTATCCCCCTGACAGTGCACAGATCCCGTCGATTGCGGGCGTGTGTTTGTCTCCGGGTGGCAGCAGGGACGGGAAAACTCTGCATGCTATAAGAGCACAGTATGAACCATTTATAGGGGTTTAAATCCTCTGCAAAAGTCTGAAGGAAAGAATTTACGGTCCATATCGGAATCAGAAGGGCACCAAGTTTACTCCCAAATCAGTTTTTTTCTCACTGAATATATTGCTTTGCTTTCTGCTTCATCTTTATTGGTTGCACAGTCAGTAGTTATGGTGCATAGACTCTTGTGAACTATCGATTATAACAGTAAAATGGAGCTGTGTTTTAAATAATAAACTTAAAAATCTAATACAGGCATCTGTAGATATGCATGTAAAGATATAAAATGAATAAGAAATGCTCAAATATTCACAAAATGACACTTGGTGACAGCTGGTGAATGAAACGTTCCCCCTCAGAACATGTTTCATAGACAAGAAATAATGGTGCTCTGGGAATCAATTTTGAGAAACCGAAAATGTTTCAGAAAGAACTGGACTTTGTAGCCTGAAGGCTTGAATTTATTTTACGGCTTTTACTGTTGCTGTTCCCTGGTGTCCTGTAGAGTTTCCAGCTCCACATTTTCCCACTGAACACAGACCACATTTGGCCTCCACCAGTGGATGCTCCGAGTCTGTTTCTCTGGCAGATAGTTGGGATTCCTTCTGTTAGGACATCCTTAGCCTCAGGCGGCGGTTAGCTCTCCCCCGGACTCGCAGCCACTCGGGGCTCCCCTCCAGTTTTCGAAGGCCGATACTACCGAACGTTTGCCACGAGTTCTTATCCAGAGCGGATGCTTAACTACACTCTTACAAAACAAATATCAGCGTTAATGAACTGTTTCAATACATATTCACTTTAAATAGATTAGTCCAGAGGTCAAAATGATCAGTTAAGCCAGAGAACATCACATACGATAAGTGACCCGAAGCCGTCTTATTGGTCAAACTAAACGGAGAACGAGTGCTTTAACCCTCTAGTATTACACATTACTCTATACAGATACAAATACGGGTTTGCAATGATATCCCTTTGGTAAAAAAAAGCTTTAATTTTCTTTGCATACAATGTTGTTTATTCAAACTCACCAAGCTGTTTGTATTCACTGCAGCGGCAAAGATTGCATTAAAAAATACTGTTGTATAATGTAGAACTATCAGAGATAATATAGTTATTTAAAAAGACTGATATGTGAGGTGAATGTATCGGCTGCAGAGGTCTTTGTGGATCACTGATTTATGTTAGAAAGCTTGATTCAGTTTTCAGCCAAATATATAATTAAATGCAGTGTTTTTGTTTAGATTTTAGATTTTTGAGTTGAATAAGATTTTAAAAATAAAGTGTTGAGAAGCACATCGGTTTTTTTGTGTTAGCTAAATACATTAAAATATTAAAAAAGGAAATACAAATTTTGGCTGAAATTCCATTTCAGTAGGCTACATGTACTATAATACTTTTTATTGATATACTTGTAACTAAAACGTTACCATAGCAACCTCTGAACCAGTTTGCTCTCGTTTTCAGGTCCACTCTGCAGAAAGCAGTGCCCGGCCTGAGGGCCATCGATGACCGGCAGACCGACTCTTTTTTAACGCCCCCTGATGTTCAACAGGTCGGCCCGGCCTCGGGCAGCTTCCCAGAGTTCTGTCAGGCTCAGCTTCAGCAGACTCGTGCTTTACAGCGGCAGCACAGCAGGGAGCTCAGGTAAGACATGAACGAGGATGTGTAGACGGACCTGTGGACGAGTGCCTAAGCAGCAGTCCAAGAAAGAAATTGGATATTGCCAAAAACAAATTTGTGATTCTTATTTCTATTAATTCCGATAATCAGCTAGAAAATACACTGAAATCATCTTTGCTGGTAAATTGAAATGTCCACAGAGCTGATTTCTGAAGGAAAATGTTAACATTTCTGATTTGTTAATTCAAATTTGGCTTCAAGGTGACCTAATAGAAAAAAAAGGTAATGGAAGTTTATGTATTTCCAATGTCAAGGATAGCATGCTATCTTTCACTTTATCTATAACAATGTGGCAAGTTTATATTAATTCCACACCAAATTGCCTTAAAATTTCAGAAAATTACCAGAAAATCAAAAGCTTTTGTACGTTTGATTGATGGTATCTTTGATTTTTTTTTGGAGAAACGAGAGGTGGAACCCTTAAAGTAAATATAACACACTCGGAAAGAAAAATGGAATCAAATGGCCAACCAGAGTAAAATTTGGATTAGGAAACAGGATAAGAGGATTTAAATGACCAAATGTCAACCTGTTTACAAGAGGTCGCGTTACACGTTTCATCTGCCCGTCGGACAGACAGACAGACATGAATCAGCCAGGAATGTCAGCCATCTTCTTGTTATGTCTGATACACAGGGCGTAGTGAGCCTAAAGACAACGTCCATCTATTTTCACAAGTCCTTCGGTGTCACTGGCCTCTGCTCGCGTTGACGCTGCCGTGCGAGACGGACCACCAACACTTGAAACGGTGGTCAGCTCTCTGCTTATCTTCGTGACCCCTTCCAAATTACACAGCACAAAAGATGAAACGTGGCCGCGGGTCACACCGAGGACTCCTATGGCTCCAGGGGGGAGTAGTGTGGCGCTCCCTTGGCTTCACCCCTAACTGTGTGCCCTCTACACCCCCCCACACCCCCTCTGGCCCCTGGACAATGAGCCATTCTGCGGGCTTTGCAAGGACCAACACAGCCATTTAACCCCTGGCCTGACCTTGTGTCTGACGGCGGTTTGGAGGAGGTGAGAGGAGTGCCACACGCCGGTCCACTGGTGACTGTAAGGTGGGGAACCATGGGGTTTACCAGGGGTACGGTTTCACAACATTTCACTACAGGGTGCAGAGTGGAGGCTCAGTCCTCTGTTCCTTACTGAATGACTCTATTTTATTGCTACAATGAACTTTTTATGAGTTTGGCCGAGCAATGGAAAGCTATTTTTCTTAACACAAATAAAGAGGTTTGTGAGAGACGTAATAAAAAAAGTATTTCTGTGTCCCAGAGAAATCCATAAAAAGAAATCCATTATAATTTGGTGTTTTTTTCTTTCAGAAATGAAATGTCTTGCTGTTTCTTACTGCTCCTAACGTTCTGTATTCTCTGTCATTCTGCCCTATCTACCAAACAGTGCAACAGGAGGGTTAATGCAGTAGAACAGAATTCATCTTCAATGCTCAAATCACAGATACTGCAAATGATCATGGTTTAAAGACACAAGAGTATTCCCATTTAACCAAATCCTTTTTCATAAAAAAAGCGAAATGTGATTCTAAGACAGAACACAACGCTCATATCGTGAATGAATGTCGGAAGGAATACACACCCAAGCCCGATCTTCCCGCCTTTACTTTCCACTTTGCTACATAAAGGGCACCCTACTTCCTGCATTGCCACTGAGCTTTGACTGCATGTGATCAAATCAGTCCCTGTTCCGTATAAAGATGCATTTCGAACATGTGGCCTCAGCAGTCTGAGACAAACCGAGTAAGATACAAGCATGCATATATTTGCTTTTAGTCTCTAAAGCGATTTATCTCACATGCCACCACTTTTCAGTCATCCTGGTGAGCTGGAGTCTATACTAAGGTCGATGTTAAGTGCATAGTGAAACACCCAATCAGCATTAAATAACATACATTTGTCTTGACCCTTGTTGGTCAGTTTCTTGCAGCAGTTATGGCAGCAATGACTGACAGCCATGGCAAATGCTAGAGTCCCCACATGTCCTGAAATACAACTGACAAGACAAGCAACAAATTGGGATTTTGATGATTTATATCTGTCTTATTTGGCTGTCAAAAATCTCTTGTATTATATATTTAGCATTTAAAACAGTTTTAGATCATTCCCTGCTCTCTTATATCAGTGGTATACATGTTGACGGTGACCCTGCAGTGAACCAGCAGGTACTGGGTTGGGGGGGGGTATGGGGGTCAGAGGGGTCACAATCCTCTCGGACCTCCCGACTGCCCTCTCCCTTGTCCCACTGAGAGCGAAGAGCTGGGTCTTTGTGGAGAAGGAGCTGCACTACCTAAGGCTACTGGCCCTCCAGACCGGCTGGGCACTGGTCTCTGGTCCCTCAGGGCTGAAGACTGGGGGGGGGGGGGGAGCAGCAGAGCCAAGCTTTTGCTAATAGATTAATTAAGTTTCCATTGGGGTGGCTTTGTAGTCTGTTTATCCCCTCAATGAAAGAGACATTATATGGTATTAGGGCACACACAGAGCAGGGAGGCTACACACAGAATCGGTTCATTCACATTACCTCAGATGAACTGGTCAGAATAAAGAGGAAATATCAGCAGAATCTGATATGCCATTAATTCAATTTTTCTGTGCAGCGGAAGGGATTGATAACGGTATGCTCCAAATGGAATTATTACCAACGTCATGTGTTTTCAATGATTCAAATTCATAACGCCAAAGATATTTTTAAATAAATAAATAATCGTAATAAATATTTACTAAGGGGTCCGGTAAGCAAAACTACTGCTTGTGTAGTTTCTTTATTATAGCTGTGATTGTCTTAATAACTTCTTTGTACTATAGGAAGAACGATTTAATCTGAACTGTGCAGAATCCACCTTATACTGGTTTTAACTACGTTGTTTCCCACGATCCAATGATCCACAGCTCTGAGATAATTTACTAATATCATTACTGGTCCCAGTAAATTGAATAAATGAATCAAAGTAACCACAGAGAAACAAAAATCAAGTCAAAATCCAATCAAAACTAACATGAACATGCTTATATAGTGGAAAACTGCTGCTCCTAATACATATCTACTGTTATGTTTGTGCAGCCAATGTTTAATCAGTACTGTCATTCTATCGTATGTTCACAGCAGTGCCTCCTCGTCTCTGGACGCTGTAAAGACTTCCTGCCGCCACCTCACTGAGGCCCTGCGGCTGGCTGAGGACCAGAGATTTGCCCATGAATACGGTGACACCACTGTGGCTGACACACACAGGACTGCAGGCCGAACAACACCTGAAGAACTGGACAACAACAATGCTGAGAAGCATACTGAGCGCCCACAAACGGAGTCGGCCGGAAAAGACCCACAAGTTCTTCCAAGCAGAAGCAGCTACTGGACTTTAGAGGAGAAGTCAGTTGCGGAGAGTCGGTATGACGCATTCGAACCTCCAAAGACAGAACCAACAGTTAGCAAAGTCATCTCTGGTAGTGTTCAGCCCTCTGCAACAAAGATACAAACAACTTCCTCTCGTCTTGAAGTGGCACCTGTGTCCAACAATCAAGACCTGGACCTCCAAAAGTAAGTCACTAACTGCTCAGAGGCAATAAGCCTTTTTCTCACAAAAGATATTTTGACTTGTCACAGCAGAAGAGCAACAGGTGTATATTCTTTTATTTCTACTCTATTGACCATTAAACAAAGGCTTAGAGACAGTGTGCAAACCCCTGAAAGCCTTAACAGCAAAATTGCCGGGGAATATTGTTAAGAAAATGTTTTTTACCCTGCAGTTGTCACTAAGAACTTATTTTAAAGGTCCAGCAGTGTCCATTATACCAATTGCGAGAATTTTTGTATTCAAATATGAATACAAGAAAATACGGCCTCTAGTTAGTTAGTGGTTGTGTGAGTGACTTTACTGTTGAAAATGTTAGCCTTGGTGATGTGTGTGCAAAGTTTGTATAGCTTAGTTGGTTGAACTTTGTTTGAACAGAACTTTTTGGGTACGCTCGAAAAGATGGCGGCCGATATACTATAGACGGTTTTCAAAAAGAAAGCATTCGTTATGAACTTTTGTTTAAGATCTTTTCAATATTTGCAGAATTGTAATTCTCATCCTCTTTTGGGATGCTTCAGTGAAATGAGTCAATCCTCCTCATGTTCTATGATCGAGCTCCAGTTATGTGTCTTAATCCGATGATATGAAGCAATATGAATCCTCCTTTTGGCTCGCTGCCACTCTCACAGGAATGTCACAGAGCAGCCGTTGGTGTTATCAGCAACACCTTTGCTTTTGCTACAATGACAAATCTAACAGTGTGCGGTGAAAGAGGCCGTTAGTGTCCACTTCTAGTGTCAGTTCCATCCAAAAAAGACGCTGTCGACAACAGATCTCACCAGTGAGAGCAGCCGATCTACTGTTTCTATTGACAGCCTCCAAATTCTTTCACGCTACATAAGTGGACACTGCTGACTTAAAGCAAACACCCTCTTTTTTTTTTTATAACTATTCATAATAATTTTTATAGCAGCTCAGCGTTTTATTAGTTTCTGCTGCAGAGCATTTGTCATCATTAGAGCCTCCTCTGTGTGATTTACAGCACAAGATGTCGAACATCTTATTCATTTTAACACGCAGCTTCATCGTTAACGCCGCCTCCGTCTTCAGGAGGACGACAGATCTTTGATATGAGGGGTGGCTCTGGACTGGCTGGAACTCTCCCGAGTCCTGCTCTCCAGATGTCTGCTCGGAAATAAATTCACGTTTTTTGAAAGACGAAGGTGCTATGACATCATGTACATCCCTCACTTTATGTGTGTGTGTGTGTGTGTGTGTGTGTGTGTGTGTGTGTGTGTGTGTGTGTGTGTGTGTGTGTGTGTGTCTGTCTGTCTGTCTGTGTGTGTGTGTGTGTCCTTTTTTGGAGCAGCTCAGCAGCAGTCATGATTCAGCAGCTGTGGAGGAAATATAGACAGAAATGTGGGAACATCAGCAGCCTTTCCACGGCCAAGAGGGGGGGAGGAAGAGGAGGAGATGGAGGGAAGCCAGAGTCGGGACCTTCCTACGTTAACGGGAGCGCTGTTGGCCGGGATTATGCAGCAACTGTCATCCAGGTAAAACTGTTGGAGTTCTGCCAGACATTATTGACATTTTTTGTTTGACTTACTATACAGAAGGGCTTTATTAAAGGGGTAACAATTACCATGTTTGATGCCTTTTTTTAAACGTAAAAAACAGGGTTTTTTTCTGATTTGCCCATTTTTGCATATTCAGTTTTCCTCTGATGCTCTTTTGAAATGACCCTTGTATGTAAGGGAAAGGAACAACTTCCTTATGTCTAGTATGGCAGCTATTAAACAATAAGTATACAATAATCCAGATGGAGCAGAGTATTTTCAGAAATACAAATATAGAGAATTTTCTCTCCAACAAAACGGCAGTAACAGGTTCTGGCAGACATTTGTCCTGAGCTTGTACACTGCTGGAGACAATGGTCTGGCTAAGTCTGGCTGGCTAACTTGAAAATCTGACTTGAATTTGATCAACCTATTTGATTTTTTTGATAATAATTATTGATTAGTCCATGGATGCATTGGGAATCTAGGGAAATCTGCATTAGAACCACTAACAATTTTAGACATAAGATAGATATAAGAGTACAAAGATTTTCAATAAAAGTATGGTCAATATTAAATATTTGGTCGATTTATTAAATATCAGAAAATAGAAAAGAATGTCCATCACAGTTTAAGGTGATGTCTTACGATTACTTGTTTTGCCCGCCCCAAGAGTCTAAAGCAAAGGTATTCTAAGTTTAACAGAAAAAAACTGCACATTTGAAAAGCTGGAATCTGCACATGTGGTTGCCATTTTTCCGAACTGAACAATTAAACAAACAAACAAACCTTCAATATTTCAGTTAAGTAGTAGTTTAGTAAAGAAAAGTAACTGTAAGTGTCTAATTAAGGACCTTACTGCTACAACTAGAATGTTCTCGTATTGTGGCTGAAGACTGAAGTCTCTTTAACACGGTGAATATCTGAAAATGTTCATTTCCCCCGTCGAGCATCCATCTTCAGGCCTCATACGTGCGATGGAGGCTTATTCGGCTAATCCTCTGTAGGTGTAGGCTGCTGTTCTGTTCTGAAAAACATGCTACTCAACACTTCTCCCCGATCCTCTCTCAACACAGAAAGTGTTTGATGAGTCCTTAAGGGCTCTCTAAGGGAGAAAGTGGGGGCGGTGGTGGGGTAGAACAGTGTGTGTGGGTGGGGGTGTGGGGGGTGGGGGGGGATACGGAGTGATTAATCAGATTCCAAAGAAGTGCGGTAGTAAGAGTTCTAGGATTCCTGCTCGGCCCAACTTGAAGTGAAGTGTGCCCCCCGCAGCCCGTTGGGAATTGTAGGATTTAGAGGCACACTGGAGCTCCATTTGTCTCTGAGCACGGAGTCACGCAGAGTTCAGACAGCAGAACACTCAGCAATTAAAAGAGAGGTTAACATGTTTTATCTCTCTAATGGGATAACACACAATATTTACGTTTGCCTCATGATTCATGGAGTTCTTTTTTCTTCCTTTCTTCTTCTTACCGTTTTATTCTTTCGGGTACCTCCAGGCGTTGTGGAGGGGCTTCGCTCTGAGGAGGAGGCTCTCATCTGCTCTGGCTGCCGTCACAAGCCCCGACGTCGGAGAGGACGACACCTTGGAGGAGGTGGACGTGGATGAATTTGTCTTTGATGAGGTATGCACACGAGTCCAGGCGTTCCTCATGTTCGTGGTTCAGTGATTTCTTATCCCACGTCCCATCAGATGCACAAACCTGCACAGCCAACATTGTCTCCATACACACTCACACAATTCTGCACACATGCACATCAGCAATAACACATACATAGCCACAGAGACATGCACACACATGCATAAAAACCTGCACATGTGTTGATAAAAGACACAGAAACATACAGGTTTACACATAAATCTACAGACCTGCAAGTTGGAGCACACATACAAAATATAGAAGCATACAAAGACACACTATAATACACTAACTTGCACCTACACCCATACAAACACACACATAACACATATCCACAAATCTTTCCGAGTTATCATTTTAACTAGTACTTGACACTGAATATCTCCCATCATTATTAGATAGTATATACATTATAATGTTATACGCAGTATTATATGTTTTTGATCTGAGTACATCTTCCTCACCTGCTGCTATCCAGAAATATACACAGTTATATAAACATACCGAATGTGTCCCAGATAATTTCCTGTTTCAGTGTTTGTGAATGTAATACACTAGCAATGTAATACTCTTGTTGTATATATATAAGAATTTTTATTTTTTTTAAAAAGGCAGCGCTGGAGAAACACTGGAGATTGCCGTTTTCTGAGGACTCACCTCCCAGGTGTAACCCTGCATCAGAGCAGCCACTGTCTCTGAAGGTGAGGAAAGGAAGTCAAAGGAAGAGTTATTTTCCTGCCCTGCCTCTTTCTCATCTTGGTTATCGCCCCCTCCAGGATTTGTCTCACTCTCCCTGATTGATCTTTAAATCTACTCTCTCGAAAAACAAGATTATTTCCTGGAGGGGCTGAAGGTTGCTCTGAACCAGCAGATGTCATTTTTCATGCTGGCGGACTGTCGTCCTCTTTTTTTTTCCTCCTTCATTTACCTCTCGTTGGATCTTTTCTTTGGAGCGTGCTCAGCGCCGTACATCATGGTGGCCGGTTAAGGCCAGCTGATGGGGTGCAGCTGCTGTCATGGCCGCCCTCAGTGTGTTGACACACTGAGGGCGGCCATGACCAATTTAGCGCTTCCATGAAGTGAAAATGGGATCTTCAGAGGTATTAAGCTGTTAGTTCGACTTACATAAGGGCATTCCTTCAGTGTGAGAACTGTGTCGGCCAAATACCTAAAAAGAAAACATGTACAAATTTATGTGGACATGACTGTTTTTATATTATAATTCATTTCCCCATTTATTCAAAATGTACTGAGAACTGTATGCCAAGACAGAGCTCAAACTTTTCCATTTATAGCTCCAGCCTTCTAAACACATCTCAAATGTGGAAACAGATTTTACGCTTTCCTGAGTTAAAATGTAAAATGTAAATGTAAATAACCGCTCCAGTTCATGAAAGACTCTTTGGTTGCTGTATATACTTTCGTCTAAAAAACAAGCTAACGACAGTCTAGAGCTGTTCATTATTGCTGACACTGATTCATGTATGTGTTTCAGCCTCCTGGGCACGTTCCTGAACCCTCCCAGTACATCCTCCCACCACCGCTTGTATGGAGGCCAAAGCAGGCCTGGATGCCCGGAGAACATGTGGACTCTGCTGGACAGAGAGTTTCCCCAGAGAGCTCCAACAGGTAGAACAACCCACAGCTTAATTACTCATTTGAGTAATTAAAGAGAAAGGAAAAAATCCAACTAGTTACAGCTATAGTAAACATTTATCTACTACATTTAGATTGGGAATATACTGAAGGTGTTCAGCAGGGATCATAACTGGGCTCCTCTTATTCTCACTTTTAGTGTACTGAATACCTGGATCATTCTGACATTTGTAACATTCATATGAATTCAACCAAAAGCAAATGACTAAGAATGACTAAATATGAATTTCAGCATTTCTGCACATTATGTTACTTTTAATGATTTCAGAAGCAAATCTCCAGCTTCAACTTCAGTGCCAAGCAGTCTCTCTCAAAGATCCGAAAAGATTCTGGAAGAATGGTAAATCCTCGTCTCATTTTACATTGTGTCTTCTGTAAATGTGTATATCTGTGTGTTTTTTCTTTTTTCATTGAGTGACCTTATGTCCTCGTCGTCTCCAGGGGCTTCACTGACCGCCACACAGCTCTTCTAATGCTCAAGAGAGCTCAGAAGATGAAGCCGGCGACTCAGCGGCAGAAGAAACATAGGGGTGAGTGTTTGCAGAGTAAAATAGTTATAAATATTGGCTTTGTGTACCCAGTTTAAAAGGTACACTTGGCTAAAGTTCAGCTAAAGTCTATAATGTTCCATTTTTTTGAAACTGTTCTAGAAATGTGTTGATGTGTCTGTGTTGTCATTTCGGAGGCTGCAGTTCTTTGTGTTTTTGAATCATGTTATACTTACAGATATCACATTATAAAAGAGGAAAGAGGTGTTTCTGTTATTTAGCCTTCCCTCATTGATATAAATGGGGTGGACAAAATAATAGAAACACCTCCTTCCTCTTTTCTGGTGTATTATTTCCGGTTCAACCGAATCATTTTCATATATTACACTATATGAACTATGAATAATGTAAAGATTTGAATGGCCGTTAAAGAACCATCAAATGCGAAGCTTCCTTGTTCTTCAGTAAGTCTTCTACACCTGAATTAATGTGTCTTCCTGTTTCCTAATACTTAATCTTTTAACACCATATATCCCTCACTATATGGAAAAAACTGCTGTTAGGACTTCAATCGATTTTCCGAAAGAAAAAGCCACACTCGTTTTTGCCTCTTTTCATTCTCGTCTTTGTTCCTTTCAACCGCGCCTCAGCGGCGAACCTTTCCACCCCGTGTATGTTAACGAGCCATAACGGACAGCAGGAACCAGGCCCTGTCGCCTCTCATTGGGCCTTATTTGAGAGCCTGCAAAGGAAATGGCGACTGCCAAGAAACCTCTTGACAAGTCGTCCCGTGATGACTTTCATTCCGATTTCATTGTAGTGGTTGAGTGCGGCTGCGGTGAAAGGTGACCTCACCTCCGCTCTGCACAGAGGAAAACAGTAGTCCTTGCCACGATTATCATGCCACCGTCGTGTAGAGGCAGGCTGCTCTTTGATCACAATTGCGAGTGCATGATTCCAATAGCGGGGGCTCTTGTCATCTTGCTCCACAGACACACAGGTCTACGTCTGCACTAACTGCTAATGACATCTGCCTCAGTGGAACCAGAGCTCTGTTCTGATTTTTTTTACAAAATGTTTTGTCCTGGTTCTCTGCTTCTGGTTTTAGGCCTGCCTTGTCCTTCTATGACCCTCCCTCTCTCTCTCTCTCTCTCTCTCTCTCTCTGGTAGATCCATCCATCCGTCTTGCCTTCAGAAACTGCAGTTACCCGCTGGGTCCAGTGGAGGCTCGAAACAGGCCGGCACAACACAACAGGAGTGATGTAAAAGGTAGGAAGTGAGACCTGCTACACATTTGGTAACCCTGTAGAAAAAAACCTGTGAAGAGTCGTTCTAAAGCCTCTTTCCCAAAGGACATAAAACAAACACTAATAGATAGATATTAGATAGATATTTTTTTATTTCCGTGTCATGCACAGAGCGTGCCCAACCCTCATGGGTTTACAAGACACCAACAGTACAGCTGCAGAGGATCCACATCTCATCAAGTCACATTTGGTTACAAAACAACCGGTTGCTTCATCGCTCAATCTTAAACAGAACATTCTGCTTTCTCTCCCAGGCCTGGCAAATAAAATCTGCTACATAGAAGGTTCCTTTCCTAAAACACAACTTGAGTTTTTCATAGTCATCCAGCCAAAATAAATCAAAATAAATGGAAGTCGTTTTACTGAAGAGGACATCCCTTATGTCCTCGTAGACAAGACAGTAAAACAAAAAGTGCACCTCATTTTCAATTTCACCGAGCTCACACAACAAACAGGTTCCGTCCTCCTCTGGAGTGGAATGAAGCCTACCGGTCTCCGGGGCTAGTGCTAATGTTCCTGAGCGTAACTGTGCACATAGGGATCTTTGTCTTTTGTCTAAGTTGTACTTAACATAAAGTTCTGCATTATAGTTATTCTTTATGAGGCAATAAGATCGTAACTTTAATACCCACTTACATCTGGCTTTTGTCTTCAGTGGGAAATGTTACAATTGACATTCATTCCTGAGACAAATGAAGTAGTCACAGCTATTTATCGACTCCAAAATGACACCTTGGTGCCGAACCAATGTTTGACCCTTTTTTCTTTGCGATTCTATGCGACATGCATTAAAGTGAATAAATTATTTTTAAAAAATCAAGAGGGATTTGGACAATTGTCGTAATACATTAAAGTACAAAACATAGGATTAATATGCTCTCCTCAAAAGCCACCAGACTTCAGTCAAATAACTGAAATTTTACCTCGCCGATCATTGAAACAAAACTCATTAAAACATTCTTGTAAGTCTTCCTACTGTTCCAGGAATCACCAACTCTGGTTTGGTTAAAATTAACTCTTAATTCACTGGGTTAGATGTGAAAAGAAACAGCCGCTAGATGCTCTCTTCAAAGCCACAAGACTCCATTGACAGAAACAGTTAAAAAAAAAAAAACACTCTTCATTCAAACTCGACTGAATCAAAGTGAAACTTGAAACTGAAACCCACTCTGTTTTGAGAGGAACAAGTAACGGATAGTAAGAAGTAACCATCGCAATTTTTTTAGCTGTTTACTGACCCTTTCTCTGGTGTATTCATGACTATAACTTGACACATCAGAAAATAAAACAGAAAGACACACACGTCTAACGTAAATGGCAATGACCAAAGATTATTTTGTTTATTTTTCCAACTTTGGTGGAAAGTTGTTATCAGTCTGAAATGAACATCTGTACAGATCAGAGCTTTAGACTTGAGACTGGAAACTCAATTCAGACTCATTCATCACAACTTTGTTATTATTTTCATAGTTTTGGCAATTGTTTCTATCAGTGAGAATAACATGGACTCACTAATGTTGTTGAGATCTGGAAAAACAGTGACATCACTGCAATGAAGTAAGAAAGTCTGTCATGTTTCTGGACAAGATGCATCAGCAGTAAGTAATCACATATTTGTTTTATATCATCAACAGGATTATTGCGATAACAGCACATATGAAAATAAGACCCAGGTTGTATGAAACTGGATTCTTTATTTAAATCAAAGTGTGAGTTCAACCTACTGTGTCCGTATGTTTCTGAAGTTTTGAGTATTTTCGAATAGCCAAACAGGTTTGAACATTACATAGATGACATATTTTCTTCCTCAAAGCGTAAACTTTAATGTTATGGATATTAAAACAATTGTCAAATAAGTTAAAAAGGTGGACTTTGGTGTAGAGCAGTTTAACTTCTCCCTCCATCTTTCCCGCTTTGGCCTCCTTCCCTGCCCCGAGGTGGAGGGATGATTTGGCATTGTGACGTCCACAGCCAGACTTAAAAGGGAGGGAAGAGCTGGAGGGCTTTTATCATGCCTGTCTCCATCTTTCCTCTGCACCCCCCACCCACCAGGGTCAAGGCCTCACATCCAGAGATCCAGGGTCGCTCGCGGTCATCCGGCAGTCAGAGTGACGCTGGAACAACAGCGTTCGCCAACAAAGCAACAACGTGACTGGTCCCAGTCCAACGCTGCCATAAGCATGAAATACCCCTCAATTAGCTGTGGAGAAACACAGTGTGTTTGCTTGCCATTTCATGTTACAGTTTAGAAAACAAAAAAAAGCTTCAACTTTGGGATGTTTTCCGTTCCACTTTATCTGCTTTGGGCGGATCGCTTTAGTAATTTCTTGTGAAGAGTTGTGAAGGAGTCGCCTCGTTGTTCTTGAAGCTGATCTCTGTGCAGCCAAAGATCGAACAACAACTGATTTTTTTGGGGGGAGCAGGCAGTGAATTGCCAAACTTATAAGCAATTTTATCAAACAATGATGGACAAACATCTTTAGTATTTTGCAGCGATGGCATTCGATTCTTTCACTAACAACTTTTTGTCCGATAATTTATTTGTAACATGAAAAGCTGAGTTTTAAAACGACAGTATCGTTATGTTATTAAGTGTTTATCGTGAACTGCCGGCGTATGATGTCAAGTTTCCGACACTGTGATTACTGATGCAGAAATGGTGTCTGAGCACAATATAGCCGTGGATAAGCTCTCAGCCAACTGGCAGTCAAGGATCGGTTCAGTATTTCCAGTTCTGTTTCGTTCCAATATTCTAATCTCTCCTCTCCACCCATGTCTTGATAATTCGTCAAACAGGACTGGCAGCTACAACGAAACGGGGGTCAATTGTAAGAACATCAGCCTCCCCTCTCCTCGTTTTTTTCGATTCAATTGAGAAGAATCCTGTAGAACGGGTAACTCTGACCAGCTCGGTTCTGAAAGGAGACAACTCCTGCTGCCTTTTAACAGAGTGACCACGAGGCAGCGGCGGCGGTGGTGCGTTGCAGCTCTCTGTATACGTCGCCCGAGCCAGCCTCCACCCCCTTTGCTCCCCTTGGTCCTGACCTGTGGGAGGCACCCCCTCCTCCGGATCCATCCCCAGTGCCCGGGGACTAGCCCAGCCCAGCCGGGCCCAGCCAGCGCTCCCCGACAGGGGCTAACGTTTCAGGGCTTTGAGTCAAGCCCTCCTTCTGGAGGTGATTAGCCCCAAACCCATGACAGATTCTTTCCAAGATATCCGACGCGGCGTGTTTATTTTATCCGGGCTCTTTGTGTGGATGTGCTGGACATGAGTAACCCACTTGAAATGGGTATCGGCTTACATACCCGGAGAGGAGAGATAGAGAGGGAGAGAGTGGAGCACAGCCACAAAACATTTTCTTTAAGAGGCTAAAAAATGTAGAAATACACCACCCTTTTTTTTTGTAGATGGTTTGTATCATCAAGTGTCTGGGTGCTGCAGATGTTGAAGATGTTGTGTGCCTCCGAGCATTTCTCCTCCTTTCGCCTCTTACTTTCCACCAACGCCTTGCACTCAACCCCCCCCTCAGGCTAACACACATCCCCATCCAACCCCCGTCTTCCATCCAAACTGTGATCCAACCCTACCAAACATCCGCCCTCATGTCAGAGGGACACACGGGTATATATTTTTATTTCAGCCTGGAACCCCCTACCTCCTGAGCACTTAACTCGATTTCACACTTCAAGTCATCTACAAAGTCCGGCTGAAACACAATCATCTTGTTTACCATCCATCATCCAAAATAACTTGATGTCAGGCTGTTTACCACCATTCATGTGCATTCAATTTCAGCCCCGTATTCTCAGTGCTTGTGTTTGAGATGCACTGGCACACTTAAAGAAGGAACATGCAGAGCCAAAGAACAGTTTGGCAGCAGTCTGAGTTACTCACAGAGACAGACACCAGACTGAAAACGCTGAGTTAGGATCCTCAAATTTTAGACACGCTGTGATCCTTCTTCCTCTCTGAAAATGCCGTGAAAACAGGGCTCACAAAACTGTTTTTGACAAAGTAAGGTTTAGCCGTAGCTAAGCTGTTTTAAAGTATTATGAGGCAAGTTTAAAAACTGTCAGAGTTTAGTTTCACGCTCTTTAGGGCGGATTTAGTACAAGAATTCATGAGCCAATAGCAAGACAAGGTGCAAGTCTGTCTCCTGAACATTTTTATTATCAAAGCTGTATTAGAAGTAGTTGTTACATCGTTGACAAATTATGTTATTATGCCAAGGTCGGATGCTAAAAGGGTCATTTCAGTGTTTCACAACTTGGTTAGATTTTGGGTTATATGTTTCTAGTTTAAAGAAACCAAAAATAAAGAAAGCATCTAGCAGCGTTCTATACCCCCTTTGAGACAGCAAAATTGGGGGGCTTCCAACAATTAAAAAACTTTTTAACAGACAATCCAACAGTCACACCTCATTCGAGACAGTTGTTCATGTGTTCAGAGGGGAGAAGGGTTTTGAGCTTCTCTATAAAGCTCCTTTTTCATTATAAAACTACATCAGTCACTTTTTGTTTGTACAACTGAGAGCAACACTATATATGCTTTTCAAGGAGACATTGTCCAATCCAGAAGTGTTGTCACCATTTGTAGGATGTCCTTTGTCTCCCCTCTTTCTATGAAGGAAAGCTTTTTACCTCACCAGTGGTGTGAGGTAGTCACGACGGGTTCCAGTGCACGCTACTACAATGAGCCCAAGTATACAATAGTTATGAAGTTATGAATCACAAGTACACAGAGCCAGAACATATTTTACCAACAATGTGTTGGATTTTACAGTGGAATGAGTTATTTGGGCTATTGTATAGGGGAAGTAGAGAGGTCAAAGAGAGAGCTATCAGGGATTAGCCACCATATATGGTATCATCTCGTCACATGATCAAATAGAGACTTGTTCGTTGGACAACATCAACACACTTATTGCCAAGCAATCGTCATGGCATATAATCATCTTTGCATATCTGTATATGACAATAAATGCCAAAGATAATAAGATTTAAAAAAAAAAAATGTAATCCTTTTTTTAATAGTTAGTGTAGAATAAGCATATCACTGTGTAAAAGGTTGCTAATGAGGCGGAGGTGGGTTTGCCTTACAATCTTCTACTCATAGCAAATGCCACCATGCCGTTTCATTTGTGTATTTCTAAGGTGTAGATTTTCGTCAAATGAAAGGACCTCTTTTCTGCTCAACTCAATCCTGCACTGTCTACATTTACGCCTTGTGTTTAACCTTCTAAAGGTGCCCAACACGTTTGCCGTTAGACACCGAGGACTCATCACACACGTTTGTTTAACGCATAATGAGACCTTAAAACATCTTTTGGAAAGGGACTTTGGGGTTGAACTTACTTGCTGATTTGCCATAATTGTTGTAGATGTTTATGCACAAAAGTCTTAATGTGCAATGCAGAATTATGACCAACATTACAGGTGTTCTCACTCTTTTTTACATACAAATAAAGTAGTTTTGTCGATCTGATCTTTTGGCTTGTTTACGGTCTGATTGTCTGACTGCTTGCGTCTCTTCCCCCCCTCCCTGTTCCCACATCTCAGCTCACTTTGACTAGAAGAGTTCGGGATGCTCATCAACTCATTCATGGCACCGTTTCACATCTTCACTTTGCTGCTGGCCAAAGCCTCTACCCTCCTCCTCCTCCTCCTCCTCCTCCTCCTCCTCCTCCTCCTCCACCCAAAGTCTCTGATATTAAGTCACAGCTCTCCCCACCTCAGCAGGGACGAGATCACCTAATGTGCTTAAGAGCCTCTCTTAACAGGCGTGACTCCTGCAGAACCCCCCCCCCCCGATGTCCTGGAGGAGAACTGGAGGGGGATTCGGGAGGTTGGAAGGGGTCAGGAAGGGGTTTTAGTGGAGAGTTAAGAGGGGGAAAAGGAGAGGAGAGTTTCCATGCTACTGCAACATAAATGTGAACTTCTTTTTCATGGTGCTCATCTTGTATCACCGCGTGCACATGTCATAGCTACATTCCACCTTTCACCTTTGAGGATTGAAAATGTATCGTCTTTCTTTAAACTATCCAGACAGGACCCTATAATAAGGAATGCACATATGGTACAGAACCCTTGTTTGGAGTGCTGTACTAAATGCAGTATATGAGCAAGCTGCTGTCTATAAAAACACATTTCTCTGAGTGTTCACTACCCGTGCCCCGTCACTTGTTGGAAAAGTGCGAGCGGCCACTTCCTGGCCTTTGCTGCCCCGGGGGGGAAGCATCTATCACTTGACATTTTTTAGTGGGGCTTTTCAATTAACCCATGAAAACTGTAAAGCTTTTCTCTCCCTCATTTTTTACATCGCAGCAAAAGCAAGTCATTGACTTAAATAAATGCATCATTAGTTCCACCGTTGGCCTGTCAAAATTCATTATCAGTTCGCACCCATCCACGGCAGCGTTACTGTCAGCGCAACATAAATGTTTACTTTGAATTACGATCTTATTATGGGATTTCAGCTCAGCTCATAAATCAGCAGCCTCTCAGACATCTTTCTTTAACAAACTGTTGGAACATTGCTTGGTTATGAAGAACCGTAACCTCCAGCAATTGTCGGAAAAAGCAGATCATCTTCTGTACCATCTTTGAACAACTTTAAAATGCATTTTTGTAAAAAAAAATAATAATATTCCGGAGTCTTCCAAACAAATAAACCACTGTAAGCCCAAACAGAAACTCCAGAAGTTTTGACCACTGATGTCTCCCACTGCTGGGAACCCTGGCCGGCTATGATTACAGTGCAACATGTCAGACGTTACTACAAATCAGACCCCAGAGCTGTTTATTTGTTAAGCATGTTAACACAACTCCTTTGCTGCAGTGTTGATTGAGCCTCTTGTCATTTCCAAACACGCCACCTGTCACTGATTAAGCAGAGCGCTCTGTTTTTACTACCATTGTCATCAAGAATGTTATTTCACTGATGAAAGCAGTTGGAGAGAGAAACAAAGATTGCATGTGATGTTAATTTGGCTTCTGTCGAATGCAGGTTGTGAGGCTGAGCTGGGCCTTCAGCACGCAGAGAAGGTGGAGCGAGTGAAGCGGGAAGGAGCTCAGCAGTGGATGCAGATCCAGGCTGCTCATCCTGACAGGGACTCAGAGAGGTGAGGCACTAAATGTGGGTCATAAGAGGCTTTGAAGGTCCATTTTTGTTTCATAATTTACCACTTGTGAAATCTCACCAAAAGCAAAAGTTTTGCCTTTATCTTTTGAGGTTTTGCGATATGTGTCGCTGTTATTTCTCAGCCTTGTGTGTGGATTATCCAGCGTATATTTAATATATATTTTGTTTCTACTGTTTAGGTTCATCAAAATCGAAACATTTTAAGGCCATGAGCACCACACAATTCCACTTGTTTAACTGGGGAGGCTGCAGATATCACAAAGACTGATATCTCAAAACATGGGCATATAAAGCCAAAACTATGTGCATGGCTCGATGCCACTATATATATTTCTTTTTTCTTTTTTTGTAACTTGGGTAAACTGATCCTTTAATGAGCTGTTTTTGGCATAATTTCTTAAAGACCCCCTCCTTATATGTTTTGCTTGTTCTCCTTGGAATAATAATTCGTCCGATAGTTTTTCCATCAAAAAGTTTAAAATGATTAAAAATTGCCTCCTTCTCCCGCATTGAATAATGCAAAAACTTTAAATATACGGATAGTTTTCATCTCAGAAGGTTTAACCGCTAGATATAAGATGTCTCCTTCTTCATGCACATCTACAAGGTGAAGGTCAGATGTCCAAGAATCAACAAACCCTTTTACAGCTGACGTCATCAAAAATATGCGTGACCATGTTGGCAATGGAAGTAACGTTTTCTTCCCCAGCCATCCAGGAGAGTTGGCAAGCTTTAAAAAATGTAATTACAGCTGTTAACAGCATAAACATGTCTGGTTGTTGCATGTTTGGCTGTCAAAACCAAAGAGACGTTTCAGAGCTACAGGTGTTAACGAGTGACTCAGTCTCATGGTTGCCGTAGATACTCATTCGGCTGAAATTCACCAGTTAACACAAAACTTGTTAAACCGAAACACTGGTGGCTGCAACCTATTAAACGCGTTGACTACCACTTGAGAGATAAAAATGCTGTTTGTGGAGCTCATTATAACTCAATAAAGTCAAACCTCTGAGTCCATGTCATGTTTGACGTTCTGTACATGACACAAGTAGTTTGAAGCATCCAGGGACTTTTATCTTGTGGTGTCTTACTGGTTAAACGTTACGTGGTCAAATCTAATTACCATCTAATTCTTTTTTTTTTTATGCCGAGTTGTAAAGTCTAAGCAAAACACAAAAAGATGAGTGTCTCTAACAAGCAGTCCGCGTGCAGGCCTGTGCTATCCCCCCCTTACCTAACAAATGGACATTAAGATTATCATGCATGTCATCTGTGTTTCTCTTATGATCTGTCAGAGGTAGTAGCATCAAACTGAAGAGAGGAAACTGCTGAATTACTGAAAATGCAAAGCACTTATGCGTTTCTTTTTTTTGTGTTATCTTCTCCTCAGCGAGCATTTCTTACCCGAGATCAGCTCAGACGTTCTGAACGGAGGCAGAGTGCAGCTCGTGGTGAGTTCACTCCCCTCCTGTTTTCCCCTGCAGTTTGCATTTGTGGAGGGTAAATGGGGGGGGGGGGCAGTTGCATGTATGTGACATTATGCAGTATTTACATTCAGCAGTCAGAGTCATGTCCTGCTCTGTAGGGTCTCTCTCCTGCAGCCTGTCTCATCAGCTTCCATTTAAATGAGGTTTAGCTCCGCAGTGACACTTTCAATCGGATCAACGGGCTGCGAATGTCTTCATTTTGCTCGCAGAAATCCCAGTGTCACTTTGGAGCAGTTTGCCTGGAACCCGTGAGCGATCCTGACGCTCATGAGGCCTTTGAAGTTGTGTAAACTGCTGTTCTCCCTTCGCTGTTATAGAGCAGCTTGAGTTATGATCACTGGCAAGAGGAGCCCCCCCCCCTTTGTCCTATTTCTTAGTTATGTTCAGACTGCAGAGCCGCCGGTTGTTGGATGTTTTTGTTGTTTTTTTTTCTCCAAAATGCCGGACCGCTTGCGTGACACATAAGCAGTCGGGGCTCCTTTACGTGTTCTTTGTGTTTTAATGTGTGCGTTGCGTGCAGGCCGACCCAGGATACACAGCACGTCTACATCACGCCAGTGGACCGCGGGCCAACGACAGCTCACCCGCCCGGCCCTGCAGAGAGCACGGTTATCCTCGCAGAAACTCTTTGGGTCCTGAAAGTGAGTCTTGTGAACTCCACGGTTGTTTTTTCTACAACAGAATGTACCCTATTACTGTGAACGTTGAACAGAATCCTAAAAAAACCAAAAACATTCACAAAATGTTCTGAAACACAAGACTCAATTATCCTCTTAGCGTAGATTGGCTCTGTTTTTAACTTTCTCTCACAACAACAGGCAATCCAGATAAATGGCCACAGAGACGTTTGTTGCCAATGCTTCAGGTTAAAGTTTTTCTTTCCAGTCACGCATCACTGATCAATGTTCCTTCAAAAAATTGGAAAATTTAATATTTTTTTACTTACAAACATGCATCCATAATCTCTATATATGATTTATATGTAACAGCACGGTTATATAATATATCTAGTACATGTTGTACAAATTGTATGCCACTCCATAATAAGCTGAACTGACATTTGAGCCCAAGCCAAACCTTCTCAGCAGTTTCATGCTCAAACCGAATAAACATAGACTGTGATTAGAACCAACTATTTTGATAATCGATTAATCGGTATGAATCATTTTTTTAAGCAAATCTAACTTCGCTCATTTCTGGTTTCTTTACTCCTCCATGACAGTGAGCTGAATATCTTTGAGTTTTGAACGTCATCTTCGGATTTGTTCAACCATGTTTAACATTTTTCACCATCATCTGACGTTTTATAGACCAACCAACTTATCGATTAGTCATGAAAGTAATCAACAGATTCATCGACAATGAAAATAATCGTTAGTTGCAGCTCTCATTTTGATTGGATGCCTATTTTTTCGTTCACACGTGTGTGTGTGTGTATATATATACCTGTACATGAAGCATATGTGTGCACAGATGTTACTTGCACCCATGGGTCTCGGGTCGCACAGACCTGAGTGAGCCGAGCTAGGGATAAAGGCTGCTGCTTATTCAGCCTAGAGTCCACCGGTCGGCTGCTTTGGGAGGAGGAGGAGGAGGAGGAGGAGGGGGGGAGGGTGGGGGGAGCCATAAGGTCGAGCCGGGGACAGAGTGCCGTGAATTTCTCCTCTGACAGGAAACGGGCAGAGAAAGAAAAAAAAGGTCCTTTCAGTGATGAATGACTGGCCCTTCTGTCAGGAGAAGTGGAGCTCAGGAGTTTGAGTGACAAAGATGCTACTGACAGGCTGACGGCAGATGACCACATTAGACGGGTGAAGGACGGCCCTGTCCCCGTTAACGAAGGCAAATTGGATTCCGGTGACGATTTCTAAAATGATTTCCACGAGGTGCATCAGCAGCAGGAGGAGTGAGCGCTGTCATGCTCAGCAGGCAGACTGTTGTCTTCCTCGGGGTAGAAAGAAAGCCTCTTTGTCCGCACCGACGAAAACACCACTTATCAGAGATGTGCAGGGCAAATTGAAATATGAATGTATGTGTAAGGCAAGAGCTTTTTATCAAAAAGCCAATTAGGTATTTCATAAACTTGGAAAGCGCATCTAATGGTCCCTGTGATGCATCATCAGACACCTATCGTATCAGAGGAAATGGGTTACTGGGGTGAAACAGAGAATTAGGGAGAACAGGAATGCAGCTTCTTTGACCAAAAAATCCTTTTAAAGTCAGCCCACATGAGCCTGTAAAATGATTTATCAAATTGCTTCTGAAGTGGCATGCATACATCAAAGTGAAGGTTTTAAAGTGGGAGGGTTCACTTCGTTTGCCATCGCAGTAAAAAACGATTTGAAACGCGATACTCACCACTCGCTGGGACGCCGCCATGAAATGCGTTTCCAGGCCCCCACGAAATATTTTCATTACGTGTGCCGAGGAAAACGCTTAAGTTGCATATCTGCCCTCAATTTTGTCCGCACGTTAATAAACGATTGAAAGCTATTTATTTTGGTCACAGCAGTCGGGTCAAATGAGTGGCCTTTTTTTGTCTCGTAGCATGGCCGCACAAAATCGCGTTGAAATCGGCAACGTGTGCGTCGAAGTTACGCTTTTTTGTTTTGGATTTGGAACAGATAATTGGACAAAAGTCTTTTAATAAACTAAATTTAGCCACCATAAGCTGGCCTGACAAATCTGAAAATAAACACGAAAGACAACATTACACAAACCACGAGAAGAAAAAAGAAAAAAACTAGAGAGGTGCGATGACTTCTGAGTGGACGGATATTCTATACAGTGGGCCAGCTGTGCAGATATTCAGAGCCAGGTCAGTACCTGTGATACGTCCCATACCCGCCTCCCCCCCCACCTCCTCCAGAGCCCTTCCCCGTCGTTTTGCTCCCTGTGTGGCGGCGGGCCGAGTGGAGTCCGCCGTCCTGGGTCCTACACGTGGAACGCATCACGCCCGGTAGAAGCGCTGCCTTTGTACTCTGTTTAAAAAGGCTTTGTACTGATCCCCAGGTGGAATGGAAGGGGGCCTCTGATACGGCACACGGCGCTCTCCTGGGGTCGGGGCATGCAAACACAAAACTCACCTGCTCTGACGCTAAGTCTTTACAGTGAGATTAAATATCGTGTCGCCTGGAGTCTCCTGAGACGAGAGACCAAACTGAAGTCAAAATGTCATTCATTCAAGGTCAAAAGTTGCAAAATCCTTGTTCTCTGTGTTATCTGTTTGTTGGAAATCAAAGCTTCCAGAATTAGTTACCCAACATAAAAAATGTTGCACAAAATCAAACTTTCATGACTTCCATGATGGACAACACGACACCACTAACATTTTGACCTCAATGGAGAAATCCTCAGGCGTACAAGAACTCATACGTTCCTTTAACGTTTCATTTGGAAGCTCTTCTTCCTCTAGAAACTTTTTTATGATATTGACTATAACCTTTATTGTGAAGGACCCTAAAAAAGGTTGCGCAGACATAAAAAGCCGACCTGGTCAGCAAAAAATCCAATAAAGTCGCAATTGACACGAGTATAAAGTGAGTTCTTAGCATCCAACATTTCATTTGAAATATCACAAATTATACCAATTAAGGTTTGTGACACTGCTTCATTCACATGTGAGATATTGACGCAGTTTTCCTTCTATCTCTCCAGGAAACGAGGTTCCATCTCCAGGGCGGGTCGCCTCTGCTCCGTCAAAAAGGGACCGCATCTCCCACCGAGACAACCCCGTCCAGATGAGCGGTGGCTGGGGAGGAGGCAAGAAGAGGGACAAAGTGTACAAGTAAAACACAAACTCTTCTACAACCACGACCACCCTCCTCTGCTGTCCTCACCCAACTACATCCAGAGCAACTTCAGACACATCTACGCCTACAAAGATTGCTGCATTTTTTTGAATGTATGTAGTTCAGGAGAAGATATTTAGGATTCCTAACCTGTGCATCAACATGTTTTTGTGCTAAAATGTAATGATCAAAGATCTAAACCAATAGCTTCCATCCTCACAAGGTTATTTTTTCCTTACATAAAGAAGACTTTATTTATTTGTATTTATAAAGCTATTTCATCACTGAATCCACCCCCACCAACCCCTCCAGCTGTTCATTTTCACAATGAAAACTCGAGCTCCCTGTCCTGAAAGTGAATTAAGAGCAATAGGACCTGGACCAGCCCAAATATCTTCAGGCAGTTCCATCGTGTTGGTTCAGCTCAAGTATCACCGCCTGGACGTGATCGCGGCCAAACGGCAACAAAACACGCGGAACAAAACGTCACGCTTCAAATGCAAATGGTGGCAGGAAATGAGAACCAGCAGCCTTCAAAAGTGGTTGGCAAGCTGGCGACCAAGCATCAACTTTTGATTGCCGAAACTGGAAATGGGGTCGCCGAATTTAGTCACTTTATGTTTTGAGCGATTAGGATACTAAGCCGTAATATGTCAGCTTAATAATGGGAATTTGTGTGTGTTGTACATGCTTGGATTCTTGGCTTCCCAAGACTTCAAACACTTTCGTTTTGTTTTCTTGTTCAAGTTCATCTGGTTCTCTCACAGTTGAAAACATTTGCATATTTACTTGTGTTGTTGACGGTTGACGTGAACTTTTTACTTCGCAATCAAACAACTTCATTTGCTTGCAATTGTTTATAAAACAAGTCTTTACGAAGGGAGAGAAAAAACACGCCAACGCACATGCAGCGTTGGCGTGTTTCGACTGTAACAGAAACAAATATTAAAAATGTGTTTTGGGTTGCATGTTTTGCTACTTTTGGGTTCATTTTTGGCTAAAAGTTCAAGAGTAATAATAATTTCTGGCGCTCAAAGGCCAAGGATTGGTTGCCAATTTCTCAAAATGGTTGCCAATGGCGACCTGGCAACCCTAACTGCTGAGCCCTGACCAGCACATTTTAATACCTGTGGATTCATGTTTCTTTGGATGATGAACTGTTGTTTCTAATCTGATTTCCTCTCTTGACAAAGAAATATAGCATTTATAGTTTGAAGCCATAAGAAGAGACTCTCTTTCCAGTTGTAATGCTCTCTTAATGTTTATTTGTAATAAAGCCCAGAGATTTAAGTGCAATCTCTCCATTCTGCGGCTACATTTAGCTCCCGCTCGCCAACGGCGGGCCTGAAAATCACTGCTACTACGAGCTGAGAGCTAAACGTTGCTGTTAGAATTAGAACGATGTTTTCCTTATCCTCAGTCGTCGATCACAATGGGCCTTGTCTGTGTATTTGAATTTGGAGTGCTAAGGCGTCCGTCCGCTGACACTGGCCGACCAGAGGCGGTGAACCTCAGGCTCGGAGGTGAACCTCAGGCTCGGAGGTGAACCTCAGGCTCGGAGGTGAACCTCAGGCTCGGAGGTTCCTCGCTGGCCCGCCGCCTGGAAATGATAACTTAATGAATGTCAAAACAAATAGTCGGAGCTGCAGAGTGGCTCCCTGGCAGGAAATGCACGTCTGTGTATTTACTTTCCTGCTATCATTCGATTGCACATGTCTGGAGGGTGTGTTTTGACTGTACGCAAGCTGACGTGGGGGTGGGGGGTCTACGTCTTAAGAGGACGGAGTATGCCAGAGATGCGGTGGTCCTGGGGGGCGGGGGTGGGCTATTGTGGGGGCTATTGTGAAACATAAGAACGTTGTCCTCCATCAGAGGGAAGGCTGGTTCTTTAGGCTCTCTGGGGGACATCTAGGGGGGTTTCTCTGTCATCACACTGTCATGATACCAGAGAATTCAGATTTTTTTTTAATCTCACATGCTTCATGAAAAGACAGGGGACATAAAAGTGACTCTATCATGTCGTTTAATTTCACCCGAGCTCAGCTTTGCCGCGGCTTTCAGAGCTCTTCTCTACAAACCGCCACTTCTGAAATGATATTGTTAAAAGCCGTCGTCCAGCAGTCTTCATTACATGTGTTTACTTTACGGTTATGGGTTAAATTATATGTAACCCAAGACATCCACAATCCATTGCCTGGTGAAGTGAGCGCTCCACCGCACTCTTAGATAAGATGAAGAATGTCCCTCTCAGCCCGGACGGCCCAGCCAGCCTGACCTCAAGTCAGCAAAAGTTGTCAGATGGAGTCTGAGGCGTTTCGGTATCCAAATCCCTCCAAGTGCTTTCTTAAAACGCATCAACGGACCATAACAGCGTGCTTGCAAGTTTTAGCTACAACTTTTGCTCACCGTTTCATTCATTTCAGTTTGAAAATGACTTTGAAAATGCTCAATGTTATATAATGCACTTTCCCAAGTTTAAAAAGGATCTAACTTTGACAAAAAAAGAATGCAGACTGACAGCTCAAGCAAGTTTTATGAGTGATTGATTTTAAACAATAACGTTTCTAGAATACAACAGTGCTGCTTTACAAAGTGACTAGCTGTGAGGTAAAGTATATAATAAGTAAATATAGTGACGAGGCCTCTAGTACTGGTAGTACGTTGTGCATACAGCACTCATATAGTACTAACTGAAATATTGTTGAACTGTAGAAAGAGTAAAACTGATTTGAAGGTCAAGTAATGCTATACATGTATTATTCAAGTGAATCGTACATTTTAAAAAGACAAACACATTAATTTGAATTGAAGGAAAATTATTTAAAAAGTTAATTGCAGTTCTATAAATGATCAGAGAAGTACGGTTTTAATAAATGAATATAATAATATAATGTATAATAAATGCGTCAGGATGTAAAACAACCTTAACTCCAAACCCCACAAACACTGAAGCGGTAAAGAAGAACGACACAAGAGACACGAGGTCTTTCCTTATTTGTTTCTTCCTCGTGACACAATTAGCTCGCTCCGTTAGCCAAAGTCAAGACAAAATGGATATGAACTCTGAGGAATGTTCAAGCTCTCCTGGAAATGTGAAACCAACATGTAAAGAAATTGGGGCGTAAACGCACACGAGCAGGAAAAAGTCAATTCTGCACTGGACTCTGTAAAAGCCAAAGCTTATTTAATATCAACGTGGATGAAAACAGGTCAGCGTCACTGTTTTCACAAAACTGACAGCAGGACTGATGTCACCAGTAGCCGGCCTTAGAAAACGACCTTTAAAAGTTTGTAAATTATTTAAAGTGGAACAGAATCACATTCATTTAATCGATTAGCTACAGTATCACTTACATTTGTCAGATATTTAGACGCTTGTCTGTGTTATCTTTGACAATACAGAAGACATTTAAGGAAGTAAATGTGCATGTGTACATATTTTACATATGTTGTAAAATGTACAGAATTTGAATTTACATAAAGTAATTATAAAAATGTATGTACACACATCTTTTGGAAATCCACTTTTTTTATGTAATATAAACTTTCAACCGTGTTTTTAAATAAAATCCACTGATATGATATAACTGTATTTTTTGTATAGCAGTGAGAGTTGAGATCATTGTATCTGTTTCTCTAGTTCGTGTTCAAACGATGAACAGAATTTTCTTTTTGGCACTGGATTCAAAAAATAATTGTTACTTTAGCCCTTTATTAACCCTTTAATTGGTACTTCATGTGTTTGTTCATCTCTTTATAAATGTTATTTTGAATCATTTAAAAGTGTAAACCACGCTTTCATAGAGGCTTCTGCTTTGGTCAAACATTAATCTGCTGTTTTTTTAAAAATGCAATCACACAAATAAACATTTTAATGTTATTTATCATTTAAAAAGTGGATAATGTGTGAGCTCACCTGGCTCTTTTACATTTTTTATGTTTGCTCTATTTATATACATTGTATTTCTTTAGTGTTTATATGAGGAAATTCTTCTTTTTTTTATGATTATTTCAGTCTTGTTCCACATCATCTGGATTTAGTCTGCCGGGTTAGTTCTGGTTCTGGTCACAGGTGACTTGTACAACAACTCGACGTGAACCCAGATGACTCGAGTGGAGCTTTGTCAGCGCTCAGTAACTTCTGGAAAATAAACAAAAAAGCAAAAGACAAACAACTAAAAAACAAACTTTTTAAAGCACGGAATGCTCTGCTTTCACTTTTTTTTGTCACTCCACTTCTCGAGCCAAGATGTCCCGCGGGCTCAAACGACACTCACGAGCCCCACAAATGTTTTTGGTGGAAAATAAACTCTGTCATTTTTTTTTTATGTGTCATGTCTACGGCCAAAGTTTTGAAGACACTTGAATGTATTGAATTAGGCTTTGGGCATCATGATGTCATGGCTCTGCCTTCTGAAGTGGCCTCTCTGGTCCTGGTTCTGGGGTTGTGTTGGACTCAGATCAGTCACATGGAGACTGAGAAATGAACCATAATTAGCTCGGCTCAATCATATTTTTTACCACGACGACTGCTATACGTCATGTTAGGACAAACTGGCAGCGTGTGTTTTTAATTGAAAGTGAAGGTGAGGATCTTTCCAGGTGGCTCTCATGACACATTGGCACATTTTAGAGAATGAGCGTGACTGATGGCCTCTGAAGGTGACCAGGCCGTCCAGCTCCACAAAACCACGCGGGGGCTATCGCTGCAGGAATGCTTTCTACGCCAAACCACCGTGAACTTTTCACATTTTCTCCTCAGCGTGGGCCAGCGTAGCGAGGTCATCTTAGAAGCCCAAATAAGACACCCCCCCAGCCCCCCAGCCCCCCCAGCCCCCTGCTACTTAAGAGCACCTCTGTTTATTTTTTTCTTTCTTTCTCCCGTGGCACCGTGAAGCTCTCAGGTAACCGCCGCTGACCCCAGGGCGAACCAAAGCACAGGCATGGCGTGCCTGGCAGGTGGCGAGGCTTCGTGGGTGGAGACGTGGAGGGTGGGAGATGGTTGGCCGTAACACGATTCCTCCAATAAGAAGAAATAGAAGAACCTCGCTCTCTCTCTGTCCTCCTGTGTGTGTGTGTGTGTGTGTGTGTGTGTGTGTGTGTGTGTGTGTGTGTGTGTGTGTGTGTGTGTGTGTGTGTGTGTGTGTGTGTGCTCCTGAGGCCTGCTGGGTTCAATGAAACTCTGCTTTCCTGCGTGAGGAGGATGTTTTGTCTTTAGTTTAAGCTAGACACAGGTCAACACCTCATTTACAGGACTTTTATAGCTCAAATTAAAGCCTTTATTTGATGTTATTCATGCTGTATTTTCACAAAGGAAGAATTGCCAAAGTTCAGAGAATTCACTCTGTTACCGTTCACTGAGAAAAACTGTGTTCACATGACAGAATTGTACCAATGATTTTGAAAAAATAAACTTTTTTTTCTAACACTCCCTCTTCACCAATTGACCCGTGTTGTATGCTAGAGTTTATTCTAATCCTCACATCCCGTTGGTACTGATCAGCCTGAACACTGAATAGGTTTCTAATGAAAAGATTGGCCTGGTGCAAAGGAGATTCATCCAAGCTATTAACCGTCTCCATCCCACTTTAGTTACACTTTAGTTAACAGCAGCTTTCCTCTTAAATAGTAACAGTTGTTGCGGTTGCTGGAAATTATTTAAGCTGCAAGTAGCTGCTGGGGAAATGTTGGTTTTTGAGTCAAGATAGGAGCTCTCATCTATGAAAGTGGCTTGCCCACAAACACACACAATAAATTAAATATATATAATCATTTTGCAAGTAGTTAATTATTATTAACATTTTTTCACATTGTTTTTCTTCTCCCTTTTTTTCATTTTTGTGCTTCATGACTCTCTCTTGCTGATTTCTTTCTGTATTTTCTTAGGAAGCATATGTGTGTTTTTCTTTTTTTTTTAAATGTGTGTGTTTCTGCAGACTTTGTTTCATATCTCACTGCCCAATGCAGTGTTTATGCAAATACATTACATTACATTACATTACAGTCAGACAAATAGATCAAGCATTAATAGTTTTGCAAACATGTGATCCAAATTGATAATTTCGTCCAGAATATTACCTGCAATTAGTGGATAAATATGCGCAAAATATCGAACATAGTTAACATGAGATTCTCGTTCTTCTGTGGTCCTCTGGACGTGAACGCAACACACCTGAAGCTTCTGAACATTTGAAAATGTAACTTTTTATTCTCCTGAGGTCTTTAAAAAACATCCTTAATTAACATCATAACTAGACTGTCTAGTTATTAGTCTAACATATGGTGGAGTGGATTGTGTAAATCAGGCCTCCTATTTCGTAAAAATGAAAGAATATGTATTTTCTGCAAGCTGCACAAGTTGTTATTGAACAACAACAAAAAAAAAGCTACATAATTAAACTTTTAAAATGATTTGCTTTCGATTTGTAAATGTTGAATTAATGACATATTCACAATAAATGGTTTAACACACATGGGAGGGCCGACTTATTGAACACACAAGGCTGCGAAACAAAGAGGTCATAGAAAAACAATTATAACACAATAGAATAAAGAAAACCTGTTTTTAGTGCATTTTCTGTTCATTCAACACGTTAAACTGCCCCAAAAAAAAACGAGCGATAAATGATTAATAATACATCTTGATGGCGTGCCATTATATTGTAACTGCAGCTTAAAAATACATATAGAAATACAAAATAATTCTTAATTAGTTATTTAAAAAAAAAACATAAATAGAAGTCAATGCTTTAAGTGTGTCATGCTCAAAAAAAATATATATATCCAAAAAATAAAAATTGCAAAAACAAAATATTTGCAAACGAAACGCCTTAAAAGAAAAGTCATTATTATTATTATTAAAAAAAAAAAAAAAAAAAAGAAGATAAACATTTGGATGTTACATTTCCCACTGTTATTTAAAAAAATAAACATAAATAGAAGTCAATGCTTTAAGTGTGTCATGCTAAAAAAAAATATATATATCCAAAAACTAAAAACCAGATTAAATCCCGTTTAAAGTCCAGACTCAGCTGTGGATCAGCCTCTCCTCTGCTGGATGTCTAAACATCTCGTAAATTAAAGTCACTTTTGATTGTTTCCTCTGTGAGTCGTCGTGTGGCTCCAGAGCCACTGCAGAGCTCTGCTGTGGGGCTCTGGGTCGGCTCGGGTTCGGGTCCGGGTCGGGTCCGGGTCGGGTCCGGGTCGGGGGAGGAGCTGGGTGCTGGTTCCCATCCAGAGAGGAGGAGGGCAGCTCAGTGAGGAGCTCAGTCTCTTCTATAAAGACTCCACTCCACTGGAGAACTTATTGCATTACAAAGGAGATTAGTTCCTACTTTTTTTCTCCTCTTCTTCATCATCTTCTCCTCTTCTCCTCATGGTGACTTCTGGTTGAAGTGGATCTGTTGGGTTTTAAGATGATGGAGTTTATGGATGATAAGTTTGCGTTGAAGAGCCAGGCGATGAAGGCCAGCGACTACTACATGGACCAGGTCATGGAGAGCCTGGACGGCGCGCAGTACTTCAGCAAGGCTTCCCCGAAATGTGTGCAGGCCTTCGGGCTGCAGAGCGGCGAGCACCGGTCCTCTCCCTGCGGAGACCAGGGCGGTGCGTGAAACCTGGTTTTAATATATAATAATAACTGTTTTGTGCATCGATGTTGCATTTTTACAGGAGTTAATGTGTTTAAAAGAAAATATAACAGTGAGAAATGTAACATCCAAATGTTTATCTTCTTTTTTTTTTTTTTTTAATAATAATAATAATAATAATAATAATGACTTTTCTTTTAAGGCGTTTCGTTTGCAAATATTTTGTTTTTGTTAATTTTTGGATATATATATATATTTTTTTTTTTTTTTTGAGCATGAAACACTTAAAACATTTTGTTTTTGCAATTTTTAATTTTTGGATATATATTTTTTTTTGAGCATGAAACACTTAAAACATTTTGTTTTTGCATTTTTAATTTTTGGATATATATATATTTTTTTTTTTTTTGAGCATGAAACACTTAAAACATTTTGTTTTTGCAATTTTTAATTTTTGGATATATATATATATTTTTTTGAGCATGAAACACTTAAAACATTTTGTTTTTGCAATTTAAAATTTTTTGATATATATATTTTTTTTTTGGAGCATGAAACACTTAAAACAAATTCTATTTATGTTAATTTTTAAATAACAAAATTAAGAATTATTTTGTATTTCCATATGTACTTTTAAGCTGCAGTTACAATACAATTCCACGCCATCAATATATATTAATTAACCATTTATCTCTCCTTCATTCCAGCCAATTACGGTGTGCCCAAGGCGGACGAGGACACTCTGCACGCCGACCTGGGGAGGCCGATGGACGGCTGCTGCGCTCTGCGGGCCTCGCCTGTGACCTCCGGGCCGGAGAAGACCGACCTGGACGACATGGGGGACAAGTGCGACAGCAACGTGTCCAGCAGCAAGAAGAGGAGACACAGGACCACCTTCACCAGCACGCAGCTGGAGGAGCTGGAGAAGGTGTTCCAGAAGACCCACTATCCAGATGTTTATGTGAGGGAACAGCTGGCCATGAGGACGGAGCTGACGGAGGCCAGGGTGCAGGTTGGCCACTGACTCTTATTATGGAGAGAATGAATCATACAATAAGGACAAAGGGGCTTTAAGACACACACACACACACACACACACACACACACACACACACACACACACACACACACACACACACACACACACACACACACACACACAAACCAAACAAATTAGTAAATAAACTAAATCAGTGCAGAAGGATTTATTTTAATTCCAGCCTGCTGCAGCTCTTTTATAATAATTCTTCCATAGTTTGGATGGATTTCTTATCATCTTAATAAGTAAATGCCACTTGGTGTTTACTGAAATACACATTTATTCCATTTGATTTAGTTTTGTCTGATTTCATTTCATTTCCCATATGTTTTGCTTTTAGGTTTGGTTTCAGAACAGAAGAGCAAAGTGGAGGAAACGAGAGCGTTATGGACAAATCCAACAAGCCAAAACTCACTTTGCAGCCACCTACGACCTCTCAGTCCTACCGAGGAGCGACAGCTACACACAGGCGAGTCTGAGCCACGTTGTACTGAGTTATGGTTTACTGTCGATGAGAGGATTTAGATGTATCTGATATATAAGAGGAGACGTCGTTTTTCATGCACTGCTCAGTTGTGAGATTTTGGGGTATTTTGCTTTCATAACATGTCTTCTTTTAAAGTAGTGGAAAGAAAACATCTAAAGTACCAAATATTATTTTTTTCTTTGTCCATTTTCTCTTTGGATTTATCCTCAATTCACCATAAACTATTAGAATATGCCTTATTTGCATTTTTAGACATACAATTCCCCCCCAAAAAGTAAAATATGTATCTAAATGTAAGTAATCAACTGGGGAAGTTTCATAGTGATATAGTTCATTTTCCCCTGAGTGTCTGTAACATGTTTGTCATTTTACAAAACATATCTTTAAAGGCTGTTTTCTCTAAATTAGTTTTTTTCTCAGACTCTCCTTTTCAGCAGCTCTTACATAAACCAAACTTTACAGTAGAATCCTCTCTATATCCTGATGGATTTATTTTACAGAAGGGTTTGTTCATATTTAATTCATAGTCTGATTAATAGAACATTTCATTTCTAAAAAAAAGTTTTTTTATGGCTTTAACATTTTTTTTCAGATTTATGGAGTGTTTCAAAGAGATATCAAAAACCTCCCCTCTGTAAAAAACTTTGAATCTTATATGTCAACAAAATGAAACAATAAATCTGAACCCAATGTTCATCTTCTGTTCAGATTTATTTCTACAAATGTATCCAAAATTAGCACATATTTAAACAAAATGTCAGAAAACTTGTAATACAAAAAAGAATTACCTTCATTTAAGTAATCCACCTGGGACGTTTCATGGTTTAATATATATTAGTTTCATGGTCTTTATTAGTTAATATGTTCTGTAGGACGCCTGATAAGACTTCTCTCCTGAAATACTCAATTCCCTTCACCCACAACAAATGAACGCTTCTATCTGATGAATCACTGCACGTCACTGCTGCTCTATTCATCACTTATTATGAAACCCATCTTCAGATAAGAAGCTTGGACGCTGATTAGAGCGTCTGTGAGGCGTCACGGCTGAATGAATGGCCTTATATCACATTTCACGTTTCTCTGCACATTCGTCTTGCTGCTTTGGACGAAAGGTCGGGTACGAGATGAGGTGTGAGGAGACGCAGCATGTCGGTTCTGTCTGTCAGAGACGGAGATTGGGCCTCCGAGTGTTGTCGAGACCTTTTCTAAGGTTCCTCAGAGGGCCGTGTGTTATTGTTTAAAGCGTACATTTTAAAATCAAAGAGCTAGATTTGTGCATTTCTTCGGCTCCCTGGCTCGAGACCAGGTCAGAAATGTGCTGGACTGCCTCGTATTTTCTCCGCACATGTTTCTGATAGATTCCCCCTGCAGTCACACGCCCTCCCTCCCAGCTGATCCAGATTACTGTCATTAAATGGACCGTCCTGCTGGCAGCGGGTGTTTCTGTCCCCCTAAACACAGTGGACACTGATTGCATTCTTGTGGGTTTTTAAAGAGCTTTTGTTTAAATTGGTTTGTTTGAGGTTTTTGGCTGATATTGTTGGATTTGTTTTTTTTGCTCGTGGATAGCACATGTTGTCAGGATCACGCTGGAAAAGCTGATTCTGTAGCTACAACCATAGTTTTGTGCTTCGAGAGGAGTTTATTTAACTGTCAGAGTTGCAGGTGTGTGGTGTTTGTTCAGATTTTCTGTAAGCTACACTTTGGCAAAAATATGCTTTTCTGTGTTGAACAATAACCGGATGGTTCAGTTTATAGTCCAGCAGTTTTCAGATTTTTTTTTTTGAAGGTGCTGAAATTTATGGAACTTTTTTGGAGCATTTATTTTGGTTAAAAGTTTTTTTTTTGTATTTTTCTTTATTGAAACATATTTTTTGTGTGATGAAGAAAGCTACAGTGGTACATAACGTTGACATTATTTGAAGTCTATGAAGGTAGACATTCACTTTCATGCTTTTAACGTGCTACTTCCTTACGACAGCTTGTTTTCTCAGTTTGATTGAGATTCTGGCAAATGAAACCAAATGAGAAACGTTAGTGAAGTCATATGTATGTGATCGAGCTGTCAGATCAGTCTGTGTTGATAACTTAAAGACAAACTGTTCTGTAGACTGGAGCTCCTAAAACCAGTCATGTGGTGTTTACTGTGTTTTCACCAGATGGGACTATGTCTTCTCTTTGTCCTCTTTTTTCCCTCTGGCCTGTTTGCTCTCTGATCATCGAAGAAAAAATGCCAACAGAGGATGCATTACACTTCAATGATGAATTTTAATAATATGTTTGGAATTGTTTAATCTGTAAGACTTTTCCCTCCCAAAAGCTCTCTTACTGCTAGTGTTTTCTAGACTTGTTGATAGTTTGGTTTTTATTCGTCCAGATTTTGCGATGTCTTTGTCTGATCATTTTTCCCTCCACCTTGATACAATGAAGGTGAATTACATTTCATATTTTTGGTGCCGAATGCTTGAACAAAAATAACATTTAGAAAAATCAATAAAAAAATCAAAAATGAGTTAATATCATCTACTCTCTAATCTCTAATCTACTGCGATTAACAGTTTTTAACGGACTATTTCTTCTGTAAAGTTAGTTCCTGATAAATTTCTGTATTTGTGAGTACGGACAGACAGATTTCTCAAAATATGGTCAAATAAAAACAAAACCTACTGCATGTCCAGATACCACCAGACAGAAAAAATAGATAACATGTATATTTTAACATGGGTGAAACAACCCTTTACCGTTTTCACTGTGTATGCCACACTTGTATATTACTTTGACAGCTAATCATTGACCAAACTAAAATTAAACCAGAGATTTATGAATTTAGATCTGCAGAGATTTATATTCTACATTTCAAAATATTTTTTTTAGTATGCAGGATTTAAAAGCTCCTATAAACTTAATCTGTTCTGTGTGACAAAATAATCTAAAATCAAAGCTTTTTCTGAGCTTTCAATCACAACTCCTGGTCTTCATCAGCAAATGGAATGATTTGTTAAATGTTTAAACTGTACATCAATGTGAAAAGCTATACTTGTAATTCACAAAAACATCTATGTAGAAATCTTTGTGTGTGTGTGTTAAACGATAAATCTATTATAGTTAATATTGGCGTTTGTGCTCCAGTGGATCCTCGTGTAGTTAAAGTCATCCTCCAGTATCTAAACCCTCCTTTTCACCCAACAGATTCCCAACAACCTGTGGCCTCCTCCTCCTCCCGGCGGCTCCGTGGTCTCCTCCTGCATGCTCCCCCGAGGCTCCCCTCCCTGCGTCGCCTCCTACTCCCACTCCCCCCGCTCGGCCGCCGCTGCCGCCGAGCACGGCTACGTGGGCTTCCCCAACCAGCAGAACCAGTTCGGCCACGTCTCCCTCAACAACTTCTTCAGCGCGGACTCCCTCCTCACGCCGGCCGCCAACGGCCACCACGCCTTCGAGACCAAACCCGAGTTCGAGAGGCGCTCGTCCAGCATAGCCGTGCTGCGCATGAAGGCCAAGGAGCACACGGCCAACATCTCGTGGGCCATGTGATCCTGTGAATGTCTGGATAATGTATGGGAAAATTATATTTTTTCACAGATTTCCAGTTTGTACCAAGTGGGAGAATTGACCAAAGAGTCAGAAATCATATTCAAAACAAGCTGTTTGTCACTCGCAGCGCAGCATCTACAGATTAGTTGTCACCTTGGTGTGTTGTGAATGAAAATCAGCTTTGGAGTGATGTGGCTGATTTTACCATCATGCTGCCTTGGTGTTTAGATCTAATGGGTCAAGAAAATGCAGTCAGGATAACGTAAGTTAAATGGCAAATGTGTCAGGATTTGTGATTTAATAAAAGTAAATAAGCTCAAGGTTGTAACAAAAACATGAAATAGCCGTAATGTTGTGTGACAGACAATCAGCTGTGCATCTGGTCTGAAGGAGATCTACAGTAAGGTTAGACAATCAAGTGGTCAAAGGCACTTAAAGCTACAGTTGGTAACTTTAATGAAATTTACTTTTTGTCATATTTGCTCAAACTGTCACGATATACTGACAGTAGAACATGAGACGGACTATCTGCGAAAGAAATCAGCTTCCTCTTCCTCCTTTCAGTTCCCCAAATTGCATTTGCAAGATTCCACCGCACCCGAAGAAAAACAACCAATCAGAGCCGAGGAGTCTCTAACGCAGCTGTCAATCAATGCTGGTGAAGCTCTTGGACTCCGATCAAACTGTCAAACTCGGCCTGCTGATCAAATATCAATCAAGATTTAGTAACTGTTATGCTTATTACTCGCCTCAAATGTTTACAGAAACACATTTTAGTTATTGTTCGGCTGCAGAACGAGAAAGTTTGACCCAGTTGGTGGGCGGTGCTTCTTTTTGACTATAGACTGTTTTAAACACAGCAGCTGGGAAACAAGCTTCCTCATTTTACAGCAAAACTGAAGTATGTTCGTGAATACATTTGAGGCTAGTAATGGACAATGCAGTAACACAACATTGATGAATATTTGATCAGTACTGCGTATTGACAGTTTAATTGGTCGTTTGCTGCTGTGGAATCTTGCAATTTCCATCAGCAGCACTTAAAGGAGGAAGAGGAACCTGATTTTCTTTCAAAGGTTATCTGACATACGTGCTGCTGTCAGGATCCTAAACTGTATATTCATAGTGGACATAGTCAAGCCTCGAGTTCGGAATTTTTGCCTTTGCTATCTTCGTTTATGGCCGTCGCCATCTTGTTTATTTGCAACCAGAAATGACACGATAGGTGGCGCTAAGTACAACCGAAAACTGAATAAGACATTTTTAGGCGACCAAAACGTAACATTAACTTTTATGAACTAAAAACACAATGTGAAAGAGTTAAAGTTGTAGCTCCGCCCTAAAGAATACTCTGCTTTATGGTCTGTTTGACTCTAAATGGAGCATCATTTACTAAATGAACATCATGCTGTATTGAAGAAGACTTGAAACTAGAGATTGAGACCATAAACTCATGTTTACAATGTTTACTGAGGGAATAAATCAAGAGAGAAGTAGGTTGACTTTCTCATAGATTTCTATGCAATCAGCCTTTTTGTTTTTCAACCAGAGGATAATGGCCACTAGAAATAATGCAGGTTCAAGGCACTTCCACATTGGCTTCACTTTTCAGAACCAGAGGTTGCGTCCTTTCAGGATATAGTGACCTTATGAGCAATTATGACAAAACGTTATTTATATTAAAGTTACCAGCTGTAGCTTTAAAGTGGAGATGGTCCAAACATTCATGTAGCTCAATTAAAGCAGTACAATCATATCAGTGTGATTTTCAGGGTAATGTCCAGTGCATTGTTTTACAGCCGACAGTCCTTTTCTGGTCAGACCGGATTAATTGATTAACCCCTCGTGATCTGTGGAGGTGAGAGCTGTGCTTTCATTGTTGTTGTCTGTTAACGGAGGTCGGGGGGGGGGTCCTCGGTGTTTCCTCGCTATTGAGACAGAAAGAAGAGTCAAATGGAGGTGAGGCGAGAAAAACTCCAGTGAGATTTGACCCCAGGGTGGGTACGTGTGGATCCACAGGGAGGGGTCCCAAACCACTACAGCCTTTTTTAAGCACTGTGAATAAGCTTTCTTTACCAGCGGCCTTCATCTCCCTCCCTCGTTCCAGCTCAGGGCTGAAGATGAGCAGCGTGGAGACAAAACTAACTTGACGTACTGACGTGTCCGTGTGCTTTGCAGCAAAGCTCTGTAATCTCTGCCGTCTGCCTCCGTTGTGTATCAATGGTACACAAGGCTGGCAGAGGAGGCAGGTTTTAAAAAATTGTTTGTGTTGTAAATGTATATCTGTTGGAAGTATAATAAATGAATGTGACTTGATTAATGCTTGGATGCACTTTTTTTTGTTTTAAGAGTTTTTAAAGGGGACGTATCATGCTGATATAGATTCATACATGTAGATTGGGTTTCTGCTGGAACATTTTCACATTCTTCGATGTTAAAAAAAAACCACATTCCTTTCTCATACTGTCCGTCTTAATATACCTGTAGTCCCGGACAGTCCCACAGCCAATAAGAACGGAGAATCGGAGCCTCGCTCTGATTGGTCAAAGTGTACATGAGCGGTGGCAATTTTGGGTGCGGCCCACAGAGGCAGGGGAGAGCAAAGTTATGAGCAGATATTCTCAGAGCACTTCACCTACATATAGCTGACCTCTGCCTGAAACGCTCCGTTTTAGCGCCTGTCTCTTTAAGACCTCTTCCTGAGAAAGCCCAGTCTGCTCTGATTAGCATGCGAGACAAATATGTCGTTCTCAAGCTATGGGTGGTTCCCGAACCTGCATGTGACATAGGACAACTTATCCTCATACAATGGTTCGTATGATATCTTACGAAAACTTTCTCCACATTTTTTGTGTTTTTTCTAACTGCAGTCCAGCAACGCGTGTCAATTTTCGCTCAATACATGTATACATTATTTTAAAAATAAACTTCTGTCTTTACAGGAAACGACTATTAGGTAAAGGCAACAAAACTACTTAGTTAGATTTAGGAAAAGACTTTTGTTTGAATTATAAAATTGTAGGAACTTTTGCTACTAAAGTACGCAAGTTACCTGATGAATAAATCAACGCTGATTTCTTGTTCCACACTGGGAACAAACCGCGGTCTGCTGTGTGAAATATCAGTGTTTGTTGGACCCTCCTGTTTGTCCTGTGTTGGCTTTGTGGTCTTTATACTTCCTCGTTTATAATTACGTGGATATCCTACAAAATTATTTTGTGGGTTATCTACGAATTATAGTGCATTATATTTCGTAGGTATATCTTTCAAACGCTGGATGAGAGCAGCCTGAATAGGAAGAGGGGTTCAAATCTGAATTTCTTGTTTAAACCCGAATTTACTGACCTAGGCAGCCTACAAAACGGACTCGGTTTTGTTATTACACAGTGTGTGGGTTTGTTAGGAACTTCAAATCTATGTGAACAAGCACTAAGTGAATGTTTCATGATATGTCCCCTTTAAAGGATAATTCTTGTAAAATCCTATTTCTCTTTGCTTGCAAACATACCTCATAAAAAGACCAAAACCAACAATGAATGCAAGTGCAAATATGATATATGAATCTTCAGATGCACACAATACTTGATAGTTTTGGAAAAATTCATTGTTAGACTTGGTCTTTGCATGGAATTTGTTGTCAACAAAAAAACTATACAAGAGAACCGACCTTAAACTCTGTCTAAAATCAAGCCTCACCTTTCTTTGTAGTCAGGAAACAGAAATGTCAGAACATTAAACACAGTTAAGCTCTTCATTCATCAATAGTAGCCTTTTTCCACGAGGCCCCTTTAACATGCGGTACTTGTTCTTTAATCTATCACACTGTCCTGTAATTGGAGCATATCTTCTTCTTTTCCCTGCTGACATCATCCTTTTGTTTTGCTCTGAGATCACAGCCGGCGGCGGAAAGCATCTCAGGGAAACCCTTTCTATAGGAACGGTAGGCTTGATTCAATTAGGGACCTTAACTTGTGTCAGATGCTTCGGGTAGAAAAACAAGTTTGTTTCCTTTGGGTACTTCCTGGTTACTGCCATCCAATGGACAAACCCAAGTACGTTATCTGCACGCATCAAATCACGGGAGGCTTTGATCCTGAAGTGGCCATGGAAACGATGTTGGATGTGTTCAGACAAACTGTGTATTCTGTGTATCATCATTATATTATTGTATAATTCTGTGTTTACTTTCATATCTATCTATTCTATGCAGTAGCTGAGGGATAAACTTATCTTAACGTTGGAAGCTGAATGTTAGGGTTGTTCTTCATAGAGCTTTGTGAAAATATTTTACAATCTTTTAGTTGCTCATTGTCAGGGCTGAACTGGGACAAAAAAAAAAAAAAAAATCAGACCTTTTAGTGCCTGTATCTTTAAGACTCCCTCCCGAAAAAACCCAGTCTGCTCTGATTGGCTAGCAAGAAACATATGGTGTACCTTAGTTCTAAAGCTGTGGGAGAAAATACTCAGATGGGGGGTCGGCATTGGCCAGAATGTGACAAAGTAAGGGGAGCCAAATCTATAAACATTGTAAACATCTGATTGTATAGCATTATTATTATTATTATTATTATTATTATATTATTATTATTGATTTTTGGTCTCAATCTCTAGTTTCAAGTCTTCTTCAATACATCATGATGTTCATTTTGTAAATTATGGTCCCATTAAAAGTCAAATAGACCAAAAAGCAGGGTATGCTTTAGGGCGGGGCTACCTTGTGATGGACAGGTCCCTACCCTACCAGAGCCGTATATTACATTACATTACATTACATTACATTACAGTCATTTAGCAGACGCTTTTATCCAAAGCGACTTACAGGAAGTGTATTCAACATAGGTATTCAAGAGAACTACTAGTCACCAGAAGTCATAAGTATATGGTGTCTCTATGTTACTCCTCTGCCATCAAAAAATTGTCACTTCCGTTCAGTGGTTGCAAAAAAGCCAAGATGGCGACGGCCATATTGCCAAACTCAAGGCTTCAAAACGGTTCACACACCAATGGTTGACGTCCCGATGACTACGTCCAGTTCTTATATACAGACTTTGGTTGAAACACAACAAGATTCTTTCATTCTGATCCAGGCCGACCTAAGAAACTTGACTGGGTTGTCTTATTTCAGTTTGTAAGTTGGTAGGTGCTCCAGATAGCGACTCCATTGGTTGCAAAAACAAGTCTGATTGTATAGAAGTCTATGAGAAAATTACCTCAGTAAACATTGTAAACATGAGTTTATGGTCTCAATCTCTAGTTTCAAGTCTTCTTCAATACGGCATATGTTAAAATATGCCATTTATAGTAAAATAGACCATAAAGCGGAGTATGCTTTAGGGCGGGGCTACCTTGTGATTGACAGGTCACTTCCACAGCGTTGTCCAGTCTGGTTGTTTGTCCGTGTTTTCCTCTAACAACTTTAACTCTTTCAACGTGTGTTTTCACTTCATTAAAAATAATTTTTTACATTTGTGTCCTAAAAATGTCTTATTTTGTTTCAGTTGTACTTAGCTCCACCCTCTTGCGTCACTTCTGGTTGCAAAAGCCAAGATAGCAACGACCACAACTCAACTTGAGGTTCAAAACGGCAGTCCTTGAAAAAGGTGTCGTCATGGTGACTATGTACACTTCTCATATACAGTCTTTTGCTTGAAACACTTATTTTGTGGCTCCGACCACTGAGGTTTACCTCATCCAGTGACATGACTTCTTCCTCCTCTTCCTTTGAAAATCATGTAACTAAAACTCCAATATGCTCTTTTTTTATATCCGTCATCCGCCTTCTCCTCCTCGTCACCTTCACCTCTCCGCCAAGCATCATCATCACGCTGTGACTCCACAATCAGAGACTGATGGTCATGCAACCAGGACTGCACACGTGTGTCTACATGTGTGTGTGTGTGGGTGACTGTGTGTGATACAGAGAGAGAGAGAGAGTGTGTGAGAGAGAGAGAGAGAGAGAAGCTCCTACAGACCAGATCCATCAACAGCTCCAATGGGTTTGACCCTCGCAGGTTAACCGCAGCCATTAATATAAGAGCTTCCCTCCCCGTCCTCCCTACTTCCCGCACCACCCCGCGTGGGGGAGGACAGGCCTCTGTATGTGTGTGTGTGAGGGAGAGAGAGACACACACACACGGCTGTTGACATGAAGAAATAGAGCGAGATCAAACGCTCTGGCGGCTGAAAAATGGAGTCGGCGGTCACGTATGTTCCACAGCAGAGATCTACACTTGTCTGCCCGCTGTTGTTATTCTAATCGCTCAGCGCTGATGTTCCACTTCTTCTTCTCCTCTGGAATGGAAGACGGACTGACTCACCACCAGTCCATCTTCTTTTTTTTTTTTTTCTTCATGGTTAGTTATTTCTCATAAGGCCTCTCCCGCTGGCTCAGTGTAATATTCTTAGGCCGGTTTGTGTTCCTTCAGAGGTCATTTAACATAAGGCTTTCCTGTCAGACTGTGGCAAAAAAGCAGACTTGAGGAATTAAGTATGAACATATGTTGTTCTAACCAATACTGCACAAATGTAGCTGTCTGTAGAGGCTGATGTGTTTGATTCATTTACATTAATAAAAACAGGCTGAAAGAGAAAAAAAGAACACACTTAAGTGTCAGAAAGGAAAACATGAGTTATCAGTTTTCATTTGCAGAAATCATCTACCAATAAAATATAAATAACTCAGCAGCAGGCAGAAACCTTGTGTGTTCAGTTATTAGGATTATGACTCAGAAGAAAATCAATGATTGCAAAGAGCTTCGTGTTTTTTCCTCTTGTTCTGCGGGTTTTAGCGAACATTTATACTTGTTTCTTTTTCTTCTTTCAGATACTGAATATAGTACTGTTGGTTTTTTTCTTTTGCAATATTGAAGACAACTTTTCAAGCCATCTGGACGCCATGAAGGTAGCTGCTCAACTTGTTATATTTTATGAAATTTCTATTAAAATACATTGAAGGGACTTGTTCTACGTGGTGTAAAAAAACTACAAAAAAAAAACGCTATATAAAAAGATTTGGATATAAAAAAAATACAACTAATTCTATGTGTTTAGAGTAACAAAGCACTTCATCTGAACTTGTAGCTCGCTTATAGACTTACCTTTCAAACCTTGCTCTCTATTTAAATTTATAAACTTTTTTCTCTCTCCAAAGATTAAATTGTCTGCCCTTCACAGCCCTCTAGTGGTTCGTTGTGGTGCAGGTACAGTGTTTTTGCATGAGACTTAAATTAAATAGAACAAAGTAATTCAATTTAAATAAAATCAATCAATGTGCAAAGCTCATTTAACATTTGCCAGATACAAGTCCACAGGCCTCAGTACATATGAAAATATTTTTACTTTGTCATAAATTACAATGTAGTGTTGATATAATACAGACAGTACAGTACAGTAGTTTTCTTTAACATTATGGATCACACACATATAAACAGAATACACACATTTGGGCTCATATCTTAACTTGTAACAGTAGAAATCCTCTTGTTTCACATCCTCTCCCCCTCCTTATACACTGCTGTGAACCCTCTTTCTCACTATAATAAGATATTTTCTCATATTGATACAACATTTTATCATTATTATGAACTATGTTTAGGGTTAAGGTTATGAGAAAACCTGATGTGCAACAGTGGGAATTATTTTTCTAAAAAAAATTACTTTGCTTTCCTTTTCAATACTAATCTTTTAACGTGTTATTCACATTTTAAATATGTACTCAAGTTATTCACAGTTCCGATTGGTTAATGTCGCTACAGTTGATCCAATATATTACATAGTATATAAAGATATTTCCTGTCTTTGTGAAATAACCCTTGGCTTAAGAATGTTTACTTGCTGTAACTTTTTATTACATCATGTTATTTCATAAACAATCACTCAGTATCAGTGTGTTAAGTCCAAGTAAAAATAAATATGTTAATCCATCATTGTGGTATATCACTCAGTTTTGTAATGCACCTAAAATGATAATTCCATTCTATAACAACTTTGGTCGTATTTTTGTAATTTTTGCAATTGTTTTTATATGATGCGCACAGTCAAGCTACAATGTGAGATCTTGAAACAATGCAACACCGCTACAAAAAAGTCTGATGGGGATAAAAACAGGAAAAAATCTGAATATCAGACATGATGTGCACAAGCTAACATGTTCACCAAATTGCCCAAAACCAGCCTAACATTAAAATACAAATCCCCCCTGTGGCCTTTAACGCCGAAAACACACCAGAGCAGCGCTGGAGTGCGGCCTCATAGAGCTACCCTACGGCTGCTCTGAGCCCAGTGAGCTGCAGACATTTTGATTCTGCAGCGAAACAAACCTTAAAGTTGGGCAAAGTAGTTGTAAAAGTGCGGCATGAGATTACCCGCAGCTAATCGGTAAGCAGAGTCCTGTGTATCCTGTGACATGCTGACCTTTGTTACCGGGTAGTTTCTCCCACCTGAAAACACACGATCACGCCTGCCAGCCGCGGAAAATTTAAATTATTGGGACGAGCTGCACTTCGCCGCAAAAGGGCTTTTTTCAAGGTGAATGCATGAAATGTTGATTTCCTGATGTGGGGTTGGAAAGTTCAACACTGGCTCGTACAGGAAGTCAGCTGAAGAAATGTCCTGCAGCGACTGAGGCACGATTTAAAACATGTAAAACTACAATCAGCTGGCAGCGGCTCAGACATCCTAATGCTACAACCTTGTAACTCTTTGTCTGTCTTTATTTTTTATGTTCTATTGCTCTGACACTGTTGTCAAAACCCCTCAGAATCTACAAGAGGCCTAATAGCTCTTAGGAATCATGGGAATGCAGCCAAAAGTGCCTTTCAGGAGGTCCCTTATTCTCAGTGCGGGGTGGAAGTGGTCCACAACAGGCCCGAGGCGGCTTACAAGAGGCTATTAGAGGCCGACGGCAGGATGCCTCACAAATCCAATTAGGAAGAGTCGGCACTGGATCTGGACCGTCTGCTGCTGCCCGTCACTCAGAGCAGGAGAGAGCAGGTGTCGAGTTACCACAGACGTCAGGGTGGAACAGAAGTGTGTGTGTGTGTGTGTGTGTGTGTGTGTGTGTGTGTGTGTGTGTGTGTGTGTGTGTGTGTGTGTGAGTGTGTGTGTGTCTGCAGTGTATTAATGTGTCTTTGTTAATAATCACGTCTTTGTTTGTATGCATGTTTATTTGTTCTAGTTGTGTGCGACTGTGTGCTTTCTCGCTAACGTGTGTTAGCGGTGTGACTGTGAGAAAGCTGTAGGCCGGGTCCCTTGGTAAATGTAGTCCAATCCACCGTGACCAATGGAGAAATCTAATTGGCTATTACCTAATCACTGATGTCATCTCCCTGCTGTACATGAGGTTTGAATGACACCACTAGGAGGCTGCCACTCTTCAGTAGTGTCAATAGAGCGCTGCAGTTAGCATCACTCTGGTTCGCCTGATAAAGAAAAACAATTGGATTTTCCATTGGATTACTGGAGAAAATGAGCTCTGTGGCAAACAAACGTTTAGGATACTTACACGTTTTCTTCAGAAAGATGAACGCCACTTTTATTGTTTTTGAAGCGTGAACGCAATTGGCAGAAGTAATACGCTTACGCTAGGCTTAAAACGAACTACGCAGAGGTCACATGGGCGTGAGTAGCAAAGGAGGACTACATTACATTACAGTCATTTAGCAGACGCTTTTATCCAAAGTGACTTACAGTCAGTAGTATATTACATATCATTCACCCATTCACACACTGATGACAGGCTACCATGCAAGGTGCCACCATCAGACTCTAACTAACATTCATCATCCAGTCCACACCGATGGCAAGCCTTCAGGAGCAACTTGGGGTTAAGTGTCTTGCCCAAGGACACATCGACGGGTATCGAACCACCGACCTTCTGATTGGAGAACTACCTTGCTCTCCACTACGCCACAGCCACCCGACTAATCTGTTTGATGGCGTTTGGTAGTCTCAATCAGCAACTTGTTAGTAACTTGTTACGTTTTGACACATAAGAAAGCTTCAAAATTCACAAAAGGGGTGTTCACTGGCGTATTTAATATCGTGGAACAAATGTTAAAATCTCTCAAGCTTGTATTAACAACAGACCTTATTTCAGGCATCTATCCATGAAAAAAACCACAAAAAAAACATTAAGTCCGAGACCAGTGAGCAGGAAGTGCAAAAATGTTGACTGATTTCAGGTGTTTTTAGGACTCATTCCTGCAGCTCTCTATAAGTCAGAGACTAACTGCTGCTTTAGAATCAGTGAACTATTAACTATGCAACAGCCTTATCTTTGAAGACATCGCTGCACATGCTATACCAGTTTTTCTTTGGTTTATACCAAACAAGCAGATACATGATGCACATTTGTTTTTAACATGAAGGATCTAATAGAAACACCCCTTGTGTGAAGTTCGCTATGCAAACTTCTTATTGTTATTTTGGGAGCTGTAGGGGTATTATGCACCGAGAACGAACACAGAAACAAAGAAGTGAATGTGTAAAATCTATTATCAGACATTAATAATATGTATGTTATTGAGGCTGGTAAGAAGCTGATCAGAATGGCTCCTTTAATTTCATTTAAAAGCAGTGTTCTCCCCATTAAGTACTGACAGTTTAGTAAGAGTGTAAGAGTGTAAGAGTCGTTCCCCTGGAGGAAACTTATCTGGGCTAGGATAGGTGGTGGCTCTTTCTGATTCTCATCAGAGGTCACTTGTTTTCTTTGAGTCATTGGCCCAAATGTAATCTCCTCACGGACTCAAGGACTTTCCGCAAATCCGCATTTCTGCAGACTTTGACCAAGGGAATAACCCATAATTCATAGCAATGTGACGTTAAACACCAGTGGAATCATCATCATTATATACTATATTATATAATATAATATATAATATATACACAGATTTATTCATCAAACATTTCATAATTTCATTTAAACTGTTTTGAGTAAATAGATTATTTGACCATCTTGTGAGAAAAGAGCCTGGAAGACGTTCATATCGGGGAGTAAAAAGTATAAAATAAATACCCCAAATTGTACATTTCATTTTATGACGTTGTCACCGTAACGTTGTATGGTGCTGAAAGTGCTGTCACATTCGTATTTACGTCATTTCACCCCCCTACAGTCTCTCACAGATTGTGCATTTCACCAATCAGAGTGTGATGACGTCCTTTCTTTAGGGGTGGGGGGGACTGAACACTTATTCAAGCAGATATGTTCAGCCAGAAGCTCTGGTCTTTGGTCCCTTTTGAGACTTCTTTGCCAGCTTGAATTGTATTGATTTAGGGTGATTTTGAGCATTTAGTGAATATTAAAGAACACCTTTAGATCATCTGCATAAGGACGGACCTTAGTGATACACTTGCCAGAGTTTGAGCTTGCCTAACACATTTTTGTTCCTTTATATATATCTTCTTATTATTGAGGCATTTTAATAGAATTAAAGAGGCAGTTTTCATTCTATTCAAGTTTATTTCAGACATATGGGTCCATATCAAGTAAAAAAAAGTAAAAAATAAACAATATAAGGACAACACAGTGATGAAATCATTGCAGTTCACATGTCCACAGTGATTAAAAGACATTGCATTTTTATGAGAGGCTTTTTTTAATCGCCAAGGCACTATTTTTTATATATATTCTATGTTTTACTATGGTTTGGAACTGGTTCTCAGGTTTTTTCCAAATTGGTTGAAATCTGTGTAATAAGTCATCACTACATTCTTCGGTGAGGTCACTTTGGGCCAAAGGTCTGTTGCTATTTTCCTTCGTCTGTCTTTCACATCTCGGTTGAAGTGGATTCTTAATACAGCTCTACTGATGGAAAAAAGCTCCTGCTGACGTGGAATGAACTCACTCTGGATCCTTGAATGAAATGAGATTTCTATTCTCAGTTCAGTATAATGGAGCAATCTATCTGAGTCAAACGTCAACTTTCTGTCTTTAGAAATACTCTGTCCTCATCTCCCACTTACTCTCAGTGTGCTGCAGATGGTTCTGGATATTGAGAGATGCTTTGCAGGTCGGTCAATATATGACCTGAGCCTCCATATAGCCATACGGCCTGTTGAGGACTAGATTTTAAGATCTGAGAAAGTATTTCAAATGTAGAGCCGAATGGCTGCCTTCAGTCATCAACTGGAATTATTACTAGCTACTATATGTTGCTATGCTAGACAGACACCTTTTTGCAGTCAAATATTGTTAATACAGTGTAAGCCGCTTATTATGATCACAATTACAGAGATAAACCGTTATATCGAAAAACTTGTGTCTATAAAAATGCTGATTAAATAATTCACTGATAGTAATCGAGTAGTCTGCTTAAAGTGTTCAATTTGGGTCTTTTTATACATATGGATTTTTCTCTTTTATTTTATTTTGAAACTACAGTTATTCTGTTTTTTCTGCTTTACTCCCATGATACTTTGCATCGCGGTACCCCGTCTTCTTCCGGTTGTCCACATGAGGCCGGTGCTGAGTGCACATTGAAATCATGAAGGGGAAAAGGAGTCATTTTCTCTCAATAAAGCTTATTACAAACTGCCTTAAAACCAGCCAACGAGAAGCAACAGCAAGAATTGGTGTTCCTCAGGCTACCACATTGTGTATTCCACTCAAACAATAAGAGTCAGTAATGGCTGGTAGAGAAGGCAAATGCACACAGGGAAAAAACATCTCTCTCTACTTTGAAACACACTATTACTGCGGTCTTGGACAGGGCTCTATTGGAAAATAGATTTTCTAATCTCCTGGTTAAATACTGGTTTGATATTAATTAAATAATAAAAACAAGCCAGGGTTATTTCCCTTTTCCCTATTAACTGAACTGATCGTCACCCTTCTCCTGGGTTGATTGGAGGGTTATTCAGATCACCTGCTGTGCAGAATGTGAGTACCGGCTGCTGATTAAGAAGTCAGAGCACCTTGCTGCATTTCATTTCTCGGCCAATCAAAGTGTGACGACACCTCCACTGAAGGGCTTAAGAGAGGTGGGAGAGTGCGCTCCAACGTTTTTTATGATCTGTTCTTGATTTAATGTAGACCTCCTTTTAGAAGATTCAGCCATACACTCTCCTCTTGAGGCAGACTTTCTGAGACTTATTTGCTGCCTTAACTTTTCTGAGAGGGGGATTTTCTGAAACCTTTCCACCAGGTTACCTGCATCGGGGTAGACCTTAGTGCTAATCGTGCAGGATTGTGTGCTTGCATAAAGACAACCTAACGCCTCCAGGCTTTATTTTATTATTTAGCCAATTGATTTAATTTAATTTATATACACTTCCTTAATAGTGACTAGCCATTTCATTATAATTGTAGAGGCATTAGTAAGCACCATAGAAAGTAAGCACCATAGAAAGGTGACCTTACTGCTTTTTGCTAATGTGGTTTAAAATTAAGCGATTTTTGGCTGTATGAAAACAAGTTTTCCATGAATTCCTTTCAAGCAAATGATGCAGAGCGATGAGGATTGTTGGGATGTTGCAGCTTGACTCACTTTTTCAGGAGAAAGGCTCTAAACTGTGTCCTTTTAGCTCATGTTCCCTTTTCCTTTGTAAGCATTTAAGGGTTTAAAGGACTCCTGCTGTTCTGAGGCAATAAAGGACCCAGGATGGATGTGCCTGCAGTCAGCTAAAGAGTCCAAGAGAGGGGGAAGGGGAGTGTGGGATCTCTCTGATCCTGTTGTAATGAGTCTGCCTAGGAACAGAGGACTCATCTTTTGGCATGATTTCAGGTTTATCTGGCAATACTAACTGAAATCAAAGAGCCTGAATACTGTAATTGTTCGGTATTTAGGCCAAAATAAATTACAAAAAGAATATGTTAATCATAATACATTCAATTGAAGTGCATTGTGAAGAATTGTTTGAAAACATATGCTAACTTTGCACTATTTGACGTGTTGACGATATTCCAAAAATCTAATTTAATATATTGCTTTCTTTTTACATTTTCAAAGAAACAATGGTTCAAAAGAACTTTGGCTCAAACAATCAGAATTTAGTTATCGGTTCATACAGTATTCAGTTTAATAAAAGCAAGAAAAAATGAAAATGTGATTCAGTTTAAGATGAAGTAAAAAAAGACAATAGCTCAGTAATTTGCATTGAAAAGGGTCAGAAATCAGTTTTGGTCCCAGAGCAAATAAAACCGCTTTTCAAAAAGGTGTCACATCCACTCTGACAGAAACACGTCAAAGAAGAATCTCATATGAAAAGATACATTTTTCAGCAGTGGAAATGGGACCACGGAGAGAAAGTATTCATCGTGATGTAATCCTGTCGCCTCCACAGAGATAAATGTCTCCTCTGCATGAGAGCTGACAGAGGGAGGGAGATGGCTCCTGCAGCGCCGTGGACAAGGGCCAAACCAGACAGCAGCCGGGCTCCCAGGAGGCCCGTATATATATCTAACAGAACCGTGTTTGGCCTAAACCTCTGGGTGGTTCATACACACCATAAATATAAATGCTCATAGGCAGAGGGAGGGCTGGATGCTCGGATAAAAGTTCAGTGTCTGACTCGTAAAGAGGAAGTTTGAGTAAATCATATTTGCTCACTTTAAGATAAGATAAGGGGAATATTGTTCACAGCCGTACCTCAAATTACACTTCTAAAAGTATATACATGTAGTTAAATAGAGTGTAATCTGCTAAAATGAGACCTGTGATTTAAAAATTCTGCTTTACTCCACCAGATGGCGGCACAGGATCAGCATCATTTCTCACACATGCGCACACATATTCTTTTATTTATAACACATTAGGAAACAATAACCACACAGTTTTTTTTGTTTTTTTTTTACAAAGCAGTACACATATAAAAGACAATATCTAGAGCATGTGGACACACCTGTTTATGTTGTGGGAGCTCTAAATGCTAAAGCACAAAATTATATCTTAAACAATGATGTGCCTCTAACTTTGGTCAAGAAATTATTTTCCCAGTTTGGGAAGGAAAAACTATCAACAGTTGAATATTTATCAGTAATGAAGAAACGCTGAACACTTCACGCCATCTGCTGGTTAAAGTTAGACACATTTTTGAGGAAAACCCCCTTTTTTTTAAAAATCAAAATTAGACAACTCATCTCAGCTTCTCTAATATTCACACATTCAAATGCTTTCTAAAAACACTGCTGCCCTTTTAACACCTCGGTAACCAAGGTGATAATTAACAATTAACGCTTGCCTGCTTTTATCGGAACCACAGGGTTTTCAGGTGGAGTTAATTTTAAATTTGTGTGTGTGTGTGTCTTAATGTATCTCTTTAAAACTTGTACTGGATAGGAGACCCTCGCTTCGGATAAAGAACCCCAACCCCACCCCCCAAAAACAAACCTAAAAATGATGAATATTATATAATTAAAATTGAAGTATAGACAATCCAAATGACAGAAATTAAACATAGAATGTGAAGATAAATAAAGAAACTGGATCCCAGAGGATGTTTAGAAGCCTCAAGGCTTCGACAACCGGCTACAGTCTGTGCCACAAGACCTCCTCTCCACCATTTAAACCTGGAAAGAGGACTGACTGTGTCTCAAATCCTTACATGCATACTCAGATAAGTAAATGTGAAGACCTCAAGTACGGCTCTCAACTGGCTGCTGCCACAGGGGAAGCGAGCAAAACATCGATGGCAGGGTGAAACAGAGCCGTAAAAGTGCCCGAACTGTCTCTTACTGCTCTAACAACGAGCAGAAACAGGTCTACCTACATTTTCACGACTTCCCATCGGCATTGCCAGCGGTGCCACCTGAGGGCTGAACTGTTTAAGGGTTTCTAGGAACTGTAGAACGGTCGGAGCAGCGTTGTTGAGTGTCTGTTCCCTGAAACAAT